>NC_132844.1:17735224-18450336 GCF_048164855.1 Canis lupus baileyi | reverse complement strand
ATACCATCACCATTGTCCCCTGAATTTCCTGATAGTTTTTACATGTCTGGCACAGTAGAAGCTTTGGACTTTCTCCCAGAACAGATAGGATGAAGGTAGAAAGAATTGGTATCTGAGAAGGACAATTGGTTCCATGACCTCTTTAATCAGGACTAAGATTGCCTGATGCCCTCCTAGAAGGTAGTATAGTTTTTACTACAGGAGAAGGTTAGGGTAATTGTAAGGGCTCTGATTTAGCTGATCCAATTAAGACTTGGCAAAGGGCAGATGTCCCCAACATTCAACTACAGGCCAGTGAGGGCAAGATCTTCTACTTGCACATCACATCCTTTCCAGTAATACATTCAAGCAAAGAGGATATCCCTACTGGATATCTTCTCCTTTATCAGGTTTCAAGCTGGAGTTTACTGGGACCATGATACATCTTATCACAGTATCTCCATCCCCCTTTAGCTTCCTCTTTGGCTTCTTCATATTATCTTGCTCTATGGAAATTCATAGTGCATTACATACCAGTATCCACTCAACCCAAAAGTTTTACCAACCATATGATGATATTCTACTTTAACCAAAGCACATGATCTTGGAGCTTCCACCAGGGATAGGGCAAAATATCCTAGCCTATAGGTTAACCCTCTTTGGTTTCTACTGCCTCAATCTACAGAGTACATTTAACAATCTACAGAGTACATTTAACAGCCTTAGTTAGCACCTTTTATTATTGTTCCCTAATAGTATGTTTGGATTTAAATTCATCCAGACTGGGTTAAAGGGAACATGTTTCATGAGATTAATTAAGGGAAGACTGCCTGTGTCTCTGCCTATCTCTCTCTGTGTCTCTCATGAATAAATAAATAAAATCTTTTTAAAAGTCTCTTCTCATCCCTCATCTTAACTGTCACCTAATAATAGGTCTATCTGACTCATCCTTTCCTTATTTTTTCAGCTTCTCCCTACCTCACTTTGCCTTTCCTTGACTGTTTTATCAGTAACCCAGAAGATAAATCTGACATGTAGCACCCCAGACAGCAAATTCTCATCAGTCTCCTCCCTACCCTGCCCAGTTCTGCTTCCTGCATCACAGTGTTTTGACTCAAAGGTCTGAAAGACAAGTCTATTTTGGACACCAGTGTCTAACACCACAGATGTGGTTATAGGTGTGAATTAGCTATCACACTTAAGAGACATAGGCAAGATTTGACGTAAATCTCTGTTTACTTGGCATTAGAGAAGAAAAGAAGGCCATACATGCAGGTTAGGCATCTTCATCTCCTCATCTGGCCTCAGCAGCTACATAAGTACACAGAGATGGCTTCACTTGCAGCCTCACCTACATAGACACATATGACTGCCACAGATGAGGGCCAGAGTATGTGTGGGTCATGTTGACACATGGAGACCTCGGCCTCTATTTCCCACCAAGTTTTACATCATATTTACCACATAGACCAAATGCCAGATCAAACCAGCTCAAAGCTCCCTAACACAAGGCAGATGTGTGTTCCACACACCAATGAGGCAAACAAAATATACCTCATTTATTTTAGCTCTACTGTTTCCAAGGAAACAGTGCTATGAGAATTGGAGATATTCCTGAAACAGGCCTAAAATTCAGGTCTGATAGTAACTCTTTATTCACAGAAGTTATATATATATAATATTTATATATTTATATATTTATTTATATATTTACATATTTATATATAATATTAAATATATAAAATATATATTATATATAATCTCAAAGTGCTACATTTTTCTATCTGTGCTTATACTTAGTTTTCAGTTATTACATTCCTTTTATTTAACCTTTTCTAATTTGTGAAATGTAACTATCATATAAAAAAGAACATAAAATCTTAATCCACAATATAATAAATAATATTTATATATAAATACCCATGCAACCACCTCCTAGGTTGAAAAAATGAACATTGTCAGTATCTCAAAAGGTACCATATTGTCATTTTCCAAATCAACCCTCCTCAGGATTTCCCTGACCTTTTCATGTGCTTGAATTTTATGGTAATTACAAGCATGTGTTCCTTTACAGTTTTACCACTAGGTATATATCACTAAATAATATAGTTAAGATTTTCCTGTTTTAAATTTTATATAAATTCTGCGTGTATTCTTTTGCATCTTGCCTTTTTTTTTTTTTTTTGGTAGGTGAGCTCAATATTATCTTTTCAACATTCTACCATGTTGTACTGTGCAATGGTACTTTCCTTATTTTTATTGCTATATGGTATTCTATTATATGAAAATATTATGACTTATTTAATCCAGTCTTATAATAAAGGTTATTTGTGTTATTTTAGGTTGAAAGTAATACAAACAATGTTTCTCTTGTAATATTCTTTACAATCTTCTGAGGTAAGCCTGATTGTCTTTGTTTTTCAGACAAAGAAATAAATAGAGAGAGGAAATATAATTTACTCAATATCATTCAGCTGAGCTTTAACTCAGCTGTGACTCCAGCATCCACGTTCTTCATTTCTTCATTAGGCTCTTGCAATAAGAGATATGAGATTACACTAAGATAATGGCAATTGAGATGAAGAAAATGTACAGATCCAACCAATTCTAAGAAAGCAAATTCACTAGGATTTGGTGTAGGAGATGGAACAATCAATAATAACATCACTGAATAAACATCTGGCTTGAATAGGTAGTTGGTGATGTCATTTATGGAAATAAATACAGAAGACCCAAGTTGGGAAATGGAGAATTTAGTTTGGACTTGAACATACTCCTTTTCATACTGGCAAGACAATCTAGTGATTAATAGTAATAGCTAACATTTCTTGAGAACTTAAAATTTTCCAGGAACTGTTTTAAATTCTCTATCTACATTAACTCACTTAAGTTCCACACAAACCTATAAGGTAGATCATAGTCATGTGTCCATTTTATAGATGATGAAGAAGAAGCAAAGGGAGGCTCAATAGTATCCCAAAGTTATAAAGCTAGTAGATGAGTCAAGGTACATACATGAGCAACTGCTTCTAGAGCTTGTGTTCTTTTTTTGTTTTTGTTTTTTCTTTCTCCTTTCTTCTTATTTTTTTAGAGTTCATTTTCTTAAGTATCAAAATAAAATGTCTCTTGATAAAAAGACACAGCCAATAGATAGTTAATTATACAGATTTGATGATTAAGCAACAGATCTGGGCTGGAAATATGGACCTAAAACCTGGCAGTATATACATGAGAATGGATGCATGGAAATGGATGAATTACCCCTGAAAAAGTGGATAGTGTGACCAGAGTCGTGGGCTTCATATGGGACTCGTGGGATGTGAGGAAGAAAGAATGACACATTACAGCTGTCCAGAATTAGAAGCAGGTGGGCTTTTATACTCTCGTGCCGGTGGTTCTCTATTGGAGGTGATTTTGCTCCCCCGGGGATGTTTGGCAGTGTCTGGGGACATTCTGAGGGCTGGGATTATTGGTATCTAAGTGGGTAGAGGCCAGAGATACTGCTAAACATCCTACAGTGCACAGAACAGACCCCCACAACAAAGAATTATTCTGTCTAAAATTATCAATAATACCAAGGTTGAGAAACCCTGTCCTGCACAGATCACCCATTGGATGTGGGCCCACCTAGGAAAGGAGAGCACTGCAGCTGAGAGGTGTTTGCTGACAGCAGCTGGGAGAAGTCATTCATCTCTCTAACTAGGAATGCAGCAGTGCATCACAGCATCTGCCATGGCTGCGGAAGGGAGATAAGGAAGCCTGCTTTGGGCCACCTGCTGGGATCAGCAGTGTATTAATCACACCCTTTCTGTAATTCCAATGCTTTGACATCTTGAAGCCTTGCTGACCCTGGAGAGATGTGCCTGGCAGGTGCTAGCCAATTCCTAGAGGTAGTAAATGATGAGGCCAGGAGAATGCCTTTCATATGCAAACCAACCAATCCAGAGTCTTCCCACCCCACCACCTTCTCCCTTACTCTCAAGGCCACTATCTCCCTACTCTAATCACCCCAGAGTTGGGTACTAAACAGTTTCTGACAGCCCCCGCACCCCAGAGCCCACTGAAATTATTCAGTCCAGTCAACCCTAAACCTGCTTGCCCTGCTATGTCTGTTCCTTGCCACGGAAACCACACTAAAGGCTCTTACCCACGTTTTCCCCTTGTAACCTCTGTTTCCTGACCAATACTGGTGCTTCCCTGAGGGACCCCATGAAGGCATGCCTTGCCTCCGTCCTGGGAACTGTGAGTAAAAACTATCTTCTCCATGGCAGTCATCTCTTTTACTGTTGGACTCGCCATATTAAATAATTATACCTACATTTTATAAAATAAGCAGATGATTGATTTTTCTTTATATTTAGTTTTATTTCTTCTTTCCTTTCTTTGGTGTGCTTTGTTTTTTTTTTTTTTTTTGTTTGTTCTTGTTTTTTGTGGTGGTGGTGGTTTGTTTGTTTATTTTTGGTATTAAAAGCCTTTAAAAATAATTTGGCTGCATTAATTTTTAAATTTAAAAATAAGTTTAAAATAATTTTGTTTTGGCTGCAGACTGCTTGCTACATTTTTAACTACACCCATGCACATTTTTCTTTTTTAAAAATCTGCTTGTTTTTTGGGTGCCTGGATGGCTCACATGGTTAGGCATCTGCCTTTGGCTCAGGTCTTGATCCCAGGACCTTGGAATTGAGCCCCCATTGGACTCCCTGCTCAACGGGGAGGCTGCTTCTCCCTCTCCTTCTGCCATCCCCCTCCCTGTGTTCTCTCTCTCTCTCTCTCTCTCTCTAATAAATAAATAAATAAAATATTTCAAAAAAAATCTGCTTTTTTCCATGATGAAAGAATATTCATATATTGTATTTTTTATAGATTTTTATTTATTTATTCATGAGAAACACAGAGAAAGAGGCAGAGACATAGGCAGAAGGAAGAAGCAGGCTCCCTGCAGGGAGCCCGATGTGGGACTCGATCTCAGCACCCCAGGATCACGCCCTGGGCCAAAGGCTCAACCGCTGAGCCACCCAGGCGTCCCCACATATGGTGTTTGACCATAAACATTAAAGGTGTATTTCCCTAGTGCTAATCACTATCTACCTAGCTGTTAATTCATCTCATCTTATAATTTTAAGCCAAATAATTTGTAGACATAAAGCTTCTATCAAATATTTAATAAAGTATTCTCATTTGTACTGCTTTGTAAACAATCAGTAATCCATCCCCCTTGATCCATGTTAATGAGCCATGCATTGTTTATTTCCAAATAATTAATTTTCAACTTTTGTTATTAATGACTATTATTATGTTCTGATCTAATACCATGGCATACCCAATTTCAGCTTTTCTGTAATTTATTTAAAATACTTTTCTTTGTGGCTGATTAGATGTTCAGTTTTTGTAAATGATCCATTGACTTTTAGAAGAAAGTGTATGTATTGCATATTTGAAACACATTTGGACTCTTTTAAATTATAAATTAAAGTATTATATACCCTGTATATTTTTACTTTTTTCTACATGGTTCGTCAGAACTTGAGAAATGTGTCTTCAAAGCTACTTTTTTCTTCTTTTCTAAGTTTTTCTTGTAAAGTTTCATAGGGTAGTTTTTACTCTAAATATTTTGTACTGTGTTATTTGTCATACAAAGGCATATGCTTTGAATATCTCCCGTAATTATAGATCCAAAACTTACAATTTTTATATAAAATGACAGTCAGTTTTTGATTGTATGATGACTTATTTACCTCAAGATCTAATATAATTGATTTTAATATTATACTCTTTTGTTTTCTTTACCCAATACATCTCTGACAGTTCTTTTTTCTTTCAATTTTCTGTGTCATATTCCCCGTAGCTATGTCTCTTGGGAATAACATAGATTGAACTTTGTCTTCAATAGAACAGTTTGATTCATCCAACCTCAAATCTTTTAAACCTGTTATGCCTGAAAAGCTTGTTTATTTGCCCTTTCAATTTTGACATTTTTAAATACATCTTTATCTTTCCTGTCTGATTCTTCATGGGCTATGGGGCTATGTTTTTACTATAATTTTTGCTAGCGCTTTATAAAACATATCTTATTTTAAATTTAACAGATATATACATGTTAAAAATGAATTATAATAATCAAAATAACAAGTAAAGTAGTGTTTTGATACTATCTGATGTAGTTCTGGATTCTCGCATTGCTTTATTTTGCTTCCTTCATCCCTCCTTCAGTTGTCTGTTGGATAATATGGGATTCACCTCTTTCAATTGTCTGTCTGTTATAATCTGGAATTTGAAGCCAGATCCTTATTGTTATTTTTACACTTTGTATATATGATTTCAAGAATTACTTTTGTATTTTTTCTCATAACCTATCAATAACATTTAATTCAACATACTGTGTACACTGTTTCTAATGCCTAATACCATGTATTATTGAGTCTTTTACTTGAGCTCATTGCTTAGCTGGATTTATGCATTTTTTAAAAGATTTTATTTATTTGAGAGAGAGAGAACATGAGCAGGAGAGGGTTGGAGGGAGAAGCAGATTCCCTGCTAAGCAGGGAGCCTGTTGTGGAGCTCCAACCCAGGACCCTGGGATCATGACCTGAGCTGAAGGCAGATGCTTAACCAACTGAGCCCCACAGGAGCCCCTTTATGTATGTTTTTAATATTTTTTTGTGTGTGTGGAGAGTCTGTTATTGCATTTTTGTTTTTAATTTCTACCTTCTTCTCAATTAGTGTCCTTTTCTTGTCAATCTATTGCATTTTCACTTCACATTTTTACCTTTTAAGTCAGAGTCCATGTTTTCTTAAATTATATTAAGGACACAAAGCAGATGCTCTAAGAAAAAGTGATCAATATTTCTGATAGAAAGCCGTTTCCAATCTCTTCCTCTTTCCAAAGATATGTCCTTGCAGTTTAAATACCATTATACTTCTTTTATGTCAATCATATCTTTTACATTTGCTTTTTCTGATAAGGAAGACTGTATCCAAATATGGTATTTGTCCATAAACATTGTGGATGAATTAATGGGCCATCTGACTCTATTATAATCTCCCTTGCATGGACTTTGAGACACAGAGTTTATGTGCAGAGTCTTTATCAAAATTTCTTACATTCAGAAAACATTTATCTCTTGTAGCTATCTGGTTGTCTTTTGAAAAGGATCATTTATACTTTAATGATTGAAAATATTATTTTTATCTTCCCTTGCTAGACAATGACGATAACAGCACACAGCATACACTGCTCCATTGCTTCCCATCATGGTTCCTCCCTCCTGATCCTTCCACATTCCTGAAGAGCACCAACACCTTCCATGTCTGCCTCTGGCTAAAATAGAAATTTTATTTCCAGAATGAACAGAGAGAACTACAAATGAGAGAAATTGGAGGATTTTGTGGTCTTGTATGTTTTAGAAAACAACTCTTTCCTCCACATTAGAGGAAAACAAGTTTCGTGTTATGGTTCATATAGACATTTGGACTCTGAGGCCAAGAGTCTACCTGTGGTAAAACTGTGAAGATGAATGATCTTTAGGTTTACACGTTCGTTATCTCCTATGATAGTTAATTCTATGTGCCAGCCTGACAGGAGATGCCCAAATTTCTGGTTAAACATTATTTCTGGATATATTTGTCAGATCATTTACAGATGTGATTAGCATTTGAATCTGTGAACTTGGTAAAGTAGATGGCCTTCCCCAAGTGTGCATCATCCAATCTATTGGAGGCCTGAGCAGAACAAAAAAGAGGAAAGAGAAATGTGCACCTTGTCTGTCCCACTGCTGGAGCTGGAACATTTCATCTCATCTTCTTCTCCTGGTTGGGATTTAACATCATCAGTTCCACTGGCTCTCAGGCTGTCAGACTTAGACTGAATTATATCACCAATTTTTCTGGATCTCCACCTTGTAGATAGCAGATTGTGAGATTTCTCAGCGTTCATCATCACATGAGCCGATGCCTCACAATAATTCTGTATCTGTATATCTATATCAGCTCCATCTTACCTATCTATAGCTATCTAACCTATTGGTTCTGCTTCTCTGGGGAATACATCCCTCAAAAAAGCAAAGTGTGTCTTAGCATCACCCATTAATTATAGTTTCTCATTCAGTTCAAAGAAACGTGTAATTTGTGTAGATAATATTAGTGCATTGATAATATTAGTGCATAGTTACAGATGCTTATGTTTAATTTCTTTATAGATATTATAGTTGGAAGTTGGGAAAGATTTGATCCGGCACTGCTAACTGAGGTGATTCTGGTGCTTGTACCCATCACTTTAAATCTGCAGCACACATCCTTGGCACATTTAAGTTTCTGTAGTGACATTTGTTCCATAACGCAGATTGCACCATATCATCCAGTGATTTAAAATACAAAGCATTTTTTTACCTGGAGGTACCTACCAGCTTCTGCTCTCTGATCTACCACCATTGAAGATTCCTAAGCCACACCCACAGCACTATGGGTTCTAAGAGAGAAGCCTAATGACTCCTAGCCCCACCTTCTGACACTAAGCCTTGTCACCTGTGCCACTGGTCTTGCCATACTTTTGAAACCTTTGCCTTGGTTTTATTCTTACATATGAGTTCTGAAGACTGAGCTGTGCCTTTTCCTCTGTGAGTTCAAATCCCTCTCATGGTTACCTACCCAGTACCATGGGTACTGGATCCTCTGGATTTACCTACTTCTGTAGCAAAGTGAGGGATTGTAATTCTTCCCTGAAGATCAAAACCTGCTGCCCAATCTGAGGAGGACAGTCAGCTGTTGCCTGGCTGCCCCTGCTTCCCTGCTGGAATTTTTAAACCTGTTCCTCTCAGTAGGCTCCCTCTGATACCACAGAGTTAACACACACTAGCTTTTCAACATTGTACTCTACTCTCTGAACTGCATTTTTCCAAACTCCTGGCGACAAATTTTATTTCACCATTATGGTGAGACCTAGTTCTAGGTCAGCATTTCTCCAGGATTACCCCAAGCCTTATTTCCTAGATCATACCTGGTCAAATTAAAAAATAAGAAAATGTCAGGTAAGCGAGATCTTTTAATCTTTGAGTTAGCTTGGCATTTTCTTTCCTCTCATTCCAGCCAACCGCACAGCTAACCCACCACTAATTTAGGTGGTAGCACATGTGAAATATGTTTTAAAACTAACCAATTCTCACCAACTGTGCTAGATGACTTTAAACAGGTCACTGCTATCTTTTACCCAGAATAAAATAGCCTCTAATGTTCTCATATTTAATGTTTACATCTCTTCTCCATGGAGGCAGCCAGGAGGATCCAGTCACCCTCCTGCTCCAAACCCTTCGGTGGCTTACCATTACCTTAGCACAAGTTTTTAAGTTTTTGCTTTGACTCATGTCTTCATATTCAGCTTCTTTCCAGCTACAGTCCCTCTCTTTATTATTATGCTTCAGCCACACTAGACTGCTTTCTGTATTTTGAAGAGAACTATTTAACCTCTCCATTGTCTGAAACACTTTCACCCTCACTCATGTGGACAAATGCTAACAAATTTATCTTTCAGGCCCCAGTACCTCCTCAAATAGGACACTCTCTGAGAGGCCTTAGTGACCTTCCTATCAGATTACTGCATTAATTAAATTATTGTGCTAATCACTGTATTATATTCTCTGACAGTACCGTATGCTTTTTTGTCAATACCATCTCCAAGTTTTTTAATTTATTTATTTATTTATTTATTTATTTATTTATAAAATCTTTTTTTTTTAAGGTTTTATTTATTTATTCATGAGAGACACAGAATGAGAGAGACAGAGGCAGAGACACAGGCAGAGGGAGAAGCAGGCTCCATGCAGGGAACCCGATGTGCGACTCGATCCTGGGACTCCAGGATCATGCCCTGGGCCAAAGGCAGGCATCAAACCGCTGAGCCACCCAGGGATCCCATCTCCAAGTTTTTAAAAATGTATTTGTTTGAATACTTGTCTGATATTTGTTTCCTTTGTTATCCTGCAAACTTTATGATGGTGTCTATTGAGTATATCATTTCCTGAATAGGGACTCCTAGCGACTTGTACAAGTAAAGACTCAAACATGTTTGATCAATGAATTAAAAAGAAAATAGGCGAACGTGAAACATAAATGTAAGAAATTTGCCAACAATACTAAATATTCCTTATTAATAAATTAAATGTCTGCTGACAATTCTAGGTATTGTATTAAAATGTTACTCTACAAGGAAGTCTATCAATATTTTCCCCAAAAAGAGTGGATGAAAGGGGGTAGGATATAGTTCAGTGAAAGGAAGAAAATTGATATAGTGACAAGTAGTGAGCCTAGTTAAGAAAGCACCAGTTCTATGGACATGCCAAAGCTCTTTGAAACATTTAATTGTTCACATAAATGTTTATCTGGGGCTGGAAGGGTGCATCCGTTATTTTTATTTTTTTTTTACTTCTGATGGCAAAATAGATATAAAAATATGTTTTTCCCAAAACTCATACAGCAGGTAGGAAGATAAGTATACATCTCTTAACTTTCATTCCTAAGTTTTATCTGCAAAACTGCTGATACATCAGGGACTTGCACCCTCCATGGTCATTCTCTTCTCTGCACCTAATGCTCGTGACATCTGTCTTCCTGATGCAGATCTCACAGAACCTACCGAGTCTTGCTTAGAGGCACCTAAGAACTAGGAAGTCAGCTGCTCTCAGAGAACCAACTAGTGGGCCCTTGTGTAGCATTTCATGCTTTTCCTTTTCTCCTCCTGCAGATTCTTGCCTCTCACCCTGTAAGCAGTGGCTTAGAGACCTTAACGTACTGGACTATTCGAAGATGTTAGTAAGGTTTTGGCCAAAATGCATATTCCTGAGTTTTACCTGGGCTAAATATCTGAATTCTTAAAAAGCAGGCAGATACTCCTTATGCTGATGGTCTACAGAAAAGAGGTTGAAAAACAACCAGCTAAGCTACTATTTCATTGATTTTCTTCTGGTCACCTATTTTCTGAAGTGGGCACAAGCATTCTGTTGTTTAAGGTGGCCAAATTTGTCACTAAAGAATTTGCCTTTGTATAGGGTCAGACCTATATAAAAAGAATAATGCTTTCTGTAAAGTGGCATTCATTAATTTAGTATTACTTTTGACAACCTATAACATAGGCAATTAATTTAGTATTACTTTTGACAACCTATAACATAGGCATTTTAGTTAATGTTTATTTTTTATTTTTTTTTAAGATTTTGTTTATTCATGAGAGACACAGAGAGAGAGGCAGAGGCATAGGCAGAGGGAAAAGCAGGCTCCCTGCAGGTAGCCTGATATGGGGACTCAATCCCAGGACAGGATCATGACAAGAGCCAAAGGCAGATGCTCAACCACTGAGCCACCCAGGTGACCCTAGTTAATTATTAAAAGGTTTAAGCTCTTCAATTCCTTCATGTTATCCAGCTATCAATATAATGAATATAGACAATATGGATTCAATTTTTGAATTTTTATGTAATTTTTCTTATTCTATCACTTTGATAGCATAGGTTTCAATGTTTTCAAAAAGCAAAAAAAGAAATGACTTAATAAACTTTAAGTGAATTTGGCAAGAAAATGAAACACGCATTGATTAAGTTCTTTAAAATTAAGTTTTAACAGCTAAGATATACAGATAAAATTAGCATTATATTACCTTTCAGTTTGACTACCACACTGTGCTGGATAACTTCCAAGAATCCCCTTTCCAATCAAAAATGATGATAGAAATGTGATGTTTTACATCAGACACTTGACTAAAATATCTCCACTCATCAGACTTCTAAGAGTCAAACTGCAGGTGGTCCTGAATTTATTTTAGATGTATGCTATTTTCCTCCATTTGAAGTCTCTTTCAAGTAAAACAACTTAAAGAAATATCAGGAAGCAATTTATTGGAGATTATGTATTTATTTTAATCAACAGGGAGAATTAACTCAATGGCTGTAATACATCATCTGGATTCAGCTACACTCTGTGTGCTCTCTTTTTAGATGAAAGACTGAAATTTTCTTCGGTTCATTAAGTGTGGTATGATTTCCTCTCTTTAATTAAATTTGAATCCAAATCCATTATTATTTTTCACATTAAGTACTATTCTTCATTCCAACTCAAGATATACGGACTTATGTTCTACCTCATAATCCTGTGATGTCTGATATATTTTTCATGCTTCTAAAAATCCTTATAAATTCTACTATAATTATGCATTTCAAAAACAAAATTAAACCTATACTTCTTTAATTATCTATGTCAGAACTGAACCACTGTATATTTATTTGCTTCCTTTTAAGAGGAAGAAATGGGTATACTTGTGGTTCTACTTTCAAATTTTTAGTTCTATAATCTTCATGTTTGAAACAATTTACTATAACTTTTAAACATTGTTGATTCTTTTCTTTTAGAATTTTTTATGTCATTTGTCCTATTTGATGACATATTAAAATTATTTTTGCAACTACATACAGACAGTCCCCAACCTACAATAGTACGACTTATAATTTTTCAAATTTATGATGGTGTAAAAATAATGTGTTCAGTAGGAACTGTATTTTGAATTTTGAATATTTATTTTTTCCCAGGCTACTGCCAAATAGTAGATACTCTCATGATGCTAGACAGTAGCAACAAGCCACAGAACCTAGTTAGCTGCGTGATCATGAGGGTAAACAGCCAGTACACTTACAACCATTTTGTATCCATACAACCATTCTGTTTCTCACTTTCAGTACAGTATTCAATAAATTACATGAGATATATTCAACACTTTATAAAATAGGCTGGGTTTGATGATTTTTACCCAACTATAAACTATAATGTAAGTGTTCTGAGAACATTTAAGTTAGGCTAGGCTAAGCTATGATGTTTGGGAGGCTAGGTATATTATGCATTTTCAATTTATGATAGGATGTGTTTATTCACCCCATCTTGAGTGAAGGAAGGCCTGTATTTCAGTATTTTAATGACCACACACACAATTAAATAGACTGATTCTTATTAATTTATAATGAAATGTTTTTTTCTTAATTTTACTAGGAATAAAAGGTCATTGTTAAAAAAGTAAACTATCAAAAGTATAAGAAAAAATGAAAATTGCCCATAATCCAGACAAAAATATCTTTGTATTTTTCTTTTCAGACGTTTTATATATATATATATATATATATATATATATATATATATATATATATATTTTTTTTTTTTTTTTTTTTTTTTTTTTAAGGGATACTGAAAGGTCTTTATTGCCCACCGGCCACCATCAGTGTCCTAGCCCCATGCTGGGCCTTCTGGATAGCTCTTCAACCAACTCTGAGGGCCCATGAGACAGCCACAGTCCAGCTCTCTCCTTCTGGGGGACCAAGGTGCCTGGGGCAGACAGTGTGGCAGAGGGGCCTCAGAGTGAGGGGTGGAGGACTCAGCAGCACTTCCTGCAGACGAGGATGGAAGAGAGGGCCCTTCTTGGCACCTGCTATGAAGGGTTGCTCTAAAGAAGAGGGCAGAGTGGGGGGAGGGGCTCCCTATGTGGGCATGGCATGGGTGGCAAAAAGCATGTGAAGAGGATGATGATAAAAACAATCACGCAGATGAGGACAATCATCTTCACGTTCTTCCACCAGAACTTCTGAGCCACCTTCTGTATATATATATATACACATACACACACACACACAAAGTTTTCTATAGGTACCTATAGCATTTCACTCTCCTTATTACATAGCTTGTTTTTCACTTGGCAGTAGATCATGGATATCTTTCCATATCACTGTATATACCTTTATATATCATATGGGTATGTTTATGCAAATGTACAATTTGTATAACACTTCAAGTTATACAAATATAAATGCATCTTTAAATTTATAATCAATGATTTTATGCACATTAAATGGTTGAGCTTTTGCTGTTATAAACAATACTGTGGTAAATATCCTTATTTTTACATATTGGTTCTGTTAGTTTCTGTAGATCTATTTCTGGAGGAAAAATGGCTGGATCACTTTAAGTTTTGGCATATGATTCTAGAATGTTTGCAATTGACTGAACTAAAATTTTATGAATTTTGCCTTATCTATACTCTTTTCTTTTTAAAGATTTATTTATTTATTTTAGAGAGAGAGCATGAGCAGGAGGAGGAGAGGGAGAGAGAAAGGGTTCTCAAGCAGACTCGCCGCTGAGCTTAGAGCTAGACACTGGGTTCAGTCCCAGAACCCTGAGATCATGACATGAGTGGAAATCAAGAGTCAGATGCTTAACCAACTGAGCCACCCAGGCACCTCCCTTATCTACACTCTTAATAGTTACGTTATATCATCAAGATTTTTTATCTTCTTCAAACTGAAAACAGTTTTTAAAATTCATGTTTAATTTGTATTTCGTGGACTATATGTGAAAATAAATCAGGACTAGTTACGTAAATTGCAAGGTCCCATGCAAAATGAAAGTCCAGGACCCTTTTTTAGAAATTATTAAAAATTTCAAGAATATGACAACAGAGTATTACACTGAGCATGGGGCCTTTATAAGCTTGGGGCTCTATTGACTCTAAAAGTTTCACACTCAGCAAGCTAACCTCAGCCTTAGCTTTTCAATTGCATATTTAGCCCTTTTTATTTAATTCTGATTCCTGTTTATGAATGATTTTCACCCAGTTTTAAAAATTCTAGTCTTTTTATTGATTTGTACAAATTTTTTATATACCTCATACCTAAATTACTAAAACGTTATTTAATTTTTCTTATATTTTATGAGGTTTTATTTACATTTACATTATGTTTAAATATTTAATCTTATAATGTTTTTTACTCGGGTCAGATCTTAACTGCATTTTCTTTTAACCAAACTGGTTATTCAATTGACCTAGTATCATTTATCTTATAATCTATATTTTCCCCAGTGATTAGAAATGCCATATTTTTCATGGGTCAGTAAGAATGTAGAATCAATTTCTAGATTCTCTATTCATTTTTATTGACCTGAGTGATATTTCCCTAAACCTAATCTATTTTAACTACTTTAGTTCTATGATTCTTCTTCCTTCAGAATTTTTCTGGTGATTTTTTTTTTAAGATTTTATTTATTCATTCATGAGAGACACAGAGAGAGAGGGACAGAGACACAGGCAGATTGAGAAGCAGGCTTCCCATAGGGAGCCCGATGTGGGCCTCGATCAGAGATTCCAGGATCACGCCCTGGGCCGAAGGCAGGTACTCAACCACTAAGCCACCCAGGTGTCCCTTCTGGTGATTTTCGTACTGGTTTTCTTTTTCTTTTCTTTCTTTCTTTCTTTCTTTCTTTCTTTTTTTTTTTTTTTACTGGCTAATTTTCTAACATATATTTCTGAATTGTTTCATGAAGTTGGGAAAATTCCTGAGATTTTGATTGCCAAAACAATGAATATGTTGATCTAGCTGGAGAAATCGATGTCTCTAAATATTAATTTTTACACTGGAAAACAAGATATGAACTTCCATTTATCTAAGTCATTGTTCATGTATCTCAGTAAAATATAGCTTTCTTCATATAAATCCTGCACATTCTTAAGTTTACTGTTTTTTATATTTGATCTTTTCAAAAGATAGAAAAGCTGTTAGTTTTGTATATTAATATTGTTAGTGGTCATTATGCTGTTTTCTTATTATGATCTATTTTTCCCCACACTGTGGTGTGTCAGAGGACAAAGTCCACTGGGTACTGAATCAATCAGGTTCCTTGTCTCCTGGTTTTCAGTTGAAATCACAGGGAAAGGATATGTTTTAATATTTTGTCAGCCTAGAGATAATGTCATTTATAATTTGCAGGTAAGTTACTTATGTGCTACAAGAATTTGGTTGAATTCTTCTTAAGTCTTCTGTTTACTGGGCCTCATTTGATCATCTATGCAGAACTTAAGTTTAAGGGATTGGCAGAGTGTAAGGTTTTATTACCTGTTCAAATATTTAGCTGTCTAAAGAGAGTGAGAGCTATATACTCTCAGATCACTAAAGCCAAAGAATTTTTGTTTTTAAAATTATGAGGTATTGTATTGACCTATTGTAAGAATGTGTATTAGAGATTGCTTCTCTACTGTGTTGTGAACCAGCCATATTGGTAAGAATTTAAAAGAGATTAAAAAAAAAAAAAAAAAACAACTTTCTGATGGCTTTGTCTTTGTCACATAGATGCATGTTTTCTCTGTACTTCACCTGTAGGCCTACTTCACCTTCACCTGTAGGCCTCCACTAATGGAATTTGGTCTTTTAAGCAATTTAGATGTACCCTCACAACCATGTGTTACACATCATCTAACGACATACTTTGCTATTAGCCAACTTCCAGAAGAGAAAACATGACAAAAAGTGTCGCACTGGGTAGTTTTCCATCTAGCTACCTTTAACTGTCTGAGGTCAACAGTCTCTTATAATTGATGTGTGGCAGGGAGTAAGGCTTCAATTATAGCTCACATCTTCAGTCCAAATTCCTTGAAACTAAAATATTAATGACTGTTATAAGATTCAAACTTAGTATTCTGATTATCATTTCATCTTATGTTTTGCTTCAAGAGTCCACGTGAATTCTTTTGATGGTATAAGACATTTTTATTTTTTAATCTCATTTGACCAATTAATAGGACATGCTATATATATCCCACTGTGGAGATAAATTAAATGTGTTGCAATGTACTTTTTTAATGTATTACTAATTTCTTTTTGTGAATTAATGAATTAAATAATTTAAATGAAGGTATAATTGACTTATAGCATATTAACTTCAGGTATGATATTTGTATATATTGCCAAATTATCACCACAAAAAGTCCAGTCAACATCCACCACCATACACAGTTACACATTTTTTTTTCTTGTCATGAGACGTTTCAAAATCCATTCCCCCAGCTACTTTACAATATGCAATACAGTATTATTAACTATAGTCACCAAGCTCTACATTACTATACCTTAAAATTATACCTTTTGACCCCCTGAACCTGTTTTCCCCACCCACCTCTGGCTACCAACAATCTTTGTTCTATACTCATGAACTAAAGGTTTGTTTTGTTTTTTTTTTTTGGATTCCACATGTAAGTGAGATCATAATGGTATATATCTTTTTCTGAGACACTTTAAAACAGATTTTGTTTCCCAGGGAAGGTTTTTTTTTTTTTTTTTTTTTTTTTTTTTTTAAAGAAAACAATTTTTAATGTTGGGTTCTACTCCTTTTATTAAAACAAACTATTGCTTCAACGTGGATGGAATTGGAGGGTATTATGCTGAGTGAAGTAAGCCAGTCGGAGAAGGACAAACATTATATGTTCTCATTCATTTGGGGAATATAAATAATAGTGAAAGGGAATATAAGGGAAGGGGGAAGAAATGTGTGGGAAATATCAGAAAGGGAGACAGAACGTAAAGACTGCTAACTCTGGGAAACGAACTAGGGGTGCTAGAAGGGGAGGAGGGTGGGGGGTGGGAGTGAATGAGTGACGGGTACTGGGGGTTATTCTGTATGTTAGTAAATTGAACACCAATAAAAAATAAATTAAAAAAATAAAAAATAAAAAAAAAATAAAACAAACTATTACCTTCAATTTTCTTCATTCTGTTTTCTTATTCTGTAACGTAGAGAGGTCATTTATGGCCTGCAATTTGTCTAAGTAGCACATGGGAAGATACATTTTGGTATCTTTATTATGCACTTAATATATTTTTCAGAATTCGTTTTTAACATTTTAAACCTGAAAGGCAGTTAGCATAAATTTAGTAATCCAGCACTCCAGAAAAGAACTGGAAGGACGTTAAGACATGGGCAGGCCTAATGGAATAGTTTAATCTGTGTATAATTTCTCATCATAATTTATGAGGCTGCTATCCAGGCACCAGCTTTCTGTGTCTCATCTTCCATTTGCCCTAGTCTTAAATCTACAGATACGATGTATCCTGTTGCCTCTCCCCTGTTACTACCCAATCATTGTGAAGAATCCTAGTAGATCAGGGAGTAAACCACCACCTACTGACTTCCTCCTTGAGTAGCTTACATTCTTATATGCCTCCCAGGGCAGATAATTTAAAAATGCTGCTGATCTGAGCAAGTAAAGGGATCTCAGGTGCTCCCTGCTTATTTTATGCTGTGCCATTGCCTCTATCTCTCTCTTCTGGAAATTGTGAATGCCAGAATCTCCTAAATTTATTTTCTGTAATGTTCCATTACAGTCTCAGGAAGAAGCAATGAGTCCTTTATTTGTTTCCAGGTAAATTAACTCAGTTTTGAGGTATATTGATTAGTCATGGTTTCTAATATTACACAGGCTTTTCACCATTTTTATGTTTCTTTGGGCATTTTGTTATTAATTACTAGGTAACTAAGAACATTGGATTGGCAAAGGTACTAGATGTACTAATACTCAAGGCATTCACTTGTCTGGAAGTCATCACCAAAGCTTCTCATTCACAAATTTAAATCCTCATCAAATTATGTTCTTCTGAAGTCTTTAATGGAGATTTTACTCATCAGAGACCAGGTGTTCTGTGCTTTTACCTAAAAATAAACCTAGATATTACCTAATGTTTTATCTTTGATTCTTTTATCTTTTTCTCTATATTTTTATATACAATTTCATCTAGCTCTGTGGCTTCAGATATCTCTACTTTATGGATCTTACTATCTACATTTGCATTTTCTGTAAACTCTGGTTTAGCCATCCAGATGAATACCTGCTCCTGCCTTGGATAGTATGGTGACGACTTTAAGTTAAAGCAACATGTCCAAACTTCAGTGCATCATTTTATACCTTTCTAAATCTATTTCTCTACTTGTTCTTTCATCTACTCATTTATATATTCATTGCTGTATTTATTGAATACTTTCTTTGTATCAGTTTCTGTTGCTGGGTGTATATTGATGGAAATGGTAGACAAGGTCTCTTCTCTGAGGGAGTTTATGCACACTAGTTAGCAGAAAAAAATATGAGATGGCATGATAAGTGCCAAGTTATGATGAGCTTGTGATAAGATGAAGGAACAAAGGGGTCACCTAATCCTGATTCGGTGTCAGGAAAAACTTTTTTAAAGGAAATAACATAATAGTCAAAAAGAAGTCAATGGGTCTGGATTTTAGGAGAAAAATCTGAACTAGAAACTTTTCTTTGGTGATTCTTAAGATACTGATGATTATGAAAGCCAAGAAACTGAACAGAGGTTGCCAACAATGAGTATATTGCATGAGAAAAGAGAGGACTGAGAGAGAAGAGAGCCTACTTAAGGGCTAAACCAAAAAAAGACAAGTCTACAAAGGAGATTGTGGGATCATCAAAAAAGTAATAGGAATAATCATAGGATTAAGCTAACATGTATGTGCACTGCGTATGAAGTACAGTGCAGTTTGCATGAATTGCCAACGTAAAACTGGAGAGTGTGGAGTCAAGAAAGTCAGAAAAACAAAGTGTTCAGGACAGATGGAGCTGAATATAATCAGGAAATCAAATATGGCAGATACTACATTTTTAAAAAATTCTATTTAGTCCAAGGACATCACTAGAGACCTTGAAAAAGCAATTCCTAAGGAGTACTGAGAGCAATAACATCATACAGAAGGTTCAGGAAGTGAAGGAAAGTAAGGAAATGTTTCCCATGAGTATTGCTAACAGTTCCACTATTTTCTGTATCCAGAACAGAAAATGTGGATTCATCTTTGATTCTTTCCTCTCATTTGTCTTCTGATGTTAATTCTATGCACAATGACTCTTGCTTCTTTCTCATTTCTCCTTGTCATGGCTTTTAATAGGACTACTCTTATTCAACCCTGGGCTTATACTCTCACACTCCTGCTTCAATTCCTGTTTATGGAAAATCATACCATTTGTATTATTTAAGGCTCAATCCAAATACTGCTTGTTTAATCAAATTTCCCTAATGATCTCATTCTCAAGCAATCTACTTGTCTCTGAACTCTTATAAAAAACTTCATTGGTATTCTTTATATAATGCTAACGACTTTCTGCTTTGAGTATGACCACCCACATGCATGTCTTACCACCCCTTCTATGCTGTTAATTTCATTAGGGAAGAAATTATCTTTATTTTTACATTATAATAGTTCCCAAAATAGAACACTTAAGTACTAATTTTTGTTCTGCATAATTTTGAGTTATTGGAACTTCACAAAGTTTACCTAGGCCTTTTGAATATTTTCCCTTCCAAAATATGATGATAATGTTATCCTTTCTATTTAGCATTATATGATAGTTTTTAGAATTAAAAAAAAGTACTTGAAAATGTAGCATACAAATCACTAAAATATAAAACAATTTATTATTTGCCTTGTTATTACCATTTCAGAAGAGGGTTATTATTAATAATACTAATATGATTATTTGAGACTAAGAACATTTAGATATGCCACAAATCAGCCAATTACTAGTTTAAAGGTTAATTTCTTCAATTCAGAGCATATAACACCTGTGGTGAAGTGTCTGCCAATTTATTTTGATGAATAATTCAAGGAGCATTGATTTTACTTAAAGACTGTTTCTCTAGGTGTTTATATTAGGGGATGTAGCAAGTGATTTACATCAAGTGTCTTGAGGCCAATTGGTCAATTTATTACTTTTTTCAGTACAAAATTAATATGTGCTTATTGTATATATACAAACCACTCTTAAAAGTATACATAGAAACTGAAACCCCAATTCCCAGAAGTAACCAGCTAAAAATATTTGGTATATTTATTTCTAGATATCTGTTCTACATGAACACATATTTATTTTTTGTTGTTGTCAATGTTGTCCACCCTCTGTCTGTCTCCCTTTCCTCACCTCTGTGGTTGTATGCATATAAATATGCATATAAATATATGCATAAGTACACAAAGGAATTTGTATATACATACATATATATAATGTACTTATAGATATTGTGGTAGGTGGAATGATAGGTCCTGGAAGATGTCCACCCTATTCCCCAGAATCTGTGACTATGTTACCTTATGTGACAAAAGTGCACATGCGATTAAGGTTAAGGATCTTGAGATGGGGAGATTATCCTGATTTACTTATTTGGGCCCACTACAACACTACAGTCTCATGAGTCCTTAAAAGTGGAAGAGGAAAGCAGAAAAGCGGGTCAGATGAATGTGACATTAGAAGGACTTGAACTGCTTCTGCTTACTTTGACAATGGAGGAACAGGATCATGAGCCAAAAAAAAAAAAAAAAAAAAAAAGGCAATGAATCCAGGAACTGGAACCTGCCCTCAGTTTACAGCTAATAGAAAAATAAAGACCTCAAGTCATTAAACTGTGAGACACTGAATTCTGCCAACAATTGAATAAGGAAAGAAACTAAATCACCCCTAGAACCTCCAATAAGTAAGGGAGCCCAGCTGACACCTTGACTTAACCCTAAGGAGAACTAAGTCTGACTTCAAACCTCAAAAACTGTGAAATAATAAAGCTGTGTTGTTTAAGCCACTAAATTTATGGTGATTTGATAGGATAGTGATAGAAAACTATACAAACTTAAATGTATTTCTATAGTTATCTACATGACTTGCAACTTCATTTTTCTTAAAAAAAATACATGAACATCTCTTTGTGCCATTTACTTATGTGTATAGTTTGCACACTGTGGGTGTAATTTGTAGGAGAAACTGCCACAAATAGCTCACACAAAGAATAGACTTTACCAGATGTACCTAAATTACCTTTCAGAAAGGTTTTCTCAACTAACATTTCCACTAATCATATATGAGTGTCCATATTCTGTGTCCTTGCCCAAACTGAATATTATCAGTCATTTTAATGTCATGGCCTTTGCATTTACAGGAATGAAAACTGCTTTTGTGTCCATTGAATACCATTATTTATTCTTTGTCTGAATCTTACATGAGTTCCAATGTGACATACTAGAAGCTCACACATGATTTTACAAGGCTGGCCTTTTAACCTAGTAGATTTTCTTTGTGTCTATGAGAAATTGGCAGCATAAAATTCATTATTAAGTCAGAAAATATTTAGATAATTTTGAATAAAAGGTCCATATTTCTGAGTCCCAAAGCTTTGTGTTTGGACTTAACTGAAGGGTAGCTAACTGTTTACATTCAATCAGATACTTCATATACCTAAGTTGATGGTGTTAGCAGCATTTACCCAGATTCCAATGCCACTCTCCAGTCTCTTCCTATTGCCACAACCCTTCCCAACCCAAGTTCTAAGAGTATTATTTCCTAAATAACTTAAATAAAAACATAGGGGGTGTCTTGGGACATTTTCTGAATGTACAATAGTAAGTTAAGGTAAATCTTTAATCAATGAGGAATTCACTAGAAAATAGAACAGCTCAAAGAGTAGATACACTTTATCAGGGACGATTCTCATAAGGAATCTATTATGAATTACACTTGCTTAGGGAGGTTGGGAAGATGGCAGAGTAGGAGGATCCTAAGTTCACTGGGTCCCATGATTACAATGAGGTAATGCTCACATCAGTGTAAATAATCCAGAAAATGACCCAAAGATGGGAAGAACAAACTATATAACTAAAGGTAGAGAAGAGGGCATATCAAAGTATTTAGGAAGTGTAAGACACTGGAAGTGAAAAGGACCATGGCCATCTGTCATGGAGAGGGAGGCGCCCCACAGCATGCGGAAAGGCATGGGAAAATAGACTATCATACTAGGGAGCCCTCATGGGGAAAATAAATTCCTATAATATTATGCTTTGAAAATGGGTGGCTAAATCTTGTGAGTTCTTACAACAAGTAAGACTTAAAACCTAGAATTTTAAAAATTGGCAGGCCTGCCTGAGAGAGCCTAGATGGTATTAGAAAGTAGAGTCTTCACCCTTAAAGAGATGGCATGACAAACACCCTGCAGGGATATAGCCTGGAAGCAGAACTTTAAAAAATGCCAGGCCAGAGTGAAGAGAAGTTATTTATTCATCACAGACCTTGGCCCAGAGAGTCAGGGTTCATGGGAAAACCCCCCTGCCCCAGGAACAAAGGAGCTGGCAGGTGCCCTTTCCTTCCCCCACCTCCCAGTACAGATTCCCAGTGCAGATTCCACGCTTGTTACCAAACTTGCTTATACCACCCCCTGACCCAAACCTTGTCTCAGTAAGTCCATCCTTCCCAGCCATGCTTGCCTCAATTCTGGTGATGTGGGCCCTATTGCCTAGAAGACTGGTGCAAATATCGCCAACACCTCATCTCCCAGCCTGTGTGGTTTTTGGGACCTCAGTTCCACTAGTGGTGGCAACAGCAGGGCAGGTCTCATTTTGTAAGCAGAGCAATGCACACCTTCTTAAAATGTACCCCACCCAGCCAGGAACCAAACACTGCCCACAACAGGCAAAGAGAGCCTCTGCACACAACCAGACTGAAGGAAAAAGTGACCAGAATTCAATAGCAGGTCACATGTAATATACAGAGGAGACACTTCTGGAAGCATAGGGTCTGGTGAACAGAGGACACTACTGCAGGACACTACAAGGCCTCTTTTTAATAAAGTTATTATCTTCAAGAGCAGGAGATATAACTGAGTTTCTAAAGCACAAAAATAGACACCTAGAGTTAGACAAAATGAAACAGAGGAATGTCTTGCAATGAAAGAATAGGACCAACCACAGTAAGAGACCTGCAGGAAATGGAGATAAGCAATATCCCAGATAGATAATTTAAAGTAATGATCATAAAGATACTGAGGTTGAGAAAAAAAGTGGAAAACAACAGTGAAACCCTTAACAATGATATTTTTAAAAAGCCAATCAGAGATGAGACACAATAAATTAATTTAAAAATATACTCGATAGAACAAATAGGCTAGAAGAAGCAGATGAATGAACTAATGACCTGGAAGACAGAGTAATGGAAAGTAATCAAGCTGAGAATAAGGAGAAAAAAGAATTATGCGACACAAGAATAGACTTACAGAACTCAGTGACTCCATCAAGCATAATAATATTCACATTATAGGGATCCCAGAAGATGAAGACAAAAGGGGGCAGATAATTTATTTGGAGAAAAATAGCTGAAAAATTTCCTAATCTGGAAAAAGAAACAGGCATTGAGATCCAGGAGGCACAGAAATTCACCAACACAGTCAACCCAAGGAGATCCCCACCAAGGTACATAGTAATTAAAATGACAAAAAGTAGTGATAAAGGAAAAAAAAAAACTTTAAAGCAGCAAGAGAAGAGAAGACAATTATGTAAAAGAAAACCCCAGAAGGCTATCAGCAGAATTTCAGCAGGAACTTTGCAGGCAAGAAGGGAGTGGCATGATATAATCAAAGTGCTGAAAGGAAAAATTCTGCATCCAAGAATATCCTATCCAGCAAAACTATCATTTAATATAAAAGGAGAAGTAAAGAGTTCCTCAGACAAACAAAAACAAAAGGAGTTCATGACCACTACAGCAGCCCTACAAGAAATGTTAAAGGGGACCCTTTGAGTGGAAAGGGAAGACTACAAGTGAAAGTATAAAAAGTTGGAAGCACGGAATGCTTGGATGGCTCAGTGGTTAAGCTCTGCTTTGGGCTCAGGGGGTGATCTGGAGTTCAGGGATCGAGTCCCACATTGGGCTCCCTGAGGGAGCCTGCTTCTCCCTCTGCTTCTCACTCTGCCTCAGAGTGTCCTCTGTCTATGTACCTTGGTGGGGATCTCCTTGGGTTGACTGTGTTGGTGAATTTCTGCCTATTGCCTCTTTCTTTCTCTGTATCTCTCATGAATAAATAAATAAAATATTTTTAAAAGTTGGAAGCACAAAGCTAGTAAAAATAAGTATCTATAAAAATCAGTCAAGAGATTCACAAAATAAAAAGATATAAAATATGACAATATACCTAAAATGTGAGGGGTGGGAGAATTTAGAATAAGTTCAAATTTAAGTGACCATTAACTTCATATAGACTGCTATATGCAGAAGATATTACATACAAACCTAATGATAACATCAAAACAAAAACCAGTAACACATATACAAAGAATAAAGAGAAAGAAATTCAGGTATACCACTAAAGAAAGCCAACAACTATGAAAAAGAGAAAGAAAAGAAAGAATCAGAGAAAAACTACAAAACAACCACAAAACAAGTAACAAAATGGCAATAAATACATATCTATCAAAAATTACTTTGAATGTAAATGGACTAAACGTTCTAATCAAAAGACATAGGAAAACAGAGTGGAAAAAAAAAAAAAACAAGACTTGGGGCACCTGGGGCTCAGTTGGTTAAGTGACTGTCTTCAACTCGGGTCATGATCCCAGGATCATGGGATGGAGCCCTG
This sequence comes from Canis lupus baileyi, assembly GCF_048164855.1. Lineage (NCBI taxonomy): Eukaryota > Metazoa > Chordata > Mammalia > Carnivora > Canidae > Canis > Canis lupus. The sequence goes on along the minus strand of NC_132844.1, from coordinate 18,425,122 downwards.
CATCAAATTCCCTCTGCTCAGTGGAGAGTCTGCTTCTCCCTCTCTCTTTGCCCCTCCTCCCTGCTCATGCTGTCTCTCTCTCTCTCTCTCAAATAAATAAATAAAATCTTTAAAAGCAACAACAACAAAAACAATACTAATCTATATGCTGTCTACAAGAGACTCATTTCAGACCTAAAAACACCTGCAGATTGAAAATGAGGGAATACAGAAACATTTATTATGCAAATGAACTGCAAAAGAAAGCCAGAGTGGCAATACTTATATAAGACAAAATAGACTTCAAAACAAAATGTGTAACAAGAGACAATGAAGGACATTATATAATCAGTCAGGGGACAATGCAACAAAAGGATATAACAATTATAAATATGTATGCACCCAAAATGGGACCACCCAAATACATAAAATGATTAATAACAAACATAAATGAAGTAATCTATACTAGTACAATAATAGTAGAGGACTTTAACACCCAATTTAAATCAATAGTCACATCATCCAAACAGAAGATTAACAAGGAATCAGTGGTTTTGAATGACATACTGGATCAGATGGATTTAACAGATAGATTCAGAATATTCCATCCTAAAACAGCAAAATATACACTCTTTTCAAATGCACATGGAACATTCTCCAGAACGGATGACATATTAGGCCACAAAACAAGTTTCAACACATTCAAAAAGCTAAAAGTCATACCATTCAATTTTGTGACCACAATGCCATGAAACTAGAAATCATCCCCCAGGAAAAAAATATGTAAAGAGCACAAATACATGAAAGTTAAGTAATATGCTCCTAAACAATGAATGGGTCAAAGAAGAAACAAAAGAAAAAATACATGGAAATGAAAATGAAAACGTAACAATCCAAAATATTTGGGATACAGCAAAAGCAGTTGTTAGAGGGAAGTTTATAGCAATGCAGGCCTACCTCAGAAAGCAAGAAAAATCTCAAATGAACAATCTAACCTTACCCAATAGGAGTAAAAAAAACAAAACAAAACAAAACAAAAATCCAAATGCAGCAGAAAGAAAGAAATAATAAAGATTAGAGCAGAAATAAATGATATACAGACAAACAAAAATAACTGATCAATGAAACCAGGAGCTAGTTCTTTGAAAAGAACAACAAAATTGATAAATGTCTAGCCAGACTCATGAAAGAAAGAGAGAGAGAGAACTCAAACAAAGTCACAAATGAAAGAGGAGAAATAACAACTCGACCACAGATATACAAACAATTGTAAGAGAATAGTTTGAAAAGCTATATGCCAACAAATTGGACAACCTAGAAGGAATGCATAAATTCCTAGCATATAGCCTACCAAAACTGAAGCAGGAAGAAATAGAAAATTTAAACAGACTGATTAACAGCAATGGAATTGATTCAATAAGCAAAAAACCTCCAAAAGTACAGGACTAGAGGGCTTCACAGGCGAATTCTACCAAACATTTAAAGAAGAGTTAATACCTATTCTTAAACTATCCCAAGAAAAGAGAAGGAAAACTTCCTAATTTTTTCTCTGAAGCCACTATTACCCTGATACCAAACACAAAAAAGAGAACTACAGGACAATATGTCTGATGAGCATAGATGCAAAAACCCTCAATAAAAGACTAGCAGAACAAATCCAATACATTAAAAAAATTATTCACTACAATCAAGTGGGATTTATTCCTGTGATGCAAGGGTGACTTAATCTTCATAAATCAATCAGTGTGATACATCAACAGGAGAAATGATAAAAGCCATATGATTATTTTAATAGATGCAGAAAAAACATTTGACAATGTACAACATCCATTTGTGATAAAACCCTCAGCTAGCTAGACTTAAAGGGAGCATATCTCAACATAATAATAGGCATATATGAAAAATCCATAGCTAGCATCAACCTCAATGGGGAAAAACTGACAGCTTTCCCCTAAAGTAGGGAACATGATAAGGATGTCCACTCTTGCCGCTTTTATTTAACATAGTCCTGTAAATCCAAGCCATAACAGACAACAAAAATAAATAAAAAGGCATCCAAATCAATAAGGAGATAGTAAAACTATTTGTACATGACATGATACTATGTATAGAAAGCCCTAAAGCCCTAAACACCAAAACACTACTACGGCTCTTAAATGAATTCAGGATATAAAATTGTTGCAGGATATAAAATAATGTTCAGAAATCTGTTGCATTCCTATATACTAATAATGAATTAGCAGAAAGAAATTCAGAAAGCAACCCCATTTATAATTATATCAAAAATAATAAAATACTTAGGAATAAACTTAACCAAAGAGGTGAAAGACCTATAATCTGAAAACTATAAAACAATGATGAAAAAAATTGAAAAACACACAAAGAAATGGAAAGATATTTCATGCTTATGGATTGGAAGAAAAAATATTGTTAAAATGTCTATACTACCCAAAGTAATATACAGAGTTAATATAATACTTATTAAAATACTAATAACATTTTTTTCATGAAACTAGAACAAATAATCCTAAAATGTGTATGAAACCACAAAAGACCCTGAATAGATAAAGGAATTTTGAAAGACAAAAGCAAAACTGGAAATAATCACAATTCCAGATTTCAAGCTATGTTACAAAGCTGTAGTAATCAAAACAGTATGCAGTGGTGAGAGTGGACATACCTGTCTTGTTCCTGATCTTAGGGGAAAGGCTCCCAGTGCTTCCCCATTGAGAATGATATTTGCTGTGGGCTTTTCATAGATGGCTTTTAAGATGTCGAGGAATGTTCCCTCTATCCCTACACTCTGAAGAGTTTTGATCAGAAATGGATGCTGTATTTTGTCAAATGTTTTCTCTGCATCTAATGAGAGGATCATATGGTTCTTGGTTTTTCTCTTGCTGATATGATGAATCACATTGATTGTTTTACGGGTGTTGAACCAGCCTTGTGTCCCAGGGATAAATCCTACTTGGTCATGGTGAATAATTTTCTTAATGTATTGTTGGATCCTATTGGCCAGTATCTTGTTGAGAATTTTTGCATCCATGTTCATCAGGGATATTGGTCTGTAATTCTCCTTTTTTGGTGGGGTCTTTGTCTGGTTTTGGAATTAAGGTGATGCTGGCCTCATAGAACGAATTTGGAAGTACTCCATCTCTTTCTATCTTTCCAAACAGCTTTAGGAGAATAGGTATGGTTTCTTCTTTAAATGTTTGATAGAATTCCCCTGGGAAGCCATCTGGCCCTGGACTTTTGTGTCTTGGGAGGTTTTTGATGACTGCTTCAATTTCCTCCCTGGTTATTGGCCTGTTCAGGTTTTCTATTTCTTCCTGTTCCAGTTTTGGTAGTTTGTGGCTTTCCAGGAATGCGTCCATTTCTCCTAGATTGCCTAATTTATTGGCGTATAGCTGTTCATAATATGTTTTTAAAATCGTTTGTATTTCCTTGGTGTTGGTAGTGATCTCTCCTTTCTCATTCATGATTTTATTAATTTGAGTCTTCTCTCTCTTCTTTTTAATAAGGTTGGCGAATTGTTTATCTATCTTATTAATTCTTTCAAAGAACCAACTCCTGGTTTTGTTGATCTGTCAACATAGTACTAGAAGTTCTAGCCTCAGCAATCAGACAACAAAAAGACATTAAAGGCATTCAAATTGGCAAAGAAGAAGACAAACTCTCCCTCTTCGCTGATGACATGATACTCTACATAGAAAACCCAAAAGCCTCCACCCCAAGATTGCTAGAACTCATACAGCAATTTGGTAGCATGGCAGGATACAAAATCAATGCCCAGAAGTCAGTGGCATTTCTATACACTAACAATGAGACTGAAGAAAGAGAAATTAAGGAGTCAATCCCATTTACAATTGCACCCAAAAGCATAAGATACCTAGGAATAAACCTCACCAAAGAGGTAAAGGATCTATACCCTCAAAACTATAGAACACTTCTGAAAGAAATTGAGGAAGACAGAAAGAGATGGAAAAATATTCCATGCTCATGGATTGGCAGAATTAATATTGTAAAAATGTCAGTGTTACCCAGGGCAATTTACACGTTTAATGCAATCCCTATCAAAATACCATGGACTTTCTTCAGAGAGTTAGAACAAATTATTTTAAGATTTGTGTGGAATCAGAAAAGCCCCCGAATAGCCAGGGGAATTTTAAAAAAGAAAACCATATCTAGGGGCATCACAATGCCAGATTTCAGGTTGTACTACAAAGCTGTGGTCATCAAGACAGTGTGGTACTGGCACAAAAACAGACACATAGATCAATGGAACAGAATAGAGAATCCAGAAGTGGACCCTCAACTTTATAGTCAACTAATATTCAACAAAGCCGGAAAGACTACCCACTGGAAGAAAGACAGTCTCTTCAATAAATGGTGCTGGGAAAATTGGACATCCACATGCAGAAGAATGAAACTAGACCACTCTCTTGCACCATACACAAAGATAAACTCAAAATGGATGAAATATCTAAATGTGAGACAAGATTTCATCAAAATCCTAGAGGAGAACACAGGCGACATCCTTTTTGAACTCGGCCACAGTAACTTCTTGCAAGATATATCCACGAAGGCAAAAGAAACAAAAGCAAAAATGAACTATTGGGACTTCAGCAAGATAAGAAGCTTTTGCACAGCAAAAGAAACAGTCAACAAAACTAAAAGACAACCTACAGAATGGGAGAAGATATTTGCGAATGACGTATCAGATAAAGGGCTAGTTTCCAAGATCTATAAAGAACTTATTAAACTCAACAGCAAAGAAACAAACAATCCAATCATGAAATGGGCAAAAGACATGAACAGAAATCTCACAGAGGAAGACATAGACATGGCCAACACGCAGATGAGAAAATGCTCTGCATCACTTGCCATCAGGGAAATACAAATCAAAACCACAATGAGATACAACCTCACACCAGGGAGAATGGGGAAAATTAACAAGGCAGGAAACCACAAATGTGGGAGAGGATGGGGAGAAAAGGGAACCCTCTTACACTGTTGGTGGGAATGTGAACTGGTGCAGCCACTCTGGAAAACTGTGTGGAGGTTCCTCAGAGTTAAAAATAGACCTGCCCTATGACCCAGCAATTGCACTGCTGGGGATTTACCCCAAAGATGCAGATGCAATGAAACGCCAGGACACCTGCACCCCAATGTTTATAGCAGCAATGTCCACAATAGCCAAACTGTGGAAAGAGCCTAGGTGTCCATCGAAAGATGAATGGATAAAGAAGATGTGGTTTATGTATACAATGGAATATTACTCAGCCATTAGAAATGACAAATACCCACCATTTGCTTCAACATGGATGGAACTGGAGGGTATTATGCTGAGTGAAATGAGTCAATCAGAGATGGACAAACAGTGTATGTTCTCATTCGTTTGGGGAATATAAATAATAGTGAAAGGGAATAGAAGGGAAGGGAGAAGAAATGGGTAGGAAATATCAGAAAGGGAGACAGAACATAAAGACTCCTAACTCTGGGAAACAAACTAGGGATGGTGGAAGGGGAGGAGGGCGGGGGGTGGGGGTGAATGGGTGACGGGCACTGAGGGGGGCACTTGACGGGATGAGCTCTGGGTGTTATTCTGTATGTTGGCAAATTGAACACTAATAAAAAATAAATTTATTATTAAAAAAATAAAAATAAAAACAGTATGTTATTGGCACCAAAATACATACATAGATCAACAGAATATAAAAGACAGCCCAGTTGTAAACCACAAATATATGATCAATTAATCTTTCACAAAGGAGGTGATAATATGCAATGGGAAAAAGTCTCTTTAACAAATGATGTTGGGAAAACTGGACATTTACCTGCAAAATAATGAAACTGGACCAGTTTTTAAAGCCATGCACAAAAATAAACTCCAATTGGATTAAAGACCTAAATGTGAAACCTAAAACCATAAGAATCCCAGAAGGCATCATGGGCAATAATTTCTCTGACACTAGCTGTAACAGCATCTTTCTAGGCATGTCTCTTGAGGCAAGGGAAACAAAAATAAAGTATTGGGATGACATCAAAATAAATAGCTTCTGTACAGCAAAGTACACTATAAATAAAACTAAAAGTCAGCCTACTGAATGGGAGAAAATATATGCAAATGCCATAGCTGATAAAGGGTTCGTGTCCAAAATATATAAAGAACCTATATAATTTAACACCCAGGAGCACTTGGGTAGCTCAGTAGTTGAGTGTCTGCCTTAGGTTCTGGTTGTGATTCTGGGGTCCTGGGATCAAGTTCCATATCAGGCTCCCAGCAGAGGGCCTGCTTCTCCCTCTGCCTATGCCTCTGCCTCTCTTTGTGTCTCTCATGAATAAATAAATAAATAAATAAAATATTTTAAAATATATTTAACACTCAAAACACAAAGAATCCAATTAAAAATGGACAGAAGATGTGAACAGACATTTCTCCAAAGAAGACATACTAATGGTCAACAGATGCATGAAAAAAAGCTCAACATCACTCATCGTAGGGGAAGTACAGATCAAAGCCACAATGTAGTATCATCTCACACCTGTCAGAATGGTTAACCTCAAGAACGTAAGAAACATCAAGTGATGGTGACAAGTGGAGAAATAGGAACCCTTGTGCACTGTTGGTGGGAATAGAAACTAGTAGAGCCACTGTTGGAAACCATGTGGAGTCCCCCGAGAAAGTTAAAAATAGAACTCCCACTATGATCCAGTAATCACACTACTGGGTATTTACCCCTGAAATACAAAAACACTAACTCAAAGTGATATATGTTTATTGCACCCTTATTTATAATAGCCAAGTGATGGAAGCAGCCTAAGTGTTCATTGATAGACGAGTGGATAAAGAAAGTATAATTATGGGCAGCCTGGATGGCTTAGTGGTTTAGCGCTGCCTTCAGCCCAGGGCATGATTCTGGAGACCCGGAATCAAGACCCATGTTGGGCTCCCTCTGCCTCTCTGTCTGCTTCTCCCTCTGCCTATGTCTCTGCCTTTCTCTCTCTCTCCCCCTCTCTGTGTCTCTCATGAATAAATAAATAAAATCTTTTTTAAGAAAGTATAATTATATATGCATATACGCATATATATCCAATATTCCATTGGATATTATTGTCATAAAAAGAATGACATCTTGACATTTGTAACAATAGGAATGGAACTACCAAATATAATGCTAAGTAAAATAAGTCAGTCAGAGAAAGTCAAATACCATATGATCTCACTCATATGTGGAATTTAAAAAACAAAACAAATGAGCAAAGGAAAAAAAAAAAAAGGAAACCAGGAAACACTTAACTAAAGAGAACTGATGTTGCCAGAGTGGAGATGGGTAAATTAGGTGAAGGGGATTAAGAGTACATTTATCATTTTGAGCACTGAGTAATGTATAGAGTTGTCGAATCACTATATTGTACACCTGAAACTAATATAATACTGTCTTTTAACTATACTGGAATTAAAGCTAAAAACTTAAAAAATAATTTAAAATTTTAAAAAATTTAAAAACCAAAATTACACTTGCTTACCAAGATTCCCAAGATTCCTCTGAGATTCTGCTTAGATTTTTTTTTGATGTATGTATGTATGTATGTATGTATGTATGTATGTATTTATCAGAGAGAGTGAGTGAGAGAGAGAGAGAGAGAGAGAGAAGGAGAAAGGAAGAGGGGCAGAAGCAGACTCCCTGCTGAGCAGGGAGCCAGATGAGGGGCTAGTTAATGTTTTAAGTGACTATACAAACTCATGTTCCTATAATACATAATACTAAAAAAGTGCAAAATGTTTACCATAAATATATCATTATGAAACTCAATACCCACAATGATTGCATCATTAGCCCAATCATTTTGTTCATTTAAAGAAGCCACGGCTTTCTCTGAAAGCTTGTTGGACATTAACAGCTCTTCATCTTCTTTTACTTTCTCTGCTCTGAACTGGTCCAGGTTGCTCAGCACATATCCAGCAACTATCCACAAAAAGTTTGTAACAATTACCATGAGTGCAACACTCCTGTCCAGACAACTTTGGGAGCAGGAGGCAGCAAACTGTGGGTACATGCATTTCATATTTTAAGTATGTTAAACATATATCCTTAGTTTTTTATATTATAAAATATTTCCATATGCTCAAAAATATGAAATGCATATAAGTACCATCTATTTATTTATTTATGTATTTACTTACTTACTTTTCTACCATCCATTTAAAATTTAGTTGTATTTGCCTGACTCTTCAATCTTGTTTTCTTATTTCTTTGAACAGTTTTCAGTAGCTCTTCTAAAACAGTCTGTGACTAATGGGTTGTTGCTATTATTAATTGAATTGTTGCCTTTGTTGTTTGGCTTCAAATTCTCTTTGTTTTTGAAACTTAAAAGTTTTCTCTTTCTCTTTCTCTGCTCTGTTATTAAAACCAAACAGTTTGGTATTACATTTTACAGAGCATTTCTATGTGTGTGAGAAGGGGGCTGTCTACATTGGTTAATTCATCCAACATTGTGTTCACCAGGAACTTGATATTTAAAGTAAGTTGATGTGAAAAATTAGGGCTTTTTCTTTCTTTATGATACTGACATCTTGGACTAAATTGACAAAAAAAATAGAGTATATTCTTCACTGGCAACTCAGTTCTTTATTCTGGCTGCAAAGTCACAGAGAATGTTAAAGAGGTCAAATATTTCTCTCTAAAAACTTGGAAAGAAAATTAGAAACATATTTATTTTCAGGGCTTTCTTATAGAAGAGGGATCATAGCATTTTCTGTAACTCCATAAAAAGAGCTAGGACCAATATATTTAAGGGATAGGCTTAGTTTTGGCTTAGTTCGAGGAAAATTTACAGCAAGTTGTTCTGACTTTGTGGGCATCAGTTGCCTATTCTTCACTATTCCAAGCAAACTATAGTAACCATGTGTTTGGAATGTTGTAGAAAAGATTGTTCTACCAAGAGAAATACCGTCCAGCTGAACTTAATATTCCTTCACACTCTAAAATTCTGTGAGTTGCCATAACTCCAACAAAGCCCCAGTAGATGCAAGCCTGATGTAATCAAAGGGGAGCCAATGAGCCTAAGCTAGGTAATTCCAGTCAGAATTTTCAGGACTACAGATTAGTCTGTGAGGGATATCACAGAGCCACCCACAGTAAGAGCTGGAGGAAAAAGAAATCTCAGGCTTGGAGCTAAAGATACCCCAGGCAGAACTAGGAAGATAAGAATCATCTGGGGAGCCTGAACATACATAGGAGAAAATCAAAACTGAACGAGAGATTTTCGAGAAAAATTTGGGGAAGCCAACGTACTGTTCCTTGGTAAACTCAATCTAAAATTTCCTTATCTCATTTTTTTTTCAAATGGACTCAATATTATTGACATTCACTTGAAAAAATAGTTGAAAAATAGTTTTTGAAGTCAATATTTTCTCATTCTTTTGATATGTTCTATACTTTTTCTGAACAAGTACAAAATAGAAAAATTAATGTTGCAAAATAAGGCTATTTCAGACGTTGAAACAAGTTTTAAACATACAAAAGCTGTTCAACTACATGGTAAAACAATTTCTAATCTTTCTGGTAGCGTATTATATTTTTCTAATGAATCATAAAATATTAAGAGAGTGTTTAGAGAATACATGTGTATTTCTTTTCTCTGCTGTGGAATCATAAATAGTAATTTGGTAAGTTCTGCTTTTATTGTTGCATTTTTTATTCTAAAAGATTATTAAGCATCATACTCAAAGAATTTATTTTGAAAGAAGCAGGAGCATAAAAATGTTATCACCAAGTTTTCACACATGTGAATAAACATGCACACACACACAGTGCTTTATTCCTTATTTAGTCAATAAAGAGTAAATTTCTACCCACCAGGTACATTCAATTAAAGAAACATATTTGAAGACTTGCTATGTAAAGGCATTGAGCTAGGTGCTATAAAATATAAAGATGAGGGACGCCTGGGTGGCTCAGCAGTTGAGCATCTGCCTTTGGCTCAGGGCATGATCCAGGAGTCACAGGATCAAGTCCCACATAGGGCTTCCTGAATGGAAGCTGCTTCTTCTTCTGCTTATGTCTCTGCCTCTCTCTGTGTGTCTCTCATGAATAAATAAAATCTTTAAAAAAAATGAAGAAAAACCCACCTTACAGGAACACAAACTTGAACATATATAGACATCTACAAATATAATTGCAGTAGCCCATACAGTGGTAAGTGGGTAATTAATATAAACCACATAGTGTGTATATCTGTACCTTGTAGATAGCAAGCTCCCGGAAGGCAGGTATTTCTTCTGAACTGATGTATTCTGACCAGAGGCAGCCCCCCCAAAAAAAATTGTGAATAAATGCATAATCAAATAAAACCAATTATCATAAAACTACCATGTTGAGCAAGCTCAACCAAACAAAACAACCAGAATAAGACTTGATGAAGGAAAACCCCAAGTTAGATCAGCATGATTAATTTTAACTCCATGCATTTATTTGAAAGACAATTCTCTCACATCCAAAAAGCCATTTTAATGTCCACAATAAAAAGAAGAGTAAACAATACATCTACCATTTCTCTTCTCACACATTAGTTTTAGACCAACCTGGGTGTCTTGTAATGTAACATTTACTGAATCCCTACTGCTCGTTGCTTTACTTATTCAACGCATTTCTTGAGCACCATATTAGTCTCCTTTAGTTGTGGGAACCAATTAGTACAAACTTGATAGCTTAAAAAAAAAACATTCATTTATTTTCTTGCAGTTTCAGTAAGCTGAAGTCAATTTCACTGGGCTGGAATCGAGGTGCTGGCTTGGTTGGTCGCTCTCCCTTTGGAGGCTTAGGGGAGAATTTCATTTTTTGCCTTTTCCAGCTTCTATAGCTGCATTCCTTTCATTCCTTTCCTGCAGCTCTTTCCCAATCTACAAAGTCAGAAGCATAGCATTTTGCTTCAGCAGCCCCATTGCCTTCTCTGTCAAATTTCCCTTTCCCTGCCTCTGATAAGGACACTTGTGATGATAGTTAGGACCCACGCAGACAATCTTAATCTCAAGATACTTAATCACATCTGCAAAGTCTTTTTTGCCATGTAAAGTAACATTCACATTTTCCGAAGATTTGGAGCTAGTTCTCTTTGGGGACCATTACTCATCCTACTTCAAGCACCTACTACATGCTGGATATAGGAGCCCCAGCAGTGAATTAGACATCTTTGTATCTGTGCTCATGGATCTTGATATTATGGGAGGTAGAAAAGATGTACAAGGCACAGACCTGTTTTTTAATTAGTTTGTATAATAGAGGAATATTTTATTAGAGAAAAAATGCACGTTCTTTCTTTTCCTCTTTTAGCAAGAGAAATTGCCGGCTACTTCTTAGAATAAGCAGGCACAGAAAATCACCTTGCAGCACTCACTGTTGAGAAAAATTACTTGTGTTCTCTCTTACATAAATAGAGGATGAGTGGGCTTATCTATCTTAAGCAATAAGCCTTTTTTTCTTTAGTGACTTTGCAAACTTTTTTTTTGTACATAAGGAGATGTGATTTTATGGCAGAATAAAGGTTAGGTCGATTTGGTTAAGCAATCTGTGTTATCCTGGAAAGGAAAAACAAACAAATAAACAACCTAATGCCTTGGAAAATAACTGTAAAATCTGGACTATAGGTAGTACAACATTTGGAGGTTTGCTAATTAGGATATGAAATTAATGCTCAGTCACAACACATGAAACTTCCTTCCCTCAAAACACTGTCAGGCTCTGTATCAACTTGTGGAGTAGTTCCCCCACTCAGGAAGGGCCTTATTCTTCTTCTGGCCCAGCTTTCAATTAAAGACAAGCCTCTGTCTCAACTGCCATGTGGAACAGGGTCTTGCCAGGAGAGATGGCCCATATCCAGTCATCAGTACATTCAATCTAGCAGCGCCAATTAACCAGAAGTGTAGGAAGATGATACTGGAACTCTCTCCCATCTCCATCCACTTAGAATTCCATGACCTGGTCTAGTGCTTGAATCAAAAATGAACTTTTGTCAAGGGACATGGCCTTTTTAGTTCATTTCTTAGTCTGCTTAGGGACACTATATCAAATAATGATAACCAGATGATTTATAAACATTTAGCATCTATTTCTCACAGTTCTGGAGGCTGGAAGTTCAAGATCAAGACCAGCATCATCAGGTTAAAGCCTTCTTTTGGGTCATAGATTTCTTATTTTATCCTCACATGGCAGAAAAAGGCTAGGATCTCTCTGGATCCTCTTTTATAAAAGCACTGTACCCATTCATGAGGGCTTTGCTTTAGTGACCCAATCACCTCCAGAGTCCCCACCTCCAAAAGTCTCAACCTCCTGGTACGACAGTACGACCTGAGGAGTTTGGTTACAGCATATTTTAAAGAGATGCAAACATTGAGACCATAGTAGTTGGGAAATACCTACGCTGAGTCAATCCTAAATCAGCCTCTACTAACGAATAAAGAAGGCATCTTAGCTCCTGTGGCCACACAAGACCAGAGAATTACACAGCTCTGGGTTAGAGACATGATCTGCCAAGGCCAGTTTCTTCTTTGACCTGTGTCACAACTCATCAATTTATGTAAGATAGAGTGGATTCTTTGTTGTCAAGACTGGTAGGTACTTATGGTCTTTGGATATACATGGTGAAAATTAGAGCATTAGGTGATGGGTAAGAGTTTGGATCTCTGAATTATCTGTTGCTATCAACTGGTAGAGGCTCTGGTATTCAGAGGATTTCTTGGGAGTTATATCTTTGCATTCTAAATGATATCAAGAGATAGCCTAGTTACACCTTTATCAAGGAAAATTTGATGTAAAGAATGGTATGACAATTTAATTAATGAAGAAATTATTCCTGCACTTCACAGTACTGACTATAAGAAATAGGGATCAATGTATGTATATAATAATAATTATGTTGTATGAAATACCATAGCATTAGAGAAGGTAGACTTGACATTGAAGCATAGTGTAATAGATAACTGACCTTTTGTTTTGGGATTTATTGCACTTGTTGTTTCTTGGCTATTTAGAATCCAAAAATCCTTCTGGTTTTGGAGGAATACCAGACTGTGTGTTTTTGCCTGACTTCTCATGAAGGAAGCTAAAAGGACTGACTCCCATTTCAAGGTAGCTTGGGAGATACAGACATATAACTTAGGCTTAGGTAATTAGATTTTTCCAACCAAAGATTTGAATCTTGGATAAGGCAAACCTTGCAGGCAAGAGTGATAAATTCTTCATGGTTGTGTCAACAACATTGAGAGTTCAATACACACTTGAAAATATCAGTGCCTTAATCTATATCATTGTATGAAGCTGTGATCCCAATTGTCCAGTCCTTCTGGGTTCCTGCCCATTGTCTAATTTACTAGGCTTTGCCTTCCTGCTATACTCTATAACCTTTTACATGAGGTCTATTTGGGCTTTAGTGTGCCAGATTGTTTTCTATTGCTTACAAAGAAGAACTCTCTAACATGAGTGGAGATGATATAGACAGGAACTGAGAAGACATGTCAGGTGAGTGGAGTGATGAACAAAGGTATAAAATGACATAATATGTCTAGGAAATTCTAATGAAACTTCAGGGACTGGAGAGGAAAAAAGACATCAAGAATTCAGATGACAGACAGTAAGGACAGTTGTAGGACTAGAGCAAATAGTACGTATCAGAAAGTAGGATTAAATAATAATGAGTAAGTAACCTCTTAGTCTTTTATTCTTTTATCCCCTGAATAAATTATTTGTTGCATTCTTGTTATATGTCAACAACTTTTGATGGCTCTGGACATATAAAAAGGGCAAAATCCATGCTGTCAAGGAGACACTCATCTTTTACAGTGCAGTCGAGGCTTTCAGGATACAAATTCTGGATTTAAATTCTATTGCTACAATTCTGATAGTCCTCTTTTCTAATCAAATAGAATACAGAGTTTAAAGAATGAAGTGGTGTAAACTCACTAGCCAAACAGAAAAGGGATATGACAAAATTTATCTGTCACAGTCAAAAGGATGTTGATATCTCACTCTTTTCCATAACCTTTGTTGCTTCAAGGAAAGTAAAGGGCTAGAAAGACATGCACTAGTCTGTAAGATATAATTACAATATGCAGAGTGAAGTAATAACCCTCATCTATGGAAGACTCACAGGGACTTATTTATACAGCACTAATAAGGAGATTGTCCGAACCTAGTCTTCTCCCCCAGATGGATGACTTCCCATGTCATCCACAAGCCACAGTAGCATGCACTGTGGTCTTCTATCAACCCACTGGCACACTTGTTGGAGCCCCAGTTTCTCTTTGTATGGCGATGTGCTGTGATGAATTGAAATTAATTATCCAGGGAAGAGTTTGCCATTCAGGGTGCCAGTAATGTGTTACAGGTATGCATGATATTGATCTCCTTGACACCCTAGAATTTACCATTTAGAGGCTGGGATAGTCAGAACCACAGAGCCCATTATATACACTCTAAGCCGGCTATTTGCCTCAATTTTATGAAAATAAATAAATAAATAAATAAATAAATAAATAAATATTCTCTGTTTGACAAAATGTGAACTGCTGAATATTGTTTTATGCAACTAAAGCTTATCCTAACTGGTGTACCTCCTTACATACTGTATATTTTGTATATTTCTGAGGTTCACTGAAATAGAGTGAAAAGGATGTCTGTAGGTATAAAAGTTTGCACAGGCCTGGAAAATAAGAAGGATCTTTACTGATAATGCCAAAAGAAAAAGGGATGCTATTTAGCTAGTAGCAAGAAGAGATCAACCCCAAGGATCTCGTGGAGTAGAGACTATTATAATAATAGATGGTAATTAGGAGAAGCCAAAGGCTAATATTAGTTTAATGCGTTAGAACAATTCTCAACAAGAATTTAAGAAGCAAAATTTGTATTTTTTCTTCCATTATTCCCTGTTTGGATAATTTTTTTTCTTTGGGATCTCAGTGACCACGCTGATACAACACATTTAAAATGTCTATTTATTACATAAAATCAATTTATATGCAGCTCTCACTTTTTTCCCTCTGGGAATTCATCTATTAGATGAATGGCATATTCCTCCAATGCTACTTTTTCAGTTAAAACATCTGAAAAGTAGACAATTGAACTTGGTAGAAATTACAGCCATTCTATATTTTTTTTTTTTTTTTTTTTTTTTTATGATAGGCACACAGTGAGAGAGAGAGAAGGCAGATGGAGAAGCAGGCTCCATGCACCGGGAGCCTGACGTGGGATTCGATCCTGGGTCTCCAGGATCGCGCCCTGGGCCAAAGGCAGGCACTAAACCGCTGTGCCACCCAGGGATCCCAGCCATTCTATATTTGAAAATGTCAGGATTTAGTATGTAAAAATATATATGATCATTACAACAAAACACCGTTCCCATTCCTCCCAATAATTAATCCACAAAAAAAAAACACTTTGAAAAGAAAATGTAATGTGGAAAAAAAAAAAAACAATGACAATACTGTCTCTATAAGTGATATTTCAACATTTCTTGCCATTAGCAAGGGACCAACAGAACAGAGTTATAGGATGGGGCATTATCTACAATCCCAATCCAATTTATAAATAGTATTATGTACTGAATCTGATGGATAGAAAAAGGCATGCAAAGAGAATATATTTGTCCTAATTTATTTATGCTGGCAGGCGTAATCAAATAGTTTTTAAGAAGTAGGTATGCACTGATATATTTATAAAATAAAATATCCTTCCTTTCATTCAACATCAGAATATTTATTAATACAACTCCTGTAAACATACTAAAGAAGGGAATAATGATTATTTCAAAAAATGCAAAAAAAAAAAAAAAAAACATTCCTGATTAAAACAGTAAGCAACTAGAAATAGAACCCTTAATAATCCTGGTAAAGTATCTACCAAAAGCAAACATTATACTTTATAATAAAATTTTAAAAATACAGCAGTAAAGTTAGGGACAAGATAAAGATGCTATCACTACTTCCATTAACATTGTATGTTAATACAAAACAAAGAAATACGAATAGGTGGTTTAAGAAATAAAAAAGAAGGAAAGAATTACTTTTATTTATAAATGATATGATTGTTTATATAAAATATCCAGAGAGGTAACAAAGCAAACACACACAAAAAATCAGCAAAGTTTTGTGGATATGAGACCAATATACAAAAATTGGTACAAACTTAGGTCTTTTTTTAATAAACCATTAATAGCCAATCAGAAAATATAAAGAAAGATAGCTTCAATTTTAGCAATAAAATTATGAGCTATGTAATGAAAGTTGTTCAAAATTTTAGTAACTTATAAAGCATTGCAGAATATAAAAGACCTAAATAAATGACTATTTCTACCATGTTCACTGATAAGGAAACAACTTTTGCTAAATTAATCTATAAAGTCAAATCTATTCCAAACAAAATCCAAAAAGGATTTTTTATGGATCTTGGCTGATTCATCCTAAAGTTTGTATGAAAATAAAAAGAGCCAAGAGTAAAGACAATTTAAGAGAAGAATCATAAGAAAGAGGAGCTTGCAAAATTTTTCAATATGTAGAATTGAATGCATGGGTGTTCATCATGTTATTTATTTTTCTGTGTGCAAAAATATTTCATAATTAAACTTTAAAACTTTTAGAAAATAAAAAAGAATATGGCTTGGGACTCTTGTAAACAGGAAAGAAGGGATCTCTGGGTGGCCGAGCGGTTTGGCGCCTGCTTTAGGCCCAGGGCGTGATCCTGGAGTCCCGGGACCGAGTGCCACATCAGGCTCCCTGTATGGAGCCTGCTTCTCTCTCTGCCTCTCTCTGTGTCGCACATGAATAAATAAATAAATAAAATCTTAAAGAAAGCAAAATGCATGAAACTATAATGAAAATATTTGTTAAATTCAACTAGCAGTACTTAAAATATGCAGCTTTTGGTAATCAAAGGTACTATAGAAAGTTAAAGGAGGGGAGCCCGGCTTGGCGGTTGAGCGCCTTCAGTCCAGGACGTGATTCTGGAGACCCAGGATTGAGTCCCGCATAGGGCTCCTTGCATGGAGCCTGCTTCTCCCTCTGCCTGTGTCTCTGCCTCTCTCTCTCTAGATGTCTCTCATGAATAAATGAATAAATAAATTAAATATTAAGAAAAAAAGAAAGTTAAAGGACAATCCATAAGCTGAGAGAAACTATTTGAAACACATATAACCAAGAGAAAAGTACTTAAACTTAAAAAATATATAAAGATTATATACAAATTAATTTCCCAAAGCAACAAGCCTATAAAAAGTGAGTAAGGGGCAACCCCGGTGGCTCAGCGGTTTGGCGCAGCCTTTGGTGGAGGGCGTGATCCTGAAGACCTGGGATCCAGTCCCACGTCGGGCTCCCTGCATAGAGCCTGCTTCTCCCTCTGCCTGTGTCTCCGCCTCTCTCTCTCTGTGTATCTGTCATGAATAAATAAATATAATCTTTAAAAATATAAAAGAGCAAATTAAAAGATGTTATTATCAAACAAAAATTTTAAAATCTAACAATAATAGGTGTTGTGGATAATGATGCGCCAGCCTAATCTATTTATGGGAAATGTATCTGTGCATAGATGAATCTCAAAACCCAAATGTGTAGTAAAAAAAAAAAGGGGCTGGGAGGGGAAAATGCTGTAGGATTCGTTATATATATGCTGTAGGATTCATTATATATATATATGAAGGTTGATTGCCTGCCTTCCTCCCAGGTCGTGATCCTGGAGACCCCGGAACCAGTCCCGCAGGCTCCCTGCATGGAGCCTGCTTCTCCCTCTGCCTGTGTCTCTACCTCTTTCTCTGTCTCTCATGAATAAATAAATAAAATCTTAAAAAGAAAAAATACACCACCAGAATAACATATTTTTAGGCAGTCATACATATATAACTGTGTTCAAAATGCAAGGAAATAAGTAATACAATATTTAGCATAATGTTTATTTCTGTCTGCGGAGGAGATGGCGAGGGCTTTGGAAAAGCCTTCAAAGACATTGGTATTCTTCTGCATCTTCAGCTCTGCAGTGGATACCAGGGTATTCTTTTCATTATGCTTAAAAATGTGCGCATATGGGATACATTCATATCCGCATAGTTCACAACGAAAATTCCTCTTAAAAATCCAGTGTGATTTTTAAGGCCCAGCCTTTAGAAAATTGCTTACGTCAGCAAGTTCTAGACTGTGAGTCACGACTTCCTTGTTACTACGTAACCAAACAAAATAGAGAATTCTGGCTTCTCGGGCTGATGTAAGACGGAAACCTTCAGCTGTAACCCCTCCTTCGAAAATTCTTGTTCTTTACATCTGCCTCATTGCTCCCGATTATTTCTGTACTTCCACTACAAATGTGATCTCATACGTTTGCAAATCCAATGTCGTCTTCATCTACTTAGGGGCTTCAAGCGAAGTTCCAGTGTTCTATTAATGATAAAACGGTCCCTTCCAAGAGTCTGAAAACAAGTGGAGTTTGCAGCAACTTTGGAAGGCCTCCCCCTTGCAGGCCAGCTGTCCTCTGTCAGCGAGAGCTTCCCCGAGGAACGTGAGAAGGACAGTTTTAACGAACGAGGGGTGGTGGGAGGGGAGGTGGGCGGGGGGTGGGGGTGACTGGGTGGCGGGCACTGAGGGGGGCACTTGACGGGATGAGCACTGGGTGTCATTCTATATGTTGGCAAATTGAACACCAATAAAAAGTAAATTTATATATAAAAAAAATAAAAACAGTTTTTAAGAGAGGTGGGTCACCTCCAATCGGAGAGGGAGGGTGTGCGTCCAGCCAGAGCTCCACCCGCCGCGGACGCCCCGACGAGCTCTCCGCTCCTTCCCCCCGCGCCGCTCCCGACGCTCACAGAGGAGGGAGCCCGCGCGGGGAAAGCCGGTGCCCCGCCCCCTCCTAGAGCCGGAGCCAGGCCCCGCCCCCGGGGCCTGCGGGAACGCCCAGCGCGCGCCCTCCGGGGGGCGGGGCTCCACATCCGGTATCCGGTACCCGCGCTCCCCGCCCGGCTCGCCCCCCACGGCTCTGGCTGGAGCGTCTGCTGGTGGCCGGATTCGCAGACCCGGGTGAGTGAGTAGCCGGCGGCCTCAGGGCTCCGCAGACGCGGCTGCGGCGCGGCCGGACCCACCCGGCGCCTGCGCGCCTGCCGGCCAGCCAATGCGCGTGCAGCGTCTGCGGGCGGCCTCTGACCCCGCGCCCCCCGGCCGGCGACAGGCGCGCGCGGGCGGCGCGCGGGACCCGGGGGTACCTGCCGGCGGCGCCGCGCTCTCCTCTGTGCCTCGGTTAGTCCGGCCGCCTTCTCCGGTTGCCGGCTGTCTCCCGACCCTGGCGGCCTGGCGTGCGCCGCTTCTGTGGGGCGGAACCTCCCGTCGCCTCGGTTTTCCCTCCTCTCCCCGGCAACTTGGAAATTCCCCGAGGGACGGACGCCGTCGACCGCCGCGTCCTTTTGTGTGCAAACTGCAGCCGCGCCGTGAGCCTGCGGGGAGAGGAGGAGGGTCGAGGCCTCCCGCGCTCGGGGGGTCGCGGGGGGGTCGCGGCCGCCGCCGCCAACAGCGCCTCGGGCCTCCCGGAGGAGAGCGGGACGGCGAGGCCGCGCAGACTTGGCTGTTTTGGTTTTTTCTTTCTTTCTTTTTTTTTCCCCCCCGCTCACTTGTCAACACGTTTGGCTCTGTCAGCGTAGACTTAACCTTTTGCGAAGTTTCAGGATGCGGCTCTGCCGGACTAACGTCTTTTTTTCTTTTCTTTTTTTTTTTTTTTTTCCATCTGCCACAGGAGCAAACAAATTCAGGCGTTGATGATAGTTTTCCTTTTATGACCGTAAGACCCTATGGATAAATGTCCAGAGAAAACGTGGAAGTATTTAAAGAGGAGTCGAACAAGGGAGGATACTATTACAGTAATAAAACGAAAACTATGATAAACGCCTGAATCTCAGTTTGCTCCTGTGGCAGATGGAAAAAAAAAAAAAAAGACATTATAGGACTATAAAAGATTATTTCCTTTTAAAGACCGTAAAGACCCTATGGATAAATGTTCAGAGAAAACGTGGAAGTAACTTAAAGATGAGTCGAACAAGGG
The DNA here is from genome assembly GCF_048164855.1 of Canis lupus baileyi. Classification (NCBI taxonomy): domain Eukaryota; kingdom Metazoa; phylum Chordata; class Mammalia; order Carnivora; family Canidae; genus Canis; species Canis lupus. Next base: position 18,405,077 of record NC_132844.1, on the reverse strand, counting down.
AGGATAATATTATAGGACTTTAAAAGGGACAAAAAGGACTGGAGTGGGTTGTTTAGGTATTTTTAGATAATAGTTTGAAAGAAAGAAAAGCAAAATGTAGGTCTGGTAATCCTGCCACGTTACAAATCGTTTTCGTGACAAAGTGTTCAGTTCCTCCTCCTTGAACTATATGTAAGCTTAGAAAACCGGTGGGGCGCAGTGAATCTTGTAAACTTTGACGCCCTGTGCATAAAACCGTCACCAGAGCTGTTTCTGGTAGTCAGGTGATGAATAGTAAGTGTAAGATCGGAAAAGAAACGGTCTTCAGATTAGAGTTGAGCTGCAATTTATTAGTAGGGAGTATAATCCTTTTTTTCTAAGCCCATACTATTTATTTATTTTTTAAAGATTTTATTTATTTATTCATGAGACACACACACACACACACACACACACACACAGAGGCAGAGACAGAGACACAGGCAGAGAGAGAAGCAGGCTCCATGTAGGGAGCCCGACGTGGGACTCGATCCCGTGACTCCAGGATCAGGCCCTGGGCCAAAGGCGGGCGCCAAACCGCTGAGCCACCCAGGGATCCCCTATTTAAATGAAAACATGACCACGTGTCACAGTTTTCATCTGCCACCGAAAACAAAAAAATCTCTAAACTTAATTTGTATATTACGTTCCTTGTAGGACAGTGAGATAGAAGTCAGGAATTTCAGTTCTAGAGCCAAACAGCACTGCTTCTTCCCAGTTCCTAGCCTCAGGCAAATTGCTTAGCCCTTCACTAGCCTACTGAAAACTTAACAATTAATTGCTTTGTACCTCTGTTATGTTATCTATAAAATGGTGTTAAAAAGTTGTACTTCGTAGGTAGTTGTGAAGGCGAAAATGGGAGGATGCGATTATGCCTAACTGAATTTCTGTTAACCAGAGTCTGTAGGTGTCAAACCCCCTGAGCCAGAAGCCTTGGTATCGAAACTGATTTTGAAAGTCCCAGGTGTGTCTTCTATTATTAGTTGTGTTTATCTACAGTGGCTTCTAAGTTGATGCTAAAAAATTACTAGGAGTCCATGTAATTTAATAATAATTAAAAAGTGAAATCTTTTGGCCTAACTGGATCGACAGCAAATACTTCTCGAAATAAGTTGATATTACACTGCTCTGGATCTCTTAGACCTCCAAGTCAAAAACTAGCATTTTGAAGATTAAAAGCATAAAACACAAAAGTAGAAACCATAGAGTTTCAAGAGAATCCGTTTGGTATAACTTCTGTGTATCCTATTATGTAATGAAAACTGTCTTTGGAAGTAAACAGGCCTTCAATAGCCAATATCTTGAGTAGATTGCAACTTTGGAAACCCATACATCTGCGATTATAATTTTATTTTCTCATGCGACTTCTGAAACTTCTTCCTTATGTTGAAGCCAAATAATTCCTCCACTCCTTTCTTGCTACATCATTAGACTTGTTACACATCTCAGGGCTCATTGTGGTTTTGCTATCTTGAACATGATAATTTTATTAAAATGAATTTTTATAATTATTGGATCTGTATTTCCTCCTAAATAATATTCAGTATAGATTATGGAAAGGTCAACCATTTGTACAGTCAGAGTCTGTTTATACACAGACTGCCCAAATATATACCAATGTTAAAAACAAAAGGGCCTCAAATCCATTAAGCTGAATATTTGATGGTCACTGACTATAAGATATATGGGGCTCTTCCGCAGTGTAAAGACAAGGACTCCATTTTTTGACATTAAGGAACAATGTAATAGTGGATACAATGCATGTAAGTAAATAGCATAATGCAATATGTAAAGAAATGCTATTTTAATAAGTAGGTAGTACTGTAACAATAGAATGAATGAGAAAATGAGTACTTTGCACCCTGGAATCACTAGGGAAGGTATCAAGAAGAGGCAACGTTTCAGCTTTATCTTGAAGGATGAGTAACATTTTAAAAGTTAGTCATGTAGAGAATAGACATTTAGAGAAAATTAACCATGAATTGGTTATTAATTGCTTGCCAGATGCCCATCTTTAATAATCATCTTCATAATAAATACTCATTTTTATTCAGTGTTACCCTAAACAGGAAGTGATTCTAAAAGTTTTATAATAACTTATTTTATGCTCAAAAATCTGTGAATGAGGTAATAATTCATTGTAAAGATGAGAAAAGCAGAGAAAGATGAGGTCATTTGAATAGGTGAAATAGCTTTCTAAAAGGCACAGCTGGAGGTTATTTGCTTTTAATCACAGTGTTCTAACTTTAGGTTGAGGTGACTTACTGTTAATTGAGATGTGAGAATTGGGCTAAAGCCAGTGAATCATCTATAATGAGGTAATAAATGAACATTTTAAGTTAGTGAATTAAGTAATGTTAGGAAGAGGGATCGACCTCAATTATATTTATGGGCAAGGACTGCGGGGGACAAGGTGGCTTTTCCATAAATGTCCATTTTGCTTCATATTCTTGTGTAGATATGAGAAACGAATCTGAGAAATGAATCCAACAAACATGAAAGTTTCAGAACTATTCAGAACTATTTGTTTTCTATATTTCTTCACCTTTAACTTCACCTTTATTTTTATTTTTATTTTATTTATTTATTTATTTATTTTTAAATCCAGTTGCTATTTAGCATAGATTAAAGCTACCCTTTCAGACTTCCACGTATGTTAGCTTGTATGATTCACAGAAAGACTGTCAGAAAACACAACAGATAATGTTTTTTAAAGAAGAGATTACATGACCTAGGGTCCCACAGGAAGGCAAATATGGCTGATTTGGATTTTGGTTTTTAGATTGCAAGGCCAGTATTCTGTTATATATCCTGACTCTTCCAACATTTCACCGCTCATCTGGTCAGCCTCTCAAAAAACAAGGTCTTGCTAATTTCTAAATCATGAAGTTATTGTTCCCATGCTCTGTGACTTATATAGTGTTCATTGCTGCTATTTCCTAAACGTTACTTTTGAAGTATTCTAATTTTAGAAGGTAGAACTAGAAAATACCACTGGATTTTATCACCCAGAGGTAATAATTTTACATGTTTAAGTACTTTTCTTTTTTCATGTGTGTATCTTTAATGTAGTTGAGATCCTATATATCAATAATTATTTTTTTCTATTTCATGGCTTGTGAAATTTCTTACTGTCTTTAGGGAAGGATTTGTTTTTATCTTGATAACTTGGAAATTTCAGGACAATAAATAGTAGAGGCAGGCCAAAATTGTTGTATCATCTCTATTCTTCTCTGTAGGGCTGCCACATTCCATACATGAGAATTTCACTCCCAGGGGTCATGTATTGCAGAGCTTGAAAGATGATATGAGTTGGCCCTTCCCAAAAGTAAGTATTAGGTTTATCAGCTCATGTCTCCAGTTTTGGTGGTATTCATTTTTTTTTTAAATTTTCAAATTTTAGACTTAAAAATGTCCCAAAAATAGTACAAACAACTCAGTTCCTGTGTATTTTTCCTGTATATTCACCAAATGGTAACATCTTACCATATTTGCTTTATCATTATACTGATGTACACACACTTATGTATTACAGTGTGTGTGTGTGTGTGTGTGTGTATATATATATATATATATTACATGTAATATGTATATGTGTACCTAGATAATGTATTTTGGATATATTTGTGAATGACTAATATATTGTTTGATGTTTCCTCATGTTTTGATCCAAGTTAAATTTTGACAGAAATACCGTAGCAGTGCTTTTGGTTCCTTGTTAGGGTATCCTCTCAGGAGACTCCTAATACTTAACCAAAATTAACTGACAAAGTTCATTTTGATCACTCATTTAAGGTGGTGTCTGCTAGGCACTGAGTTATTATTGTTCCTTTTGTAGTTAATCAGGTGTCTTTGGGGGAGATTCTTTGCCCATATATGGCTATTCTGTTTCTCATGAGACTTTTATTCCCTCATTTGATACCCATTGATGATTTTTGCCTAGGACAATTATGGTAGTTGCCAAATAATGATATTCATCTGAATGATTCCATCTGAATTTTATTGGTTGGCATTCTAATAGGAGTTTTCTTCATTCCTTTTATTTTTGCATCAAAAAATACTAGTATAAAAAAATAAATCAGTATGGATTCATGAATTCTTATCTTAATACCTGTCATTTATTACTCTCTGTTTTGATGCTGAAATTGTCCGGGATTTAGCCAGTGGTTGCACCTTCACAGTAGCTTCTCTGTCCAATGGAAATGTCTCCAACACCTTTTGAGTATTTCTTACTTTCTGGTAAGATGATCAAGGCTCATTTTGTACTTTCCCAGCCACAGTTTGAGAATCAACATTTCAACGAGGGACCTATTTCTAAGTAGAGAAGGATATTTAAAAACAAAAATCTTGGCATCAGATGTGTTCATTGCTGCTGGGGTTTCTTTGCTTGTAGACTCTGTCAGTGGAGAGAACTAGGAAATAATGTGAATATATTAATGCATATACATACACAAACACACACCCCTTGTTACTGAAAAAAGCCACATATTCATATTGCTAATTACAATCTGACAACAAAAGTTTCATTCCAGCCTCCCACTTTATACATAACTCACTTTTTTGTCCATGGAAAAATCTGGGCCCCAGTTTCCAACATACATTATTTGCTTACCTGTAGAATTCACATTAAGTGTTAAGAATTGCTAATATGTATCATTGCAAAAACATACTAACTGGAGTTTAACATTTAATGTTTGAATTTTGGAGTATGTGAAATAGGACATGGCTCAAAAACCCAAAACTGTACAAAAAGAAGAGTCCCTTCCATTCTCCAACCTTTTACCTGTTCTCACCCCACAGTCTCCGTCTTGTTTCTCCTTACCCCTATACATAACCTCCTTAAGAGTCTTGTTTATTCTTCCACTGTTTTTTTGTGCATTTGGGAAAATGTATGTTTCCTTATTTTCATTTTCCTTTTTTCACTTAGCGCAGTATATCTAGAAAATCAATTTGTCATTTCAGAGAGCTCTTCCTCATTTTATTCAGCTGAATATCCCAGTATTTTAAAATTACAGTGCTGTATATGGATTTATGTGTTATTTATGTGGTTCTGTATTTTTAAGGTAATTTCCATGAAGTAGGACTTCTGAGTCCAAAGATAAATGGATGTGTAATTTTGTTAGATATTGCCAAATTTGCAAAAAGGCTGTACAGTTTGCATTCACCTAGCAGTGTTTGGAAGTGCTTGATTTCCTATCATCTTGCCAATATAATATATTTTTGTTTTTGTTAGTCTTACAGATAAGAAATGATATCTTTATGTAGCTTTAATTTGCATTATTTTGAAGATTTACTAACTTTAGGGGGAAACAGGGCAGAGAAAATCTCAAGCAGGCTTGAACTCATCACCCTAAGGTCACCACTTGAGCCAAAATCAAAAGTTGAATTCTTAACCTACTGAGCTACCCAGGAGCTTCTTTAACTCACATTTTTAAAAAATTTTGAGTGAGGTAGAAGATATGCCAATATTTTCACTGTTCATCAGTTGTCCTTTGTTTATAGTGTTTTCCAATATACATAATTCTATATTTATACAGTTAATTTAAGCCTTTTTATTTATTGCATCTGAATTTTAAGTCATTGTTATAAAGCTTTCCATTATATTCAGATTATAAGGGTGGAATTAATCATTTCAGTGGCTTTGAGACCTGCAACATATGTTATTCTTTGGGAGACTGTGGAGGAAATAGGGAAGGGTTGTTTAAAACCCCTGATTCAAAAGTAGCGGAGAAGCTAAGAACATTAAGTAGAACTAAGTAGAACATAGAAAGTGGTAGGATGTTGATAAAACCCATGGCTTTAGTTTCATTACCCATGCCTGTAAGGGAATAGGATTAATCAGAAATAGTTCAAATATTTACAAGGACTTTAACTAGTTTTGAAGATTCCACTCTGATTAGATCAAGATAATCTTCTCCACCCTAGCAATCTTTAAGAAGCAAACAAGTTTTCTCTGGAGGAAAATCATATACAGAGCTTCATTGTCTCTAAAAAAATTTCATACACAATGATTGGCATTCAATTAAAAACTCTACCCAGCATACAAAAAAAGTGTCCAGATATTGAGAGAACAAACCAAAAAAATACAGGCAATAGAAACAGAATCCCTAAGATCCAATTCAGATTAGTAGAAGTGGACTTTAAATAAGTGGGATTAACATACTCAAGGAATTAGAAGATCGAAGATTTTAGCCAAGAACTGATGTCTTTGAAAAGAATCAAATGAAAGTTTTAAGAGTAAAGTTATAACAAACCACAGATGAAGAGCATTAGGAAATGAGTTCAGAAGTACTCAGACTGAGGCATGGGGAGAAGAGGGAAGTTTTAAAATGCTTAAAAACATCGGGAATAAAATTCTAATGTGTATTGTATTTCAAGATGAGAAATGAATGAACGAAAAGGCAATAATGGAGCAAAAGCAATATTTGAAGAGACTGTGGTCAAGAATTTTACAAAACTAGGGAAAGCTGTAAACACACAGATTGAAGAAGCACTTTTGACCTAAAGCAGGATAAATACTAAGAAGACCATATTCCATGTATATATTCCATAGGAAAATGCTGAAAAACCAAAGATAATAAATATTAAAAGGAGCTAGAATAAAGAAATCCTTTGAAGTCTTTAAAGAACAAAGAAAAAACCCCACAAAACAGTAATTGAGTTTTCAACAGAAACAACGGCAGAAGATAATGGATTGTGCTGAAAGAAAATTGCCAATGTAGAAGTATAGAGATGCATGTTACAGTGAAGACAAAATATATTTTCAAAAAAAATAAGGAACTTAGCAGCAGCAGGCTGATAATAAAAGCCCCATTAAAGGGAATACTTTCTTCACCATAAGGAAAGTTGCTTTGAATGTAAGTAGGATGCAGGAGGAAGTGAAAAGCAAAAGAAAGGGTAAATGCAATGAATGTTGAGTGTGTAAAAATCCTATCTGGTGGGGTTTAAGATTTGTGCTTTATTTTACTTTAAAAAGTAAAATACAACAAAACAGAGCACAAAGTTGGGCCAAGGATAGAGGAACTAAAATCCTCTAAGTGTGCTTTTATTGTTTGAGATCTAGTAAAAAAAAAATTCTAATTCATCCTGGATTTTGACAAGTAAGAATGCCTGCTATAATCACAAAGATAATAAAAATAATGGCAAAGAGAATGTAAATATACAATTAACAAGTAGGGAAAAATTAAAAAAAAAATAAGAGAAAAATGGAGCTTGTAAGAAGGCCAAAAAGGAAAAATATGGGTAAGATGTATATTTATATGTCCATATTTGCAGAACTGTAAATGCACTGTATCATACCATTTCTGGACAGACTATAGATTAGATTAAAAACAGCAACAATAATAAAACAATGTGATATTTTTAAAAAACTAACCATATAAGGTGATGAAATGATGAAAATGATACTCTTTCCAGCATGAACCAAATGAAATCCATTGTAGCTATATTAATATTGGAGTAAAATGTAAGAGAACCAATCAGTAGAAAAGGAAATTTCATTATAAGATTTAATGCTTTAGGAAAATAGTCTTCAAATCTGTCTCTACATAATATCAATTAAAATTATGTAATGTAAACATAGAGATAAATATGGTAGTGGGGGATTTTTAACATGGAAGAAAGTGAGGATATGAAAAATAGAAGCAAAACAGCATATTTGGTTTGGTAGACATGTGTAAATGTTATAAATATATTCCACTAGCTGTGGAATATGTATTCTCAGGTGTATATGGTACACTTAACAGAATTATAGGTCAAGCCTTAAAGGAAGTCTCAACATATTTCAAAGGGCTGAAATCATATAGGGGATGTTTTCAGTGGAGTCACACTATAAATCAATAACAAAAACTAGGAAGTCTCCCAAATATAATATGTTTACAAATAAGTCATTAGGAGAAAGGATGGAAATCTGAATATATTTTGAACTAAGTGGCCGTGGAGATACAGGGGTCTAAAACTCACAAGATAGTGTTAAAGATGTACTGAGCAGTAAAATTATGGTATTAACAGATTTTTAAGGGAAGTATACAGTTCGGGGTCATGGCAACAGCAACAGTATAGTGTTTGAATCATTCTGAAATCAAACAAATAGCTAACAAAAAAATGACAAGTTATCCCCATGGACCCCCAAGGTATGAGTGGAAGGGGACTACTCAATAACAGCTATAAGACTTGTGTTCTAATTGTTTTGCTGGAGGAAGGAGAGGAAAGCAATAATGCATCTGCTTCAACTGGAACAGGAACCTTCCTAAATATACTTATATGAAAGAGTGACAGCCCACTCTGAGAATAATAGCTGCAAGGACGAGGAGGGGGAACTTTGAAGTTTTCTGCCTGAAGGTGCTAGAATATCTTGGTTTTTAGGACAAAACCCCGTATTGAAGACTAACTTTTGGAAATAACTTTAAAGTTGAGCAGGATAACAAAATAGAAGCCAAGGAAATTAAAACATCTGGATATATGTGAGAATGGAGATAAATCCAGCTGATCTCAGAAAAAAAGTAAGTCCATAGTAAGATTTCACAAAAACAATGGAAGTTCTCTGGAGCATGAAGTTTGAAAAACTATCATGATAAAACACTCACTTCTAAAAATTGAGATTATTTCATGCAATATTTAGCAACAGAAAAAGATTAGCCACATCCCATACAAAGTCATTATAGGCAAAAAAGTAAACATACTTGTAAGCACTGAAGGCATGCCAGAGAGACATGTTTACAAAATATGACCACTGTAACCTAATATTTAAATAGAACTAAAAGTTAGGAGATATGAATGAATAAGCAAATTACAACTATGAAAAATCAGAAATGAGCTAATTAAACTCTGAAAAAATCAGAAATGAGCTAATTATTTCATAAATGACTACAAGATAAACACAACAGATCATGCCTTATGAGAAGGAGGGTAAAGAAACAAAAAATTGAAAAGAAAATGCAATTGAAAAAATTGAGCAAAATTCAAGAAAACAGAATTTTTGTAAAATTAAAAGCAGTAGTGAGGGACGCCTGGGTGGCTCAGTGATTGAGTGTCTGCCTTTGGCTCAGGGCTTGATCCCGGAGTTCTGGGATCGAGTCCCACATCAGGCTTCTTAACATGGAGCCTCCTTCTCCCTCTATGTCTCTGCCTCTCTCTCTCTCTGTGTCTCAAATAAATAAATCTTAAAAAAAAAAAAAACTGAAATATTAAATATTTAATTAAATATTAAAACAATTATAATTGGAAATATTTTGTTGGCAAAGTTGATGCCAATAGGTTAATTTCTTAATGGGAAGATAAGGGAGTTCCTGTATGATTGCTTATGTTTTCTCTATGAAGTACTGTTGACCCTTGAAAACTATGGAGGTTAGGGGTGCTGACTCCTGTGCAGTTGGAAATCTGCATATAAGTTTTGACTCCAAAACTCAATAACTAATTACCCACTGTTGACTGGAAGCCTGACCAAGAGCAAACACTTCATTAAAATGTTTTGTATGTCCTACATGTTATATCTATATTTGTACAATAAAGTAAGCTAGAGAAAAGAAAATGATTAAGAAAATCTAAAAATGTGCATTTTTTAGTACTGTACCATATTTATTGAAAAAATCCACATGTGAAGGAACCTGCACAATTGATTGCAGCATTGTTCAGTGTTCAACTGTATGCGACATAACTATCTGAAGATAATAAAGGAAGTTGGTGACATAGCAGTATGTTTGATGAAAACTGAAAATGAAATTCTGAGGTTAGAAAAGTGAACATATTAGAGTGTGGTAACAGGATAGTTAAGCATTATTGAGTGTTCATTTGAAATTTATGGTCATGAATTCATAGGGAAAAGTCATGGTTGCATGTTTTTGTCTGGTATAGTTTTGTGGTTCTGAATCAAGATCAAGACACACATCATTTATTTAAGGTTTTACCAGGTATGTGTCAAGAAAGGCGAGAAGTGAAGGGTTATACTAGAGACAAAACATGACAAAAAGGAGAAATAACAGAAACAGTGGACTCAGTAGATTGGACATATCAATAAGGTCCAGGAAGTGCCAGAATGAGAATACTGAATTAGAGGGCCTCGAAGCACAAAAGATTGTTTGGAAAATGGGGAAAAAAGATTTTGAAGTGGTAAGTAATTTAATAAAAAAATCAAGAGGGAAGAGTATGATACCTGAATTGGTGAAGTGGGAATGGAAGAACAAATCTTTAGAAGAGAGGCAAAGAATTAGGACGTTAAACTACTAAATGGATCATCCATGTTGGTAGAATCACTAAAAACAGTAATGTAGGAAAAGAGAAAATTAGTTAAAATTATCAGTGAATGGGAGATTATTAGATTGAGAAATTGGTTAAATTTGATGTCTTGAATATTCTTTATAAGGGCTCTATCCTTCTAATCTGTACTCTCATTATGCCAATATTTTATTTACAAGTCTTCAGTGTTACCTTATTTACCAGAAAAGTCCTCTTTCTTTGGTACAGTATGGCTCCAGCATGGCCCTACAGCTTTATTTTTCCTCCTCATCTTGTTTTCTTGGCTGCAGCCTACAGAGGACTTTTTGTTTCACAGTATCTTTCATATCCAGTAAATATATCTCTGGGCACATCCTTTCTCTGACACTGTGGCCATTCTCTTTTTCCTTTCCTTTTACACCAGCTTATTCATATTGTGCTCCTTCTTCTAAGATTTTACCTTTTTTTTTTTTTTTTTTTACTATTTTTTTTCAACGTCCTAATTTATATAAGGCATTTTGTTGTTTTATTTATGTCTTTCACTTCTGAGACTTTTCTTCTTTGAATTATAGTTATTTGTGTATATGTCTTCTGCTTTCCTCATGGACTCTAAGCACCTTGAACATAAGAACTATGTGTTACTAATCAAGCAATTTCATGTGGTGCTTAGCATACTAGTTTTTACACAAGTTTAGTTGTTCAGTTAAACTGAGTTACACATCTTTTTAGTTTTAGTTTTTAGACTTTTTTTGATATTTCAACCAAATGAAATAAATTTTTGTTTTTTCGTTGAACAATAGTAAGAATTTAGCTGTTTCTCATCTTAAAGTCAACTATGTCTACTTTCATAATACTTAGGTCATGTGTAATGTTATCGATTGGTTACATGACACACTTTAAGGGGTCTAGTTTATTGGTGTGGTCACAATGTATCCATGTAATAAAACTTGGGGGAGGGGGGTCCCTAAACTAGAGTCTAGGGACAGTAGAGGAAGGGTTACTTTCTGTTTCCAAAGTTTAAGAAGGAAACTATTTGACATGAAAGCATTTCCATTAAACTAGTGAATTAATAGAGTTGTAAAACAAAATTCTCCAGACCTGTCTACCTATGCCTTTCCACTTTCGTGGCTTTTTAAATTAAGAGCAGAAGGACTCATGTGGTGGAATGCAGGGATGAGAAAGAGGATACAAAGTAAAGTGTCAAGGTTTAATAATGTTTCCCAATATTTTTGTGTATTTTATGTATATCTAATTATATCTGATTATATGTATTTATAGCATGTAAGTATATGTAAAGCATACATAATCTATGTATAAGATTAATAAGCATATTAGTAATGTGTGTATGTGTATGTATGTAGTTTATATGGATATACCATATATACTTAAATAAAACTTTGAAACTGGCAAAACAATTAATATTGGTTAGGTATGTTTATGTTTATACTATACTGTTTAAACTATAAAGAAAGGTGAGAATGGTAAATTCAAAAGTCAAGTCATTCTTAAGCAAGGCAAAGGGGAAGGGCTGGTGATTGGCAAGGGGCACAAACGATGGAGATGGGTTTTAAACTGCCAATTTCCTTTGCCAATGTTTGTATTTCAACCTAGATCTAAGTCTTATATATTAATCTTAAGGTGTCATATGCTTCACAATTAAACAAGGTTAACTTCAAGAAAAATTTATGACTTATTTTAGCCTTAAAAGAAATATGTTGGCTCATCTTAGTAATTCTTGCATATATGCATAATAGAAGTAGCAATTTATAGAAAGTATTTGTGTGTGCCTATGTGAGAGACACAATTACTTGCTGGTTAGATTAAGTTTTACTTGTTTTTTTCTATTAGGGTTAATTTGTTGTAACTTAATTCTCTGGAATAACAACAGCATGATTTATTATAGAAAGTCATATTTTGTAAATATAGTCAATGTCAATTTTTCCTCAGATACCTAATAAGAAATTTGTACAAAAATTTTATTCTTATGTATGTATATGTATCTGTATATGTACATAGATACGTAACATATACCTATACATATGTTTATATACATAGTTATTGAAACAAAAATACAAACACAATACTATTTTAGAAGTTGTAAGTCCATATTTATAACCTCTGTTCAGTAGTAAGATTTTCAAAGTTATAAAGTAGTAATATATTTTTAAATTAGGAATCTCTCACTTGTGATCATTATTTATCTCATTCTTTTCATTTCAAAAATGTGTGGTTACTCTCTTGTAAAATCATTATTTTAGTTAAAAGTTTGTTGAAAATTCATATATTGACTAGGCTTTTAATCTAATTCATGAGTATTTGCCTTTTTAAACTATGAGCCTTTAATTTTATATATTCAGCATACACAAAATCTGTTTAAATAATGAAAAAACACTTTCTTAAATAAAATTCCTAAGATGTTTATCCGACAAAACATAATTGTGGTATCTCCAAGTAAATACTGCCATTTGGTCTAGCCATATATTTTGTAGACCTTGATTGATGATACAACTAATATGTACTTTTAAAACTTCAGTGTAATGAAATTTATGGATTTTAGTTTTCATTTCAAATACATTGAGAAATATTGTCAATACCATTTACTAATTACAATTTTTCAATAAATTACAGCTAAACATTTACCATTTTGGAGTTTAAAGTATGTCATCATGGCAAAGTTTCGAAGAAGGACTTGCATCATTTTGTCACTTATTATTCTATTTATTTTCTCCCTGATGATGGGTTTAAAAATGCTGAGACCAAATAAAGCTACTTCCGGAGATCCTTTTGGACTTGAACTTCTTCCAGAACTTCATCAACAAACTCACTTAAGGAAAAGCTTTGATTCCCAAAACAATGACAAAGTCAACAGTGAAACAAATATCAAGAACTTAAAAAGTGTTGAAATCACTATGAAACCTTCTAAAACCTCTGAACCTTACCTGGAAGAGCTGCCACCCCTGAATTATTATTTACATGCATTTTATTACAGTTGGTATGGAAATCCACAATTTGATGGTAAATATATACATTGGAACCATCCAATCTTGAAGCATTGGGACCCTAGAATAACCAAGAATTATCCACAAGGGAAACACAGTCCCCCGGATGACATTGGCTCCAGCTTTTACCCTGAATTGGGAATTTACAGCTCTCGGGATCCTTCTGTCATTGAAAGTCACATGAAACAAATGTACTCAGCTTCAATTGGTAATTATTTTTATATGTGTGTGCTTAGGTATGTGATTGTGTGTGTATATAAATGTAGAACATTTAAATAGCTAATTACTCTTCACATTGTTATTAATTATAATTTTAAACTTATAAATACCAAATTAAGCTGTATATATATTCTTAAACACCCAGGACACCACTTTTTAACATTACCTTAAAGTACATTGTTTAATTTCTAATATTTGGAACATTTCTGGATATATTTTTATTGGGTTCTAATTTAATATCCTTAATTATATTAAATTATTATTTACATAAGATACAATGAATTCTCCCACTTGAAGTACAAAGCTCAATTATGTTTCTCTAAAGTATACACCTGTTTAAATATTACCCCAACATGAAGTAAAACATTCTATAGCCCAAAACCTTTCCTCATGCTTCACTTATATACCCCGTATTCCTCCCCAGGAAACTGATTCTATCACTGTAGAGTAGTTGTGAGTGTTCTCTTATTGTATGAAAATAGAATCATCTAGAATTGTGTGTGTGTGTGTGTGTGTGTGTGTGTAGTCCTTTGTTCACATCATTTTGAAGTTTACTCATGTTGTTAACTGTGTCAGTAGTTTAGTCATTATTGCTGAGTAGTATTCCATTATATGATTATAGCAATTTGTTTCAGCATTCATCTTGATGGACATCCGGGCTGTCTCAAATTTTAGGCATGTAGTATATAATTTGGTCTTGTTTTTCTGTTTTTTTAAAACTAGTCTAATGATCTCTTTTAAAATATGTGTTTATTTATATTTAATGTAATAATGATATGGTTTATTTTAAATGTTTTGTTTGCTGTTTTGTATTTATCCCATCTGTTATTTTTTTCCTCTTTTTCTGCCTTCTCTTGTATAAAATAGGCTTGTTCCATTTTTTCTCTTCTCATACATTTTCATCTTTGTTATTTTATGATTGCTCTAAAATTTATAATACGCACTTTATCTGATCAGAAGTCTCTCGTTATTTTTGTTCCCCTTTCCCCTTAACTTTCTCTTCCCTCTAACTTCTGGCACTCCAATTGCACACGTTTACATAAAGCCATATTATCCCATCGGTAATTAGTAAAAAAAAATAATAATAATAAAAAAATAATTATATCCCTGAGAATTCTTCAATTTGTTAATCTACTTTAAAAAAACAAAAAACAAAACAAAACATAAAAACCCTCTGTTGTGTTTCCTCTGTCTTATTAGTGACCCTAACACCAGGGCCATAAAAACAAATTGAGTATTCTCACATTTTTATAGCTGTACAAACTATAAGCACAAACTCACTATTGAGCTGATATGTACATCAGAGGTGTGCAAGACTTACTCATGAACAAAATGTAGAATTTTATGAATCTACATCAACTATGTGTAAGATGACTTGTTTTTCTTCTGTAATTCTTATTTAAAAAATCTACCTTTCTAATATATACTTAAAGCTCCAGTTTCTATGGTCTGTGATAAAGACATAAAATATCAGACAGCATTGACTACCATCTGTGTTCACAATTTACTTTTGGGGAGAAAAACCTTTCAAATGGCTTTTCTTATTTGTACAAAGAGTTTATATCACATTTAAGTCATTTTTGTTATTTCAAGGTTGATTGTAACTATAAAGCTATGCTTTACGAAAAAATGGATATCCATGAAAGTTTCAGATTTTTTTAAGTGCAAACTGAACTTTATGCAATGAGTGTTCCCCCCATATATGTTCATATAAATAAATAATATGTAAATGACATACTTTGTATGTTATTATCTAATCGTGATTAGGAAGAAAACTTTCAGTTCATATTTAGTTTTATGCCTGCGTTATCTTGTGAATACCTTTTTTTTATTTTGATGGTATTATGAATTGGAGTTTTCTTCCATGCTTTTCAGAAGTTTTATGGTTAGTGTGTTAGTGTATGTGTTAAATGGAAGTGGTGAAAGTAACCATTCTGCCTTGTTCTTGATTCTCTAGGAAAAACTTAGTCTCACTCTTAGCTGTTCACTCTGGTATTTTTATATATAACTTTCATTGTGATAATTTCCTTCTCAGTTTTTGAGTATTTTTATCATGGAAGAGTTGAATTTTGTCAGGCCCTTTTTCTCATCAATGTAGATTTTTTTTTTTCCTTCTTCACTCTGTGGTATACTACATTTATTTATTTCCACATACTGTACCATCCTTGCATTCAGGAATAAATTCCACTTAATCAAGGTTTGTAATCCTTTTACTATACAGTTGACTTTTTCAGTAATGATAGATCTTCCTCGTCTTCTGATGGGTTTATGTCCTGTTAAATCCATAGTAAGTTGAAAATATCATAGGTCAAAAATACATTTTTTTAAATTTTAATTTTTTTTAGAGATTTTACTTATTCATGAGAGGCAGAGAAGAGAGGCAGAGACATAGGCAGAGGGGGAATTAGGCTCCCTGTGAGGAGCCTGATGCAGGACTCGATCCCAGGACCACAGGATTATGACCTGAGCCAAAAGCAGACACTCAACCACTGAGCCACCCAGGCGCCCTGAAAATACATTTAATACATCTAACCTAACATAGCTCAGTCTACCTTAAAGGTTCTAAGGACACTTATATTCACCAGTAGTTGGGAAATCATCTAATATGAAGCCTCTTTTATAAATAAGGTGTCAAAAATCTCATGTAATTTATTGAATACTATATTGCAGGTGAAAAACAGAACAGTTGTATGGGTACAAAATGATTGTAGATGTATGGCTTGTTCACTTTCATGATCACCTGGCTGACTAGGAACTGTGGCTCACTGCTGCTGCTCATCATCAGGAGGGAGTATTGTACCACATATTGTTAGCCCAGGAAAAGATCAAAATTCAAAATACGGTTTCTACTGAATGCCTATCACTTTCACACTATCATAGTATCATAAAGTTGAAAAATCTTAAGTTGAACCATCTCATATCTGGTACCATCTGTATTTTGTTGAGGAATTTTTACATCAATATTCGTTTGGGATAATGGTTTAATTATGTCTTTGCTTTGGTGTTAAGGTAATGCTGACCTCAGAATTAAAAAGTATTCCCTCCTCTTTAATGTTTTGGATAGTTTGAGAAGAATTGGTTTAATTCTTCTTTAATGTATATTGATAGAACTCACCTATGAAACCTTTGGGTCCAGGGCTTTTCCTTGTTGGGAGATTTTTGATTAGTGATTTACTTTGCTTGCTAGTTATAAGTCCATTCTATTTATTTCTTCATGGTTTAGTGTTGGTAGCTTTGGGCCTTCTAGGAATTTGTATATTTCAATATGGTTGTCCAATTTTTTGCCTTATATTTTTTCATAGTACTCTCTGATCATTATTTCTGTAGAATTATTAGTAATGTCCCCACTTGTCTTTCTGATTTTAGTACTTTGTATCTTCTTTCCTTTTTCTTAGCCCATCTGGCTAGAGGTTTGTTAGTTTTGATGATTTCTTCAAAGAACCAACCTTTGTTTTCATTGATTTTTCTGTTTCTTAATTCCCTATTTCACTTATCTGTGCTCTATAAGTTCCTTCCTTCTAGAAGTCTTACTACTTTTTTCTTCTTGTACTAATTCCTTAAGTTGTAAAGTTAGGTGGTGGTTTTGAGATCATTCTTGTTTTTTAGATGTAAGCATTTATGGCTGTCAGTTTATCCCCTTAGCTAGTATCACCTCGTCCATATCCAGTTTTGATATGTCATGTTTGTTTTATTTTTTTCTAAGTGTTTAGAAAACACTTGGCTTATGATTTCTTTTTTGATCTACTGTTGTTTAATCCTTTAGTCTTTAATATAGTATATTAAATATAGACTTGAGAGGATTTATTTTTTAATGTTAAATCTTATTCTTCATTCCTGGAATAAACCCCATTTGTTGATAATTTATTATCTTGTTTATATAATAGTATATCCTGTTTGCTAATCTTTTTTAAAAGATTTGTCTATGTCCATGTTCAGCTTGTAGATTGGTCTGCAATTTTTCTTTTCTTATCTGTCTTTTTGTTATTAAAGTAGTGCTGGTGAAGTGCTCAGTTAGGTGTCTAGCATTTGGTTTTGGCTTAAATCATGATCTCACAGTCATGAGATCCAGCCTCACATTAGGCTTCATACTCAGTGTGGAATCTGCTTGATATTCTCTTCCTTTCCCTATGCCCCTCCCTTCACTTACACTTGTACTCTCTTTCTAATAAATAATTAAAATGTTAAAAAAAACAAAAATAAAAAGGCTAGCCTGATAAAACTAGTTAAAACTTCCCTCTTTTTTTCTGGAAGAGGTTAAGTAGAGTTGGTGGTATTTCATATTCTGTATTTGATAGAATTCTCCAGTGAAACCATTTTGGCCTGGCGGTTTCTTACTTCATTTAAATTCAAGTTCATTAATAGGACTATCCATGTTATCTATTTCTTCTTGAGTGAGTTTGGTCCTTTTTTAGTTTTTAAAGAACTGGTCAGTATCATCATATTTGTCAGTTTTATGTACAAAAATTTGTTTATATTATGCCTCCATTACGCTTTTAAAATATATGAGGTCTTTATATTCTGAATGTTTTACCTCTTTCATCTGTGCTTTTAATAGTTTTTTTTCCCTCTCTCTCTCTCTCTCTTTTTTTTTTTTTTTTAATTTTGTCAAGTGTATCTAATATTACTGATCCTTTCAGGAAACCAATACTTGGTTTCATTATCTGGAAAAATATTAATTGCTGTGGAATTATATCTTACAAATGTCAGTTGAAGTTCTTGATAGTATTGTTCAGGTCTTTTCTATGCTTGCCAGTTGTCTACTTGTTCTATCAATTATTGATAAAACAGTGTTGATGTCTTCAAGTGTAATTGTGGACTTAATCTGTTTCCCCTCCCAGGTCTGCCATTTTTTTTGTTTTCTATATTTTGAAGGTCTTTTGTTAAGTACATGAACATTGAGAACTGCTATATCATTTGGATGGAGTCCTTTATTATGAAGTATCCCTTATTTTTTTTTTAAAGATTTTATTTATTTATTCATGGGAGACACAGAAAGAGAGAACCAGAGACATAGGCAGAGGGAGAAGCAGGCTCCATGTAGGGAGCCCGATATGGGACTCGGTCCCAGGACTCCAGGATCACGCCCTGAGCTGAAGGTAGACGCTTAACTGCTGAGCCACCCATGCCTGTCTGAAATATCCCTTATTAGTGCCGGAAATATTCTTTGTTCTAAGGTCTTCCTCGATGTTAATATAACAACTCAAGCTCTCTTTAATTAGTGTTTACCTGGTAAATCTTTTTTTTTGTTCTTTCTTAACCCATCTATGTCTTCATACTTAAGTTGTGTTCAAGGAAATCAGTCTGATCAGGTCTTGCTTTTTTTAAACCAATTTGAAAATTTTGTCCTTAAAATGGTATGCTTAGACTGTTTGTACTCAGTGTGATATAGGATTAGATGGATTGCAGTCTGTCATTTGCCACTCCCTATTTATTCCATTTCTTTGTTCCCCTCTTTTTTTTTCTGTGTTCTTTGGATTAATTGAATAATTTTTATGATTCATATGCTCTTCACTATTTGCTTCTTTTTTCTTTTTTTAGTTGTTGACATAAGGTTTACCAAGTACACCTTTATATGATCAGTCCACTTGCAAATAATACATACTTTGTATATAGTATAAGGACCTCATCACAATATATTCCAAATTTTTCCGTCCCATATCTTTTGCTATTGTCATAACTGTCACATAAGACACTGTACATTATTACTCTTTTTCTTATAGATCAGAGGTTGGCTAACATCTTCTTTAAAGGACCAGCCATATTTTTGGTTTTGCAGGCCACATTGTCTATTACAACTACCCAACTCAGCCATTAAATGTAAAAGTGGCCATATGTAAACAAATGTATAGAAAACTTACAGAGGAGAAGATTTGGCTTGTGTGCCATAGTTTGTTGATGACAGCTTTAAACAATCATTCAAAAAAAAAAGTAAAATAAACAATCATTCATCTTATAAATAATTAAAAGACAAATGTTAATTTTATCTTTTATATTTCCAGTGTTCTTATAATACTAATCTGCTTGTGAGGAATTCTTTCAAGTGTTGTTTATATTGTTTTGAATGATGTTTCTTCTGCTATAGAATTCTCAGTGGGCAGATTTAAGAGGTTTTTGTGTTCTTATGGAACTTTAAAAATGTTACTCTATTATCTTCGATCCTGGTTTCTGATAAGTATACTATAATTTTTACAAATCTTTTCATATCTTTTCTGAATGTTTCTGTCTTCTTGCATTGACTTAAAATGTTTTTTTCTTCGTTTTTTATTTTTAGCAGTTTAAAGATTTGTATATGTTGGTTTTGGTATTTATCCTAGGTATTCTGAGCTTCTTGAATTTGTCGTTTTGTCTGTCATCTGCTTTAGATAATTCTTAGCAATTACTTTACATGTATACCTTCTGCCTCTTCAGAGTTTACAATGAGATGAATGGTAGAATGTTGATGTTTATCCTAGAAATGTTGGATGTTTTGTTTTAAACTTTATTATTATATTTTAATTATTATAATTTTTGTGACTTGCTTGAATTTACTCTCCTTAGCTCTGTTCATTCTGTTCATGAGTTTGTTGAAGGTATTCTTCATCTTTTAACATGTTTTTCATACCCAAATTTCTTATTCTTTTTATTGAGGTACAACTAACATACAACAGTATGTTGTATTGTATACAACATCAGTGTTGTATTGATATCAAGTGCTCAACATACTTGTTCAACATATGTGGCTTAGTGCTACTATAAGTGTAGTCACCATCTGTCACCATACAATGTTATTACAATATTATTGATGACATTCCCTATGCTATACCTTTCATCTCTCTGACTTATTTATTCCTTAGCTGTAAGTTTGTACTTCTTAATATCCTTTATCCATTTCACCCATCCCCCCACCGTTCTCCCTTCAGGCAGCTACCAATTTGTTCTTCATATTTATGGGTCTGTTTCTGCTTTGTTTTTTGTTTGTTTTATTTTTTAGGTTCCACATATAAATGAAATACCATGATATTTGTGTCCCTGACTTATTTCACTTAATACGCTCTGGGTCCATCTATGTTTTTCAAATGGCAAGACTTCATTCTTTTTATGGCTAAGTAATATTCCATTGTGTGTGTGTACGTATATACATGTATTTAGACACACCACATCATATTTAGCAATTCATCTATGGAAGGGTACTTGGTCTGCCTCTATATTTTGGCTATTGTAAATAATGGTGCATATATCTTTTTGAATTAGTGTTTTCATTTTCTGTAGAAAAAAATAAGTGTTTTCATTTCCAGTAGTAGAATTACTGGATCATAAGGTCTTTTTCTTCCTTCCTTTCTGAACGCTTTCAAGATCTATCTATCTATCATCTATCTATCTATCTATCTATCTATCTATCTATCTATCTACCATCTCTTTATCTGTGTGAGAGTGTGAGCATGCATGAATGTGGAGAGGAGATGGAGGGAGAGGGAGAACAGACTGCCAACTGAGCAGGGATCCCAATGTGGGGCTTGATCTCAGGACCCTGAGATCGTGACCTGAGCCAAAGGCAGACACTTAACCACCTGGTGCCCCCGATCATAAGGTATTTCTATTTTTAGTTTTTTGAGGAACCTCTATACTGTTTTTTGCACAGTGGCTGCACCTATTTACAGTCTTTCCAACATTGTATAAGGGTTTCTTTTTTCCCATATTCTTGCCAAGACTTGTTATTTGCTGTCTTTTTTATTCTAGCCATACTAACAGATACAAGATAATATTTCATTTTGGTTTTGATTTGCATTTCCCTGATGATCAGTGGTGTTGAACATCTTTTCATGTGATTATTGGTCGTCTGTATGTCCTCTTTGGAAAAAATATTCAAGACTTCTGCCCAGGATCCCTGGGTGGCGCAGCGGTTTGGCGCCTGCCTTTGGCCCAGGGCGCGATCCTGGAGACCCGGGATCGAATCCCACATCGGGCTCCCAGTGCATGGAGCCTGCTTCTCCCTCTGCCTGTGCCTCTCTGCCTCTCTCTCTCTCTGTGACTATCATGAATAAATAAATAAAATCTTTAAAAAAAAAAAAAAAAAAGACTTCTGCCCATTTTTAAATCAAATTATTTTTTGTTTTTTCTTTTTTTATTGGTGATACTGGTGTTAAGTTATATGATATGACATATGATTTATAGATACCTTCTCCCATTCAGTAGGTTGCCTTTTCATTTTGTTCATGGATTCCTTTGCTGGGCAAAGCTTTTTATTTTGGGATAGTCCCAATAGTTTATTTTTGCTTTTGTTTCCCTTGTCAAAGGAGACAAAACTAGGAAAATTTTGCTAAGACCATTGTCAAAAGACATTACTGTTTTCTTCTAGGGAGATATTGAGTTGCAGGTCTCACACTTAGGTCTTTAATCCCTTTTGAGTTTATTTTTTTTGTATATTGGGAGAAAGTTGTCCAGTTTCACTTCTTTGCATGTAGCTGTAGAGCTTTACCAGAACCCTTTATTGACAAGTCTATCTTTATCCCATTGTATATCCTTGTTTCCTTTGTTATAGACTAATTGACTATGGGTTTAGTTCTGAGCCCTCTGTTCTGTTCCATTGATTTATGTTTCTTATTTTTTATCCAATACAATACGGTTTTGATTACTACATCTTTGTGTAGTGTACCTTGAAATCTGGGATTGTGATACCTTCAACTTTACTCCTTTTAAAAAAAAATTACTTATTAGAGAGAGAGAGAGAGAGAGAGAGAGAGATCACAGAGGCAGAGGCAGAGAAAGAGGAGAAGCCAACTTCCCGCTGAGCAGAGAGCCTAATGCAGGACTCCCAGGGCCCTGAGATCATGATCTGAGCCAAAGGCAGACACTTGACTGACTGAGCCACCTAGGTGACCCAACTTTATTCTTCTTTCACAGGATTGCTTTGACTGAGGTCTAGTGGTTCTATACAAATTTTAGGATTATTTGTTTCAGTTCTGTGAAAAGTGCTGTTGGTATTTTGATAGAGCTTGCATTGAGTCTATAGATTACTTTTGTTAATATGGACATTTCAACAGTATTTTTCCAAACCATGAATATGGAACATTTTTCCATTTATTAGTGTTCTTTAATTTTTTTCATCAGTGTTTTATAGTTTTCAGAGTATAATTTTTTTTACCTTCTTTATTAAGTTTATTCTCAGATATTTTATTATTTTTGGTGTGATTGTAAATGAAGCTGTTTTCTTTATTTCTCTTATACTTTGTCAGTAATGTATAGATAATGCAACAGATTTCTTTTTATTAATTTTGTATCTTGCAACTTTACTGAATTCATTGATCAGTTCTTAGTAGTTTTTCGGTGGAGTCTTTAGGGTGTTCTATATATAGTATCATGTCATTTGCAAATAGTGACAATTTTACTTCTTTACCAATTTGGATAACTTCTATTTCTTGTCTGATTACTGCAATTAGGACTTCAGTACTATATTGAATAAAGATAGAGTGGACATCCTTGCTTCATTCCTGAAAAAGGAAACACTTTCAATCTTTCACCATTGACTGTGGTGTTAATTGTGGGGTTTTACTATGTGATTTTTATTATCTTGAATTATGTTACCTCAAAACCCATTTTGTTGAGAGTCTTTATCACAAATGGGTGTATGTTTATGTCATTTGCTATTTTTGCATCGATTGAGCTTATCATATGGTTTTTATCCTTTCTCTTGTTATTGTGATATATCACATTGATTGTTTTGCACATATTGAAACACCCTTGCATCCCTAGAATAATCCTACTTGATTGTGGTGAATGATCCTTTTAGTATATTGTTGAATTCTGTTTGCTGGTATTTTGTTGAGGATTTTATATCTACATGTTAATCAGAAATACTGGTCTCCAGTTTTCTTTCCATGTATTGTCTTTGTCTAGTTTTGGTATTAGTCTAATGATGGCCTCATAGAATTAATTTGTTAATTTTCCTTCTGTTTTGGGGAATAGTTTGATAAGAGTAAACATTAACTCTTCTTTAAATGTTTGGTAGAATTCACTTGTAAATCTGTTGGGTTTGAACGTTTATTTGTTGGGAGCTTTTTTATAACCAGTTCAATTTTATTACTAGTCATTGGCCTATTCAAATTTTCTATTTCATCCTGATTCAGTTTTGGAAGATTATGTATTTCTAGGAATTAATCCTTTTCTCCTAGGTTATCCCAATTTTATGGATGTGCAAGTGGTGGGGAAGGGGAGAGGAAAGGAAGAATCTTAAGCAGGCCCCATGCCCAGTGCAGAACCCCAAGTGGGACTTAATCTCATGACCCTGATATGACCTGTACCAAAATCAAGTTGGGTACTTAACCCACTGAGCCACCAAGCTGCCTCTTGCACCAATTTGTTGAAACATATTTTTTCATTATATTCTTTTATAAATCTTCACATTTCTGTGGTATTGGTGGTTATTTCTCCTTCATTTCTGATTTTATTTATTTGAGTCCTCTTTTTTTTTTTTTTTCCTTGATGAATCTGGCCAAAATTTTATCAATTTTGTTTTTCTTTTCAAGGAAGCAGTCCTGATTTCATTGATCTTTTTTTCTTTTTTTCTGTTTGGTGGTCTTTATTTACTTATCTATCTATCTATCATCTATCTATCTCTGTTTCTGCTCTGAACTTTATTATTGTCTTTGGACTATGTTTGTTCTTTTTCTAGCTCTTTTAGGCCTGGGTTTGGTAATTTGAAATTTTTTCTTGTTTCTTGAGACAGGCCTGTATTGCCATAACTTCTCTCTTAGAGCTTAACTGCTTTTTATGTGTCCCAAAGATTTTGGATAGTATATTTTAATTTTCATTATCTCTAAGTGCTTTTTAATTTTCTTTTTGATTTCATGATTGACTTACTCACTGCTTAGTAGCATGTTGTTTGGCCTTGCTGTATTTATGATCTTTACAGATTTTTTTCTTGTAATTGACTTCTAGTTTCACATTATCATGGCAAAAAGATCCTATATATGATCTTAATCTTCTTAAATTTATTGACACTTGTTTTGTGTCCTAACATATTATGTGTCTTGGAGAATGTTCGATGTGCATTTGGAAAGAATGTATTTTTTTCTGTTTTTGAATAGAATGTTCTGAATACATCTGTTAATTTCCATCTTATCTAATGTGTCATTCGGAGCTACTTTTTCCTTGGTATTTTTCTCTCTGGATTGTCTTTCCATTGATGTAAGTGGGGGTATAAACACCTCTACTATTATTATAATACTGTCAATTTCTCCATTGCTGTCAATGGTTGCTTTATATATTTAGGTGTTTCTATTTTGGGTGTATAGATATGTACAATTGTTATATCTTCTTGTTGGATTGACCCCTTTATTATTATGTAATGCCCTTTTTTGTCTCTTGCTACAGTCTTTGTTTTAAAGTTTATTCTGTCCCATTAGTATTGATAACAAAGTTTGTTGTTGTTGTTGGATGGTCTAGGTTTTCCAGGTCTCCTTCTTTTCAGAATGTGTGTATCTTTAGGTCTGAAGTGAATGTTTTTTGGGCAGGATATAGATGGGTCTTGTTCTGTTAGCCATTCAGTAGCCCTGTGTCTTTTAAGAGCATTTAGTCCATTTATATTTAATATTGATAGGTATGTACTTAATGCTTTTTTGGTTGTTTTAGCTTTTCTCTGTATCTTTCTTTTAATTTCGTTTGATGGTTTTATTTAGTGTTATGCTTGGATTCTGTGTGTGTGTCTCTGTGTATCCATGTATAGGTTTTTGATTTTTGGTTTCCATTAATTTATATATAATGTGCATACCAGTCTTGGTTCATGATTGCTTAAGTTCAAACACATTCTGAATAGTACTAAATATATATATTATGTTTTCTTAGTTTGTATATGCTTCAAGTGACTTTTGTAGGTATAATTGATCTTACTGCTTTTATGTCTTAACTTCCATACTGGCTTTATAAGTAATTCATTTACTTCCTTTACCGTATGTGTGCTTTTACCTGTGAATTTTTTTCTTTTATAATTTTCTTACTTGTACTTATGGTTTCTTTTGATATGAAGAATTCTGTTTATCATGTAAGGCTGGTTTAGTGGTGATGAACTCCTTTAACTTTTGTTTGGGAAGCTACTTCTTTTCCCTTTCCTTTTCCTTTTTCTTTTCCCTTTCCTTTTCCTTTTCCTTTTTCTTTTTCTTTTCCTTTTTCTTTTCCTTTTTCTTTTATTAATATTTTATTTACTCATCAGAGACACAGAGAGAGAAGCAGAGACATAGACAGAGGGAGAAGTAGGCTCCCTTTGGGGAGCCCGATGCAGGACTCAGTCCCAGGATCATGACCTGAACCAAATGCAGATGCTCAATCACTGAGCCACTCAGACATCCTATTTCTATTCTGAATGATAAACTTGCTGGGCATTCTTGGTAGCAAATTTTATGTTTTGTTTTGTTTTATTCCCCGCCCCCCTTTCATCCTTTTGAATATATCATGCCACTTTCTTCTGACCTTTACAGTTTCTGCTGAGAAATCAGCTAATAGCCTTAGGGAGTTTTCCTTGTATATAACTTTTTCTTTACTCTTGCTGATTTTAAAATTCTTTTTATCGTTATGTTTTGCCATTTTACTTACTATGTGTCTTAGTGTGGACCTTGGGTTCATCTTGTTGGTGCCTGTGTGTGCTTCCTGGATCTGATGTCCATTTCCTTTCCCAGATTAGAAGTTTTCAGCTTTACTTTTTCAGATTTTCTCCTGCCTTCTCTCTTTCCTTTTTATGTTTTCCCTATAATGTGGATGTTACTACACTTGATGATGAGTTTCTTTAATCATCTTCTCCTCTTCCTCCTCCTCCTCTTCCTCTTCTTTCCTTCCTTCCTTCCTTCCTTCCTTCCTTTCTTCCTTCCTTCCTTCTTCCTCCTCCTCCTCCTCCTCCTCCTCTTCCTCCTCGTCCTCTTCCTCCTCTTCTTTTCATTAACCTCTTTCTCTCTTTGCTGTTCAGCTTGGATGCTTCCTCCCATTACCCTGTCTTCCAGATCACTGATCTGTTCTTCTACATCCTTTAATCTTCTGTGTATTGTCTCTGGCTTTTTGTTTTGTTTCATAATCTAAGCAATTGAGTTCTTTATCTCTAACTGGCTCTTCTTTTATACATCTCTTTGTTGAAGTTCTGAGTTCATTCATTCTATTTTCAAGTCCAGTGACTATCTTTATGATCATTACTTTGAATTGTCTGTCAGGCATATTTGCTTATCTCAGTTTCATTTAATTCTTTTGCTATGATTTGTTTCATTTGGGACATATTTCTCCATGTCCTCATTTTGTCTAACTCTGTGTTTGTGTCCATGTATTAGGGAGATCATTTATGTCTCCTGCTTTTTTAAAAGTAATGGCCTGTAGAAGAGGTCCTGTGGTACCCTGTCAATCCTCCCTGGTCACCAGAAACAGGTACACCTGGGGTGTCTCCTCTGTAGGCGGTGTGTGCCCTAATGTTGTGGTGGAACTGCTTTTGTGTTCAGCTCAGCCAACTGCAGTGACCCATTGTAGGCACACTAGGCAGTTTGTGCAATTGAGAAGTCTATTTGAGGCCTTGGCAGGCTAGTAGGTGGGTAGGGTCAGCAATCAGGCTGTTTGCCCTTAGCCTTTCTGCCACAGCTGTGGGATACCAAACAGCAAACGTTCTTTCTGTTCAGCCAGTAAAGAGGCTTTGATGCTGGAACTTTGGGCATTCTAGTGTAGGATTATCTTCCCCTTTCCCCAGGGCAGGAATCACTTTTGAGTGATGCTGGTCCCTGCTGGGGTTGCTTGAGGGTTATGGTGGGGCAGGAACCACTTTGGTGGAATGCCTGACAGGGCGGTAGGAGGGTTGGATGGTAGGTCTGCAGGTGAATGTGGGGACAGAGCACATAGTACTAGCAAGATAGGTAGAGAGTGTTAGTACTGGCTCCTGCAAGTGTCCGACTACCTAGGATGGGAGAGGGCAAGAGAAATGACACCTTACCAATACTTTTGTTTCGAAAGAAGTCTTCTGATGATTCCCCCCTCGCCCCCTCCCCCTGGCATATGTTCTAAGATTACTGAATAAATCTCCTTCATGTATACCCCAGGCACTTTTCAGACTGCTGTTGTGCTGTGTCTCTGGTTGAGTTAATAATTATGCTGGATTTTTAAAGGCAGGACTCTGTTCCCTATTGTTATCTGACCCTGTTGAAGTTAATCCCAGCTGATTTTTAAAGTATGCGAAGTTAAGTCTTGCTGATATAAAGTTCCTAAAGTTAAGTCCCATTGGTTTTCAAGGCTTGATGTTATGGGAACTCATCTTCCCAGTGCATTCCCCAGTGTCCTGCGTGCTGGTGTAGGGTTTAATCCTCTTCCTTTTCTTTAGTTGTGGTATAAGTCCTGTTTGTGGTTAATCTCACCTGGCGTTTTGATTCCTAATTGTGCCTCCACCTCTTCTATCCTTTTTGATGTGACTACCTGTCTGTGATTTAACTGTGGAAAGTCTTCTCTGCCAGTCTTCAGATTATTTTCATATATTTTACATATATGTGGCTATAATCTTGGGAGGAGGTGAGTTTGGGATCATCCTACATATCTTTCCTGAATTTCTATTTGATTCTTAGTTTTCATCTCAGCTGATCTACATATGATGGCTCTCTTTTCCATTAGACCTTTTAATGTTTTAATCATAATAATTTTATACTCATTGTTTAATTATTTCTGTTTCATATCTTAGTCTAGTTCTTTTGACTGCTTTGGCTCTTGACAGTTATTTTTTTCTTGCTTTTTTATATGCCTGGTGCTTTTTGTTGAACATAGGTTATCTTATATAGTGACAATAGTATTCATGTCTAGAACTGGGCTTGCCTTTCTTCTAAATCTTTAGTTTGGAATAATGTTTGATATGTTAGAAAGAAACAGTAAATTATATGAGAAGCTATTATAAACTTTGCGGAGTTAAATGCATCCTACTTTATTTGTCATTGTCTTTTTATTTCCTTGTAATTATGTGGGGGTCTTATTTTATTCATTCTCTGTACTTTTTAAAACATAACTTTTAGAGAATGAACTGAACTTATATCCAATTTACAAATGGAAATTTAAGTAAAATAAAAAATACCTATCAAATAATGGAATGGGAACTTGATTCTCTAGGTCTGATTTCATGTCTTGTGTTCTTAACTATTATCTGTCTAGATTCATTATTTGACTACATTGGAAGAAAACATAATTGAGTTTCATTTATATTGAAGGCCCTGTGATATGTGCTTTGGAGGGACAACATAATCAATAGGACATCTGTATTTAATAAAATGCTAGGGGTGCCTGGGTGGCTCAGTTGGTTAAGTGTCTGACTTTTGGTTTCAGTTCTGGTTGCGATCTCAAAGGTCATGAGATCAAGCCCCACATCAGGCTCTGAGCTCAGTAGGGAGTCTGCTTGAAAACTATCTCCCTCTGCCCCACCCCCTGCTTGGCACACACTCTCTGTCTCTCAAATAGATATATCTTAAAAAAATAAAAAATAAACTGCTAATATTCTAAGAATAGACCTTAAAGAATAGTTCTTGTCACTAAACAGTTGAAATAGTAGAAATACACAGTAATCATATTTGTAAATGATACTTAGTTTATGTGTTTAGGGAAAGTTTTCTGGTTGCTGTGATGATTCGTTACCTCTGTAAGTGGTCCAACCCTCCTCATGAGGAGGACCATCATCATTGGCTTATTTCACAGGCCATTACTTACTCGGAACTCATGAGTCATATAGTTCAAGAGACACTGTACAAAGATAAATTAGACTGTGGAACACAGTATGGGGATAGAATTAGACATGTGGAAAGGATAATTTGATACAATAAAAATCTGAAAGAAAATGAGGAACAAAGAACATTCTTCTTAAGCCTTAGTATATAACTTCAACGAGGAAAATGAAGAAGAAAAATCAGTAGGGAAGAATGAAATGGTTAGAGTATCAGGAGAATCAATAATCTAGCAATGCTGTCCAATAGAACTTTCTTGATAATGAAAATGTTCTATATCTGTGCTGTTCAATACAGTAGAAAATACTCGTCACTTTAAAGCTAGAGAATTTCCCAAGTGTTTTCAACCTGGGACTTAATCCACAGTTTTGAGAATTGGTTTACTTCTGCCAACTCTTTTGGGCAGACTGATTTCCTTGCTCATTTACTTCTCTTCTTCATGATTTTGCCTCAATTTGGACAAGTAATTCCTTACTCTCCAGCTCTTTGACTTTAAGTTTTTTGTAATCCATATTTTATTTAATAAGTTTTTTTCATTGGAAATGTTCTGTGTAGCCTAATCTATTACTAGAAACAGGAATCTTTTGTATTTCATGGAAGAATGCTATGCCTACAATTTTCCTAGGCTTCACGGCATTTTCTTTCTTTTGTATATTCTTCCTTTACTATTTTGTCTCAACTTTGTTTTCTTCATTTATTTCTTGCAGGATTTTTTAATAATTTCCATGTTGAGAATATTTTGATTGTGACTTTTCACTGATAGTGTTCTTTTTATAAGCTAGGCTGGTAGGCAGCTTAGATGTTTGATCCATTGTTTCCAGACACTTTCTTACCAGCATTTTTCTCTATATGGTGGACTCCCTTCGTGGCTAGCCATAAGCTTCCCTAAAGCATCTGATGTATTTTAGATTATTTTTTCTACTTCTTGTGTTCTTATTGCTATTTTTATTTTCAGAGTAGATAGATGATACAGACATCTCTTTCTGTAAACTTTGATGACAGTTCTGTTTTATTTCTCTAGATGGGGCTGCTCTGTACATTGCTGGTTCTACTATAAAGTTTAAAGCTTATAATTTAGTTCTCTGCCGGTTTCTAATCTTGCACTTCTGTATTTCCACATGCTTCTCTTTTGGTACCATTGTATTTATCTCTATGCCTTGAAGAGTATTTTGATTGATTTAGAAATAAGTAGCATTTTATTAATGGCCTCTCATTTCTTTATATATTAGTGAGGCTTTGAATTAGTTGATTTCCAATATTCCTTCAAAGTTAGTGTTTTTTTTTTTTTGCAGGCTTATGTTTCTAAAACTTATTTTGTAATATATCATTTCAAAAGTAAGTAAGTAATACAAGGAGAAACTAATTTTTTTCTTGAATTTTCGTAATTGTGCCAAATGGTAAGTATCCATAGTATCTTCCAGTATGTAAATGGATAAACTGTGGTACATTTGTGCAATGAGATATTATGCAGCAGTAAAAAGAATGCTCTATAAATTCATAAAAAGACACAAATGAACCTTAATTAAGATGGCTGACTGAAAGAGTTACTGTGTGATTCCACCTATGTAACCTTGTGGAAAAGACAAAGCAATAGAGATATTGAAAAGATCAGTTATTATCCAGGGAATTGAGAGGGAGAGGAAGGAGGGATGAATAGATGCCAAAAGATTCTGAGGTTGGTAAAACTATTCTGCATAATACTGTAATGGTGGGCACATATGCTTTTGTCAGAAGCCATACAACTGTACATCATAAAGAGTGAACCCTAATGTAAATTGTGGACTTTGCTTAATAATGTATCAATATTGGTTCAAGTGTGGCAAATATACTACATTACTGCAAGATATTAATAACAGGAACCCTGTATGTGAGTTGGAGAGGGGTGTAGGAGGAGAATATATGGAAACTACTTTCTGTGTAATTTTTCTGTAAACCTAAACTTATTCTGGAAAGTAGAACCTATTAACTAAAATATATTCATACCTGATAAAAAAATTCACAAATATGACTATATAAAGTAAATAACCATACATAGTATCTAAGTAAGAAAACAACTCATATGATAATGTATTTCTTTTCTATTATTAACAATTTGATCTTTATTCTACCTTTTTAAAAACTTTTTTTAGAATACCTCTAGTTACTCCTGTTCCTATATTTATTTTTCTTTTTGGCCTTTTCTATTAGGTGTACTAGCCCTATCTTGGTACCCACCTGGTACAAATGATGAGAATGGAGAAAATACTGATGACTTGGTACCAACTATTTTGGATAAAGCTCATAAATATAATCTGAAGGTATTTAATTTTATATTTTTTTGAGATATCATTGGCATATGACATATTCAGTTTCAGGTATTCAACATAATGATTTGATATGTTTATTTTGTGAAAGGATCATCACAAAAACCTAGTTAACATTCATCATCACATTTTTACAAATTATTTTTTCTTGTGATACAAATTTTTAAGATCTATTCTTACTGGCTTTTAAATGTATAATACCATGTTAATTATAGTCACCATGCTATACATTATATACCTAGGTATATTTTTATTTTATAACTGGAAATCTGTACCTTTTAACCATCTTCACTCATTTCACCCTCTACCCCCTCTCACCTTAGAACATCTGTTCTCTGTTTCTATGAGGTTGTTGTTGTTTTGTTTTTAATTCTACATTTAAGTGAGATCATACGATATCTGTCTTTATCTGACAGACTTATTTGTAGCATAATGAACTCAAGGTCCATCTACGTTGTAACAAATGACAAGATTTCCTTCTTTTTGTAGTAAAATAACATTCACCTTGTCTATATAAATTTTCTTCATTAATGGACATTTAGGTTATTTTCATTTCTTGGCTGTTGTAAATATAGGCACACCTTGTTTGTGGTGCCTAGCTTTTTGTGCTTTGCAGATACTATATTTTTTTAAAAAATTGACATTTTGTGGCAAGGCTGCATATAGCATATATATATCAGCACTATATTCCAACAGTATTTGCTTCATGTTTTGCATCACATTTTGGTAATTCTTACAGTATTCCAAACTTTTTCATTATATTGGTTAAGGTGATTTGCGATGAGTGATTATGACTTGTTGAAAGATCAAATGATGGCTAGTGCTTTTTAGCATTAAAATATTTTTTAATTAAGACGCATACATTGTTTTTTTAGACCTAATACCATTGTAAACTTAGACTACAGTGTAGTGTAAGCATAACTTTTTTATGCACTGGGAAGCCAAAAAAAATTCATTTGGCTCACTTTTTTTTTGCCATATTCATTTTATTATGATGGTCTGGAACCAAACCCGTAATGTCTCTGAAGCATGGTTGTAAGGATACAGTAAGCATAGGTATTTTTTCAAGCTTGTTTTTGTTTCCTTTGGATAAATACCAGAAAGGAGATTACTGGATCATATGGTAGTTTTATTTTTAATTTTTTAAAAAACTTCCATAAAGTTTTCTATAGTGGCCTCATCAATTTATATTCCCACCAATAGTGCACAAGTGTTCCCTTGTCTCTACATCCTCTCCAACACTTATTATTTCTTAAAGATTGATTTATTTTAGGGAGGAAGGGGCTTGCACATGAGCAGGGCAAGGGGCA
The DNA here is from genome assembly GCF_048164855.1 of Canis lupus baileyi. NCBI lineage: Eukaryota > Metazoa > Chordata > Mammalia > Carnivora > Canidae > Canis > Canis lupus. The sequence goes on along the minus strand of NC_132844.1, from coordinate 18,372,327 downwards.
AAGGGAAAGAAAGAGAATCTCAAGCAGATTCCACACTGAGTGCAGAGCCTAACACGGGCTTGATCCCACAACTCTGAGATCGTGACCTCAGCTGAAACCAAGTGTTGGATGCTCAACTGACTGAGCCATCCAGGTGCCCAACATTTGTTATTTCTTATATTTTTGATAATAGCCATACTAACAGGTGTGTCTCATTGTGATTTGATTTGCATTTCCCTGATAATAAGTGATGATAAGCTCTTTTTTATGTACCTGTTAACCATCTGGATATATTCTTAGGAAAGATAGTCTAAACTACTGCCCCTTTTTAAATTGGATTGTACTTCCTTTTTTTTTTTTTTTTTAAGGATTTTATTTATTTGAGCAGGGGGAGGTATAGAGAGAGAGGGAGAAGCAGACTCCCCACTGAGCAGAGAGCCCCATGTGGGACTTGATCCCATGATTCTGAGATCATGACTTGAGCCAAAAGGAGACACTTAACTGACTGAGCCAACCAGATGACCCTGGGTTGTACTTTTTAAATTGATTTTGGATATTAAACCCTTATTAAATATGTACTATGTAAATATTTTCTCCCATTTGCTATTTGCCTTTCACTTTGCTGTGCAGAAGCTTTTTAGTTTGATGTAATCCCACTTGTTTACTTTTGCTTTTGTCTTTCCTTTATGGTGTCAGATCCAAAAAACCATCACTAAGACCTGTGTGAAGGAGTTTACCACCCGTGTTGTCTTCCAGAAGTTTTATACTTTCTAGACTTATGTTTTAGATTTTAATCCATTTTTAAAAAGATTTTACTTATCGAGAGCATGAGCAGAGTGAGGTGCAGAGAGAGAGAGAGAGGGAGAAGCAGACTTCCTGCTGAGCAGAAAACCTGATGAGGGGCTCCATCCCAGGACCCTTAGATCATGACCTGAGCTGAAGGCAGATGCTTAACCAACTGAGCTACCCAGGTGTCCCAATTTTAATCCATTTTGAGTTACTTTTGTATATGGTATAATTTAGTGATTCAGTTTTTCTTTTTTTGCTTGTAGCTGTAGTTTTCCCAACACAGTTTATTTGCAGAGACTGGCCTTTCCCCATTGTGTGTTCTTGGCTCCATTGTTGAAGATTGATTAACCGTATCTGCATGTGGTTTTTGGGGGAGAGGAAGGCTTTCGATTCTGTTTGTTCTATTGATCTGTGTCTAGTTTGTTTGTTTTGTTTTGTTTTGTTTTTGCCAGTACCCTACTGTTTGGATTACTATAGTTTTATAATACAATTTGAAATCAAGGACATTGATGCTTCCAGGTTTGTTTTTCTTTCTCAAGATTGCTTTGGTTCTCTCTAGTGGTTCCATTACAAATTTTAGGATTTGCTCCATTTCTGTTGAAAATGCCATTGGAATATTCATAGGGATTGTATTGAATCTATACATTACTTTGTGTAGTATGGACATTTTAACAGTTCTGTTGCACGGAATGTCTTTCCATTTGATTTTCTTGCCTTTCTTTCACTAATGTCTTATACTTTTCAGCATCCAGATCTTTTGCCTTTTTGGTTAAATTTATTCTGTGGTATTTTATTATTTTTGATGCAACTATAAATGGGATCTTCTTAGCTTTTCTTTCTGATAGTTCATTACTATTGAATAAAAATACCATATTTCTGTATACTGATTTTGTATTCTGCAACTTTACTAAATTTTGTTTATTCTAACAGTTTTTTGATGAAGTTTGAGTTTTCTATGTCATATATCATCTGTAAATAATGATAGTTTTGCTTCTTCCTTCCTAATTTGCATTCTTTTATTTCTTTTTCTTTCATTGTTGCTCTGGTAGGGAATTCCATTACTCTGTTGGATAAAAAGTGGTGAGAGTGGGCATCCTTGTCTTATTTGTGATCTTAGAGGAAAATAATTCAGCATTTCTCCATTAGGTATGATGTTAGCTGGGGGCTTGTTCTATACAGCCTTTATGATGTTGGGTACATTTCCTCTATACCCACTTTGTTGAACCTTTTATCATAAATGGATGTTGAATTTTGTCAAATGTTTTTTTTTTTCTCCATCTATTGATGATATTCTTTTTATTTATTAATGTTGTGTTTCACATTGACTGATTTGCTGATGAAATAACTCTTGTGTTCCTGTAATAAACCCCATTTAATCATGGTGTGTTATCTTTTTCATGTGTTGTTGTATTCAGTTTAATATTTTGTTGAAAATTTTTGCATCTATGTCCCTCATGATTGTGGGTTGCTGCACTGATACTGGAGTTTATGGTTAGATTGTGTCTCAGCCTGTCGTATCCATTTCAACATGGGGTTTTCTCTTGTTAGCCTGATTGTATAGAAGTAGCTCAGCTACTTTTTGGATTTCTTACAGAGGAAATTACTCTGTACTTAGTTGTATTTGTACTCTTGTACTTATTTGGTATTTTCATGGGAGGAAATGAATTAAGGTCCTCCTATGTCACCATCTTAAGCTGGACCCTCTGAAGATATTTCATTTTATTATCAAGCTACTCATAAGTTAATTATTTTGGACATGAGGATATTAGTTTCTGGAATATTTATTTTTATTAAAAGTATGTGAAAATATGAATGAGAATCTTTTCCAATACTGTATTTTTTGTAAAAAAAATCCTATCATGAATTCCAAAACTTGTACACATTATAATTTATTAAAGATCCATTACTATTTTATATGCATATATTACCTTCATTTACATATTATTTACTTAGAAAAGGATTGAAATGTTCTTTTATGAAGATAATATAGTAAGTAGATTTATATTCTTAACTCTAGATATCAAAGATATACTAAAAATAAGTGTTAACTGTGTGAAATTAAGTATTTATAAAGTAGTTGGAAAACAAACTGCTGCTCAAAAATTTGTCACAATCTGGTAATTTAAACTGTATTTAATACGTATACCCTCTACACACACATATCTACTTACATATAAAAGCAGGTGAAAGTCTGAAGACAGGTGTAAGACGAAGTAGTAGTAGTAGTAGTAGTAGTAATAGTATTTTTTATTTTTTATTTTTTTAGATTTTGGTTTTTTTTTATTTATTCATAGAAACACAGAGAGAGAGAGAGAGGGAGAGAGAGAGAGAGGCAGAGACACAGGCAGAGGAAAAAGTAGACTCCATGCAGGAAGCCTGATGTGAGACACGATCCTGGGTCTCCAGGATCACACCCCAGGCTGCAGGCGGCACTAAACTGCTGCGCCACCGGGGCTGCCCACAGTAGTAGCATTAAAGTCTGTTACAAATGGATATTTTTTCACAGTGTAAGATTTTATTTCTTATGGAAATCAATGAATCATGGAAACAAATGATGTTTTAAAGGATTTCAGTAGCACCGCAAAGGAAAATTTTATACTAAATAGCAAGACAATACCATTGTTTTTATTTATACACAGATACTTTTCAAAAATTGGATATGTAGTAGGTGGCAACATCAATCTTAATAAATTCACAAGAAATATAACCATAGATTCTGTATTATTTGACCATATTCAGTATAATGAAACAATAAAAGGCCAAATGAACCATTTAAAAGTTATCAAATAAAAAAATTAATTGTAAAATTCTAGTTAAAATACTACTTGAAAAGAAAAATCAAGAGCGAAATTTAAGATATAAAAATAGCCCTGATAAGGATCCCTGGGTGGCGCAGCGGTTTGGCGCCTGCCTTTGGCCCAGGGCGCGATCCTGGAGACCCGGGATCGAGTCCCACGTCGGGCTCCCGGTGCATGGAGCCTGCTTCTCCCTCTGCCTGTGTCTCTGCCTCTCTCTCTCTCTCTCTCTCTCTGTGACTATCATAAATAAATAAAAATTTAAAATAAATAAATAAATAAATAAAATAAAATAAAAATAGCCCTGATAAAATTACTGCATTACCAATACTACTGGGATATTGATAATAAAGGGGAAGAGGAATTAATAAGGATGAAGCAAGCAATTAAATAGAATACAAAACCTTCAAAACAGTATCCTGGATAAATCCATCATTTTTTTCACTTACAACTAAAAAAGTCACTGGTGAGATTTAAAAAGGAAAAAAAAAAAAAAAAAGAAACTATAAGCCAAATATTAAAATACCCCATACAGAAGAGAGTTTAGATTTTATATCACCATATTTAAACTGTATGAGAAATGGGCTATCTTCTTATAAAATACAAAAAAAAAAATTATGTGCAGAAAGAAATTTAAATAATCTAAATTAATTGTGTCCTATAAAATTCTAAAAGTTTATTGAATCTTCCCATAGCATCAGATTTCACCTGGCACTTCTAGTCAACCTTTGAGAAACAGTGGATTCTTATGATACTGAAATACAATAAGAAGTTTCCGTATTGTCTACTACTGCATAACAAATTACCCTAAAATTCTGCAGTTTAAAGCAACAAGCCTGTATTATGGAATACATTGTCTAAAAGCTGAGAATCTGCAAGTGGCTTACCCTGGTGAGTCTGGTTCAGGCTCTCCCAAGAGGTTATAGGCAATCTCTTTACTGGTACTGCAGTTATCTGAAGGCTATAGATACTTCCAAGCTTCCTCATGTGAAGGTTAACAGGTGTCCATTCCTTTCAGCTATTGAAATGGGAGTTTTGGTTCTTTTAAGCCTCTCCACAGCTACCTGAGTCTCCTTAGGACATGGAAGCTAGTTTCCTCATAGTGAATGATCTGGGACAGAATCCAGTGGAGAAGCTGCCGTGTTTTCTTGACCTAATCTTACAAGTGGCTCACTTTTGCCCTGTTCTATTGGTTTCCAACCAAACAAGTATAGCATGAGAGAGATTTATATCCTGGGGTGCCTGGGTGGCTCCTTTAGTTAAGTGTCTCCTTCAGCTTGGGTCATGATGTCAGGGTCCTGGGATGGAGTTCCAAGTTGGGCTCTCTGCTCAGTTGGGAGTCTGCTTCTCCCTCTCCCTCCCCACCCCACCGCACCAGTGCTTGCTCTCTCTCTCTCAAATAAATAAGTAATCTTAAAAAAAAGATTATAGACTGATCTTACTAAGGAAAATATATGCAAAATTTCTGAAGAATACTTAGGTAAGAAGCATTTATTAGTAAGAATCTAAGAATAGTTTTAAGAGTATAAAATCTGCATCTGTATCTCAGCATTCAGTCCTAGCTCAACCACTTACAAGAACTATGTAACTCTTATGCCTCAGTTCTCTCATTTCTCAAATGGAAGAAGTAAGAAACTGTACTTTACAGTGAGGTAATATTTGAAAAGTACTCAATGTCATACATAGCACTATATAAGTGTTAAGTAAAACTTAATTATTTGCTGAAGATAAAATATCATCTTAATGGATACTGAAATTTCAAGGAAATAAAAACTCATTCATCTTTTAATAATGTGAGTTCAACTTGATATAGGTTATTAAAAGACTTCACTTATCAAATGCCATCTTTTTTTTTTAAGATTTTATCATTTGAGACCAAGAAAATGTGCACTAGCAGGGGGAGGGGCAGAGGGAGAAACAGACTCCCCACTGAGTAGGGAGCCCTGTGTGGGGGCTTGATTCCAGGGCCCTGGGATCATGGACCTGAGCTGAAGGCAGATATTTAACTGATGGAGCCACACAGGGACACCTGTATTTTATATTTTAATATGATTTAAAAATTTAAGTGCAATGAAAAATTCTGATGAGATTTTAAATGCGGAATTTAACCACTTAATCTTAAAGTATATAAATAAGTTAGAAGTAAGACTTTTAGGGCTGTCCACATGGCTCAGTCAGTTAAGTGTCTGACCTTGGCTCAGGTCATGATCTCAGGGTTATCCTGAGATTGAGCGCTCTGTTGGGCTTTGTGCTCAGCAGGAGTCTGCTTTTCCTTCTCCCTCTCACTTTGCCCCTCCCCTGCTCTTGCTTCCTCCCACATGCTCTCACTCATAAATCTTTAAAAATTTTTTTAATGTTTATTAATGAAGGGAAAACTTCTTTTTCCAAATAACTGCATGTACTATAAAATGACATATTAGGAGTATGGCTTTAGTACTAGTATGCAGAAAGATCAATGAAACATAATAGTATAGAAACAAACCACTTTATATGAGATTATAGTATATAATTCAAGAATCACTTAGAATGAAATATAAAAGGAATGTTTATTAATAATATTTTTATGATACTGGTTTTGTTTTTTTTGCATTATCTGTTCTACTGTTTTAGGCAATAATTTTCATGTCTGATAATTCTTAGATTGCTCATTTTTCTTCAAGTTTATTCCTGTTTTTTAAGGTAGTGTGTTAGCAAATCTTAATGAAAATGTGACTCAGTGTCTTTTCACTACAGACTATTTACTCTGAATTCTCAGGTTGTTACTACTCTTAAAAATCACTGAGGGTTTTTATTTTGTCTGAAATGCCTTGCAGTTTATATATCCTAATGGAAGACAGGCTTGTTTGTCCAGTCAAGGTAAATTAAGTGAGTTCTTTAAGAGATGATATAGATCACTGTTGAAATATTTGTTTCCAAATAAAAATATGAAAAATTAGTTTTAATTCTTCTTTTGCAGCGTAAGGATTCAGTAATTTATTGGGGAGTAGAACTGGAACTCTGGGGAAACAGGATCAGCTAAATAGACAGGTTCTCCCCGCCCCCCATTCCTGTCCATAAAGCCTTATTTTTCTACTTTATAATCCTAAAGCTCTTAAGGCTGCATCTCCTAAATTAGCTGACTGGAAAGAGCTGTCATTTGCCATATCCCCCAGTACCATTCAGTAAGCTCTCATTGGCACTTGAAATCTGCAAATATACAGACCTTGCAAATTCTGGCACCAGGTCTGAAACTGGATAAATAATATGATTTATCTTCCACAAAACAGGTCCAGAGACCACTCTTCTGTCCATGTAATTATAGGTACTTTAATCCTGGGAGATAAGAGGGAAAAGGCCTTCACAACTCAAGAAAGCTGGCTTTTTAGTATGTACTTTCAGGAATTTAAAGGTAAAATGAGGGTGTTCTGATGCTTGAGGATAGGTTTGGTTTTCTCCTGTTTAGGAGAATGTGGCAAAGGTGTCTAATTGTCAACATACTTGGTCTCTCTGTACTTTAGCTTTTATATCTAATGGTCAGAAACACTTGGAACCAGACAGGCTAATATTTTACGAAATGTTTAGGATAATTTCTTGGCCTTGTGTCTGGCGAGAGACTATGCAGTGCTTACAAAAATAGACCAGGAAGAGACTAGAGTTATCTCAGTTACTTCATCTTCCTGGCTTATCTTCTTCATTTGTAGAATGACAGGATGAAACCATAAGATGATTTTATTTATTGGATTTTTGTGTGATTTCTGTAGTGTTGAACAGATTTTTTTTTATAATTAGATAAAGTGTAATATATCCTGTTTTTATAAAGAATGGAAACTTTGCCTGCTAATACAAAGAAAAGTTAATGCTTAAATAATGACAGTAACTTACTAAAACTAAAGTTCTAAGGCAATGATAGAAGAGATGAATAATATTGTGAGTTCTGTGCTAATAGACTGGGGCCTACGATGTGCATAACTTCCCACATCGGAAACTTTAAAATAAGTGGGTTTATTAGTAACAACACTTTTTACCTTGCTAATTTTTTAGCACAAGGAAATAATCTCCCCTTTCCTACAATTTGATTAGTACAGAGTTGCTTAGCCCCTTCCTGCCAAAAAAGCAGCCCTTCAATTTATCAATTTTATTTTTAAAATATTCAAATAGTTTTTATTAAATATTCTGATAGTTTTAATGTATTCGTTCTGTTCAATCTTGATTGATAGAATTAATCATTCTTTGGGTTTGTTATACTCTTTCTACTTTTTGAGCTGAAAATGTTTTTCCTTTTATCCTCATTCTGTTTTTGGTTTAGGAATAGAGAGTTTGTTAAAGAATGAGTTTGTCTCACAGTAAAGCTTTTGTCACACCTCATTAGTTCTGATTACATAATGGTTTAACTAGTATTAGTCACTAAGTAATTTGTAATTGCAGCTTTTATTTACTACCTTCAACCAAGAGTAATTTTAGGTGAGTGCTTTAAGTCAAATGACCAAGAATAACAAAAATGTTTGACACTTTAGTTACTTGTTTTGCTTCATCTTTAGCAAACATGGACCAATTAATTTCTTAGAGGGGCAGAGTCAATGAATAAAAGTAAAATATAAATTAGAAGTTTTCAAAGAGATTTAGATATCTGCTCTTTGATATATTTGTTAGCATATTCATTGGAACAAGGGCTGCTGTTGTACTTTTAACTGTCACTCAGTAGGCGGTTTTGTAGAAATCATATGATAAAAATCAGAGCTGGATCTTTTCCACTCTATCTTTGCCATCTTTCTGTATCTTTAAGAACACAGCAGTGAGGGGCTCTCCTGGACGGCTCAGTTCCTTGTGCATCAGACTCTTGATTTTGGATCTGGTCTTGATCTCACAGTCTTGAGATGGAGCCTCCTATGGGGCTCCCTGCCTAGTGGGGAGTCTGCTGCTCTCCTTGCCCGTCTGCCCCACCTCCCATTCGTACTTCTCTCCAAATTAAATTAAAAGGAAAAAAAAAAAAAAAGAGCTCAACAGTGAAACAGTGTTTGAGACATATTTTTGATGGGTTGTGTCATTGTTTAGTAGATATTCCTTTCCTCCTTTCCCTCCATGGAAAAGAATGAGTGTACCTCCTGACCCATTGATGTGGGGCTTGGCCTCATGGCTTACTTTAGCTAATGAGATGTGAAAGAATATGTACCATGTCTGAGCATAAACATGTCTATGCTTCCATGGTTTTATTCTTTTCTGTGAGAACAGCATGCTCCAGGTGCTCTTTCTTCCTAGGACCCAGAAGGATAAGCACATGGAGCAGATCTGAAACTGATCCACAGCCTGGAGCAGAGCCAACATAGCCAGTCCATATAACTATGTGCAACAAATGTTTGTCTCTGAAAGCCACTGAGATTGTGAGTGGTTAATTATACAACATCATCACATCACAATCTGACTGAATTAACCCATCCATCTAGGTAAAAGAAAATCAGCAGATTCAATGAAAGAACCAACTTAGCCACCAATGGTCTTACATTTTTAGTATTTAAAATAGCAAGTGTTGTTCTATGTTATATATAAATCCCATTTCTTATGCTGTTGGTTTATCAGCATCCAGTATTTATTTGGCCTATGGCTCTCAAGTCATCATTCGATCTGTTTCGCAGGCTCACACAGATTTTTGGCTATGTTAAAAGTTGTGTATAGTATGTGATTCCCTTTAAGATTATTTTTTAGCTCCATTTGGAAGATGTTATACTATCCATGGTCTCCTTTTTCCCCCTTTTTGTCTCCTTGTTCTTATTTTAATAGGGTGGATTTGTGGTGAAAACTTGGTAAATCTTACATAAATGGGGTATTTAATGGCAGAGCTGCACTTCAATTTGTTACCAATTTTGCATGGAAGTTACTCACTCATGTGTGCATTCATGCAGGGCCTGCTACTTGGCAGGTACTGTTCGAGATGCTGGCACTATTACAAATAATATAACCTCTGTACCTTAAGGAACTTTGCAGTTTGGTGGAGGTCAGGGACAAACACAAGTAACTGCAAGAAAAGGACAAAGTATTGTAGCACCATATCGGTGTAGGAAGACCCCATTTGTATTCTAGGGGGAGATGAAGGGTATAAAGGAGTAAAGGTAGGGAATGGAAGAATTGGAGGAAGAGGCATGATCTGACTTTTAGCTCCTTTTGGGGGGCTATGACTGGCATATAACATGAAAATTTGAGGTTTACAACACACTGATAAAATTTACACTACCACAGTATGATTGCCACTGTGGCACTTGCTAATACCTCTATCATGTCACATAATTATCTTCTCCAGTGGTGGGAACAATTAAGATCTAGTCTTTTAGCAAGTTTAATGTTTATAAAATAGTTTTATTGTGTATAACCACTGTACTACAGTTTATTAGATCTCCATGATTTTTATCTGCTAGTTACAAGTAAGTATATACCCTTAAACAAAATCACTCCCAATTCCTTCAGGCCCCAGGCCCTAGCAACCACCATTCTACTGTGCTTTTTGCATTCATTTTCTTTTAGATTCCACATATAAGAGATATCCTACATTGTCTGTCTCCGTCTGACCTATCTCACTTAGATTAATGACCTAAGATCAACCCATGTTGCCACACAAAGCAGGATTTATTTTTTTCTCATGGCTGAATAGCATTCCATTGTGTATGTATACCACATTTTCCTTATCCATTCATCCATTGGACACTTAATATTGTTTCCATAATATTGCCTATTGTAAATAATACTGGAAGGAACAGAAGGGTGCAGGTATCTTTTGGGGATAGTGATTTCATTTCCTTTAAATAAATAAAGTGAAATTTCTATATTATGATAGTGCTATCTTTAATTTTTTGAGGAAACTCCATATCCCACCAACAGTACACAAGGGTTTCCTTTTCTCCACATCCTCATCAACACTTCTTTTTGATGATAGCACCTCACATCTGTTTATTATGAGTATCTTATTTTGATTTTCCTGATGATTAGTGATATTGAGCACCTCTTCATGTACCTGTTGGCCATTGGATATTGTGTCTGTGTATTTAGACACAATGTCTCAGTTGTTCCTCTGCCCATTTTTTAATCAGATTTTTTTAACTGAATTGTAGGAGTTCTTTATAAATTTTAGATATTAACTCCTATCTAATACATAGTTTGCAAATTTTTTTTTACCATTCCATAGTTCTCTTTTCATTTTATTGTTTCTTTTACAGTGTAGGAGATTTTAAGTTTGATATAGTCCCACTTACTGCATTTTGTGGAGTTTTCTTGTGTTTTGTTTTGTTTTGTACTTTTGGTGTCACACAAAATATCACGTCAAGACTGATGTCAGAGAGGTTCTTACCTGTGTTTTTTTCCTAGGAGTTTTACAGTTTCAGGTCTTAAATTTAAGTCTTTTAAGTCCCCCTTGAGGCAATTCTTGTGAGTTGTATAAGATAAGGCTCCTTTTTTTTTTTTTTTTTTCCTACATGTGGTTATACAGTTTTCCCAGCATCATTTCTTGAAGAGATTATCCTTTCCTCACTGGATATTCCTGATCCCTTTACCAAGCAAGTACTTGTTGACCTTATATGCAGGGATTTAATTCTGGGCTCTTTATTTTGTTCTGTGGGTCCATATGTCTTGTCTATCCTATGCCAGTACCAAGCTATTATAATTACCATAGCGTCATAAGATAGTTTGAAATTAGGAAGTGTGATAGCTCTAATTTTGTTTTTTTCTTCATGATTGTTTTATCTATTTGGAGTCTTCTGTGGTTCCAGACAAATTCAAGATATTTTTTTCTATTTCTGTGAAAAATTACATTGGATTGGGATAGGGATTTCACTGAATCTATAGATTGCTTTGGGTAGCATGAATATTTTAACAATATTATCTCTTGCATCTGTGAACACAAGATATCTTTCCATTTGTTTATGTTGTCTTCAATTTCTTTTAGCAAAGTCATATACAGATCTTTTACTTCTCAGCTTATTCCTCTGTATTTATTACTGTTTTTGATGCTTTTGTGAATGAGATAGATTTTATTTTCCTTTTCAGATGTGTGTTAGTATATAGAATACACCTGATTTCCATGGATTGGTTTTAATTTGTGCAACTTTACTGAATTCACTGATTAGATCCAATACTTTGAGTCTTTAGGGTTTTCAATATATAAGGTCCTATCATCTGCAAGTAATGACTTATTCCTCTCCTATTTGGATACTTTGTCTTGCCTGATTACTCTACGTAGGACTTATACCAATTATATTGAATAAGAGTGGTAAGGTGAGCATACTTGTCTTATTCCTGACCTTAGAGGAAAAATTTTCAATTTTTCCCTGACTATAATGTTAGTTGTGGGTTTGTTGTATTTTAACTTTATTATCATTAGGTACGTTTTTTCTATATCATACGTGTTGAGGGTTTTATCATGAAAGGATGTATTTTTTCAAATGTCTTTCCTGTGTCCGTTGAGTTGATCCTGTTTTTTATCTTTCATTTTATTAATGTGATATATCTCATTGATTTAAGTATGAGCAATTTTTGATTCCCAGGGATAAATCCCATTTAGTCATGGTATATAATTCCTTTAATGAGTTCCTGAATTCAGTTTGTTAATATTGAAAATATTTGCCTCTCTGTTCATAGAGTCTATAGTTTTCCATCCGTGTAGCATCATTATCTGGCTTTGGCATCAGGGTAATGCTGGCCTCATAAAATGGCTTCATTAATTCTTCTTTAAATATTTGGTAGAATTGCCCAAATTCTAATTGCCCAAATTCTAGGTAAGACATCTGGTCATGGTTTTCCATTGTCAGGAAGTTTTTGATAGTGATTCAGTCACCTTACTTGCTACTGTTCAGACTTCCTATTTCTGTATTTCTAGGAAATTATCCATTTCTTCCAGGTTATCTAATTTGTTGGCATATAATTATTCATGGTAGTCTTTTATGATCCTATTTATTTTGGTAGTGTCTGTAATTTCTTTTTATTTGAGTCTTCAGTCCCATATTCTCAGTCTTCCTTTAAGAGTTGTAAATTTTGCTAATCTTTCAAAAAAAAAAAAAAAACAGCTTTTAGTTTCATTAGTCTTTTATATTGCTTTTCTGGTTTCCATTTACTTTTACAATGATCTTTATTACTTCCTTCCTTCTTCTAACTCTGGGCTTAGTTTGTTCTTTTTTTAGTTCCTTGAGGTGTAAAGTTAGGCTGTTTATTTCAGGTCTTTCTCATTTCTTAATATGTGCTTTCATCACTATAAACTTCTGTCTCAAATTAGTTTCGCAGCATCCCATTGGTTTTGGTATGTTGTGTTTCCATTTTCATTTATTTTGAGATACTCTTTGTTTCTTTTCTTTTAATTAGGTATAACTGACATGTAACATTATATTAGTTTCAGGTTTAAAATGTAAATATTTTATATTTATATATATTGTGGAATAATCACAATAAAGCTAGTGAACATCAGCTACATGTAATTATAAAGTTTTCTCATGATAAAAACTTTTAAGATTTCCTCTCTTAGCAACTTTCAAATGTGCAGTTTGAAACTATTAGGAACTGTAGTCACCATGCTGCATATTACATCCCCATGACTAACATTTTTTATAACTGGGAATTTGTACATTTTGAATACTTTTGAAATATTTTGAATACATGTGAATGTCTCAACCTCCCACCCCCCTGCCTTTGTAGCTGTTAGCTTGATTTGTTTGTTCCACATTTAAGTGAGATCATATAGCATTTCTCTTTTACTATCTGACATATTTCACGTAGCATAAATTCCTCAAGGCTTATCCACGTTCTCAGAAATGGCAAGATTTTATTCTTCATTCTTTATTATAGCTGAATAATATTCCATGTGTGTGTGTGTCTGTGTGTGTGTGTGTGAGAAAGAGAGAGAGAATATATACATACATACTGCTACATCTTTACCCATTCATCCTTCACTGGACATTTAGGTTCTGTTGTCTTGGCTATTGTAATTAATAGAGTTTAGTAATATTTTTTGATAATTTTTACATCTATGTTCATCATGAATATTGGCTTATAATTTTCTTTTCTTGTGGCATCCTTGTCTGGTTTAAGTATCAGGGTAATGCTAGCTTTGTAAAAACAGTTTAGAAGAGTTTGCTCTTTTCTCCTTTTCTATTTTTTGGAAGAGTGTGGATTGTTATTAATTCTTTGAATATTTGATAGAATTCACAAATGAAGCATTCTGTCCTGGACTTTTGCTTATTGGAAGTTTTCGGTTACTGACTCAATCTCCTTACCAGTAATTGGTTTGTTCAGATTTTCTTTTTCTTCCTGATGCAGACTCAGAAGGTAGCATGTTTCTAGCAACTTATCTATTTCTTCAAGGTTGTTCAGTTTATCAGCATATAATTGTTCATTGTAGTCTTTATGATCCTTTGTATTTCTGTGGTTAATTTGTAACATACCTTTCATTTCTGATTTTTTTTTTTTTTTCTGAGCTTTCTTGGTGAGTCTAGTTAAAGGTTTGTCAATTTCGTTTGTATTTTCAAAGAAACAGCTCTTCGTTTCTTTTCCATTGTCATTTAGTCTCCTATAAAGAACTCCAAACTTTTTAATTAATATATATATATTTATATATATAGCTTCAGATTTGTTGTCTCCTTCCTTCTACTAACTTTGGGCTCTATCTTTTTTTCCTGTTCCTTGACCCATAAAGTTAGTTGTTTACTTGAGATTTTTTCTTATTTCTGGACGTAGGCATTTATTGCTAAGAATTCCCCCTCTTAAGTTTTTGTATTTTTTTAGGTCTATTTTCATTGTCTCAAGGAATTTTTAAATTTCCTTTAATTTCTTCTTTGATATATTGGTTGTTCAGTATCATGTTATTTAATCCCCACTTGTTTGTGAATTTCCCAGTTTTCTTATAATTGTTTTCTGGTTTCATAAGACATCTTTTCTGACCATGTAGTATATGATTTCAATCTTATTAAATTAAATTTGGAGTTTATTTGTTTTGTGTGTGTGTGTGTGTGTGTTATGAGAGAGAGAGAGAGAGAGAGAGGCAGAGATAGGGGCAGACTCCCTGTGAGGAGCCTGATGTGGGACTTGATCCTAGGACCCTGAGATCATGACCTGACCCAAAGGCAGACAACTCTCAACCACTAAGCCAACCAGGTGCCCTCTTATGAAATTTGTTAAGACTTGTTTTATAGCCTAACATCTAATCTATCCTGGAGAATGACTATGCACTTTAAGAAGGTGCAGTCTGTTGCTTTGAATGAAATTTTCTGTAAATATCTGTTAAGTTTATCTGTTCTGACATGTTAAGGCCTATAATTCCTTTTACTAATTGATTTTTCCATTGATGTAAGTGGGTATTAAAATTCCTTACTGTTATTGAATTGCTTTTTCTCCCTTCAGATGTTTTAACATTTGCTTTATATATTTAGGTGCTCCTGTGGCTGAATGCATAAATATCTACAAATGCTTTTCTTCTAATTGAATTGATCCTTTTATCATTATGTAATCCCCCTTTTAATCTCTTATGATAGTCTTTGTTTTAAAAAACCTTATTTTGTGGGTATACATATAGCAAATCCAGATTTCCTTTTGGTTTCCATTTGCACGGAATATCTTTTCCCATCCCTTCACTTTCAGACTGCATATTCTTATATCTGAGTACTCTTATAGGTACCACATAGAATCTTTTTTTTTTTTTATTTTTAACCCATTTGCCCTATCTTTTGATCAGAGAATTTAGTCCGTTTACATTTAAAGTAATTTGATAGTTATGCACTTCTTGCTGTTTTGTTAGTGGTTTTCTTTCCATTCCTCTGTTTCTTTTGTCTTCTTTTACTTCCTTTTGTGGTTTGATGGCTTGCTAGTGGTGTTTCTAGATTCTTTTCTCATTATTTTGTATATGCTTATCTACTATAGGTTTTTGCTTTGTGTTTACCATGAGGCTCACATATAACAATTTATAACAATCTGTTTTAAGCTGATGAGTTTGAATGCATTCTAAAACTCTGCAGTTTTACTCTCTTCACATCCTGTTTTACGTTTTTGACATCACATTTTATATTTTTTATTGTGTGTATCTTTTAATTATTGTAGTCATTTTTATTCTTTATTTTTTAACTTTCATGCTAGCTTTATGATTAATTCACTACCCTCAATATATATTTATTTTTTACCAGTGAAATTTATACCTTCACAAGTTGTTACTATTTAGCACACTTTTTTTCCTACTTAAAACAGTCCCTTTAACATTTCTTGTAAGGCAGGTTTGTGGTGATAAACTCCTTTGGCTTTTGCTTGTCTGGAAAGCTCTTTATCTCTCCAGTTCTGAATGATAACTTTGCTAGGTGGAGTGTTCTTAGTTGTGACACTTTCTTCTGGCCTGCTTCCTTGTATGGTAACAACTATTTTTTCTCTTAGTCTTCTTAAGATTTTCTCCTTGTTCCTAACTTTTGACATTTTAATTACATTTGAAAACATTTGATAATGTCTAACTGTGCATCTTTCTGGGTTCATCTTTCTAGGAATTCTCTGAGCTTCCTGGATCTGGAGGTGTTTTCCTTCCTCAGAGAAATTTCCAGTCATTATTTCTTCAGATAAGTTTTCTACCCCTTTCTCTCTGTTTTCCTTCTGGGAGTCCTATCATGCAAATGTTAGTTTGCTTGATTTTATCCTGTAAGTCCCTTAATCGAGCTTCACTGTTTTTCCATTCTATCTATCTATCTATCTATCTATCTATCTATCTATCTATCTATCTATCTATCTATCGCTACTCTGATTGAGGAGTTTCTTTGTCCTGTGTTTGAGCCTTTCCTCTGTTTATGGTATTGAACCCCTCTTGTATTTTTTCCAGTTCAGCTATTTTATTCTTTAGCACTGACTTCTGCTTGGTTATTTCTTATGTTCCCTATCCCTTTGTCAAGTTCTCACTTTTTAACATTCAACCCTGCCCTAGCTTCTGATTGTCTCTCAATTCTTTGTGTTTGTTCAAGCATCTTCTTATTTCTAGTAGATCCTTGTAGTTGAGGTGTTCCAGTACCAGTTAGCAACCCAAAGTGGGGGAGGGCCTCAGTCAGCATCTAGATTCAGGCTGATTAGATGCCAGACCCTTAGGCAGTAGCTTTTAAACAATGCAAATATATATAGTCCAGTGGGACCACAAACATAAGACCCACTGGCCCTCAGAGCCAGGTGATCTAGAGGCATTGTCTGAGTGGTAGTTGTGATAATTAGGGCTCTAAGCAAATTTATAAGCTCCTTTCTTGAAGATTCCATAAGCTATAATGAGGCAGAAGGAGAGCACAAAGATAGCATTCCCTGGCCTACATTCCCTGAGAGCACTTCTGTAGGCTCTAGCTGGGTGCAAAACCTGAGGCCTGTCCCTAGGGCTGAAGCTCCAAGACAAGCAAGTCACCATTTTTAACAGAATGGGGATGTGTTTCAGTCTGCTGTGTGGTACCCCAAGAACTGTCTGATTATTACAGTTCTGGGAGACTCAGGAACTCAAGCTCAATTGCTACCAGAGCCAGGTAATGAAGGGTTATCCTCTGGGTTGTAGCCACAAAAATCAGGGCACTAGACACAAGTAAGACCTCCCTCCTAAGAGATGCTGATACTTTGGAGTACAAAAGAGGGAGAATGATAGATAATACCTGCCCTCTCAGGGCTCAGGGAAAGGTTTACAGTCAGCCCTTAAATGTGTGTTTAATTAGAAGCCTGCTTCTCAGATTGCAGCTGTGATGATAAACTAATAGGCCTCTTTCACAAAAAGACTGAGCTCCTAGTTCTCTACCTCTTGCTGTGCCCTGGGGGTGATAGCTGTTTAAGAACTCTTTCTCTGTTGGTTATAATCCTGTGGGATTTATGAGCATTGTCTCCACTGGCCTCCAGCGCCAGTTGATGTAGAGGTATCCCCCAGAAGCAGTTGTAAAAACCAAGGCACCAGCCAAGAATAGAAGTTCCTCTCTTAAGGGCAAGCTTGAGCAAGGCAGATGGAGAGTGTAAACATTGCATCAACTGGCCTCTGTGTACTGAACTCAATTCTGTGGATGTCTATAAATGTGCCAAACCAAGAACCTCAGATCAAACCCTCAGGTCAGAGCTCTTGGACTAGCAAACGGGCCTCTTTCTCAGACTGGGAGTGAGATTCGGTCTGCTACCTATACTCTGCCCTGGAAGTCTTGGTCTGCCAAACTGCCCCTTTGATTGTTACAGTCCTTTGGGGCCCACAAAAACAAGCTGCTCATTCTCTAGAGCCAGGTGATCAAGGGGTGTTTCTGGGTGGCAACTGCAAAACTGGAGCACCAGACATAAAAACCAGGATCCTGGGCATGGATAAAAGCTCTCCTCCAGAAGATACTAGTACTCTAGAGCACAACCAAGAGAGATCAGGAAGATGGCACTCACCAGAGTAGACACCTGCCCTTCAGACCACTGCTTTATTTGAAGGATTCGTTTGCTAATGTTAAAGTCTGGGCACCTGCCAAGGACTCCTTCCGTACTGGGCCCTGGGACAAGTGAATCTGCACACGAGTCTTTGAAGAGCCATTTTTCAGTTTACTGTATCCCCATTAATCTGGTAGGTGTAAACTCTGGTTTTCAAAGCCAGGTGTTTGGGAGTCTCATCTCTCAGGTGCCAGTCTTAAACGTTACGATGCCCCATGTGGGATCAAACACTTTGCTTCTCAGGGAGAGGCTCCAACTTTTAAAACCCTATCTGATTATGGGTCGGGGGTGGGGGTTTATGGTGAGATTGTGCCTCCACCTTTCCTGCCCACTTTGATGTGGTTTTGCCCTTGCATACCACATGCGAAGAGGTCACTGTACCAGGTTTTAGGGTTTTTTTTTTTTCCAGAGGAAATTGTTCTGTAGATAACTATAGACTCAGTGTGTCCATGTGAGATGAGTTATAGGCTCTTCCTAGGTCCCTATCTTGAATTGGAACTGTTTTTTTTTTTTCTTTTCCTACTAGAGTTATTATTCAACAAAATTATAAAGTAAAACTACAAAGAAACAAAACTATTTGACACAGAGACACAATTTTGTAAAGGCAAAAGTTAGCAGTAATTAGTGTAAGTACAATAAATTATATCTGTTGATATTTTGGGGGAAAGTATTACCAGAAGCAACACTAAAATATAGCATCATTGCCCAGCTAATGAAAATATTCCCATAAAATGTTAATGATTTTTCACTTGAACACTTAATTTTTCAGTCCTCTTTGAATTTATATGCTGATATTTGATGTTCTATTGCAGTTTCCACTTGCATGGAGTATTTTTTCCCATCCCTTCAAGTCTTATACACATCCTTGAAGCTGAAGTACATCTCTTATTGGCACCCAATGATTGGGTCATATTTTTTGTCCAGCCAACCAGGGTGCCTTTTGATTAGTGAGTTCAATCCACTTCCATGTAGAGTAATGATTAATATGTAGAGACTTACTAATGCTATTTTAATTGGTTCCTGGTTTTGTATTTCAGTTTTTCCTTTTTCCCTCTCTTTCTAGGTAGAAACCTTTGTAAATTGGTTATTTACCATGGTGGTATGCTCTGTTTTCCCCTTCTTTGTAGATCGGCTGTGGGTTTTTAGTCTTGTATGTACCATGGGGCTAACATAAAATATCTTAGAGATGAAACCATTTCAGGCTGAGAACAACTTATTTCTGACTGCCTAGAAAGTCTCTATATTATATTATTGATGTTACAATGTATGTATACCTTTTTTTTTTAGTTACATTAACAACTTGTAATTTTTCTCACTTTTCCTTTAACTTTTATACCATAGATGAATAGCTGACACACCATCCTAATTTACAGTTAGTTTTCTAAGTCTGAAAGGTATATTTTTTACGTTTACCTAGTGTGTTGTGTACTTTTCTGTTTTCATGTGGCTGGTGAGCCTGTCTTTGTTTTAGCTTGAAGAATCCCTTATTGCATTGCTTGCAAGGCAAGTCTGGTGGTGGTGAATTTTTTTAGATTTAGTTGGTCTGGAAAAGCCTTTATTTCTTCACATCTGAAGGAAAACTTTGCCAGATAAGTATTGTTGGCTGACAATTTTATATCTTTCAACACTTCAAATATCCTTATATTCTCTATTGGCCTGTAGAGATTCTACAGAGCAATCTGATAGACTAATGGGAATTCCTGTGTAGGTTACTTTTTTTTTTTTTTTTTTAACCTGAATGCCTTTATGATTCTTTAATACTGATTTGTGAGAATTTATGTCTTATACAAGGTCATTTTGTTTAGAGATAAAAGGATAATCTATGAGTTCAGTAGGCAAGCCTTTTCTCAGGTTTAGGAAACCCTCCGCTGTTTGTTTTGTTTTGTTTTTATTCTGATATTTGTCTTTTTTAAGGATAATCAGCACTCATTAGGCTTTCTTCACTTTTTTTTTTTTAACTCTAAGTTCCCTCTTCTGTGTTATGTCAAAATTCTTATACTCCATGTCAGTTATTCTTTCTTCCTTGTGGTATGCCTCATATATATGTTCTCTGTTACATTCTTGATCTCATTTACTGGATTTTCAGATCCAGAATTTGTTTGGTAAAGAACTCATTTTGTTTGTGTTTTTTTTTTTTTTTTAAGACTTTATTTATTTATTCATGAGAGACACACACAGAGAGAGAGAGAGAGGCAGAGACACAGGCAGAGGGAGAAGCAGGCTCCATGCAGGGAGCTTGATGTGGGACTCGATCCCGGGTCTCCAGGATCAGGCCCTGGGCTGAAGGCGGCGCTAAACCGCTGAACCACCTGGGCTGCCCTTATTTGTGTTTTTGATTCCTAACTTAATTGAATTGTCTTTCTGAATTTTCTTATAAATTGTTGAGTTTCTTTATTACAACTATGTAAAATTCTTTATCAGTTAAACTACTCTGTGCCAGTGAGCTTGATTGCTGAAGATTATAATTTTCTTTTAGTGGTGCCATATTTCCTTGATTTTTCATAACCTTTGTAGAAATTCATTAGTACTTTCACATTTGAAGTAGTACATACCTCTTTAATTCTTCTTATTGTCTTCAGCAGATGGAGTGTTATGTTCTATAGTACTGCTGTTGTCATCTTTTTCCTCTGTGTTTATGAAGATGCACCTGTTCCAGTTTTGTACCTTCTTTGTGGCAGTTTTTTAAAGCTTATATGTCTTACCTGGTTCTTATCATGTACCAGGCCAAAAATCTTTTTGTTTGTTTGTTTGTTTGTTTGTTTTCTAGAAGTAATGCTATAGCTCAAGTTTGTGGTTTCTGAGCCCGCTCTCTTATCTCCTGGAGACTGCTCTCATAGTGGCACATGGGATCCTGCATAAGGAATAACAGAGCATGAGGAGAGAGATGTGGCTTTAGCATCCGGTACATTCACACCCAGTAGGATGATCCCAGCAGTAGTATTCCCTGCTAAGCACAATCCCTTTTACTCCATTTGAAATTCTTATCTGCTGCTTTCCCAATATCCTCCCAACCCCCAGTTATAGATCTCCTACCTACTCCAGTGCTGAGGGAGAGAATGGATTTCTCCAGTTGCCATAACTAGGCACTCACTGCTTTTCTCTTTTCCCTGCAGGAGAGGTCACCACCACTAGATAAATTAGCACTCTTCAGTGTTTCCTGGCAACCACCCCACTGCCCAGTGAAAGTTTCTCTTACTATCTCTCAGGCAGACAAACTCCTCTATTTTCTCCCCTTTACAGTGGTGTGCCAGAGTCTCCCTTAGAAAAGGCTAAACTTGGGATCCCTGGGTGGCTCAGCGGTTTAGCGCCTGCCTTTAGCCCAGGGCGCGATCCTGGAGACCCGGGATCGAATCCCACGTCGGGCTTCCAGTGCATGGGGCCTGCTTCTCCCTCTGCCTATGTCTCTGCCTCTCTCTCTCTCTCTCTGTGTGACTATCATAAATAAATAAAAATTAAATAAAAAAAAGAACAAAAAAAAAGGCTAAACTCTGGCAAGTTCTCTTTCTGATGCTATTCCCTCTACACTTACCTGATTTTTGTCCTGTAGGTACAAGAGAGGTCTAGGAAGTTTGGCTGGCTCCTGTGGTTCCCATCCCATACAGAGGACCCTTACTGGTTGGACTGGTGGTTGAGACTCCTGCCAGATTCCTTAGAGTATAAGATAATAGGGCTAAAAACACCCACGAGAGTCCTTTTGTTCATGTATGAATGTCTAATCCTTTGATTTTGGTGGGAGGATAAATAGGAACATTTTATGGCAAGCATGTTGCTTGACCCCACTCTCCAGAATCATCAGATGTTCACTTTAGAAAGTTCACTTTGGCTGCAGGGTGAGGAAGAGCTAAAAAGGTCAAAAGTGTAGAAACATGAAATGAGGGCATATTTATGACTGTCATTTCCTAATCTAAAGCTAATGCAAACATTTGATTTTATATAGAGAATATTTTGTCATTTACAAGGTTACTTTAGTATTGGTCTAATTGGTTTTTCCCAATGAAAGAGGACTAGAAACTAGATCACATCATAATTTTATTATAATAAGTTTGAACTATATGAGGGAAAATTAAAATATTGTATTTCAATAACAGCTTTTTTTGATCTATAATTTGCAAAAGAAGGTAAGGATGCCATGGTACTATTTGCTTAAATATAGTACCCTTTATATATAAAATGGAAGCTTAGAAAATACAACATTCCATCTAAAGGGAGAATTACCCGAGGTAACATTAGATAAGAACACGAAAATACCTATACCCATGCCAATCTGCTTCACTTGAAGTTAAAAAGCAAATATCAGAGCTACTGAAAACCATGACTGTCCTAGCAATGCTTCCGATACACAGAATTTTTTTTAACCTTCGTTACTGATAAAACTTCCCTTTTAATAGAAATGGGATTTCAATAATACTAAGAATATTTTCACTAAATGCTGTCTGACTTTAAAATTCTGTGACAAGTAGTAAAATTCATTTTATTATTCATAGTATTCATATTACTTATTTATTCAATTTACATTAATTGGGTAATTGAAAACAAAAGCATTTTAAAGATTTATTTATTTTAAACAGCATGAGAGGGAGGGGCACAAGGAAAGTGAAACAGAATCCCAAGCAAACTCAGTGCACAGCCGCAGCTGAGGTGGGCCTGAGATCACAACGTAAGCAGAAACCAAGAGTGGGATACTTAGCCAATTGTGCCACCATGGTGTCCCGAAAACAAAAGCATTTTATGTTGCACTAGCATAGAAGTTTTTAATTCCATACATGCTTCATAGAGACTAAACCCTAAATCAGAGTAACATCAAGAAGTTTTTTAGATTGTCATAAAGATGTTCAATGGCTACTGGTCAAAATTTGATTTACAGATCTAAGTGACAATCTACGCTACTAGTTAGAAGTTTCATACAAAATAGTTTTACTAGCCATAACCAATTTTTCTTGATTTATATATAACTAATGTTTTTTAGTTTAAAGAATGAATCTTCTGTGCACAGTATTTAAAAAAATACTTTTGATTACTGCTTTCTACAATTATGGTAGACATCTATAAACCATAATAATAAGCATTCATAGTACTAGTGGGTGTTATTTTTCCGGTAATTTTATGACAAATTCTTTGAGTAATAGTACACATTAAATGTAGATTATTTAAATGTTGATTACATTAATTGTAAATGTTTTAATGATAGAGGACTTTGTCATTTTAAGATATTTGCTAATGGGGATCCTGCTTGGCTCATTGACTCTTGATTTTGGCTCAGATCATGATCTCAGGATGGTAGGAACTAGCTCCTAGGCAGGGCAGCCTCTGAGCCCAGTGGGGAGTCTGCTTGAGATGCTCTCCCTCCTCCCACTGGTATACACTTACTCTCATATCTTAAAAAAAAAAAAAAAGAGTTGCTATTGATTTCATTTAAATGTAAACTTTATTGATCACACCTGGGAATAGAATCCAGATTTTTCTGTACCATATTCTTTTTAAAGAAACTTCTCTGGATGTAGAGTACATCCCTATTTATTCTTTATAAGAAATAAACATATAGGAAGAAGTATTGCATAGTAGTCAAACATTTGAGTTTTGAATTCAGATTGCCCACTTTGCCTCCATCTAACTCATTTAGTACCTCCCTTCACATAGTTCCCTAAAGTAGTTAAAAAGTAGACTCTTGAGCATATTATTTCACAGTAACAAAATTGACTAAGGGCTTTTTCTGCTAGAATTCTATTAATAACATTTATGTTCAATAAGTATTTATCTTAAAGCTATTAAATCACTATTAAAAATATATACTTTTACTTTTATTTTTACATTATAGATAATTTTTTCTCTAATTGATTTTTTGGTTTTGTTTTGTTTTAGGTCACTTTTCACATTGAACCATATAGCAATCGAGATGATCAAAACATGTACAAAAATGTCAAATATATTATAGACAAGTGAGTTTCTTTGTTTACATTACTGTTTTATGATCCAATGATAATGTACAGTTATAAGAGTACATTTAAATTATATTTGAGTTTGAAGACTTATGGTCTGATATACTAAATTTTATAATAAATAATCATTTTGAGGAACATTTCTGAAATTCCTTATGATTCACTTTTTGTATAGATTCTATTTACTGATTTTGTGTTTATTAAGCTTTATTTATGATTTGTTGGCTGATACTTTAAATTGGTATTCCATAAATCACTAATATAGAGTTTTGCCTTTTCAAAAGAAGGTTCAAATTATAAAATGTGAACTGCTTTTATGTCTGTGGGCCCACATCCATTATTTTCATTTATAATTAGTCTGATTACAAGAAAAAAAATTCTACAGCTTCATTGTGTTCAAGGATTTTTACTGATAGGAACCTGTGACAGATACTGTACTCTTAAAAGGAAACCTACCAGCAATAGTGAGACATTTATCACTGGTAGAAAAAAAGCAGTTGACATATTCATATAGAAAATGGGCTTTTTAGAGTATTGGTCATCATTTGTAAACTTCAATATAAGATAATTAATTTCTTGTTAGGTAATGTCTTGATGTATCCAGTGTCTCATTTTTCCAATCTGCAAAATTGAAAATGCATTCTTAATGATTACCCTTAATATAACTGATCCCCCAAAGAAAGTGAATAGCGTGTTTTAACTATTTTCAATATAGAAACAGTTACTGTCTGTGGAAAATGAGTTGCAGATATTCACTTCACTTTTACATATTTTTGTATTCTAGATATGGAAATCATCCAGCCTTTTATAGGTACAAGACTAGGACTGGCAATGCTCTTCCTATGTTTTATATCTATGATTCTTATATCACAAAGCCTGAAAAATGGGCCAATTTGTTAACCCCCACAGGATCTCAGAGCATCCGCAATTCTCCTTATGATGGACTGTTTATTGCACTTCTAGTAGAGAGCAAACACAGATACGATATTCTTGAAGGTGGTTTTGATGGAATTTACACATATTTTGCCACAAATGGCTTTACTTATGGCTCATCATATGAGAATTGGGCAAGGCTAAGATTTTTTTGTGATCAGTTCAACCTCCTGTTTATCCCAAGTGTGGGCCCAGGATATATAGATACCAGCATCCGTCCATGGAACGCTCAGAACACTCGGAACCGAATCAACGGGAAGTACTATGAAACTGCTCTGGATGCTGCACTCCATGCCCATCCCAGTATAATTTCTATTACCTCTTTTAATGAGTGGCATGAAGGAACTCAGATTGAAAAAGCTATTCCCAAAAGAACCAGTAATACAGTATACCTGGATTACCGGCCTCATAAACCAAGTCTTTATCTAGAACTAACTCGCAAGTGGTCTGAGAAATATAGTAAGGAAAGAGCAGGTTATACAGTTGATCAGAAGCTGCCTCTTTCCTAATGCATAAATAATTATAGAAATCACCTAATTTCAGTAAACACCTTTCGTGTTATTTGGCAGTTATCCCATCAGTATATATGTAATAAAAAGAATTTGTAATTTTTTTAAAAATGCTAACTAATATCATCATTGTCACCCTTCACAATTCTGCACTGAAAAAAATCTGAGAGAAAAGTTGTGCAAATGTTATTTGACATGATTACATAGAGAATGCACAGTTAAATCCTGATTGTATTCTGGGCCCAACGAGAGAGAATGTGTATATTTGATATGTCTAGTGAAGAAAATAAGATCTACAAGATAGTGTATATTTCATTAGTTTTTTTTTTCCAAAGATTCATTCATCCAGAGTCTGTTCACTAATACAGTACAGTCTCCAATAAGAATTCTTAAGGAAAATAAAATCTTAACTTAAGCCTTACTGTGAATCATATTGTGTTAGGAAGGCCTGCTTTCTGCAGCACAATATGCATCATTCTTTGAATATTTTTTGATAACATAGCATGCTAGGTATTTTGCATGTCTACTGTGTCTGCTTTAAAAGCTATGAAAAATTCTGTCATAGAAGTTAATGATTGCTTCTCTGTTAAGAAAACCTAGTTGGTTTATAGTTATTATGAAGATAGAATGACCAAAATACAAGTTTTTGGATACCTGTCAATCTTTGCCTTGTCATTCATGTTTTTATTTTAATGTTAATCAGAGACCAACTGTTAGTATCAATCTTTTTCTTACTTACCAACCATTAGCTTTCCTTCTTAATATTTTAAGCTATTTTAACAAAATAGAGAAAAATTACTTTGCATTTTAAGGACATAGAAATGAAAATTCTTTTATATCTTAAATTCATTCCTGAAGTTTGACTTTTAAGTTTAACACTTAGTGATGGGAATAATCTCATTTAAAAGACAAAATATCCCCATGTAAAAACATTATACTTTGACAGTACCTATCATATTCAATATTTGTGATCAGTTGTTAATCATTTATGACAAATTAATCCACCAATATGCTAAAAAATGAATCTCCTTAATAGATTGTTATTCTTCAATTCTTAGAGTTAAGTAGAACTATAAAATATATATATACTATGACATGATTATTCCTTAGATATTTAATTTACTAAAGAGAAGCAGTAGGGCGTACTAAACAATAATACCTATAAATCTTCAGGTTTTAGAGATACTCATTCAGAAATAAGGTAACAGTAGAATTTATCATAAAATAGCCCATCAGGTGGTAAAATTTACTTTTAGTTAGTAATTTTGAAATAAAATATCTTTTATTTGAAAAGAGGCATGATTAATATAAAACTTATTTAAACCTTAACAATTTGCCATTTCTCAGAGAATGATCAGGCCATGGGAAATGCAAATAGTAGTAATCTACTTTCTAGAAGAAATTATCAGAATAAATCACTATAACAATATAATGAAGCCTCTTCCTAACCTGTGGATTTTTTTTCTTCTATCCAGTTAGCCACTGTATGTTATCATAGGATAAACTGTAAATATGTCTAACAATAACTTTTACCATATTTTATTAAATTTCAAGAAATAACTACCACAGAGGAATTTTTGTCATTGCTTATACTGCATATCTGAACCTACTGTAACAGAAAAATTTTTGAAATAGTTCTGAAATTATAAAACCAAGGTCTACAAAACCTCAGCACAAATACCACCACTTTCTATCTTGCTCCCCTTGCAAGCCTAGATAATCTAGTACAGCAGTACTCTTTACCTCTGAACTTTGTTGTGCTTCCCAATACATTACTCAAACTAGCCTGTAATGATCAGATTTCAAAGTAAAACAAAACAGATTTGTTCTCAAGGGAAAATGTTTGGAATCTGATCTCATAGTGGTTTAAGAATTTATAATTATATGACTATCCTGTGTCTTTTTGCCTGTTTAATAATTTCATTATTCTTAGGGAGGAATGCTCTCAAAAATCTTCCTCAGGTATTCATTACAGCTGCCTTTATCATTGGACTTATAACACAGTTTGGATCATTATGATCACAAGTAAAAGCAAAGAACTGGTTACCTAATTTAAACTATCTAGATGTGAATTCAATAAACTAAAATAACTGTCAAACAGTGTAATATATGCAATGCATGAATCATAATTCTTTTATGGTTTAATCAATCTGTTTTGACTCTATAGAAAACAGTCTTTTTTTCATTGTTCCATTGAGGATTAATATTGTCAAAAACTGCTGTTATTAATGTTTAAGTTATACATTAACTTTTTTCTGTTTTAAAAGTAATTAAAAGGCTATTTTGTTATATGTAGTAACTAACTTTTCATTTAATAAAAGCATACATGAAATCGTGTATCTTAGATATAAAAATGTGTTCCTATTTATGAAATACGTTTAATTTCTGATTAACAGATGAAAAGTAATATTCAGCACTCTGTATATTTTCTCTATTTAAATATGTAACACAAAGTGTGTCTTTAACTATATATACATTTTAAATCTGTGAATTTGTTAAACACTGGGTGTGTTTAACAAATTCATAGAAAAAAATGGGGTTTTTTTGGGGGGTGGGTTGGAGATGTTGTATTTTTTTTATTCTTTGGGCATAATCATATGTTAGCTCTAACAGACCACCAGAGAATCTACCAAGTTTCTAACCCTACACTTTTTCAAACTGATCAGTTACTCAGTTTAAACATGAAGACTGTTCCTGAACTCTACAGTGCCTACAGAAACAGCTCTTGAAAGTCTGTGTCTAAATATTGAATTAAAGTCAAACACTTTTATGTCCCATAGCATAGCAATACTTTATGACCAGCAAAATTTCAGTTGTTTTTATAAATATCTACAATTTCAAAATGATAAATGGGCCTAGCCACAAGCAAAACAATTTTTTTGGCTCAGAACTTCTTTTTAAAAAATGTACTTCAAATTAAATTTTGTACTGACTTTATGTGGATACATAACAAAGTCTAAATGTTATTGTATGCTTCCTGTAAGATCATCATTCTTGAGAATTCAATTACTACATTGGCTTAATTACTTTATAAAGACTCATTCCAGTCTGATCAAAGAACTTAGAGTAGTGCTGTTAGATTTCATCAATGAAGAGAGGAACATTTTTTCAATGTGGTTTTTGTTGTTACGTAATTTATAGTATCAAAAGAAAAATAACTATATATGGTAACAGATATGAAATTTAGTGAAGTTAAAACAGCACTTTTTACTTTCTTTGTTCTAGATTTCATTTAAAAGCATCTTACTTTGTTTCTCAATTTATATTAAAAAATTAGCCATAAATTTAATCATAAATTATCATAAATCATAAAGAGACTTTCAGAAAATACCCCATGAAATAAATATTTCATGAAATAAGACAATGAGTTTCTATGGTTTGATAATTCTATATACAGAACTCAACTTATGACTATATCATCATGGTTTGTTTTTGACATTTTGAAAGAATTGGTCAGTCTGGCCAAAGATTGTTGTAAACAACATGAAATAAAGGGATAACTACTTAACTATTCAGCCACATTTAAGATGCATTAATTATGTTCATGCATGAAAGTGTTTCAGTGCTTTTTACAAAAGGCCATTATGAAAACAGTACTATATTAATTTGATAATGTCTAATGTGATCTTTACCCTGATTTTGAAACTATCAAATACAAAAGAGAAAAATATTTAGAAGAAATCAATTGTAATAAATGCAATAAAGTTTAGAAATTTATATAGTCACCTAAGAAGAGCGTGCCAGAACATTTGTTATAGTCAAAGTTTGTATTTATTGAATGCTGCCATTCTATGTATTGTTTTTTAATTACTTAGATTCATTAGCCATGTGGCAGGCTATTAAGCCATTAATATTAAAAGAGAGCAATCTAATCTCTGGCTTCTTGTAAAAAGTTAACTGCAAGGCTGCTGAATTCTTATTTGAAAACTTGGTGTTATATTTAATTAAAGTACATTCTTGAAAACTACACTCTTTTTAGCTGTCTTGTAAAAAAAATGTTGAGTGACGATCATTTTATGAATAGTAGCTGAGCTCAAATTCTATTTTTCCTCATGAATATTATGTATTCTTAGCTAAAGACAATATAATCCCCAAATAAAATATTATTTTAATGTTTAATATTTTATTTCATTGTTTTCTTTTTACTTGAGTCACTCCTGTATCAAGTGTAGGTAATGTTTTCTCTTTTTAAAATGTGTACTCGGGCAGCCCGGGTGGCTCAGCGATTTAGCGCCTTCAGCCCAGGGCCTTATCCTGGAGACCCGGGATCGAGTCAGGCTCCCCGCATGGAGCCTGCTTCTCCCTCTGCCTGTGTCTCTGCCTCTCTCTGTATGTCTCTCAATGAATAAATAAATAAAATACTTAAAAATAAAATAAAATAAAATGTGTACTCTATTTGAAGACAGGATTTAAAGTATTGTTTCCATAAAGAAAGTTTAAAAATACATGAACAATGAAAAATGGGATTTTGAAAAAAATATATATACAATGCTAGCATATATGATTGACTACATATTTGGTATCAAGCTTCTGAGTAGTTAATACAAGATATTATATGGCCTTTTTTTTTTTTTTTTTTTTTTTTTTTGCCAGGAAAGAAGCACCTCCTTTCCTCTACAAGGTAAACTTTACCTTGTCGTCACAATTTAAAGTAAAAAAGCATAGGGAATATAGTCAACAGTCCTGTAATAGTGTGGGACAAATGGTAGTTAGATTTATGGTGAGCATAGCAATAATGTATAGAAATGTTGAAACACTATGTTGTACAGCTAAACTAATGTAACATATATTAACTATACAAAAAAACAAAAATACTTCAAAAACAATTTCGCACATTGGCATTATTATACCTCAGAATAAAAATGTAAAAACCTACAGGAACCTGTCAGGCAATGTAATGTAAATAAATGCATCAGGTTGAAGACCCTAGAGAGTCCAAGGAACTTTGGACCACTCTCACCTAAAAGGAGTAATTGCTAGTTAGCTCTGTCAATGTTCATTTTGTAGTTATGGGTCACTGAAATGAAGTATGCATGCCCACGTGTCTATAAATTTTTATAATTATAGCATTTTGGCAAATATCAGAAAAGATTTTAAAAATATTTTCTGGTTGGGGTCACTAATTTGTGACCTCTGACATAAAGAATATAAAACTATTGAGAACATTATTTATAAAATTACAAAGATTTTTCATGGGACTAGTTATGGTGATGATTATTGAGTAAATTCTAAGTATGTAACAAAACTCAGTGAAAGTGAATCCATGAGAGTTCTGAGTATATGATGTCTTCCCAGATTTTATGGAAGATCAGAAATAAAGTACCCCAACAATGAGGTTCATATCTCTTAGCCAGTATTCTCCCTTTAACCTAATTTGGCTTTTGAATAGCTGATTTGAATTAATTTTATTTATTGAGAAGGACTTGAAGTCCTTTGATTCTTTTACTTACTAGATATGAATCCATGTTTAAAGCCTGGAAAGTAAGTAGAGAACCCCGTAATCGTATTTAATTATAGCCCCCACTTCTGCAACCTATTTTCTGCCTTTTTGAGGCCTGCTATTCAACCTTTCTTTCTTGTTCTCTATTTACCTGCCTTTCTTATCTGCTTTGTTTCAAAGAGGATATTAGTGATCTGTTAGAATATATAGCATGACAAAAAGTCTCAGTTGAACAAGAATAGGAATACATGTTGAACCCAGCATTAAAAGGAAAACAATATTATGGGAAATACACTGCTATACTGGTGATTACAAATTTAAGCTTTTGAGTAGCCAGTATGAAACAAACATCATCTACATGTTGTGCAATGTTCATAGAGTAAGATAAAACTTATTTATATCTTAAGGGTGTCTACTCTTACCACATTTTTTCAAATTGGTAAGAAAGAACGAAAACTATTTGCAGATGACCTGGTACAAAACACAGTAAACTCTATAGATTCCACTAAAAAACTATTAGAAATAAGTGAATTCAGTAAAGGTGCAGGATACAAACAATATATAGAAATTTGTTGTCCTTCTGTATGCTAATGACAAGAAAGAGAAATTAAGAAAACAATCCCATTTAAAACTATCGAAAATTACCTAGGAACAAGCTTAACTAATGAGGTGGAAGATCTGAATTCTGAAAACTCTTAAACATTGGTGAAAGAAATTGTGAAGATAACACAAATGGAAAGATACACCAGGCTCACCAATTGGAATAATATTACTAAAACGTCCATACTACCCAAAGCAATCTACGGATTCAATGCAATCTCTATCAGAATGCCAACAGCATTTTTCATAGAATGAGATATATATATCTTAATAATATTAAGATATATATGGGACCACAAAAGGTCCCAAATAGCCAAATCAATCTTGAAAAACAAAACTTTCCCAGATTTCAAAATATACTACAAAGCTGTATAATCAAAACAGTATGACACTGGCACAAAAATAGACATATATCAATGGAACAGAATAGAAGATATAAGCCCATGCTCATATGTCAACTAATCTATGAATTCAGTTGGAAAAAGTCTCCAATAAATGGCGTTGGGGAAACTGGACGACTTTCTTGCACAATACCCCAAAATAAAATGGATTAAAGACCTAATTGTGAGACCTATACCCATAAGACTCCTAGAAGAAAATATGTAGTAATCTCTGACCTCAACTCTAGCAACATAGTTGTGGATATGTCTCCTTAGGGAAGAGAAACATCAAAATTAAACTATTGGACTACATCAAAATCAAAAGCTTTTGCACAGCAGAGGAAACCATCACCAAAATGAAATGGCAGCCTACTGAATGAGAGAAGGTATTTGCAAATAATATATACAATAAGGGGTAAATATCCAAAATATATCAGAACTTACACAACTCAACATCAATAAAACAGATATGGTTTAAAAATAGGCCAAGGACATGAATAAACTTTTTCCCAAAAAAGATATACAGATGACCAGCAAAGACATGAAAAGATGCTCAACATCAACTAATCATCAAGAAATGTTAAAACCACAATGAGATATCACCTTATACCTATCAGAATGGCTAGAATTAAAAAAAAAAAAAAAAAGTGTTGGCAAGGATGCAGAGAAAAAGGGAACTCTCATTGACCATTAGTGAGAATGTAAATTGATACAGCCACTATGGGAGTTTTGTACAAAATTAAAAGTTGAAACACCATAAGATCCAGTAATTCTAATACTGAATATTTACCCACAAAAATGAAAACACTAGTTTGAAAAGATACACGCATCCCTGTTTATTCAGTATTATTTACAGTAGCCAAGATAAAGGAAGCAACCAAAGTGTCCATCTATAGATAAATGGGTAAAGAAGATGTGGTAAACAGAGTCAAAGGAATATTACTCATCTATAAAAAGAATGAGGTATTGCCATTTGCAAAGACATGGATGGACATAGAGGGTACTATGCTAAGTGAAGTAAGTCTGAGAAAGACAAATGCCATATGATTTCACTTATATGTGGAATTTAAAAAACAAAAGTGAACAAGAAAAGCAGAAGCAGACACATGAATAAAAGTGGTGGTTTCCAGAAGGGGAAGGGGTGGAAGAATGAGCAAAATGGGTAAAGGGGAGTGGTTTGGAGACACAGGCTTCTAGTTCTGGAATAAAAAAGCCACAGGGATGAAAAGTACAGCACAGAGAATATAGTCAATGGTATTATAATAGTGTTGTATGGTGAAAGATGGTAGCCATACTTGTAAACATAGCATAATATATAGATTTGTCAAAGCACTATGTTGTACACCTGAAACTGATGTAACATGTCAATTTTATATATATATATAATTATATATATATCAATTATATATAATATAATCAAATATATATCAATTATATATAATATAATTGACAGATATATATATATGTCTTAATATTAAGAAAGGAATTTCTTTTTGATAGTTCTCATAAAGGAAACTGTAATATAATGAATGATACCTTTATCAAAATCTTCATTATCAATGTCAAGACCAAATTTCATAAGGTTTTTTCTTAAATATCTTTATGTGATTGTAGTATCATGCTAAAACACAATCATTAAAAGCATTTATATATCTATCTATCCACCCACACACACACCCATCCATTTGTCTCAAAAAGTCCATGTATCTTTCAAGCAATTCTTCCCATTTTAAAAAAAATATTAATTAATATTTCTTGAATTTTTGCCAGAGTGTATAATGGTGAAGGGGATTACACATGAATAAGATGCTAGCCTTCTGCTTTCAGAATACTTAAAAGTGTTTAACAAAGCATTATGTTTCAGGTGATGCAGTTAACATTTTTTGATCCCTCATACCCAATAAGCTATATTCATAACAGAAGTTTTCTTATAAATAATCAAAATGAAAGGCTGAGTCAAATATATATTAGTTCCAGAAGGGAAAAGAAATTATATTGCTTACAATTTTATACAGAAAAAGATTTATATTTGCTGAATTGGTAGTATATCACCATTCATTTACAAAAAAGGAGACTAAATAAAATGTTTACTGATAACTCATCTGCCGGGTTTCCATTATCTTTAAAATGAAGGCATTGGGTTGGATAACAGCTAAGATTGCTATTTAGAACTAATATTTTATGTTATCAGTAGCATCAAAATCAAAATGAAAAAGGGTCACCTGGGATCCCTAGGTGGCGCAGCGGTTTGGCGCCTGCCTTTGGCCCAGGGCGTGATCCTGGAGACCCGGGATCGAATCCCACGTTGGGCTCCCGGTGCATGGAGCCTGCTTCTCCCTCTGCCTGTGTCTCTGCCTCATTCTCTCTCTCTCTCTGTGACTATCACAAATAAATAAAAATTAAAAAAATAATATTCCATTGTATATATGTTAAAAAAAAAAAAAAAAGGGTCACCTGGGGCTCAGGGCATGATCCCCGGGTCCTGGGATTGAGTCTCACATCAGGCTCCTTGCAGGAAGCCTGCTTCTCCCTCTGCCTATGTCTCTGCCTCTCTCTCTCTGTCTGTCATGAATAAATAATTAAAATCTTTAAAAAAAAAATCAAAACAAACATGTAAAAGCCTGCATTTCTACAGATATATAAGCTATGTGAAAAAAAGCAGATTTGATATAATCATATAAACCTTAAATTTAACATCTGTCATCCACCCTGGATTTTATTACTCCAATGT
The DNA here is from genome assembly GCF_048164855.1 of Canis lupus baileyi. Taxonomy (NCBI): domain Eukaryota; kingdom Metazoa; phylum Chordata; class Mammalia; order Carnivora; family Canidae; genus Canis; species Canis lupus. The sequence goes on along the minus strand of NC_132844.1, from coordinate 18,337,847 downwards.
TTGCCTTTCAAATAACATCATTGTGGGTATTAAATATGTTAATACAAATAAAGTGCCTAAAATAGTCCTGAAACATGCTAATGATCAGTAAATGTCAGCCACCCCTGTCATTTTTATACTCAAAATAAGGACAACCCAAATGTCCGTCAGTAAGCAAAAGGACAAATGAACTGTTATACATTCATATAATAAAATATTGTTCAGTAGTAAAAAAAAAAAACTGATACATACACATAGATAAATCTCAGTGCATTATGCTAAGTGAAAGAAGTCAGCTGCCAAGGATTACAGGTTTTCCCCACTTATCTGAAAGAATGTTCCTATGAAACCTTTGTGAGCTAAACTCATGTGAAGAAAGAAGCAATTACCATTTCACAAAAGTGAAAATCCTCTTCGAATTTCTTCTGTTTAGCAAAAATTGATACTAATGTAGGTCTTTCCTGAAAGAAAAGTGGCATAAAGCAAACCCTCAGGTAGCAGGGGAAGCCTGTATATACTTTATGATTCTCCTTCTATGATATTCTGGAAAAGGCAAAATAGATTGGTGGTCCCCGAGGTCTAGGATTCGGAGACAGGACCTTCATTACAAAGGAGCGGCACAAAATTATTTTTGGTTACTCAACAGCACTATACGTTTGCCAAAATTCAGAGCTATACAGCTCCTCTCAGTCAACACAAAGATATGCAAGAGAGAGAGAGAGAGAGAGATGAATTGTCTGTATCTTAGTGTTCTTTAAGCCTACAGCGTGGTACTACTACACTCATACAAATGACTAAGATTAAAAAGACTTAACAATGCTAAAGGACTCATACTTTTATGGTGCTAGTATAAAATATTTCCACAACTTTCAAACACTGGCAATTTCTTATAAAGTTAAACATATCATTTTTTTTAAGATTTTATTTATTTATTCATGAAAGACCCATTGAGGCAAAGACATAGGCAGAGGGAGAGGCAGGCTCCTCAAGGCAGCCTTATGTGGGATTCGGTCCTGGGATCTAGCACCACACCCAGAGCCGAAGGCAGATGCTCAACCACTGAGCCACCCAGGCATCCCAAGTTAAACATATCTTTACACTATGGCCAAGAATGTCACTTCCACTAGTAGTAGAATTTCACATCTTCCCTCATTTTTGCTTCCCTATCTCAATTCATAACATTGTCATTCATACCACACAACCAGAAATGTAGAGTCATTCTTTGCCCTACTACACACTCTCGGTGCCCTAAATCACATCAGCCAGTTAAAGTACTGCTACCTTTTTTCCCCTAGATATTTCCAAAATATTTATGCCATTCTCTGCCATTCTCTATCTGTATAACCTCTGACCATACCCAGGACATCATCATTTTTCACTTGGCCTGTTAGATTTCCTCAACTGGTTTACATAATTAGAGTATTGCTTAATTCAAATCAATCTCCAGACCCAGAATCTAGGTCATTCTCTTGCTTTGAATCCTTTAAGTGACAGCTAATTTCCTGTAGAATAAAAGCACAAATTTCAAAGGTATAGAAGATGCCTCATTACTGTTCTATTCATATAGCAACAGTCTCATCATCTCCTGGTTAATTTTTTTCCCTCAAAATTGTTGCGACAATATTATTTTACTTCAGTGGGATTATTAAACACAACTTGCTATTTCATTAACCCATGGAAACATATGAGTGTGTATGTGTGCATGTGTGTGTGATGTCTTTCTCATTGTCCCTCACTTATTTGCTCCTACTTGGAAAAAAAAAGGATGAGACTGGATCAGAAAAGCAAAGGAAGAAAGGAAATAAATATTTCTAACAAATATCTAATATCTATCAAATGTTGTGTTAAAGTGTTATACATGTTATTTAATGTAATATGCATCCAACCCTGAGGTAGCTTTTATTTACTTTATAGTTAAATAAAGTATATTACAGAAGTTGCCAATGTCCCACAGCTGAGTAGAGGTGAGTCTGACTAAACTATCTCATTCTCCTATAGGGCCGACTTATCTAGAAGTATTTTCCCTACACCCAACACTTTCCCTGCAATCACCCAGTTCAGGTACTCTGCTACTTTGTTTTGAGATAAGCTTCATGACTATCTTTCTGGGGGTGGGAAATATCTTTGGTTTCACTTTTTTAAGAATATAAATATATCACATATAGAAAAAATAACATAATAGACATATACATTTTCTTAAAAGGCAGACATAGGCCCAATACTAAATGTAATGAAATGTAGCATTCTTTATAACTTTGAAACCTCAGGGAATGAGTCTTTTCCACCTTTACACTCACAATGTCTGACAAAGAGTAGATGCCAATTAAATTATTGTTGAAGACAGATTTATATGAAGCTTTGCATGTATAAAACAATGTGTTACACAGAAGCTTCTGTTCATGAACATTTATTATTGTTATTCTATTCCTTGAGCTACTGGCAAGAAAATTATAGATGTGTTCTATGAGTTGATGGCTATAACCAAATAATATTGGCAGATACAATTTCTTTTTATCTTCATTAACTAAAATACTAGAAATAAGATTGTAGTTGTGTCTCATAAGATTTTTTGTTTGTTTGTTTTCTGACCCTTTTTTTTTATGAAGTCAATTTCAGGAAAGTTGTGTAATGCAAACAAAACCAAAAAGACAAAAAAAAACTACATTGCTTATGTAAAAGTAAAGCTATTTTGTTGATTGAACACATTAGTGGCAGAAATTCTAGAAGTGTCCCAATTAAACAGACTCGTAATCAGTCATTTACCCTAACAGTATAATGTTTGAGATAGTCATAGCTTCTAAGCTATTTGCATAATCCCTGTGCTCTTTCCACTAAATGTTTTGCTAAATTTAACACAGCTATTAAAAGAGAACATGCACCAGAAATTTTTTAAAAGTAAATATTGACATGCTTTTCAATCAATATTAAGATTAAGAAAACCATGTGTTGAATATTAACCTCATTTCTCCATTAATCATAATTCCTCATAGATCATTCAACCTTAAGAAAGACAGTAGAGTCAATTTTTTCTCAACTATTTGTGAAATACCATTCAAAATATTAAGTAATTAATAATAATTACTTAATAATATTAAGTAATTATCATACAAAAGTATGATAATTGGGTTGAGTAAGCCATTATCCAAGGAAACCACATTTTGGAGAAATATTGAAGAGATTGTTTAGTCAAAAGGTACACATTTTTAGATGTAGGTCATCCTTTTTCCCATTTCCTGAAACCTCCACTACCTTTTCTATCCAATTTGTGACCTTGCTTCCTACTTAACTAAGTAGAAGCAATTGAAGATGATGCCCAATGAGCCATGCTCTTATATAATCCCCTCCCCATAAGTGTGAGCAGGCTCTCTAATTTATTTCTAAACAGAATACATCACAGTTAATGCACTACCATTCCCACAATTATTATATGGCAAAGGTGAAGGGATTTTTGAGGATATAATTGAGATACCTACTCAGTTGATTTTAAGTTAATCAAAAGGCAATTAATCCTTGGTAGGCTAATCTAATCAGGTGAGCCCTGTCTACAGCTACAAGGAAATGAATCCCCTAACAGCCCATGAGCCGGGAAGACTCAGCTTTACATTTGCCTCAGCACCAGCTGACATATTAAGTACAGCCCTATGAGACCCTGGAGCTGAGAATCCAGGTAGGCCATGCCAGGTATCCTGACTCACAGAAATTGTAAGATCATAAAATATTCATCTTAGACTGCTAAATTTGTGATAATGTGTTACATAGCCATGGAAAACTAACACACAATCAAAAGAAAATGCGCATAAGCTACTGCCACCACGTGCACTGCCCTGCAAGCCGCTATGCTCATAAACTCTATCAGACCTTCTTTTAATTATGAATAAACCATCCTTGTTTCATCTAAGGCCAATTTCTCTCTCCAGGTTCGAAATCCTATTTTTTCTTGTGTGCTCAAAGGCACGACTCTGACAGTAAGTAGTCCTTTCTCACTTGAACAGCATTAAATCTCCCCTTCTCTGCTGACTCATTTCATCAGCAAATAGGATCTGTTTTCTTCTGACTTCAAAAAATACACTGCTTCTGTGGTCCCCTCTTCAAGAAACAATAATCCCAGTCTAGTCCTGAGGGACTTTCAACAAAATATCTAAGCAATACTCCACAAAACTCCCAAGGTCATGAAACAAAAAGGCTAGCTGTCCTGGGCCAGCAGAGACTGAGTCAACTTGGCAACTACATGCAAATGGTTTCTGGGGCTGGACCTTGTAACAAGAAAAGGACATTAAGGGAACAATTGCTGAATAAATTGATAAATAAAGCCTGAATAAAGTCTGAAGTAATCAGTGTTCCTTTCTTAGTTTTGACAAATATACCATGGTGGTCCCTCACCTTCTTCAATTTGCTGAAGTATCAGTGAGGGCTTTCCAGGCAGGCTGCCTTTGACTAGTCTATTTTAGTTTAGATTACACCCATTATTTTCATCAAACACATATATAATGTACCTACTTTTAGATAATGAGGAAATAAAATGAAGGTAATATCTCCATGCCGAAGGAGTTCACATGTTAGAAGCCAAAGAATAATTTCTTCACAATTGTCATTTCTGCCTGCCCAGTGTCCCTTGACTCTTATGATAAAAGGTCTGGCTTTGTATTTGAGGGACAACCGTTCCCTATTCTGTGTGGTCCTGGCAGTATTATTAATCCCTGTATCTTTGGGTTAGTATAAACTAGCAAATGAATCTACTCTCTTTGCTTCAGTGATTGCTCCAGGGCTAGGCATGTGAACCAAGCTCAGTTGTGCTCTAATAATATAGGCGTGGAGCACTCCATAGATATATTTTGTCCTACATGGAAGTCTTTGATCTGAGAAAAAAATATGCAGAGGGATGCAAGAAGTGGAAAAAAATAGCCTTGATAACATATTTGGAACTCTCAAATTCTACCCTAATCTATGTCTGCCTTTCGGCTTCATTCCATAAGCCAGTAAACCTTCCTTTTTGATTAAGCTAATTTTAGTTAGATTTCATTCACGGAACTGAAATAGTTCTGATTAATACAACTGCATATACTGTTGTAAGTCTCAACATAGAGGTAGATAAGGAAAAAGACATCCTCTCTGAAAGGCTAGGAAACATTCACAAAGGAGTCACTCTTAAGTTTTAAAGCCTAAGAACCCAACACATGGGCTAACCAAGAAAATACCTTATTGAATTTCTGAGTTCTTACTATGAGCCAGCTTTGTCTTAAGTACATCACATATGTTAGGAAATAGATTCTGTTGTTGGCATCAATTTCTTAATGGAGAGAGAAAGCAGTTAATAAATTGCCCAAGTTTACATCAAATAACTGAATCAAGAGCCAAATTCCACTGTGCGCACCTTTTAGGAAAACAAGTTTTATTATATATAATTTTTGACATTTTGCCACCTTCTGAGAATTATAAATTAATACACAAAAACTTTATTTGTTGTGGATTGGATTTCCTGTAAAGGGTATATAATTTGAGCCCTGAAACCATCAAACTTTGGCTTAATTAAGGTGACTAATATACTAAGGACTGATGGATAAAACAGAAATGGGGCTTTAAGAAGAATAACTGAGTTTATTGGCTAGTGGTCTACTACCTGTGGACTGCTGATCCCTAGGTGGAGCAGTTATTTCTAAGCATCTACAATTTGAAAAACTTCTTATGGTAATCAAGTATTTGCCCTACAGTGGTTGAACCACGGAGTCAGGTAGAGTTGGTGACAACTGCTTGGATGAGTTAGTGGGTGTTCCCTCCATGAGTGAACTTAGTCAAGCAAAAAGGAGTTTGAGACACTTAAGTGTGCCAGTTTTAAAGTGCTTTATTTCTGAATAATAGAATAGCAAGATACTTTTTACCAAAAATATGTTGATTTCTATAAGGAAAAGTGGCAAGTATTTTTGAGGATGCATGAATAATCCTCTAAGAATTGGCAGTTTTGAGAAAACTTCAGATTGATTTGCTCACAAAATCTAATAACATCTAACACCAAGTGATATAGAATTTTCTACATGCTGCAGCTTCTTGAACTTTTTCTCTTATGAATATTTTTCTTATAAATCCATTTTAAGCTTAATATGTAAATTATTCATGATTTATTTATTTAACCATTGTATATTTTTACAAAGAGGAAAAAAACATTTAAATTAAGTATGTTGATTTTGTTGCCTCAAGTAAGCATGGCCTGTTTAGCTTCAATAAGGACATTATTTCTTAATATGCTACATTTACAATATAACCCAATAATTTTCTGCCCATGTTAAAAGGGGTGCTTATTAATGAATATTAAATTAATTCAATAGTAAGGAGGACTGAATAACAAAAACATACACACAGATCTTTTGTTTAAATCTGTGTTAATTGAAGAAACTGTCTTTTTTCCATTGGATATTCTTTCCTGCTTTGTAAAAGATTAGTTAACCAGAGAGTTGAGGGTCTGTTTCTGGGTTCTCTATTCTGTTCCATTGATCTATGTGTTTGTTTTTGTGCCAGTACTATACCATCTTGCTGATTACAGCTTTGTAATAGAGCTTGAAGTCTGGAATTGTGATGCCTCCGCTTTGGTTTTCTTTTTCAACATTCCTTTGGATATCCAGGGTCTATCCTGGTTCCATACAAATTTTAGGATTATTTGTTCCAAATCGAAATAAATTGATGGTATTTTGATAGAGATCGCATTGAATGTGTAGATTGCTCTAGGTAGCATAGACATTTTTAACAGTATTTGTTCTTCCAATCCATGAAGATAGAACATTTTTCCATTTCTTTGTGTCTTCCTCAATTTCTTTCATGAAGGTTCTATAGTTTCTGAGTACAGATCCTTTGCCTTTTTGGTTAGGCTTATTCCTAGGTATCTTATGTTTTGGGTACAATTGTAAATGGGATTGACTCCTTAATTTCTCTTTCTTCTGTCTCATTGTTAATATATAGAAATGCAACTGATTTTTGTGTATCGATTTTATATCCTGCCACTTTGCTGAATTCCTGTATGAGTTCTAGCAATTTTGGGGTGGAGTCTTTGGGATTTCCATATATATTATCATGTCATCTGCAAAGAGTGAGAGCTTGACTTCTTCTTTGCAAATTCAGATCCCTTTTATTTCTTTTTGTTTGATTGCTGAGGCTAGAACTTCTAGTATGTTGAAGATAATACTAGATAATGGACATCCCTGTCATGTTCCTGACCTTAGGGGAAAAGCTCTCAGTTTTTTTCCATTGAGAATTATATTCACTGTGGGCTTTTCACATATGACCTTTATGATATTGAGGTATGTTCCTTCTATTCCTACACTGTGAAGAGTTTTAATCAAGAAAGGATGCTGTAAATTGTTTTGTTATAATTAAAAAACCACATAAAGTCAGCTGTTTTTATAAAGTTTCATTCAATAATTTATAAATTGAGAAAATTTAAAAAATAAGAAAATACATTTATGCAGGGATGACTAATAATTGAAAACCCATTATTTTATATATTTTTCTCCGTGTCAGCTGCCACAGACTCATATTTGGGAAATTTCATGATTATAGTATTTGATAATTATAGTATTTGATAATTATATGAAACACATTTAATAATGGATATTTTCACATATAATAAGTTTCTTTATCCTTAGATTTCTTACATTACATAAGTATGAATAAACTTAAAATTCCTTCTTTTATGGTTAAGTGAGACCTGGATTCACTTAAAAATGGTTTTATTTTATTCTATTTTATTTCATTTTAATTTAATCTTTCATTGACATATAGATGATATACAATATGATAGCAGTTTCAAATGTTCTAACTTTGGCTTAACTAAGGTAATTTAAATACTTTAGAAAATGATGGAGTTTAAGTCTAGTTACCATCTGTTACCATATAGTTATTATACTATAATTGACTATATTCCCTATCCTGTACTTTACATGACTTATTTATCTTATAACTAGAAGTTTGTACATTTTAATCCCCTAACTATTTCACCTGTTCCTCATCCCCCCATCTCCCTCAAACATCAGTTTGTTTCTGGTATCTGTGAGTCCTGTTCTGTTTTGTTTCAAATCATATAGTATTTGTCTTTCTCTGACTTATTTCACTTAGCATAATACCCTCTAGGTTCATGTCATATCAAATGGCAAGATTTCATTGTTTTTTTATCACTAATACTCCATTGTGTGTGTGTGTGTGTATTACATCTTCTTTCTATATTCATCTATGTATAGACTATGGATATATCCATATCTTGTCTGTTGTAAATAATGCTGAAGTGAATATAGGGGTACAAATATCTTTCTGAATTAGTGCTTTTGTTTTCTTCAAACCAATACCCAGAAGTGGAATTACTGGATCATATAGCAGTTTTATTTTCAATTCTCTGAGGAGCCTCCATACAGTTTTCGGTAACGGCTATACCAATTTACATTCCCATCAACAATGCGCAAGGGTTCCCTTTTCTCCACATTTTCAAACATTCACTTTCTTCAAGTAATATCTGATATTCTGCAGATGTATTATAAAGTCATGGAGATTGATCTCAGTAATCTCTCTATCCTTAGTGAAACACCCAAAACTTTTCTTTAATTAAGGTATCTTTCACTAATTGACAACTGTTCTTTTGTTGCTCAGCATTATGGCATTATATATTACTAAGATAGCTGAGAAAATATTGATTTTCTTTAATGATACCCTGGAACATTTCAGTCTTTTTGACTTTTTGCCTTTTGCAGGCATCAATCCAAGAATTCATAAACTGAAATATTTCTACTTTATTGTGCACTGATTTCCAAGAACTCCAGAGAAATGTGTTTTTATTCACCATTTATAAGCATCATGCTTTCTTAGTGGTAATTACTGTGTTCTAAGAAATAAAATGTTTTCAACTATGAATTTGAGAAACCTATTTTAACTAACTAGTTTCAAGTGAGCTGACAATTTATAGTGACACTTTCACTGAAAGCTTGATAATCAAGTTGGAAATAAGCTTACATGTACTTCATTTTCAAAGTTTTAAAAATTTCTCTAGGGTCTCCTCTTCTTTTCTTCTTTTTTCTCTTCACTTCTTTCTTGCTTTCTGTCTTTCCCTTTTCCTTCCCTCTCCCTTCCTCCCTTCCTTCTTTTTTCCTTCCCAGTTTCCTTCCTTCCTTCCTTTCTAAAAATAAAATGAAATAAAATAAGACAAAATAAAATAAAAACTAAATGCTACAAATAACATCTCTCCAGATCAGATTTTTTTCTTATAGATAGAATTATTGGGATACAAAGTATGATGCCACACATTTTTAAATTCTCTTTTCAATTGTTAAATATAAATACCAAAGCAACTTTCACATGTTATAAACTGCCTTGAACTTTGTGGTCTTTGAAAGTAAGTTTTAGTGGTAATGATCTATCATATTTTTCATAAGTTACAAACTCTAAGTTAGGTAATATTTGAACTTGTATTACTCTTCCTACATGTAATTTGATTAGAGCATGTTGGTCCATCTTGGATGAGAATAACATTTATGACTAGTAGTTTTTTAGTATCTACTGGCTCTATTTTAAGTTTGTTGTCTCCTTAAGCTTCAAATCATTTGTGTGAGGTTAAAGGAGCTAAATTTAACTCCAGTTTTAGTTTCTTCATCTGTAAAAATGCAAATAATAGTAGCACTTACCTCCTGGAGGTATGTGTATTAGTTGAGGAAAATGATTCACAGTAACCTGCACAGGGTTCTAGAGCTAACAATTATAGGACCAGGATTTAAACCTAGACATGCTCAACTCTAGAGCTTCCGTGCTTAATTGTGCTATAATGACATACTAAAAGCTAACTGCTGCTGGAAAGAACCATCCATTAGATCAGGTATTGTCGGGGTAAGGGGGGGAGATGACAGAGTTGGCTTAACTTTCACTATGACCATAACTTTCCATCCTCCAATTATCCAAACCTAACCTTGACCCAGTTCCTAGATAGGTCTATAATTAGACCTAATCATCCATCTCTTCATAAGATACTATCAGTATAAATAACATGTGTCTTTTTCCTGTTTATCTTAGTCCCCCTGACAAAAAGTGCATACCCCATATCCCCTCTCAATTTGTCTGCACATGGGACTAAATATTTTTTAATCTGACACAAACTCCCATTCTTTCCTGCGGTCCACATACTCTAAGACAACCTCAGCTATCCCAAGTTCCTGATACTCAAATTTTTGTATAATCTCCTCTTCAGTGTGTGTGGGGGCCTGGGACTTGCTTCTAACCAAGAAAATACTGCAAAAGTTAATAGATGTTCATTTCCGTGGTTATGATATGAGGTTATGATTTCTGCTTTGCTAGAAGACTCCCCTTTGCTGGTTTTGATGAAGCAAGCGGATTTACTTGGAAAGTCTACATGACAAAGAACTGAAGGGAATCCCCTGACAGAAGCGAGAGACTAACAAGAAACTAAGGCCCTTAATCCATCAGCCTGCAAGTATCTGAATCCTGCCAACAGCTACATGAGTATGAAAGTGAATCCTTCCCTAGTCAAATCTTGAGAACACAACTTTGGCTGGAACCTTGATTGCAACCCTTTTTGTTTGTTTGTTTGTTTTTGTTTATTATTTTTATTTTTATCTTATTGCAACCTTTTAAAGGATCAGATAAACCATGCTTAGACTCTTGACCCACAGAAATTGGAAGATGATAAATCTGCATTGTTTCAGCTGCTAAATTTGTAATATTGTTATACAGCAATATGCAACTAATGCACCCCTGAATCCCCAAAACTCTTTGTACATGACCTCTGGAATTCATTGAGGAAACGGAGGCTGTCTAAAGAGAATTTCTACATCCAATAGCAAGTATTCCAATCTACCTAATTTTTTATTCCTTGATTATTCAACTGTCTTTCCTGTTACAATGTATAAACTTTCCATGCTCCTAAGGCCATCTTTTGAATTGTGCAATTAACCCAATTCCTTCTCTTCACCTCAAAGACTTTGCTTCCAGAATTATTTATACCCTATCTTCCATTTTTTTAATCTATTGGATGGTTCTTATTTTCATAAAAGAATATATAATATACCCATCATAAAACAATAAAACTTTCCTTTGACTTTCTTTCCTACCAGTTATAGCCCTCTGTTCCTTTATATAGCAAATAACTCAGGAAGTTGTTTATACTCTCTTATATAGTTCATCTCTTGATATTCTCTTTTAGACCCAATTAATCTTTCTTTCCACTAAAAATGCTCTTATTAGAGTTTTTAATGGCCTCCAAATTGCCAAATTTAAAAAGTAATTCTCAGTCTCCATCTTATTCAAATTCAGCAGTGACACAGTGAATCACTTCCTCCTCCTTGAAGAACTTTTTTTAAAAAAGATTTTATTTGAAGGAGAAAGAGAGAGAGAGAGGGAGAGAGAAGGAACAGAAGCAGAGGAAGAAGAAGAAGCAGACTCCCCGCTGAGCAGGGAACCTGACATGGGGCTCTATCCCAGGACCCTGGGGTCATGACCAGAGCGGAAGGCAGATGTTTAACCAACTGAGCCACCAAGGCACCCCAAAGAACTTTCTTATCTTAGTTTTCGTGATATCATCCACTTCTGGTTTTCCTTCTAACAATCATTGCTCTTTAGCATTCTACCTTGCTGCATATTCATGAAAGTTACAAGGCTCCGGGCTCTGTTCTTGTACATCTCTGTTTTTTATCCACATTCTTTTTCTAGGCAAACTTGTCTAGTTCCATGTCTTTAAATCTCATGGATATGCATATAACGTCCAAAACTATATCTATAGGATATAACTTCCAAAATTGTATCTATAAGCCCTGACTTTTCACCTGAATGACTAAGCTTATATAGCTAATCTGATTTTGGATGTCTAATAGGTAACTTAAATTTAACTTTTTAAAAACTGAATTCAATTTCCCGCATCCCACAAACATTTGCTTTCCCAGCATACTTTCTGTTCTTCATACCAAAATCCTTAGACTCAATCTTTACTTCACATCCCACATCCATTTTTTTTAATGGAGAATATGCCAATGCAGTCTTAAAATATGTCCCAAATATGAACCTTTCTCACTCATTTACTAGGGCCACTTTGGATAGGCACCATCTTTTCTTTCCTGAATGTAATTTCTCACCTTGTTTCTATTTCTGGAAGCATGCAGTCTATCTCCTCCCTAGTAGCTGAGTGAGTGATTCTTTTTAATATGTTAAGTTATATCATGATATTTCATAAAACCATCCAAAGACTCCCCTCACACTAGGAATAAAATCTAAAGTATTTAGTAGGCATCTAACCCTACATGATCTAGCCTGTCCTGATCATCTTTACTTCAGTCTTACTTTGCTCACTCCACCCTAGCCACACAGACCTTTTTTGCTGTCTCTAGAGTGCTCTATACGGGTGTGCTCCTCAGGCTCCTCCTTTCTCTGTACTTGCTGTTTCTTTTGTCCAGAATGATCTTCCCCAAGATATTTGTAAATTCCTTCCCTGACTATACTATTTAAAATAGCAGCCATATCACTTTCTATTTCCTTGTAGTATATCACTTTGCTTCAAGGATCTTTTACCAAAAGACAATATTGTATAGCTGTTTTATAGTCTGTCATTCCTTCTAGAATTTAAGCTCCATGTCCTGTTAGGTCCTCTATTTGTTTACTCACTACTACATCTCAATGCATAGAAGTTCTCGGGGTTAGGTGAAGCATTAGCAAAGCAGCAAATCATAAAAATTAAAATATCAAAATACTACCATTTTTTGGGTTGTAAAAAAGACAGTTTTCCATTAAAATGTTTATATCTTGATAAAGAATTTTGTTATGCAATAGATCTATCACCTAGTGTTATGATTTATTTGTAGCTATATACATGGTTTTGATGATTTATCACATTTCTGATAGATTCATTATTTTTCTTCTGGGAAATAAGGGACCTTTTCTCCATTCTCCTTTTTCAACTATCATAGCAGTATTTATCTAGGCTTTTAAGAAATTCTCATTAACTTATCCTTTTCTGAAAACTTCACTAGGAAAAAGAATTATTTAGGACATTTTATAACATTCATCACCTATTCACTAATCCTCTAGTTGGCTTTGATCTTTCACAGATGGCAAGAACATTCAAAAGACCTTTCAAAACTTTTGAAAGACATTTTGTCTTAGCTAGCAATACCTCATATCTCCTTCCAACTTACTTTTTAAATGTGCCAACATACGTATGAATGTTTTTGAGACTATCACAAAGCTTTTCCCTTTTCCCATTTCTTTTTCATTATTAATATTACAAAAGAATCCTACTCCTTTATTCTAAGTCTTTATTTATCACACCCTGCCCATCCTTGTAATAAATTTTTAACACACAGCCAATTTGTCATTTAGTGCCTAAGAATGGTGCTATATTTCCACAGAGATGAGTTTATGCCAAACTTTCATAGCTTCATCGTGGGTTACTGCAAAAGTATCCCTTCACAGAGTTCTTCCTTTTAAATAGCTTTCTCAAATTCCCTCCAAAATTGAAGATGAGTCTCGTATTAAAATGCTTCATTTTAAATCAATGCACTTGGACCTCTGACAAAATCAAACTTGGATGCACTATTAGCAAACTATATACATACAACAAATATAACTTTAGGATGAGGTTTTAAATTTGCAAAGAACAATCATTTTGTGCATTCAAATTAGCATTTTTTTCCATCCCTCCATCTCTCTTCTCCATTTAGAATGTGTAGTTCTGTGCTTCTTGCATTTGAGATTAAAATCTGGCTCTAAGAATTTTTCTTAAAACTGCAAGTAGTTTCCATGGAAACACAGCATGACTTCTCAAATGTCAGCTTTCTCAAACTAGCACTTGCAGTTTATGAAGGATCCTTCATTGAAGTGTGACAATCTCTTTCACCTCTGTGAAGTAAGTAGGGAATATTGGAACAAGAAGAGATATCACTGGCATGCTATATAGTTAAATAGTATTTCCACACCTAAAAATACAAAGTAAATACCAATCAAATTAAAAATTGGTGTTTTAAGAATAATTACCCTCCTGCATACTAATAAAAAAAAAAGCAGTAGCAGAGAAACAAACACAGGATGCATATTGGTTTCCTTTCCCACAAAATAGGTTAGAATAGCTGTGTCCTGCCTCTTCCACTTGCTCTCAAATCTACTTCACAAAACAGAGGGGCTACTTCACGCAGCATAGCCTCCTCCCTTAGCTGGGAGCTCCTAGGCCAGGCCAACCATTGGGTTAAAATATAGAAACTGGACACCTACAAAGTTGAAAGAAAAGTGAGCAATTCAGCCTGTGAATCGCACATACCAAGCAGGCCACTGTGTTAGAGTAAGCACGTAAAGTGATAAGCTGGGCCTGGGCTCCTGGTTTTCCCTGGTTTTCATAACGGGAAGGAGATGAAACATATGGATCCACGTACATGTGGATTTCCTTTCATGAGCACAGCCATATGCTCTCCACTGGGGTCCCAGACCATTAAGTGAGTCCCTCCTCTCCATCTGGTGACTGTGCCATTGTTTCAGACAGATCTGCCACAGTCCTTGCCAATTCATACTTCTAATACACCCATTTACCACAATGTTCTGAGAATGACAGGAGTAAATCAGTGGGTCCCCCAATGTATGTGTGGTTCAAACACCTGGGATTGCCCTTGTTAGTCCCCAAGAGGACCTCTAGAGATATGAAAGAGACTTCCCTCTGAATCAGTTCCAAAACAATCAGAGAAAGAATTCAGCATGTTTGTGTCACTGCAGCCAGAATTTAGCTAAGAGAATTGAGTAGAAAATTGAGACAATGAATCCAAATAACCATGACTAAAACAGCCTTTTAAATAAAAGTTCATTGTAAGTTCTTATTTTAGGATCTTATGTTTGAATACTCCTTAAGCTTGAAATTTACCTCTTGATTTCTTCATATTAAAGAAAGGAATGAATTGGTCAATAGCTTAGAAAGTTTCCTTTCTGGGTATTGATTGGTTGAAATTCGGCTCAGTTTACTACATCAGTTATCCAGAGAATGGCTTCTCTTCCCCCTCCTGCTCTTCATCTCTCTATCCCTATACTTCCCCCTCATCTTTTCAAATCTTTTTGGTAATTCCTTATCACGTTGCTTTTAAAAAGATTGTTTTTTTCCAAATTATCCTTTTATTCTGTTTCTGTGTTTATTTTTGGCCTTCCCTTTCATATTAAATGCATCCCTAAAATGTCACATTACTAATCCTTGGCTGTCCATTTATGTTTTAGAGTAGAAAATAACACACTGATAGGGACATCTAGGTAAGATTGTATTGAGTGTAGCTTTAATGTGGGATGTTCATGTGGACTATTTATTTATTGAGACATTTTCTGTCAATATCATTAGGTTTTTCCTCTTGATTGATCAAGAGTAGTTGGATTCTTTCTATCTCCTGACTTGGCTGCTAGCATTCTAGGGACCAAGTGAGGGATAAAATTTGAGGACTTAATCAATATGTGTACTTTAATTTTCTGCCTCTTTTCTGTATAGAATCTAACTTTCAACTTGGTCTGCTCTCCCCCAGTTCAGAAACCCTCACTATGATTCAATCCTTAAACAGAACTTCAGTCACTCTCTAGATAGAGGAGGAGGCATTGTTCAGTTGTAAAACTGAGAAGGGCATGTGGAAGTCTACCAATATCTTAAAGAGATATCCGATCAACCTTGTATAGCCCTACTATCTGCCCCATTTTCAGAATTAACTAGTAAAATGAATTCTGGAACCTTTTCAAGGGTCACAGTATAAATATAGTTGCTGTTCTGCTTTCCCTACCATTGCTTAGGGTTCAGTTTTCTTGGGTGTACCAAGTCATTTGCTCCTTCCACCGTAATTTTCCAACTTCCAAATTTTGTTGCTATTGTGTCTTTTCCCATTCTCATTGTTCTTGTCATTTTCTTATAAGATTTTCTTTCCAAATCTTCAAATCTCCAAATCTTATAAACATTCTTTTGGGGTCATTTAATGGGATTTTAGGAAGAAGCAGAACATAATACATCCATTCAACATGCCATTGTTTCTGGTTTCATTCTTTATTTTGCTGCACTTGTAATTTATAATCCTTAATGTTACATTTGAAAAAGCCTATAGATATCAGATGCTTCTTTCTTTTGTTTCTTTTTTTTAAGATTTTATTTATTTATTTATTTATTTATCTATCTATCCATCCATCCATCCATCCATCCATGAGAGACACAGAGAGAGAGAGGCAGAGACACAGGCAGAGGGAGAAACAGGCTCCATGCAGGGAGTCCAATGTGGGACTTGATCCCGGGTCTCCAGGATCACACCCTGGGTGGAAGGCAGTGCTAAACCGTGGAGCCAGCCAAGCTGCCCTTTCTTTTGTTTCACAGATGAGAAACCTAACCCCAGGGAGATCAATTGGCCAATTAACAGCTTATCAGAGTAGATTTGGGATTTGAGCATAGGCCTTTAAAATTTCAGTCTCAGAATCTCAGAATTTTAAAGCATGTAGATCCTATAAATGATCTCATCAAAAACCTCATATTTTGAACCAAATACCAGAGAAGTTAAGAGGCATGTAGCTGGTCAAACTGCTAGACAAAACTTTGGTCTCTTGACAACCAATCATATTGTTACAAATTCCTTTCAGAATATTTTCTTCAGTTAGTAAAGATGGATTTGAAGAGACAATAGATATGGCTTATGTTTGGAAATTAGATGGAAAGCAAATAATATCTGTGCTTTGTGTTTCTCCTGGAGTCTCTAAATTTAGTAAGACTGGCAGAGTCAATATTGGTGTCAGCCCTTAGCAAAGTTCTGGGAGAGTCTATTTCCATTGGAAGAAGACACTCAAATAGTTAGATTATTCAAAACGCACACAAATCATATGATGGTAGAAGTGATTTAAAATAAAAGGTTTTATTTTATAGGAATATAAATGGAATATAGGAAATATTGCATCAGATATATGTAACACAAACTAATATAAAGATAAAACAACTATTAATGAATATGTGCAATCACTGTGAAACACGTGAACTAACTCTAAGTTAAGTAATGAAAACAACAAAAATGCAAAACTTTCTAAACTTTACCATCCTCACACTTGGGTAAACACACACACACACACACACACACACACATACACATGCATCCATCTCAATACATAAAAAGTAACTGCAAATAAGTGGGTAGGTTAATATTAGCTTCAGGAAATATTTACTGTCATGCTATAAAACTTAGAAAATAGGATTTTTATAATGAAGTGCTAACTTTAATTATAGCAAAGAGATTAGCAGCATAATAATTAACATGTAAACATATGCAAATAGGCCATTATTATGTAAAAGTCAAGTTGAGGTTCAGTGCTAAAAATCTGCATGTTTAGTGAAAACAAATAAAAAATTATGATTAAGTCATTGTAGCTGCAGAGTAGCTTCAGAGACTATCCTGTCAGAAAAAGGACTAGGCTTGATGACTAGTAACAGGAATAATGCTAGCTTCTGGTTACAACATGTAAAAGTGACCCAAGAAATAAAAAAATGATTTCTCAAATTGTTTAAACCCTTAATATAGGATCAATCTTCTAACTACCTCACCATTTCTGGTTAATAAACATTAGCCAGTTGCATAAGGGTTTCCTATTTATTAAATTTGCTTTATTCCAAATGACTTGGAAATCATTTGTCCTGAAAAAAAAAAAGGAAAATATTAGGGGTCACCCAGCCTGGACCTTGTAGTGAGCCCTGGTCTTGGCACCATCTGAGGCTCGGAGGCGACCAACACTCAAGACCAGACTGATGTGAAAGTTATGTGTGTTACTTATCTTGCTGTTCATTGCACAATGATCTGTTGTCACTTACCAAAATGTATTTGGGTGCCTAAGTAGGACTGATTTTGTCTTTCCTGGATCTGAGATCAAGGTGCTATTGAGAGTGATGTACAAACTAGTCAAAGAAAGCATTCAGGACAATTCTGATTCCTTTCATCCGATGGGTCACTCTCTTTTTGGTCTCTATTATTGGTTTGGTGGCTATTTGAAGTGGTCAGGACAGTTTTCTCTCTTTTTTCTCTTTCTTTCTTCCTTTCTTTCTTTCTTTCTTTCTTTCTTTCTTTCTTTCTTTCTTCCTTTCTTTCTTTTTTTTTAAAGTCTCTCTAGTCAGGAATTCTTATTTATAACCTTTTCCAAACCCTATGTCAGGGAAACTTTCTGGGTTATTTCTATGGTCTGAATGTTTGTGTCCCATCCACCACCTACCCATCCAAATTTATATGTTAAAAATATAAAGCCTCAAAATGGTGGTATTAGGAAGTGGGGACACTGGGAGTTGCTTAGGTCATGCAGGTAGAGCCCTCATGAATGAGATAGTGTTCTTAAAAAAGAGTCCTCAGGAAGTACCTTTGCCCCTTCCACCAAAGGAAGATACAATAAGAAGTCTGTGATAGGGACCCTGCCTGACCATGCTGGCACTAAATTTCTGTTGTTTATAAGCTACTCAATCTGTGGTATTTTGTTACAGCAGCCCAAACTGACTAAGACAGTCATCCTAATAGTGGTGATATGATTATATAATAACAAGTCTGTTACTAGTCTTTTTACTGGTGCCAGTCACTGAACTTTGGGCATTATATGTATTGTCAAATTATATCCTGAAGTATTAATTAATATAGGTATCTTCCATGCTTCTCTTCCCTCTTCTCTCACACCTGTAACCCAGGGGTTATTTTCTTTCTGTCTATCTTACACTAAAGGGAAAAGAAATATAAAAAAACTGCCAGGGATCCCTGGGTGGCGCAACGGTTTGGCGCCTGCCTTTGGCCCAGGGCGCGATCCTGGAGACCCAGGATCGAGTCCCACATCGGGCTCCTGGTGCATGGAGCCTGCTTCTCCCTCTGCCTATGTCTCTTTCTCTCTCTGTGACTATCATAAATAAATAAAAATAAAATAAAATAAAATAAATAAAATAAAATAAAAAAACTGCCAATCTAAATATAAAAACATGTTTTTGTTTTTTTGGTTTGTTTTGTTTTTCAGAAACAGGCTTTTTATGAGATAAAATAGCCTGTGGAAACGAGAGATAAAAAATGATGTGACATTAAAACCTAAAGGAGAGACTGGATTGTTTGGAGAGACCTCTAAGATGGAAATTGTGGTTGGTTATTAATTTCCCCTATTCCTACCAATGTATCAACGGTAAACAACTTGCTCTTTCACAGTTTGGATGTTTGTAAGCTCCCTCTTAAAATGATAGTAGGAAATTTGGACATCCTGATGGAAACAGGGCCGAAGCAAGACCCTTACCCCTGACCAAAGCAGCACTAAGTTAAGCCAGCATATTTCCCCGTGAGCATAGGTAACATTAGACTCATTATAATGTATGTAATTAACATACTATTTTCATTAAGAAACTGAGATTAAGTAACTTGTGCAAGATCAACTATTCAGTCATTTTTGGACCTGGGATACAAACCCATGTAGTTTGGCTTCAGAGCTTTCATGTATCATAATGTTCTACTACTTCTAAATATCCACTGCAAAATAATTCAGAATAAGGATTTATCAATATAGTGACATTCCCTTGCCTCTAAAAAATATCCATCTTCTCAGAGGATAATGCTGGGCTTCATTCTTTTTCTCTGTTACATACTTATTTTCTTCATATAGAGATCTGGAAAAAGGGCATTTCTGACAATGAAAAATAACTCACCCACCCTTATGCAGCCAGAGCTTTAGAATGTCAATATCACTTGCAGGTGTTCACATTTCAGATTTGTGGGAAACCTAATACAATTTAAATAAATGGGTTTTTAATTAACAAAAAACTGAATTCCAACCTAAGGGAGAGTACTTGAACCTTAGAATTAGCTGTATAATAAATCTAGTTTTTAAAATGTCAGCCATGCCCACCCACCTGCGTTTCTAACTGTGCTATGGTTTCCAAAGAGCTGTCTATCAATCTGACCTCCTGGTATCAATTGCTGAAGTAAGATTTGCACAAGAACAAAGTAAATTTCATTTATATAATCAGGTCAAGCTATTTTGTCTTTTCTTTAGCATAAAACCATTTATAGGATTGAACCTCAAACATGGCAACTAAGGATACAAGTGTATGCCATGTAGAACACACCACTACCTTCTACCTTCCTTCTCCATGATACAGCCTTAAAAATTCAACCTAAGATTTTAGGAGCCCTCAAGTTCACCTAAAGCCAGAGAAGATCCGCATCCAGAAGCATGGAAGCATGGACAATGAGCAATGGACTGGAACTCTGGGGTCTCATAGCACCAAGTTGGAGCTTGGTCTTGGCAGCCAACACAGCTATCACACTTAGAGGAAATGTTGCCGAAGTTTTGGTACATGTAATTGAGGTCAGACAACTCCTGGAGACAACTTTTCTTTAATCCAGCTCAATCCCTGGTGGCTGAGCCCTTGGTAAAAATGTTTTGGAATAGAAGATCCATCTTAACAAAACTAACAACAAAAAACAAAAAGATTTTTTCCTTGATGTATATCTTACATAAAAAATGTAGATACCAAATGTAAAATGAAAAATTACAGAACTGTTGGAAGAAAATATATGAGAAAGTCTGGGTGACCTTAAATTTGGTGATTAATTTTTGATGCAACACTAAAAGCACAATCTATAAAGGAAAAAACATGGTAAGCTGGTCTTTAATAAAATGAAAAGCTTTTCGGGCAGCCCAGGTGGCTCAGCAGTTTAGAGCCACCTTCAGCCCAGGGCGTGATCCTGGAGACCTGGGATTGAGTCCCATGTCAGGCTCCCTGCATGGAGCCTGCTTCTCCCTCTGCCTATGTCTCTGCCTCTCTCTCTCTCTCTCTCTCTCTCTCTCTGTCTCTCATGAATAAATAAATAAAATCTTTAAAAAAATAAAAAGCTTTTGCAAGAGATAATATTAAGAGAATGAAAGACAAGCCACAGACTAGGAGAAAATGTTTGTAAAACACATATATGATAAAGAACAAATGACAAATATACAAGAACTCTTCAAACACAAAATTAAGTTAAATTGGTACATAATGAGCACAAGAGCTGAACAAATACCTCATCAAAGAAGATATAGTAATAGCAAATACGCACCTGAAAAAATGCTCAATGTTGTATGTCATTAAGACAAAGAAACTAAAACTATAATGAGATACCACTATACACATATTAGAATGGCTAAAATCCAAACAAGTGACATTTACCAATGCTGGTTAGGATATACAACAACAGAAACTCTCATTCATCACTGAAGGGAAATCAAAATGGCACAGCCACTTTGGAAGACATTTCAGTTTCTTTCAAAGCCTAACATAACCTTAATTTGTGATTCAGCAATCAAACTCTTAGACATTTGCTCAAATAATTTAAAAATGTATATCCACAAAAAAACCCACATACAATTTTTTATAGTAGCTTTACATATAATCACCAAAGACTAGAAACAACTAAGATGTTCTTCAATAGGTAAATTGAAAACAAGCTGTTTTATGTTCATACAACAGAATACTCTCAAGAATAAAAAGGAGCAAAGTATCAAGCCACACAAACACATAGTTGGATCTAAAATGCATATTACTAAAGAAAAGAAGCCAGTCTGAAAGGCTACATACATATACTTACAATTATATAATATTCTGGAAAGGGCAAAATTATAAAGACAATAAACAGATCAGTGTCTTCTAGGGGTTCAGTGGTTGTGGGGGAAGATGATGGGGGATGGAATTTTGAAGGGGAGGGGGATGGAATTTTGAGGGGAGGCAAAACTGTTCGGTATGATACTGTAATGATAGATATATGAAACTGCATATTTAGCAGAACCCATAGAACTTTATAGCAAAAAGAATGAACCTTTATGTATGAAAATTTTTAATCATTTAAATATTTAAAAAGATACCATAGGATAGAATGCAGAGTTAAATGTATAAAATAATTTCACTAAAGGGGATGGAGTGACAGGTGCTGACTGAAGTGACTTTGGAAAAGTGTGAAGTCTGTAAGACAAAAGGCAAAAGAAACTGCATGTAAGTACTGTACCCTAATTGATAAAACTGTTTCACACAGCATAACTGGTTAATAATTCTGATAATGTTTTACATGTATACTTCAACTGACCAATTAATAGACTGCATACATTGTGAACCAAGATTCTTATTATTAGAGTGAGAGGTTACAGGTAAGAAGAGCTGGAAGGATTCATGGAGTAATAGAATAGAGTTTTCTTATATTTATGTTATATTTATATTCAGATTAATGTAGATATAGGTGATGACATATAGAAATATTTATGGATATTTAAACATGCATAAACTGGTACACACACACGTTTTTGTGTAAGCTGAAAAGGATTAGAATCAATGACATCCTAGTAATAGTGATCACGTTTAGCTCTCAAATCTTGGTTTTATTTTTCTCCAATAAAAAGAGCCAGTTGCTCCTTGAAGAAATAGCTGATTCTACACCTGAGGCAGGAAATATATGAGGAGCCTGGAGCTTTTTGTCATGCCAGGAAGGAAGGAAATGCTCACCAAAACAAATAAACAAATGCAACAAAAACAAAACAAAAAAAGGTACACTGTATGGATACATATAAAGGGCACTGGAATCAGCTAAAATGCGTCCCAGTGACCAAAGCTGGTAAAGTTTGAGCAAATAATAAACAAAGTAATATTAGTTCAATCCAAAGTATAATATAAATATTTATGAGTTTATGTTGATATAATTAACATAATAAACAAATAAACAGAAGAAAATAGATAAAACTCCTGTGTGGAAGAATTCCAAATAATTTATTTAGGATACCTAAAATAATTTAGGTATACCTAATAATACCTAAATAATAATTTAGGATACCTAAATTCAAGTAGTTAGAGCATAACTTCCTACTCATTAAGTGTGGGTACACATAGTGACTTCCATCATAGAGCACAGTAGAGAAAGGAAGAAAAAAAGATGACTTTACAGTGACAATAACTATCTTAGACAAGTAAAGATGGTTAACATCAACTGTGGTAAATCAGGTTGATAGTATGTACTCTCGATATGATGTGATGAGAATGGCACTTTCTCCCCAAAAAACCCATAACCTCAATCTATAATGAGAAAAATGAGACAAATTCTAATTGAGGGTAGTTTGCAAAATACTTGACCATATTCTTGAAATTGTCAAGGTCATCAAAACTCAAAAAACGTTGATAAACTGTTACAGCTAAGGAGACATGATGTCTAAATTCAATGTAGAATTCTGGATAGAATCCTGGAACAGAAAATCTGAATAAACTAATTATGGCAAATATAAGATGTTACTAATAGGGGAAACTGGTTGTGAGGTATATGGAAATTCTCAGTACTATCTTTATAATCTTTCTATAAATCTAAAACTATTCTAAAACAACAACAAAAGTTATTTTACAAAACTTTTTTTAGAAAGTACACGTGTATCTAGCTCCCAGATCATGAAGTAGAATATCACAAGCACCACCAAAGCCTCCTCATTCTCCCCAGACCTCCAACCCCAGTCTCTACCCCTCCAACCACAATCCTGACCTCTAACAATATAGATTAGTTTTACCTGTTGCTGAATGTAAAACACAGAAAGAATCACACAGTGGGAAGAAAATTCTTTTTGAAATGACAAATTGGCTCATGTCACTTGAGGCTCCAATGGGAACATATTTGCCCTTGATTATGCACATTCATAGGTATAAAATTAAGGTACATGTGAGCAGTTAGCACACCTCGTATTTACGTCAGGTATAATGTAGCTATTTGGAAATTAAATACTCAGGAAGGGTAGAAGAAAGAAAGATATGAAATTTTGTCTTCATTTCATTGTAATATTTCTTTGTAATTTGTAATTTGTAAGCTTTGTAAGCTTTGTAATTTGTAAGCTTTGTAAGCTTTGTAATTATACAGAGCTTGCATTCTCTAAAGTATTTCAACTTTTTCTGGTTATCAGTTAATACAACCAATGTTAGTTATCAGGTTTTTAGATTGTGAACAGATGGCATTTATATTTTCAATGATTTATTCCCCTCTTTCCATACCATCTAAAATCTGGGCTTGTTATTCCCTTGTGGAATAAGCCCTGTGAAAATGCCTTCTTAATTTGTTGGTACTACCAGTTTGACAGATCTTTAACGCAAAGAGTTTTAAGTTTAGTCCTCATGCAGCCTGTCTGTCATATGACTGGTCATTGAAAGAGTTTTTTTTAAAACGGATTTCCAAGCCTACTCAACCTTACTGAATCAGACTATTTGAAGTTAAATACTGCATATCTATAGCTGCATAATATTACCATACAATTATTTTACCTATTGAAGTTTGAGGACCTTTTCCTTGGTGTTAGATATGGCATAATTGGTGAATTTTTTCATAGAATATTTTTTAAAATCTTCAAAATGAGTGTATTTGGGTGCATCTAGAATTTCAAAATGTATATGTTATAATACATTCACAAATCCTGTAATCTTATTTCCTATTACTGATTTCATCATGCTATCTAACCCTAGTTTCAAAAGACTGAAATAAAGTAAAAAAACAAACCTTGAATTTGGCTTATCCATTACTTCTGGTTCAAAATAGTGTTTTTCATTTGTACAAAACCACTTTCGGAAAATTATTCAGTCTTTTCATAAGCTAGTCTAAGGAAATTCTAGCATTTACCCATCTTGACCATCTTTCATGTCATTATGCATGGTACTCCATGAAGAATCATCACTGCCTCCTAGACATTTTTCTTAGGCAAGCCTACATCACCCCATGATTATGCCCAGTTTTTCAGGGGTCTTGCTGATAGAAACATTTCAAATTTTCCCTTTCTACGTAAAGATAACAAAGAATATCCACCACCACTCTCTTTTCCTCTAATTACTAGCATCCCTAATTTTGAAAATGAGTAGTAAAGATATAGGCAGTTTTCATCTTTTAAAATAAGGCCATATTTCTCCCTAATTTGACAAATCTAAGTTCATTGAGTGCTTGTTAATCTGAGCTGTGTTCTAGGCATTTAATCTTCACAATAATGTTGAGTTTTTTTGTTTTTTTAATCAATTCCATATTGCTGAGGCATAATGAGACCAAGTAAATTGCTTATGGTGTATAGCTAGTGGGCAGTGTGGCTGATATTCAAAACCAGGCAGTCTGATTCTAAGACCCCATCCTCTTCCTACCATGCTATATACTGATTTTCATTGATTTATTCAATATAGAATTACTGAATACCCCCTGCTATGGGAAGATCAAGAGGGATATAGCAAAAGACACTTCTGCTTTAATGGACCTAATGGAGGTGGAGAGAGACATGGAAAATGTATAATAATCAAATAAACATGTAATTTAATGTTAGATTGTAAAAGGTGCTGTGAAAGAAATGATCAAGTATGGTTTCATTAGATGCAATTATAGGGGAGAATTATCTTAAGAGGATAACATTGAACTGATACTGATGGATAATAAGGACTCAGACATGCAAAAAGAGCACTCCAGATAGAGGGAAGTAAGGTGAAGATCCCAACATGAGAAAAAACTGGAATGTTAAAGAATACTGGACTGTGTGCCTAGCACCATAATCAACAGTGAGAATGGTATGAAACCTGGGAGAGACAAGAGTCAGATGATACAGAGCTATGTAATTTGGGTAAGAGGTGGATTTATTCTAACATTCCCTTTTTTAAGCAGGATGATGACATGATCTGATAGGCATTTTCAAAAATATTTTGGCACTGTGTGTGGGAAATTAATTTTAAGTCAAATGAGAACAGGGAAAATATTTATACCTTATAACTCTTTAAAATGAAAGATGTTGACTTTGTGAAGATTTAGAAAACAGACCAACCAAAAGATAAGGAGTTTTTTTCTAGAAATCTCCTTCATTACAGCAGAACATTGTGAAACACAGGCAAAGGGAAATGATAGGGCTGGTTTCTATGTTAAAATAATGCTTTTCAATTTTATATTAATCTGGCTATGCTGTAAGTTATTTTCTTTCTTTTGTGTGTGTGTGTGTGTCATAGAACACAGCCTCAGATGATTCTCCCAAGATGTCTGGGCTTTATTAAGTCCTTAAAAGCCCTGAAAGTTCCCCATAAATCTACAGCTATAATTTGCCAGAAGAAATGCCTCCCAAAATCCAAACTGCCAGAGTTTGCATCTGTTTTGAGAATATAAACAAGTTGAAATTGACTTGTCTCATTGACTAAATGTTATAGTGCACATTTCAGCGAAGTTACTTATCTGGTTTTGTGGACAACATGCATATGTATTCACTATGTCATCTCCTTTTAAGGAATTTAAGAGTTACGTCTTCATTCAAGAAATGATTAAAAACCTATGATGTTAAAAACACTGGGGTAGGCATCATGGCTGTGAAGATAAATGGCATACTGTTTCCACTTTAAAAAATTTTACAGCCAAGTACAGGGGGGCATAATAAGGACAACATAGAAGACCTACTGTGATAGAAAAGAAAGAAGTGATTGCTTTTCATTATCACCAAGTAGAATGTCTTCCTTAAGCTACTGACCTAGAAACAGAAGTAGAGAATATTGCTAAGAGATAGTTTATTTTCAGGAATAGTCACAGGGAAGAGGAGTGTCAGATCAGGCTGAGGGAAATAAGGAAGAAGGAAATGCTAACCCCAGAGTACATTCTTACATCAGTCACTACTGATGGCAACTTGGCTTGATTCTCCCTTGACCTTCTGTGGAGCCATGGAGGGTATGTCCCAGAACTGCCTGTCTGAAGGACAAAAGAAGTCAGAACTTAATAACAATTATTTCCTCTCTATTAATAGTGGCCCATTGGGACATTAATGCTCTCATACTCCCAGGTTGCCCAGATTGGTTCCAACAGGTGTTCTGTGTCAGAGAAGCTTGGGACCGAAAGTAAAAGATCACTGGTATAGCTCATGGGGGTACCTGTGTGAATCTGTGGCAATGGCTGAAATAAAGGGTAGACTGAGAGAATATAAGAGGATGAGAAAGGGGGGGTAAGGTACTCTTAATACAGAGCACCTTAATATGAGATAGTATTTGAACTAGAATTCAGAGATATATTAGGATTTTATACATAAAGATTAAGAAGATATAGTAAGATGAAGAAATTATTTAGAAATGTATTTCAGGCAGGAATCTAGTGGACAAATCTATAGATTTGGGAAAGCAAAGAGCATATTGGTAAGGGGATTATAACAAGTAAGTATAGACACATCTCTTGGGTTGAAGAGTGGAAAAGCTTTTGCAATAAACTCTAAAATGCACCATCATTGTCCAGTGGATGGAAGTCACTGGCTTTATCTGATTACATAACTCCTGGGTTCAGGAGAGCATTATGAAAATCAAATGCATTATTATGGCAGAAAAGTAGTTCTCTGGAGGAGGGTGTTGTGGTTTCAAAATATATCCACAAATTATCTGATGTCCCCCCTTTAGAGAAGTAAAGCTTACTTCCCCCTCTCCTTAAATGTGGGCTGGATTTAATCACTTGCTCCTGACAAATAGAATATGTTGAAAGTGAAAGTAATAGCCAGTCACAGTTCTGAGACTAGATCATAAAAGGTATGCAGCTTTCTCCATGTCATAAGAACACTAGAGCTTTCCTATGGCCCCTATCCTGAGGAATGGAGGCCTCTGACAAACAACCGCAAGGAACTAAGGCTTCTTGCCAACAGCTGTATGAGTAAGGTTCCAAGCAAATCCTTCAGCTCCAGCAAATCCTCCAGACAACTGCAGCCTAGCTGAAATCTTGATGGCAACTTCATGAGAAACTTTGAGCCAGAAGTACCCTCAAGGGCTCTCCAGTTCTTGATACACAGAGTGGTATGATAATGTCTTTCGTTTTAAGAACTAAATTATGAGGTAATTTGTTACTCAGTTATTGAAAACTAATACAGAAATTATTTTGAACAGATACAAATAGGTATGACTGGTACAGGTTATAAAGGTCAAATTTAGGGTGAAGGTGATAAAGAAAACACAGCCATATGAGAGACGAATGAGGTCTAGGTTTTTGTAAGAACAGTAACAAAGGTAGACAATTAATAGACATTAATAGAATCCTACCATACATCAAAAAATGGATTCTTAAAATTTTGTTTTTTCATCAGGTAGTGGATCATCTTAGAGTTACAGGTTCTCAAGGATAGCTCATGCTACACAAGGGAGTCAATTTCTGATTTGGTAATAGGGAAATGATAAAATATGAATTCTACTTGCATGGTTCTCTCAATCCAAAAGAAGTTAGTGGAAAGTCTGGAGGAAATTAGTAGATAATACATTCCAAATTCAAATCAGTTCCACCCTAAGTCTACAGTTTCACTTTTAAGTGTAGTGGATCTGATGTTTTGAAATATATTAAGGCACCATTTTTTTCTGTAATAGGTTTGTAATTGTCTCACTAGCATATCAAGGCATTCTTTTCAGTTTATGTGTGGAGAGTAATAGTTGATGCAGCAGGAATGCAAAGGGAATTAAAGAATTAATGCTGTACTCAGTTTATAATGTTCAAAATAGTATTTTGATGAAAAACAATTATCTAGATATCTAAACTTTTCCAGAGAGACATAATTTTCTAAATCTTTTTAGTATATTAAACAATAACCCTAATAGACTCCATTCATATTTTTCTTTCATATTGCAGAGAAGATAATTGTTTTTCATCAAAATACTATTTTGAACATTATAAACTGAGTTTATAGGAAGGTAAGATAGTTTCCTAAGGAAGATAAGGTAGTTTCGAGGTCAAAACTCCTTTCTTTATCACTCAGTACCCAAACTTTAAGGTGAGGGTTTTAAAAAACATGCATTCCTGTAAGTTAGAATTTGGAAACATTGTAGCAAATGGCATAGTTCCATAGGAATTGTGATGGGAACTGTAAATCCCTGGTAAAATGCCCTGGATCCAATGGGTCAAGGTGGTATAAAAGTACTGGTTCAACGGTGATGGCCAGAGGTATGTAGACAGACTTGAAGATGTGCATGCACATGTTCCTCTAGGCTTTTATTTGTTGTACTAAGGCTCTGTGCCTTCAGACATACCTTGAAAGGGAAAGCAGATGTGCAAAGGGGGATAGGATATGTCGTGTCCAACCTGCAGTTTTCTGACAGAGCTATTACAGATTGAAAATTTGAGATCTAGAACAAGTATCTGTCACCATAATCCAAAAGTGGGTGCCAGCACGACACACATAGAGTGATATATGATTAGTCGTACTTTACTGAACTCGAGAGTTGACCAGTCTAAGACCCTCCACAGCCAAGATCAGAGAGGATGCATGGGGCACAGTTAGAAGGTAGAGAAGGGAGAGTAAAAAATTCTCCAGACTGAGAAGTCACTTTGAGATTAAAAAAAAAAAAAAAAAAAGTAATCAAGCCACTCCATACCACTTACACAGAGTTTTGTTTAGGGTAACTTACGGAAAGATTGGGTGGACAATGGGCAGGGCAGTACACAGCTATTCTCCACAAAGTCTGGACCTTAATATCCGGATTTTGTAGAGTAGGGGCATTATGGTGAAGTCAAAGGGTAGTTATCTAAAGTGGCACGGTCTGTGTGCCAGAGGGGAAGAAACTATGTTCTCTCTACTAGTTATCTAAACTTTAGGGAAGATCAGAACAAGCCTTCCTGAATTCTGGTCAGGTATGCATCAACCTCCAAAGAGCCTGGAACACTTAGTCCCAAGGGAGGTCATGGTTGAGACATGAACAAAGTGGAGTTAGTATTATCAGAACTCCTACATATAACATGTGAGTTTACAGCCTAAATCTCTTCTGCTGACATGAGAGTGCATAAATGGCCACCTTCTCTCAAAAGGGAAGAGATGGCCATTTGAAAGAAAACCTTTTGGTCCAAAGAAATGGAATAACTTGAAGAGTCATTTGATATTATTGACTCAAACTAAGATTACTGGACTAGGTAAATTTAGTTTTCTTTCTTTCACCTGCCCAGCGAGGGGTCGGGGCTTCTAAGGAAGAACAGATCAGAGAAAAAGAATAGAAGGTTTATGCACTCTTTTTGCTTTTGCACTGCAATGGAAGTGAATATGTTACCCTGCCAAATTTATGTCCTTGTGAGTGTGATTATGTACCAAATTTTTCTGATCCTAGGAAACCATAGATAAAAAAATCTGCTCATCTATTTCTATTTTAGCTACACTATTTTGTTCTAGAATGAGAACAAACATGAGCACAATATAATTTTTGAACCTGGATCCTAGTACTATCATTATGTAGATATGACCTCATGAGTTTCCAGACTTGCTGACTGTGTTGTGATTTTATACCATTTACTGCGTCTATATTACAAGAACATAAGAGGCTATCTTTCTTAATGGGAGATGTCTGTAATTTTTGCCAGTTTAAAATGTGTTCCTATGAGTGAATAGCATTATTTACCACTTTCTGAATGCATATCCACTGAGATAATTTATTTTTATGACAACAATTTCCATGCATTGAGGCATGTTGTATTTTCAGTTAGCTTGCAATTTCTGAGACATAAATAAATCAACTTTAATCCTTTTTTTAAGGCCTGTTTTTTTTCTTAGTTTTTGTAATAGCTATTAAAGAATTCCTTAGAAACAAATTAGCTTTCCTAAGGCTCTGTATATTCAGCCTATTAAAATTTGCAACAAAAGTTTATAATGAAAACCACTCAGATAATTCAAAGATGAGGCACTGTTACAGAATTAAAATAACCCCTTAGCTCCTAATGTGGTTTTATTATAGTGAGCAGAGCCACTAAGAGAGACAGAAAAAAAAAAAGTGATTACTTCTGTTAATGTCAGCTGCCTGATATTAGCTCATCTCTCACCCATCCTTCAGTAAAATTAAACTACTTTTCTTTATTTGCCAAATCCTTGAAACCCATAGTATTAGCATTGTTTCTTCTGAAGGAGAAAAAATTCTATTCCTATGATTTCTCCAGCATTCCACCGAACACATCTTTAGATACAATTTCCTATTTTCAACCTCCCATTCATTCCATCCTATTAAACCTACCCAACGCCAACATTATATTAACTTTTATATTCTCTCCATCATTCCCTACTTGTTTGCATTACCAGTAAGGTAGAGCTGCTGCTGTTGTTGTTGTTGTTGTTAGAGCACTTAAAATGAAAAATACCTCTTAAATTTTTAAGTGTAAAAAACAGTATTGTAACTATCAATACAATGTTGTATAGCAGATCTTTAAAATATAATCATCTCATATAATGGTAACTTTATACCTGGTTGAACAGCAACTTCCCATTTCCCATTCCCCCAGCCTCTGGATAACCAGCATTCTACTCTGTTTCTTTGTATTTGACTATTTTAGATACCTCATACAAGTTGCTAAGTGAAATAAGCTAGTCAGAGAAAGACAAACACTTTTCATTTTATTTCAAGATGGCTTAGCAACCTATTTTAATGAAGGTTGAGACCAACTGGCATATTCAACTTCTCTCACCCATAACTCAGAAAATATATATATATAATATATATATTTTTTATATTATATATAATGCAAATTAAATGCCCCAACCCCTTTCTTTTTAATCCATTTTCTTCCAAAGTCCTTCACAATTTTTCCAACTATATCTATTTTGTTGTGTAGCATCAACTTCCCCCCGTTCAACAGAATATGCTCAAATCTTTGCACTTGAAAAAATAGTACTTCTAGTCTCAAACTTCAACAACTATGTCATCATTGCCCATTCAACCACTGAACCATAAACCCTTTACTTTGTGCTCTATCCCTATCACACTATTCTGTTTATGAATTCCATAGCTTATATTTTATAATCCCTTCATCCTTGATCACCCTATAATTAATTGTAGATATTTCTTCAATGCTTTTTTCTTGAAATGCTTTTTTTCTCCCTCACTGTTAAGGTCTGATTGTATTCCCTCAAAATTTATATGTTCCCAGAATGAGCCTATATTTGAAGATAGGGCCTAAAAGATGTAATTAAGTAAAAATGAGGCTGTTAGGGTAGGCCCTAATCCAATCTGACTGGTGTTTTTATAAGAAAGAGCTATTAGGACATACAGAGACACAGCGGGGATTTTCCTTCACAGAGAAAAGCCCCTAAATGACAGTGAAAAGGCAGCCATCTGCAAACCAAGGACAGAGGCTTCAGAAGAATTTCACACTTGGCTGACACCCTAGTCTTGGACTTCTAGCCTCCAGAAGGTTAAGAAAACAAATGTCTGTTGTTTAAGCCACCTATCTATGGTATGTTGTTACAGCAGCCTAAGGGTATTATACCCAATTAGTGTGTGTGTGTGTGTATTCCCCATACCACCACCAATTTTCTGACAATAGCTAGGAGTCCTACTCAATTCTGACACTATC
The DNA here is from genome assembly GCF_048164855.1 of Canis lupus baileyi. Lineage (NCBI taxonomy): Eukaryota > Metazoa > Chordata > Mammalia > Carnivora > Canidae > Canis > Canis lupus. Next base: position 18,305,580 of record NC_132844.1, on the reverse strand, counting down.
TACCTAGAGATAGCATCATATTCCATAGGTTAAGGGCTCAGTCCTGCAAGATTGCCCTGCTCCCCCATGCTTGCTTCAGTGCCAACTCGCAGTGTCATCTGACACTTGTCATCTGAGTTCTGACTCACTGGCTACAGATTGGAGAGTCCCATGACCCCCTCCCTTGGGTTTGATCAATTTTCTAGGGCAGCTCACAGAACTCAGAGAAATATCTTACCTACTAGATAACCAGATCGTTATAAAGCAATATAACTCAGAAACAGATGAAAGAGATGCATAGGACAAGGCATGGGGGAAGCATGTGGAGCTACCATGCTTTGCCACTCTGCTAATATCATGTTCATTAACCTGGAAGGTCTCCAAGCCCCATCTTTTGGGGGTTTTTATTGGAGGCTTCATTACATAGGCATGCTTGATTAAGTCATTGGCCATTGGTGACTGAACTCAATTTCCAGCCCCTCTCCCTTCCCAGGATGTTTTTTTGGGGAGTGGGACTTAAAGTTCTAACCTTCTGCCTGGTTCTCCTGGCAACCAGCCCTCTTCTTTAGGTGTGTTCCAAAAGCCATCTCATTACCATAATGAAAACACATTTGTTGCTCCCATCACTTAGAGAAAACCTAAGGGTTTTAGGAGCTCTGTGCTGAAAGGATGTCAAAAACATATATTTCCTATATATCACAATATCAATATCACACAAGCAAGCTAATTTACCCACTGAACACTGGAAATCTCACTTCTCACCACCCTTTATCTATGTTGGCCAGCTCATCTTCCATTTGACTCAGCTGTCCAATTTACTCCATATTTTATCTCAAGCTTTCTTTTGTTTCCTTTAATGTCAACCTCTTCATTGATTACCTTCTAAATATCTATAGTCACCTTCAAGCAGATCACTTTAAAATCTATATATTCCATTCCAACAGCTCACATAATATATGTCTCTTTATTCTGTTATCAGCTGCACAACTTCACCTCAGTGCTACAGTAGCACTTCCAATTCAGTACATGCAAAATTAGACCCATTTCCACACATCCAAGACATTTCATATTTTTGTATCCTTGTCAATTATATATAAGTTCCATATACCATAAATGGTGCCACAATTTTCTTTCGTTTTAATTCTTGAAACTCCCATCTTTAATTTATCCCTCTGCAGCATCTCTCAATTTATTTCCTTTTTTTTCCCCATGTTGCCATTACTGGAGTTCAGGCCATGATTACTAATGGAAAACTTCAGTCTTGCCAGCTGAATTCAGGCCCTCTGTATTCTACCTCTTAAGAAGAAGAAGCAACATCGGGAGTCATATCGAAGAACATTATTAGGCCATAGTTCTGAGAGGTAAGAGCACTTGTCATGAGTGTTAAAGTGGTTCTGAACTCTTATTTTATGAAATTTGTCAGATTCCTTTTAGATTCATGTGTATCCTATGTGTATTTTCTATCTATCTCCTTCTTTTCCTTTTTTTTCCTCTTCTAAGAAGACGGTCATATCTCCACTTCCCTTTTAGAAAAGTTTACCTCCATCCCCACATCAAACTTGAGAAAATGAAACAGGAACAACAAGGGGCTCCTTGGAGAGAAGCAATACAGGCTAAATTGTTCAAAGGTGGGTTTTTTGTTTTGTTTTGTTTTGTGAATAGTTCCCAGAAGTTGTCCTGTTCAGTAACTTTTCTTTGATGTCCTCATAGAGTTTGATCACATGTGACAGTTTCAGATTTAAACACCAGTGGAACCCCTCTGTAAATTTTAGTGCTCTTTTCTCGTGTTGCTCCCTTACCTACAGTTGTGCCCTGAAAGTTCCAGCTGCCTTAGCTTCCCTGATCTCTGCTTGCTAATTCCTCAACTGAGCAAAAATGTCACCCGTGCATAGATTCTCTCTCCCTGCTCCATAATTTGGAACATGCATCCAGGCAGAAAGCTGAAATGATTTTTTTTCCTTCTTTAAGGGCAGTCAGCTTTTGGCATGGATCAGTGTCTGGAAACAGTTGTTTTATATAGGTGATTTGTACGTATTTATCTAGTTCTTTACAGAGGAAGGAAAGTCTGGTAATATTTACTCCATCATGACCAGAAGTGGGATTACTCAGATACTTTATTTATTTATTTATTTATTTATTTATTTATTTTTATTTTTTATTTTTTTTTAAAGATTTTATTTATTCATGAGAGACACAAAGAGAGAGAGTCAGAGACACAGGCAGAGGGAGAAGCAGGCCCCATGCAGGGAGCCCAATGTGGGACTTGATCCCAGGTCTCCAGAATCAGGCCCTGTGCTGATGGCAGCACTAAACCTCTGGGCCACCGGGCTGCCCTCAGATACATTTTTTAAATTGAAACTCAGATACAATATTTATTCCCATTTTACACATAAACAACTTGAGGCACAGGTAATTAAGATAATCTGCCTCAAATCATGTAGATATTGAATACTGAGCCAGAATTCAGAAATGGAATTCTGTGACAAGACCTGTTATCAATTGATGGTACTATGTCTCCTCTCATGGACAAATAGGATCTTTGAGGCTCCTTTAGATTCCAGAAAATCCAACTATTAACTGTGGTAGTAGTAGTAGCTGCAGCATCAACAATAATAATAATCATGGGGAAAAGAATGGCAATATTTATGTTTACATAGTAATACATAATTTATAATTTCATGTTTCTCATTCTTATCTCTTTATCATCTCTACTGCTCCACCTATTCTGAGAGAAAAAGCTGTAACTTGGTATGTTTCTAAGATAAAGGTATGCATGCGCTCACTGATGTGATGGTCAGGTGAGATGGGAAAAGGATGATCAATGGGTGAAAAAGGATTTTTTTCCATTTTTTAAAACTACTCATCGGTATTACTTAAAAATCTTTAAATTTTTTTTATTTAAAGAAGTGGTACCTGGTTGACTCAGTTGCTAGAGAAAGTGATTCTTGATCTTGGGATTGTGAGTTCAAGCCCCACATCATGTATAGGAATTAACAAAAAGTAAAATTTTTATACATTGTATTGTCTAAATGTATCCATGTTTAAATCCTTCTTTTGAGATTCTAGTTTCTAAAAGAGAAATAGGAGGATAAAAGAATATTTTTTAAAATGTCAGTAATACAGCAGAAAAGCAAAAGATTACTATGCTAGCTAAACAGAAGATGATTATTTTAAAATGCAGATCTTTGAAAGGAGGAGGTATATCAAACAATCTCTGTTCTAATCACAAAAGAGCGCAATGATTGCTCCTGTTGTTGCTGTCCTTCAGTTTATTATTTAGTCACTTAAAATCAACCTTATTTATCACCTTCTTCCTTTCTGAATACAACACCATGTTTTAAAATTATTATTTCTTGGCCTCCAGAGAGGAAGAGAAATAAGACCTTCATTTTGATTCCTCATGAGAAAGTCTCATTTTGAATCCAGAATTCATCCCAAAAATGTGGGGAACTGTCAATCCCCTACATTGTATGGCATATTTTCATGAATAAAAAGCACATGAATTAGTCTAGAAAAAGCAATTTTATTATTGACTTTAAAGGTCCATGTCCTCAAAAAAAAAAAAAAATAGGCTAATAGGAAAAGTTAAAGATTAATAGGTTAAAGGTTCTAATGGGAAAATATGGAGTAATAGGAAAGGTGCAAGATTAGGAGTCTTTATTTATTAAAAATTACATTAAAATCTAGGGCCTAGGATTATAGAAGGGAAAATAATAACTGTTAATACAGATCAGTTTCATCCCACATGCTTCTGTCATCAAAGCCATACTTTATCCAACAGTTATACTTGCATATTTAGGCCATAATTGGACACATCAGCCGAACAGAATTCAAGGATCATCTTCGGTATATAGACTTGAAATAGGAAAAACATTATGGTTCCAGCATCGTCAGTTGTTTGTTTTCATCCAACATGTCTCTCCTCATGATCATAAACCTTTGGAGGCTTTATAAAACAAGAATACTTCCCAGGATACACTGTGGGAGAGGAATTCCCTCACCAAGGTGGGGGAGGCTGGCCACATCCTACCTATTCTCATGATAACTTGCTTCATTCATGTGCAGGGGAAAATGGAGCTGTTATCTCATTTACTGGATGTCCTCACTTATCCCTAAATTAGTATTTCTGCCAAACTTTTTACTATTTAGAATTCTTTTACATGATATGCCAGAGATTATTACTTGCTGTCCTAAAGTACTATCTTTGCTCATGTGAAAACAAAATGCCTCTTTCTGGAACTAATTCTTGTACTGGTTTTAATAAGAAAATAAAATGATCTGGTAAACAATATGGATTGAGTATGATAAATGTGTGGGGAGCTAGAGGAGGTAATAAGAAAATGAACCTAAATTTGTTATAGGACTCAAAGATAAAATCTGGCCCATCCACCATTTTTCCTTTTTACTCCTTTACTCATTTCAGCATTCTACAGCCTTATCCATACTGTCCTTCCCTTACTCTGGCCTTTTCAGGAGACCACATTTTCATTTCTTTTCAGTATGCTCTTGAGTTCATCTTTCTTTTAAAGCAGTGCTACCTTAAGTTGAGGTATTATACATAACCATTTGGCATGTAGTTGGCACAATTTTTTTTCTGCATTGGAGGAATCTGGACATAAATTTGACTATCTCAGTGTGCAAAAGCCTTGACATATAAATCTATGTAAGGTGTAATCACTGTGAATATTTGGGCCTGTGTGGCTGCCAGTGACTGGAATATATCTTTTCATGCACTATCAAAGGCCAATGTTGAAAAAACTTTTTAGAATGGAAATCACTGCCCATTTCACCCTAGATTGCTACAAAGAACACCACAGACCATGGTGCATAGAAATTTCCATTGAATGATGCTGATTTTTCCTTCTTGAATGAATTTCAGTTCAGGTTGCCTGGCCTGCTTCAGTAAAAGTGATAGAAAGCAAAAGCAATGCCAACCCATGCCTTTTTCCAGAGCATAAAAACTACTATGCTCTTGAGAATAAATTGTAGGGGAGAATGACATTCTAGAAAAATCAATAAAAGGCGTCCTTTTATGAGGAATTAGATTAATATTTCTTAAAAATTTGATTCTAGAATAAGGTTCTTAGAGAGTTAAGTAATGGCTTTACTTAATATTTGGCCTACTTTAGTTGTTTATTTAATAAAATTTCTGATGTTCATGTCATTGATATGTATTTCTAACCACATATGGAAGAATAATATATGAATATAAAGCTGAATTATTTTTCTTTGTATAATGTTAAGGTAACGAGTTAAGCAATAGTGTCTATTCTGGCTAATTCTAGTGATATATGAGTAAGTTACTTCAGTGATACAGATTGTAGCTGCATTAATTGGTATTCTATTTTATTCTGTTTTTTTATAAGTATTTGAGGACTTAAATTACATTTTGAAACAGAATTTTTATGAAAATAACCATAATCAAATAATAGATTTATGTTTTGTTCTCTGCATATAATTAGATCATTAAGCATTCTGTTTTTTTCTTATCTAATATCTACTCCAGAAGTCTATCTGCATAGGAGAAATTACCTGTTATGATGTGATAAGTAACAAGCACACTTCTCTGAGAAATTAATAAATAAATGGGTTTCATGATACTGAAGAACTATAATCAATGTTGGAAGAAATTCCAACAGTGTTGTCACTGTTGGAAGAAATTCATCTGTTCTTTGCTAACAGAAGGGGCATATATTTAAGTAGTTATAGAAATAAGTCTGACAGGGGCACTTGGGTGGGTCAGTGATTGAGCATCTGCCTTTGACTCAGGTCGTGATCCTGGGATCCTGGGATCGAGTCCTGCATCGGGCTCCCTTCATGGAGCCTGCTTCTCCCTCTGCCTGTCTCTGCTTCTCTCTCTGTCTCCCATGAATAAATATATAAAATCTTTAAAAAAGAAAAAAAGAAGTCAGACATCCAGATAATAATTGCAATATTAGCACATAAAATTCCCTCATCCTCTCATCCATATATGCAAATGAATCCCTTCCTATGAAATGTCAGAGATTTTCTCCATAGTTAATTTAAGGGAATTATGTGACCTACAACAGAAATTCCAAATGATAGTATCCCAAACTTCCATAGTTCTTGCTACTTTCTTTCTATCCTGTAGACCTCTTATGAGAAAGAGATTTGATACCCTAGAACTCATAAGTGGCTTGTAAGAATACACAGCTCTGAGAGTTTTATGATAAGAGTGAGTGTAACACTGCAACACTTTTTAAAAAATAAGCTATATTAAGCTTACATCCTTTCTCCCTTGTGTATGTGAAACAGTTGAAACAGCATGTAGTAATTGAATGACAAATACTGTGCAAATTTAAAAATTAACTTTCTCAATAAATTTTTTTTTGAGAAATCACTGCATACTGCATTGCTCTGAGAGTTATAACTATAAATGTAAAGCTGTAGTTCCTACTGTCAAATAGCCTGCATATTAGCACCAGGGGCAGTCAAATATAAAGATCACTAATAGAGAATTCAGCGCTATGATAAAACTAACAACAAAGAGATCCAGGAACAACATATGGTAGGTTCTTAGAAACAGGGCAAAAATTTGGGATGTAGCTGTCAAATGGAGTCATAATATCGGAAAGACCATGGACAATTTATAAAGGTCAATACAAATATTTGATTTATTTTTTCATGAGAGACACAGAGAGAGGCAGAGACATGGCAGAGGGAGAAGCAGCTCCCATGGGGAGCCTGTTGTGGGACTTGATCCCAAGATTCCAGGGAATCACGACCTGAGGTAAAGGCAGACACTCAACCACCTAGCCACCCAAGTGCCCCTAACAGTCAATATATTTTTAAAAACAAGTAAGATAACTTCCAATAATTCTTACTTTGGATAAGAAAAAGAAAAAGGAATACTAAGGGATAGATAGTGATGAGAGAGGGGCTGGAAGATCTTTTACTTAGGCCTGTGAGGTTGAATTTTTGACAGAGATAATGAAAAGAAACCACAGGATCTGAAGGAAGGGCATGCCAGATAAAGATAACAGCTAGTACAAATGGCCTGAGGCAGGAAAAAGCTTGACATACTCAGAAACAACAAAAAGGGTAGTGGAAAATTGTGGCTTATAGGAAAATAAGCTCAGGGAATCTTGTATGACTTAAGCTCATAGATATAGAGGCTTGTGTATTGATTTAGCCTTGAGGGAATGTGAGAATTCTTACTTTAATTATAATGGAGAATTTTAAGCTGAAGAATAAATCCTATGTCAATTGTTCACTTCTATATCATTTTTCTGAGAAGTAGGGCAGCCACAAAGGAGTTGCTCAATAAATATTTACAGTGGATAAATGAGTCCTATGGCAGTGTTTGAAGAGTGGTGATTGAAGGATCATGAAAAGAGCGCTCAGATTCATTACTTACATTCTCCATATGTCATATTACATTACTTAAAAAAATGACATTTTAAAAGAAAACAAATATATGATCATTTAAGCCAGCTAAAACAAAACAATCCAATTTCTTTTCTACAATCTTATTTAATAGTTTTTTTTTTTTTTTTTTTAAGAGAGAGAGAGAGGGAGAGAGATGTAGGGGAGGGGCAAAGGGAGAGAGAGAAATTCTTCAGCAGGCTCCATGCCTAGCACAGAGCCCGATGTGGGGCTTGATCTCACAGCCCTGAGATGACCTGAGTGGAATCAAGAGTCAGATGCTTAACTGATTGAGCCACCCATGCATTCCTATAGTTTCTATTTCTGAGTAAGAGTACTAACAGTGGCCCTGGGACAGCTGTAAAGGAGTATCTTCTTAAGAGAATGATACACCTAAAAACTTCAACCTTTGTTGACATTTTATGTGTTGTTACATAAAAGACAATTTAATGGGGGGAAAAAAGGCTGAAGGCTTTTTATGGGACTTCCTTGTCAAAACAGGGCTCACAGTGGCATATCGGTTTACTAGTATTAACTATATTTTTATTTTTTTAAAGATTTTATTTATTTATTCATGAGAGACACAGGGAGAGAGGCAGAGACATAGGCAGAAGGAGAAGCAGGCTCTCTTCAGGAAGCCCAGTGTGGGACTCAACCCAGGACTCCAGGATCAGGCCCTGAGCCAAAAGCAGACACGCTCAACTGCTAAGCCACTCAGGTGTCCTGTGTTAACTATATTTTTAAAAATGACTTCAAAATAGTTTTAAATCTCAACAACTAATGTAGACATTTTTATAATAATTAAGAAATAAAATATGCTACAGCTTTTAAAAAAAACAGATTCTTGGAGTGGATGAGAATCTGAATATGATGACTCATTATTAAATTTTCATTTCTGAAGAGATTGAAAGAGCACAGGCATAAAGCTCGTTCATCTTTACATAATATGCTCAGTTAATCTCAGGAGAGCACCTCAAACAACAAAGAGCATTCAGAATATCCAAATCTTCTGAAACTTTCTAATCCTTGCATGCAATGCTGATCAAAATTGGATTTCTTTGGAATTGTTCCATTGTATTTATTTCAAAACAGGTAATATTTTTCTGGTCCACTAAACTAAACCTTATTTCAACTTTGATGGACATAAAAGAGCTCCGTTTTACCTGGGAAGGATAGAGCACATAACGCTTATGACTTTCTCTCAGAGAAGCTTATTTTGTTCATATTGTGGAACCAGTACATCGACTTTGCAAGCTTTTTACATGAAAATCTCATGTAGACTCTCTTTTTACCTATACCAAATGGGATTTTTAAATGAAATATTAATAAGTGCAATTACCTGGACTGACAACAATCAACAGTGAGAAACCAGAGGAAGGAAAAGCACATAATCAATGAGTATTTACTCAGGATACTCTTTGAAGAGCTTTTTAAAGGTTTTTCTTTTTTTAGAGGAATTTTAAGTTCACAATAAAACCTATATATTTTTTTTAACAATAGGTACATAAGATGCAAGAGGGGAATCTAGAGGCAAAAATAAATCAAAGGAAGTCATAAAATATGTAGGAATTTGCCAATAATAATAAATATTTATTAAGGCTCTTTTCCAGATGCTATCCAAAGTACTCTATTCATACTATTTAACTTTCACAATAACATTATAGTAGCTACCATTACTTGCCTGATGTTACAGATGAAGAAACCAAGGGCAGAGGAGTGAGTTCCCTTATAGCCCACCAGTTAGTAAGGGGAGAAGTCATATTTGAATGAACACATTGAATGAACACAGGTAGTCTTGCTCTACAACCCTATGGGGCAGCGTGAGAGGCACTGCTTGCATTTCCCTGCAAGAAAGCTTGCTGTTTGGCTGCAAGTAACACAGTTGACTGACAGTGTCCAACTACAATGTCTAAATTTTTGGACCAAAGCTACAACCTTCAGGCTTTCTACCAGGCAATGATGAGTATAGCAGATATGTTAAAGTCTGGCATTTCTGCCTATTGTGAGTCTCCTCTGATGAATAATTTTGCTCCAAAGCTCCTTTGGCCAGATGAGAATGTCACAGATCTCCATTTTAGTCTAAGACTCTCTTTTCACAAAAGACAGATCTGTATTGAAGTCTGAATGTCTTCTTGCCCCCGTCCCTAATTAAACCCCTGCACTTTTAACTCCAGCTCACAGTCTGCTTTCCCAAGACACAATTCATACACAATCACTCTTCATCACTCTGTGATAATGTTTTCCTAAAAACACAGTATAAATTGAAGTTATGACTTAATGAAATTAACAATTTGTATGTATACTATATGCCAAGTACTGCTAAATATTTTATATTTATATTGCATGTCCTTTAAGTCTTTATCGTAAATCTTGAGTGTTTATACGTTTTTCAGAATTAGATATGAAAAAAGCTTCTAAAAGTTAAGAAACTTGCCCAAACTAATAAATGAAACAAAATTAGAATTCACATCCCTGCTTTCTTGAATCCATTAAGCCACCCTATTTCAAAAGAAGAAAATCCATACCCTTCTGAAGTTTTACTCGTAGAGAGATGAGAAGAATAGACACACTGCTAGTGAAAATTTATTATTACAAATGAAAGAAGGAAGACTATCCAAACATTCTTTGAATTCCATCTTTTCTAGCAAATAAAATGACCTTTGAGCCAAAAAAGAACAATATAAAAAAAGATATTGCTGCTTGAGGTAATATGTAAATGGTCTGAGGCACTCCTAGTTACTTTAACCCAAGTCTTGAAACTGTAAAGATTTATACTCTAGGGAGCTGTAGAAATGTACAAATATGATCTCAGATTCATTGCCAGAAATATTTTAATTATGCAGGAAGGAAAACTGCAGGACAACCATAAAGGAGCAAATGTCTCCATTTTCAAAAAGAGGAAATATGTGGCTACATTAGATACTGACCTCTGGATGAAAAAAAAATATGGAATGACTATCAATTAAACTTAATTTGTATTTTTAAAAAGATTTTATTGATTTACTTGAGAGAGAGAGGAAGAGAGAGCACTAAAGAAGGGCAGATAGAGGAAAAGCAGACTCTACCAAGCAGGGAGCATGACAAGGGGGCCGATCCCAGGAACCCAGGATCATGACCTGAGCTGAAGGCAGACACTTAACTGACTGACCCACCCAGGCATCTCTGTATTTTTTTTTTTTACTTTATATAAAGTCCAAGTAAAAAGATCAAGAAAAATAAATGAAGGATTATACAATGTACTGAAATTAGAAATACCCAATCACACACGTATATATACACAGATACATTGAAAGAGAAACTTGGTTTTCCTCACAAATTGTTTTATAATTTTCCAAAATCTACACAGTGAATGGTAGTTTAGAGTCATCAATCTGGGTATTATCAAGAATTCACACAGGCAGCCCCCTTTATACCATTTTCTCTTGCTTGCCTAATTTGTCACTAGGAGGTTAAGTGTTGTTTTAGTCTGTTCAGGCTACACTACAGATTAGGTGCCTTAAATCAACTGAAACTTATTTCTCAGTTTGGAGGATGGAAGTTTGAGATCAAGGCATCAGTCAGCATGGTCATATTTTGATAAAGGTTCTCTTGCTGGTTCACAGCCAGTGCCTTCTCTGTGTCCTTACACAGCAAAAGGGACTAGGGAGCTTTTTTTTTTTTAGGTTCTTATTTAAATTCCAATTAATTAGCATACAGTATAATATTAGTTCCAGGGGTACAATATAGTGAGACACTTCCCTACAACACCTGGTGCTCATCACAGCAAGTGCAATCTTTAATCCCCATTATCTATTTTAGTCACCTCCTACTTCCCCTCTCTTAACTGCATTCTACAGGGCTCTGACCCCATGACTTAAGAACCTCCCAAAAGTCCTACTTCTTAATAGCACCATCTTTGGGGGGTAGGATTTCAACATGTGAATTTTGGGGGAACACAACATTCAGACCGTAACAGGAATCCTCAGGAGACTGGTATAGGGCTTCCATTATTTCAAGCTCAAAGTCCAGAGACCCAATGATCTTCAATTATATGGAGATCAAAGAAACTAGTAAAATTGTATGTTGAGTTGCCAGGTTTTCAAAAATGATTAGGTAAGTCGGATATTTTATTTTATTATTTATTTTATTTTATTTTATTTTATTTTATTATTTTATTTTATTTTATTTTATTTATTTATTTTATTTATTTATTTAATTTTACTTTACTATTTATTTTATTTTATTTTATTTTATTTATTTTATTTTTTTATTATTTTAATAAAGGGGCTCTGGGCAGCCCTGGTGGCGCAGCGGTTTAGCGCCGCCTGCAGCCTAGGGCGTGATCCTGGAGACCCTGGATCCAGGAGTCCCACGTCGGGCTCTCTGCGTGGTGCCTGCTTCTCCCTCTGCCTGTGTCTGCCTCTCTCTCTCTCTCTGTGTCTCTATGAATAAATAAATAAATAAATTAAAAAAAAATAAAATAAAGAGGCTCTAAGAAAAAAAAGCTTAGGATTTCTGGTTTTAAATTCCAGGCTTCTTCTCTAACCAGTACTGTGACAAGTCACTTCATTTTTCTGGAACTAAAATTTTCTTATATTAAAATAAATATATGTCTAAGGTTACCTGGAGATAGGCATTTCTCTGCATGTGTAAGAGGTCACAGTGAGTGACCTCTATAGCTATGAGAAGAAGCACACCTCACCTATTTTTAAATGTTTGTCATTTGCACATGGCAAGAAAGCTTAATAAAAATCAGATTACCCAAGGAAGTATCGTTACTGCTTCTCACTGAATTGAATAAAGAAATAAGAAGTTAATAAAATCAAATATGTTTTTAAATACTTTTAACTCCAGAAAAAGAAAAAGCCATTTCAAATATGGACGTTTATAGTGCACTTAGTACACATCATGTCATTTTTTAAAATGTTTTCAACTTTAAAATTTGCCTAGGATTTATGAGAAAGGTAGTACTCTATTACAGTGGGTAAAAGATGAATTTTTCAATAGAGGAGTTGGGAGATCAATTGAGTATCTGTAAGAAAAATGTGTCTGGACAAACTACCATAGAAAAATAACCAGTTCAAAAATACATATCTAAAAGTTAAAGGTAAAAAAAAAATAAAAATAAAAGTTAAAGGTAAAATAATAAAGTTTGTTCAAAAGAAAACTTTGTTAACTTGGGCTATACAAGGATTTCTTAAATGGGACCCCCAAGGTAGTATTTACAAAATAAAAACTTAATAAAATGTATTAGAGTAAAATTAAGAATTTCTGTTATCAAAAACCAACTTTAGGAGAGTGTTAAAACAATCTTCAAATAAGAAAACATTTTCACAAAACATATATTCAACAAAAGATTGTATAAAGAACCCCTATAACTAAGAAAAAAGAGACCATTCAATAGAAAAATTGGGGGCATATGGGTGGCTTAGTCAGTTAAGTGTCTACCTTCAGCTCATGATCCCAGAATCCTGGGATAGAGCCCACGTCAGGCTCCCTGCTCAGTGGGGAGTCTGCTTCTCCTTCTTGCTTTGCCCCTGCTCCCTGATCATGCTCTCTCTCAAATAAATAATAAATCTTTTTAAAAAATAGAAAAATTGGTAAAAGGCATCAACACTTAATAAAAGAGCATATCCAAAAGGTTAATACATATCCTAAAAGATGCTCAACTTTGTTGATTACTGGGGACTTGATAATTAAACCCTAATAAAAACCCATTGCATACCCATCAGAGGGCTAGGTAATGGCAAAAATATGAAATAAGCAGAAGCCTAAAACACAAATGATGGGAGCGTCCACTAGTAAAACACTTTGGAGAACTATATGCTCATACTACTAAAACTAATATATATATGCATAAATACAACTATGACTATACATGTAATTATATGTAACTATATAACATACATACTATGATCTAGCAATTATACCTCTAAGAATATATTTAACAGAAATAAGCAAATATATTTCCCTAAAACATCTACTGTAATTGTCATAGTAAAAATATTTATATGCTCCAAACTGAAAACTACTCAAACATTCATAATAAAATACATAAATGAATTGTATAAACACTGTATAACACTGAGAAAGAATAAATTACAATCACATACAATATTATGAATGAAGATGACAATATAATGTTGAAAGAAGCCAGGTACAAAAGTCTATATAATTAGGATCCTATTTATATATAGTAGATAAACAGTAAAAACTGGGCTACTGTTAGCACATATAACTCTGTTGTACAAACAGCCAAAAGGCATTCTTTATCCAAGCTGATGAAGAACACATGGCTTGGTTGATGGAAAGGGATGAATTTCAACTCCTGTAAATGCTCGTCACTGGCCATCTTTATGCAGGGCTTAACAGTATATAAAGGATCTGCAGCTTCTTTCTACTCATAAGAAAATACTCTGTGGGAAGAAATACTGCTCTCCTTCCCCTATAGATATTACTAATCTTTCTTCCTTCTACTTCCACACTACCTTCTTAAAACGAAGTAATTGTCCATATTCACAGATAAAATAACCAACAAAGATCAGTGAGAACTATTGATGGCAAAGTACACCTGACAGCTGTCATCCACAAAAGCAGGATTCTAAAGGTAAAGGTAGAGAAGATAATTCATGAGAACACTGAATCTTAGAAGTCAAAGAGCAGATGACCATAAAGAGAGGTAAGAAGCAAGCAAACAAACAAAACAAAAAACAAACTTGCATACAAGCTAAGGGACAGAAGAGGGAGAAGGAGAAGCAGACTCCCTGGTAAGGGGCTTCCATACCAGGACTCCAGGATCATGACCTGAGCCAAGACAGACACTTAAGAAATTGAGCCACCCAGGTGCCCCTCACACATTGTTATATAGAGTATATATTTGTTTAGTTTTCTAGAAGGAATTTGGTTATATGTGTAGAAAGCCACAAAACCTGCAAAACATTTATCCTAGCAAAAACATTTTAGAAATTTATCCCAAGGCTATAATCTGAGATGAGCATTAAAATGTATGTATGAGTGTTTTTACAAAAATATTGTTTCAAATAATGATGAAAATTGGAATAACTTAGTGTTCATTAAAAAAAAGTCTGATTAAATTATGAGACAGCACATTATAGAATATGATTTAGTCTAGTATTGATAATAAAAATAAGTATCTATTCACATGAAAATATATTTAACTTTTCAAATGTTTCTACTACCACCTTATAAAGATTCATTTTATTTATGAGAGAGAGAGGGTGCATGAGTGGGGAGAGAGGGGCAGAGAGAGAGAATCTTCAAGCAGATTCCCTTCTGAGCACAGAGCCCAGTGCAGGGTTCAATCCCTGGACTCATGAGATAATGACTTGAGCCAAAACCAAGAGTTGGATGCTCAATTAACTGATGCTCAACCCCGGTGCTCCTCTACTATCTTTTTTTTTTTTTTTAAGATTTATTTGATAGAAAGAGCACAAGCAGGGAGAGTGGGAGAGGAGGAAGCAGGTTCTCCACTGAGCCGGAGCTGGAGGTAGAGCTGGATCTCAGGACCCTGAGATCATGACCTGAGCTGAAGGCAGATGCTTAACCAACTGAGACACCCGGTTGACTGCATCTATGCACTTCACAGATATTAATGCATTTCATTCTTATTTGGGGGTTGAAAGCAGGTAGTATGTCTATTTTACAGATGAGATACCCAAGGCATAGAAAGCTTAATTTGTATAAGATCATACAGACAGTAAGTGGTAAAGCAGAACTGAACATAGAACTGGCCCCGGAGCTAGGGAAGGCTCCTAGCTATACACTACCAACAGTTTTTCAGGTCCTGCCTCAAGCCCTATGCAACATACTATTGACACAAATGAGTGAAACAGCCTCTTAGCAAAAACATCATGTAATAATTGGCAAATATCACACAATATGGAATGTGTTCTAGTGGAAAAACAAGAAGTACATTTGTAGCAGGGAGGCTGAAACCAGCTCTGCCTCCTGGAGGCTAATTTGTCATGTGTGGTTCTTTCCCCAAAACAATAACTCCTCTTCCAGCCACTCAGCCCCTTATGCTCACAGACTTCCTTTAGGCTCACTTACCTGTGTATATACACTGCCAGTTGTGCATGAATCCTGGCAAAAATCATAGATTGGGCTCTAGGAAAAGGGTAGATGTAGTAGGGAGGAGTGTCCTCATATATTTATATGCTATATAGTTATATAGCATTTTCCATAACCAAGTGGTAAAATTTTAAGGTCTTGGGTAAGGTTAGATACATTTTCTCAACATTCTTTATAATTTTTCATTTAGTCATCCTTGAAAACCAGTGAGGTATTGTAGAAAAGAGTAGTGGCTCTGTTATCACCTGGGTCTGAGCTGGAATCTCGACTTGGTCAGGGACAAGGTGAAGGATTGTGTGGAATGAATTTAACTTCCCTAACACTGTATTAAGTGGGAATAATGAAAACTACTATAAGGCAGGTAGGTATTAGAATGAAATCTACTTTTCTTCCACCTTTGAAATAAATTAATGAACTCATATACTCACAGCTCAGAGTGAAAGCAAACCTAATAAAAAGTATTAAAAAAATCTTGCAAGTATTCTTTATATGCATGAAATTAAAGCCCAAGATACATAAAAGATACATAAAAGAAAAATATTATATTAAATTCCATCTTCTTGGTTAAAGGGAGGACCAAATTGCATTTTATTCAATCCCCAATACTAAGAAACCAACAGTTTCCAACTTAAAACCAAATTAACAGCCTATGGTTTCTGAGATAAATCATCCCAAACGGACAGCAGATATCCCAGATCAAGAAACCAGGGATGCTCTTGGGTTTTAGGCACTATAAAGTTAGACCCATGCAAATATGTGGTCATTTGTGAGAAAGAAGCTTCCATAAACTCCTGTCCCAGGAATACACAGTGGTAGGAGCACAGAGTGGGAAACTGTGGGACACTAGCGAATTCTAGCAGCCATATTTTACGAAGTTATTTTAATCACATAAAACTCCACATTAAAAAAATAATAAAAAAATTTTAGAAAAACAAACTCCACATTATTTCTAAGAGCAGATACCAGTACTGGCCTGGCTGATGCTCAATTTGGGTAATTGAATTCTTTCATATTTCAGATCTCCCTGGCACTTTTAATTAGCCATAATTTATATTCTTCCCAGTTTACAAACAAAACTATCTTTATTGCAGTTGTGGTGTTACCCAGAGACAGCAGATAAATTAACAAACAACTAGTAAATTATTGCCATTTCATTTCTCTTTTGCTTTACATTTCTATAAACTGCTAAAGGCCAGGGATTACTAGTTCCATTTTATAAGACCACTGAAGCTTCAGTGTAACCTAATATTAACATCTATGATAAGTTAGATTACAAATTAAAAAATTAATTCCCATTTGAGTTCCCATGTATATCTTAGGACAGAGATAAAATAATGAATCTTTTCTAAAAGAAAAAATAATCACTTCAGTATAAATAAGGGAGCATATGTGCTCACTTTTTTTCATTCTTTTTTGTTTTATATTTATTAGATTTCCACTTGAACTAAGTACTGTTCCAGGTGTTGAGGTCCAGAGATGCATAAGAGATAGCATTTCCCAGATCTTTAAAATGCACTAGTCCCCATTTAACTCATTTAATATTCACAAGAGCTTTATGAGGTAAATACTAATGTAACCCCTATTTTATATGTAAGAAACTGAGGCAAAGTACATTTTAATAACTTTCCAGAGATATGAACAGTTATAACCCCAGCTTCAAAGCTTGGCCATTTGATGCCTATTACTGCCCTCTGCCACCGTAACCATTTCTCCCATGGAGAGAACAGTCTTGGGCTTTAATATTACATAGAGGAAGGTGGACAATAAACAAATAGACAAACAAGAGATCTCTCTGCAAATGATCACATACAACTGCTGTGATGAGAATTAAAATATGCATGCTGAATAAAAAAAAAATGAGGTAGTTGCTTTAGGCTGGGTGATAAACTCTTCTGTTTAAGCTGAGAGATCTGGAACACAAGGGGCCAGCAAAGCAAACATGAAGGGAACAGTGCTTAAAGCAGAAAGAAGAGCTGATGCCAGGACCATGAGATGGGATAAATATGGCATGTTTGAGGAATCAGAATAGGCCCAGGCTAGAGGAGAAGAGGGTGAATTTTGGTTGTAATCAGGCACAGGATTATGAAGGACTTGAACAGTTCAAGATGTTTAGCTTTCATGTGTAATGGGGAGCTTTGGAGGATTTTAAAAAGGTAAACAGCACATTCTTTAATAAAAGATTATTTTTAAAGGGAAAATCTATTTAAGGGTAAGAGTGAAAGGAAAGAGAGACAATTTGATTCCTTACATAAGAGATGAGTTTTATTTGGACTAGGGTACATTTAGAGATTACGAAAAAGAATAAGAAAAATATAGAATGTTTTTGTTGACTTTGCTGATGAACATCAGAGGGGAAGCAGGTGAGAAAAAAAGGATCAAGTAAAACCCGGAAATTGTCATTATTTAGGAAAACCTAAGTCTATTCCATCAAAAGATTTCTGTAGTTTCTTCTGAGAATTCTTACCAAAAGAGGATTAAATGTGTTATAAGTTTTACTTTTTAGGGGGAGGTGGGTAGAATGGGCGAAATAGATAAAGGGGATTAAAAGTACCCTTATGGTGATGAGCCCTAAGTGATATATAGAATTGTTGGATCATTATATTGTATACTTGAAATTAATATAATACTGTATATTAATTATACTTCAATTAAAAATAAATTTTACTTAACTTCATAATAACTTCATTATCTGTGTTAACAGAGCTTTTTGCTCAATTCTTCATATTTTAAGAAATGACATAAGGCACATTTGAACACTCTTAACCTTGTTTAATTTATTTATTAATTTGTGTAACATGTTTATGACCTGACTAGACTGCCTAGAAATTGCTCACTTGAAATCATTAACTATTATCGCAGACAGAGCTAAGCAGAAGGGGATCTTGAACATGCGTTTTTGGTAAACAACACATAATATGACACTATTTTTAGCCACTGAATAGAACACTGAATTATCTTGCTGAGCTCATATCTCCATAAACAGAAGACATTACATTTGTTTTTTGAATTAAAGTGTGAGAAGACACGTTATAGTCCTTAAGCTGTATGAATAAAATATGTCTAAAATAATTTAAATAATATGTGTTTGGTGGAAAATAGTTTAAATAAAGATTTTGGAAAAATTGAAAGTATTTGCCATAGGTATTAGTGGAATCGGAGATAATGTTAATACATTTTGATAACTAAAACTTAAATTTTAGAAAGATTTTGTTTTCTTTCCTATTCTAATATGCAATATGTCTACATAGGTTTGGGCTAGTGTTTTAACAGATTATCTGTCCTGAGGTGCTTTTCCAGCATGATTTTGCAGTTAAAAAAAAAGAAAAACAAACCTCAATATCAGAGGATTTTGCTTAATTTTGGGTGGTCATGAGATCAGAGGGAGAAAGTCATAGATGTACAATGGTAAAACATTTATGGTGCTGCCAGCAGCTAAGCCCAGCTAGGAATCTAAGAAATATTAGGCAGGAATTGACAGAAAACAAAAACAAAAAAATCCTGGAAGAAGGACATCTGGAGGAGCTGATTGTTGTTGGCTTCCCACTTAGGATTATGTTCATACTATGCTACTACTTCTTAGACTTTTAAAGAGAGTATTCTCTTAAAGGAAACAAGTAAATACCCATAAACTCTGATTTCTTCATATTCTTTTATACCAGGTTTGATTTTTAGAAGGAGTTTCACTAGGACATTAAGACTATAACTTCTGATTTAGTAAGTCTGGGTTTAAAGACTTGCACGTGTGTTTCATTTGCTACTAGACTTGAGAATAAAAATACAAATGCATAAAAATTTAGGCATAAAAACTGGAAACCTTGTTTGCTGTCATCAAACCCCAGTCAAAAATGCTCTTGCTGGATTAAAGCCTCTTTCTACTCTTTGGGGTCTCTTTGCTCCAAATTTTGTTTAGAAAATCTCCTCTCTAAAGCATACTTCTTCCATTGTCCCAAATCCTTCACTGTCCCCCACTGCACCCCCCCCCCCAGGAACAAGTTTGAATGAGGAATCTTTTGGTAAGGAGTGACTACTAAATGAATGTTCATAGTCCCCCACATGAGCACGTCAGACACTATAGACAGTCTGGTATTTTCTTCTTCTGCCTAATGAGAGACAAAGTTTATTTCTTAATTTTTTCAATGAAATTTGGTTCCCAGAATATATGATAAATTCTAAGGATGCTGCTATGTCTAAATCATAGGACAGATGCAGATAGATGACAGATTGTTATTCAGTCTAATAGCAAAAAAATATGCAAAATTAAAGCTTTTAATTTTGAGTGTAATTTCTTTCTCTGGTTGTTTAATTGCTTGTCATCTAAGTTTTTTGTCCTAATAGGGATTTTTTTTTCTTCTCTCATTCAAGGGAGAATAAAATCTGACAAACATATAGCAGACAATGCATTAAAAATTATGTGGATATGGAATGATATATGTATAAAATTCCTTTAAAAACTATGTGATAATATCATTATTATTTAGTCCTTTATTTTTCTCATGAAGAATCAAATATAGGAGATTAAATGACTCTCTAAAGGTTACATAAATATCTAATCTTTTGGTTCCTAGGAATCTTGGATGAGTTCAGTGCCTCCTCCATCATATCACATAGCTTTAATACTCCAAAGACTTAGGAAAATCTTTCCATATTCACATAAGTTGTTTCTTCTTCTGCAATCATTTCCCAAACCCCTTATCACTCAATCTACCTGGAGTACAGAGAGGTTCATCCAAACAGGTGTAATGAGAGTGGCCTAGAACAGATCTCATCCTCTAAATCTGGCTTGCCTTTGTGACTATCAGTTCTTCTCAAGTTCTGATGCGTATTGTCATATAAAAGTTAAGAAAGAAGGACAAAACTTGAGATGCTATTTATAACATAGTGCTATAGATAAAACAAGATTTGTTCCTTTTTCATTTTTCCTAAAGTATGCCATGCTCCATAAGAAGGACCAGGTCGCTGGAGGGGCTACCAATGCTACCCCAAGCTTATTCTAGATGTCATGACTCTCTGCAGAAGTTGGAGTTGTCCTAGTAGACTGGAGTGTGCTGTCCATGGTGCTGAGGAATCAGTGCTAAATATAGATCTGCTACAAAATCCTCTCCCAAGTGGTTACATAGAGCAGTATCTAACTTTGTGTTGCAGGAGCCTGGAGAAAGCTATGAAAGATATGCAACCATTTAAAAAACATAACAGCATAAGGTAGCTTTGAGAAAATCTTATTTATAACCACAATTGAACTTAAGATGAACAATTCACATCACTAGGAGAAACAGATTTAAATTTATTTATAACTATTTTGCTTTTCTTAAAAGTAATACTCCTTATATGTTTTAAAAAATTAAATCAAGAGGAGTGCCTGGGTGGCTCAGTTAGTTAAGCATCTGCCTTCAGCTCAAGTCATGATGGCAGGGTCCTGGGATCAAGCCCCGCATTGGGCTCCCTGTTCATTAGGGAGTCTCTGGTTCCCTCTTTCTGCTCCTCCCCTTTGCTCTTGCTCTCTCTCTCTCTCTCTCCCCCCGAAATAATTAAATAAAATCTTTTTTTAAAAAATAGAGCAGGGATCCCTGGGTGGCACAGCGGTTTAGCGCCTGTCTTTGGCCCAGGGCGCGATCCTGGAGACCCAGGATCGAGTCCCACGTCGGGCTCCCTGCATGGAGCCTGCTTCTCCCTCTGCCTATGTCTCTGCCTCTCTCTCTCTCTCTCTCTGTGTGACTATCATAAATAAATAAAAAAATTAAAAAAAAAATAGAGCAAAATCTTTGGTTGTTGTGTCCCTAGTTATATTTCCTTCCAAAAACTTAAAGTAGAGTAGTGTGAAATAGTATAATTGTCAACCAAAAGAATAAAATTATCTAGAGAAAATTAAGTAAAATTCGCCCTGTGGATATAGGAAAACTAGATAGGCATTACAGTTCAGCTTTAAGCTGGGGCCTATGTGAAATGGACACTTGTGGACAAAAAAAGGCAGAATCACCTTTTATTGTGTGAGTTACTGCATATTTAGAAGACAGTCTCTATCTACAGTCCCTCCATGTACAAATATCTCTTCATTCAACTGTTATACACTTGAAAATAGATATGCATAGAAGTTATGCACATAATTATTCCAAATGGCCTTGGCTGCTTTGCTGTTCATTTTTCTGGAGTAGGTACATTGTATTCTAATTGGAAATATTCTCTATGATGCACATAGAATCAAGATTGCAAACTGCAGTTGGATCCCTGGCTCCTCTCAGATAGGCAGTGCATGATTTTTTGGCCCCTAAAACTACTAACCTTGGTCTCTGCTTGTGCTATATGATGTCTCCCAAAAATTCCCTGAAATGTGAAATTATGTGCCTAGTGGAAATTTGAGTCTCTATCTCATATTTTATTTACATTTGCTTCTCACCTTACTCAGAGTAGAAGTTTGTCCTAATATGAATTCCTAAGAGGTAGTTCTAAGATGCACTTTGGAGTTCCCCAACAATGCTATGATCATAATCATCATACCCAATCTCTTTCCCTGAGTTTCAAACTGTCTACAGCATGAAGGAAGACAATTGAGCATGTATAGGCCTCGGGTCATGAGCAATAGCAATAACAAAAACAATAGCAATAACAAAAACAATAGCAATAACAATGATAAATGTCACTGCAAACGAGGTGCTCAAAGGCCCTCTCTGTGCTGTTTGTTAAGAACTGATGTCTCTGTAAACACTTCTCTCTACACTTTTCTCCACTTCCTCATGTTTAGAGCGTTGTTGATACTTTCTAGGGAGTGGGTTTATTTTTATAAATATGTATTGTAGTCACTATTGAAGACATTAATTTTCTCATCATTCACTTCGTTCTTGTTATTTTTCTGTTGCTGAGAATTTTCCTATTAGAGCTACAAATATTTTATTAGGCACTAATGACCCCATTATTACTAAATCCAAATTGCAATTCTAATTCTTAAATTCTTTTTTGTCTGAAAGCACACTCTCATTGTGGTTTTATGAAACCACATTATTCTTTTCTTTCATCACTTCATATATATAACCCTTAAATGATAGTTTCCCTCAGCCTTCTATGCCAGATTCTCTTCTCTCTCCACTCTACATTGCCTGTGGTTTTGCCTGTTCTCAAGCCCAGTTATTCCTTATGTCCTAATGACTTACTCCAACTACTTTCCAAAACTCATGTCTCAACTGTCCAACCACCTTTTTAGCATTTATGCCTTAGTGTCTTGCTGGCCCTGCAAATCAACATATCCAAAACTGAACCCATCACTGTACTTCTCAACACATGCATACACACACATATGTCTCTTTATCCTCATCTCAATATTTACTTTCAAAGAAAAAAGATGATATCCATAGTTAGCCACATCAAACTTCTGGCAGTCATTCTTCATGCCATCAACAACCACATTTTCCCCCAATAATCCATCACAGAAATTCACCATTTCCTGTCCATGGAAGATTCTGAATAGATACTGGATGTTTTCACTTATTTTTACCTTTAGCACCATGAACTCAGTACAGCCACTGTCAGCTCTTACTGAATTGCTACAACAGCCTTGCTTTCATTGATACCCAGTACTACATTGCCCCACTGATTCTTCACAAAGAATCCTAATAATTTTAAAAAACATTTTATTACATCGATTTTCTTAAACTCCTAAGTGTTGGGCAGCCTGAGTGGCTCAGCGGTTTAGTGTCGCCTTCAGCCCAGGGCGTGATCCTGGAGGGATCAAGTCCCACGTCAGGCTTCCTGCATGGAGCCTGTTTCTCCCTCTGCCTGTGTCTCTGCCTCTCTCTCTGTCTCTGTCTCTCATGAATAAATAAATAAAATCTTTAAAAACAAACAAACAAACAACAACAACAAAAAAAAACCTCCTAAGTGTTTTTTCATTGCCACTGGGATGAAAACCACACCTGCCAGCTCTGACTCCTATTTCTCCAGCCTTTCTCCTGCTATTCCCCTACCTCCCTTTGTTCTTTACTTGCTTTTTCTCCTACCTGAATATTCTCCTCTTCATGCAGCTAGCTTGTATTGATCATTTAGCTCTCAATTTAAGTCCCTTTTTCAATGAAACCACCATTGTAGCTTCTTCATTCCCTCTGCACAGACTCAGATAATTTGTCCCCCTTGCTCCTGGTGCCTCTCCACCATATCACTTATGAGCATTCCTTTCTTTCTCCTTATCTCTAATATCTAGCAAAATACTTGGCATATATGGACACTTAATGTTTATTGGAGGATGAGTGAAAGTACAGAGCATGTTTTTTTGTCCATTGAGTTAATATGTAATCTTGTTCTGTCTATAATAACAATGCTGTCCTACATACCAATTACACACTCATATATATGTTTAGTGTATCTGCAGAGAAACAAAGAGGGACAGGAATTGAGGATGAAGTTAGGAGAAATAGGGAGTGGTTTCAGTTCTTCAAGGCTTCAAGTCAATTAAAACTGATAAACTTTTTAAAGAGTAACTTTGGATTTTTTTATCATGAAAAAGTTGTTTATTTTGAATTTCTAATTTTTGCCTTTCAGCATTTTAGTAATATTTATTTAAGAGAAATGAAAGAATTTTTCTTTTTATTTAGTCTCAGGAGAAAATAGATAAGCTATAAATGGGACACTCCAAATAAAATTATTTCCATTTGGGTTTAGAATCAATAGTATGACCTTTTACAGAAATCAGGAAATGTATATTACTAATTATGATTTACATAAAGATTAAGGAGGCTTTGCATTACCTTTACACATATCGCAAGAAAGGCTCTGAACAGTTTGAGAAACATATAAGGGGTTAGGAATTTTAATGACAACAAATCTGGACAATGACAAATCTGGAATTTTTTAACCACAAAAGTGGATAGATAGTATGTAAATAATCTAAAGTTGTTTACAAATGACTTACTGCACATCTATAGTAAATGGATATACCCTGAAATTTTTGTGCATGGGTTGATATAATAAAAACGAAACACAATAATAGGCTGAATTATATGATTTTTGGTTCTATTAGTTCATAATGTTTCCCTAACTGACAATCAGGTAACCAGATTTTTTTTTTCCCCAAGCAAGAATCATGTCTATATGGGCATTTTAAAAAGATGCATCTACCTTCCAGCCCCTCCCTCCCTTCCTCCCTCTCTCCATTCCTCCCTGTGTGGGGGGGTAGGGGGGTGGGGAGTCAGTGAGAATTACATATGGCTTAGTTTGAGATCCGACATAGAACTAAACTGAATTAGTTAGCTTAGTTTATGGATCATGATACCATTTGTTTCATGTAATAATACTATTATACATACATATAATGTATTCAATATACTTATATATAATCCAATATATGCACTATAATACTATTACATATAATTTATTCAATATAATAATATATTGATATATAATATATATTCATATGTAATATATTCAATATGATAATATATAATATTCAGAGCTCTACTCCTTCTCAAGTCGCACCAAATAAACTATGTTTATATACATTATGTATATTAAACACTTTATATAAGGTTTTTAGAAGATGGAGCATTTACACAGAGCTCCAGCTCTTCACCATTCTATTCCCTTTCTCTCTGCCTTTCCTCAAACTCCTGTTTTCCTTGTGAAGGGAAGTTCCATCATCTTTTTGCTTGCTGTGCACTGATATGCCTTTTGCCTTTCAGAGTCTCCTCTCCCCTTCCCCATAAGAAGCTTATCAAGCTATGTCCCTAAACAAAAATTAGTCTCTCACTAAAATTATTCTGTCCTCCGCTTCTTTTTTAAGAAAGCCAAAAGAACTGCACCATGTTACAAAAAAGTTGTCTTTTAAAAACTAATAAGCCTATTAGTTTACACTTTTACCATTTTCTAATAAAGTAATAATGTGATGCTGATTTGTAATAATAAATTTGTGGGAAAGAAAGAAGTACCAGGGTCTTTTAATGATAATGGCAACAACTAATCAATCTAAAATTTAAAAATCTACAATAAACTGATTACTTTTTGGCATCTTAGAGTAAGGGAACTATTATAAACAATGGTTAGCAAAATTTTTGAGATTGTAAGTAAGTTAATAAATGAACATTTGAATGACCAAATTTTGTATGTGTTTGGCATGCATATCATGCAATAATTATAGTAACAAGAGCAATTACTGTAAGTCATCCTTCATTGACTATTTAAGTATCTTTTTATGCCTAAATATATAATAGTTTCCCTTTTATTACTTTTAAAATGAATACTAATTTACCTTTTTATTTTTTTATTTTATTGTTTTTTAAGATTTTATTTATTCAAGAGAGACACAGAAAGAGAGAGAGGCAGAGACACAGGCAGAGGGAGAAGCAGGCTCCCTATGGGGAACCTGATGCAAGACTCAATCCCTGGACCACAGGATCATGACCTGAGCCAAAGACAGATGCTTAACCACTGAGCCACCCAGGTGCCCCTACTTTACCTTTTTACAGTAGTAATTCAAAATTAACATCACTTTACTGGATAAATTAGATAATTTAGAGATGAAAGTGATGTATTGAATCCATCCTTTACGACAACTAGGGAAGAAAATCCATTGCTTTCTGGAATGAACACAATACAAATGATGGAAACAAAATAAGTTTAGAAAACTTGGTTTTGGTATTTGAATTGGGCAAGTATTAAACATAGAGTCTGAATTCATTTCAATTCTGCCTTGTTTGAAAAAGATTATTATGTAGGCTCCTTTTTATTTTTTAGGCTCCTTTTTTTTTTAATGTTCTTTTTTTTTAATTTTTTTACTACCATCTCTTCAATAGTAAAAGGGGAAATTAGAGAAAAGAAAAATAACAAAAATCAAAATGAAAAGTCATTTGAGGAACAGTTTACAGCACAAAATGTTAGTTATTGACCTTTGAAGCTTTTCTGTCCTGGTTATTGAAAGAGTTTTTTATATGAGAGAGCTGGTGAATCATCTTTTCAATCAATAAATCTCCTTCATGGAAGTTGTGTTGTTGCCCAAGATTTGATAAGGCCAGCTAATGTCCCCTATATCCTAAAATGCTGTTACGGTCTGTAAGACAATGGTATTCTTTAAGACTTCCTGAAATAAAGCAAAGAATATAAAATTGCTACCATTAAATTGAAGAAAAAGGTAAAGCCACCAACCCTATTCTGTAATCTTGGAATAAATGGAGTTAGTTAAACCCCTATATTATTGCCCTTTTGTGTTTTGAGTCCCAAAGTGAAGCTTGTGTTTGGCAGAGATGATTGAATCTCACCTCTGAGTCACTTACAATGGCCTAGAAAGATGGCAGATGCAACCAGAATGATCAGAAGTACATTCTAAAATAAATTAATATCCACCAAATACTTAATGCCAAGAATTTGGTCAATATTATTTAATGGAAAGAAAATTCTTAGGTACCAGTTTTGCTTTATGGAGTTATAAGAGGTATACCAAAGAATCAGAGATTACAGACCAGCTACTCAGAGCATTATTTCCTTATTTCAATTGATCCTTATTCTGCTTATGTCCAGTGGTGAAACTTACATACTGACTTTTTTGACATTTAAGGACAAGGACGAGAACAAGAAAAAATAAATGATGACAATATCAGAATCACTTCAAAATGTTTAAGATGTTACTTATTTATTTGGGAGAGAGAGAGTGAGCACCAGCAGAGGGAAGGGCAGAGAGAGAAGCAGACTCTCCACTGAGCAGAAAGGTCGCTGCGGGGCTTGATTCCAGGACAACCCCAAGATCATAACCTGAGCAGAAGGCAGATGCTTAGCAACTGAGCCACTCAGGCAACCTCTCATTCAAGGTTTTGATTCAGTAAATATTCTTATATACATATAAAACAATTGTCTACAACTTAGATTCTGTGTGTTAAAACACATCTGTGGGTTATATTTGTTACCCATAAATTGAATCAATTTTCATTATTGGAAAGCCTAAGTTACAAAGAAATATTAATGTAAAAGAAAATCCACTTATAATACGTGTATTCTGTATTCATGGCAATACACAGATATTCCTCCCTCATAACTCATGGTGATTTTGAGTTTCCTATAAGAGCAACCAAGATTAATAAGGATTCATATTAGTTCAAGTAGTAAAAAACCTTTCTCTTTCTCTGTGCCTGTTTTATAAGGAGAGGTTGATAAAGGAAAACAAATACAAATTGGTCATTCATCTTCTCCCACATAAGTTAGCTAAAGCAAAACTTGGAAGTTCTGAATTTTTTACTTCATCTTTAGAAATACACAAAAAATACTTTATTTTTCTCAAAATTTCTTCCTATACTCTGATGGCTTCAGTAATTTGAGTTTTAGAATTAAACTCAGCTGGGTTGCTAATTAACTTTCTATAACTTAGATACAAATAAAACCAGAACTATTCCCTTCATTTTTCATTGGCTTCTCTGGTCTCTTTCATAAGAAACCATCTACTGGTAAAAAATAAAAATCAAATCTCCTATCCAGTTCAAAACCTGGACTGCTTATACTATTAAACCATCCTTCAGATAGCCTCTCAACTAACTTCTCCACCATCCTAGTTCTTAGCATAAGAGAAGCATATAGTTGTACAGAGGGCTGTGTGTTTTATGGGGTCTTATGCTAGTCGTGGACTGTGCACTGGCTGGCATCTGATGGCTGTATGTGAATCCTATGTCTTCTTTGTCTTTAGGTATCCCTAAAGCCAGGTAGGTATTCCTGGCCTTTAATCCTTAAGTCCATATCCATTGGCTTTTTTTTTTTCTACCCTCAGATCTAAAAATGGCCCTAATGGCAGTCCCTAGTGAGTTTCATCTACCTAGGGATTTGTCCATGAACTAATCAGGGATCTGAGGGCAATTGTCAGTGATCTTAGTCAGAATGGTCTTCTCTTGTATGCTCCTTGTACTACCACAGGGATGCTAGGAAGCTTTTCACTTGCTCCTGGTTCTGTAATAGGGGAAACAAAGGTTTCTCTAAGGAAATAAGACTCGAATACTCCCTCTGCTGGACAGCGTGGAACCACCAAGGTTACTTTGATGAGTCCGTTGCCAGGTCGTAGGGAATCCCAAATGAGTGGTGCCCTAACTAATATGTTCCACCCTAACATAAATGACATTTTCTAGAAAAACATGTAGAAGAAGAAAAGCAAGACAGCCATTTGTGGTCATTTCCATGACCTCTACTTCTAATCCATTCCTCCTCTGATTTCTCTGGGTTCAGAAAAAACTAGCTTTCCTCCATGTTTTTTTTATTTGGACCTTCCTGGTATGGCCCACACATTTGAGCTCTTGATATGCTAAAAAAGGGAGGTAAAGAAGTTTGACGATCTTTCCTCATGATAATATCCTAGTTCTCAAGGTTATTGACTTCCTTCCAAATAATATTTTTAAATGTCAGAAGCTGAATCTTTTCCTTTGATTCCTTCTGTAACAAATCCTAATCCTCTTCAAGCAAGACAGAGTTGGATAAAGAGGATATGATACAAAAGAAAGTTTCAAAGGTTAAAAGGAAAAGCACATAAATAACCTTAGACCATCACACTCAGTACAGATTTTCTCTTTTTAGGCTTCTAAAAGCAGACCATGAATATAAAGTATATATAAAATTCAAAGGGCAATGTCTTAAAAGTGGTAAGTTCCAGAGCCAGAAACATAATACTGGTAAGTATATGGCATAAAAAAATCAAACATATTTACATAATAAAAATAGTGATCAAAATTAACTTATTTGAGAAAATACTCTTAATATAATTATCAAAGCATTGAAACTCATTATTCTTAAAAACTTGTACAAATAAATAGAGAAAATATAGCACCCTATTCATAAATTAAGCACTGTGTGAAAGTAGAGATGCAAACGCCCAAGCAACATTAAAATAAATGTTCGGAAGATTTCTGATTTCTAGTTTTGTGGAAAGTGTGGAAGTTGTCACTCCATTTTAATGATAAGTAAAAAGCTCAATAGATGGATCAACAACTTTTCTTGAATCCATAAGAGACGAAAGGACATAGAGCAAAATGCTGCCCCCAACATTCAAGGGACAGAAAGGTAAATATGAAGACAAAGTCTACTGATAGAGACTGCTGTGGAAACCAGTGCCCAGGTAGGAAAACCTAAAATGTCATTGATAAATTGCTGAAGGCTTTGTGTGGACAACTCTAAGAGTCAAAACTCCAGGTGGAGTTAGCCATATGACACCACAAGTTTGGTGGAATTTACCTCCAGGAGCTCAACCAGTTTCCCACAAGAAATACTAGAGAATAATCCTTTTGTGATTTCAACAGGGATAGTGGAAAGGGAACTATTTCGATATATACATAAGTACTGTTTTCCTGTCTGACCTATGGGGTAAAGAAATAAACACCTGAGAAAGTCTTTTGAAGTCCACAGCCCAGACTCATAGGATCACTAAGGACTAAGACCTAGTCATAGAAAAAAAAAAAAAAAAAAAGACCTAGTCATAGGAACCATAGAATGTTCCCCTTCTCCTACAACTTACCACAACATTACTAAAGGCCTACTTACAGCAGTTGCTTTGACCAGGTACATTATGTCTGGCTACCAAGAAAAAAATTATAAGCTATACCAGAAGGTGAAAAACACACTTTATTTTATTTTTTTTAAAGATTTTATTTATTTATTTCTGAGACACACACACACACACACACACACACACAGAGAGGCAGAGACACAGGCAGAGGGAAAAGTAGGCTCCATGCAGGGAGCCTGACGTGGGACTCGATCCCAGGTCTCCAGGACCACACCCCAGGCTGAAGGCGGCACTAAACCACTGAGCCACGGGGCTGCCCAAAAACACATTTTGAAAGAAATAGAAAAAGCTTAAAAACCAAACATGCTAAAGATGTTGAAATCATCAGATTGGGAATTTAAAACACCTATGATTAATATGATAAGGACTTTAATGGGTAAAGTAGGTAGCATGCAAGAACAGATGGCTAATTAAGCAGAGGGATGGAAATCATAAGGAAGACCCAAAAAGGAATCCTAGCAAAAAAAATGAATAAAATAAAACATTGTAACAGGAATAAAGAATACCTCTGATTAGCTTATTAGTAGACTAGATACAACTGAGGAATGAATATTTGAACTGGAAGATATAGCAATAAAGTCCTCAAAAACTAAAAAATATTGAAAAAAATAATATCCAAGGACAACTACAAAATGTGTAATACAGGGCAGCCCTGGTGGTTCAGCGGTTTAGCACTGCCTTCAGCCCAGGGCATGATCCTGAAAACCTGGGACTGAGTCCCACATCGGGCTCTCTGCATGGAGCCTACTTCTCCCTCTGCCTGTGTCTCTGCACCCCCCTCTGTCTCTCATGAATAAATAAATAAAATAAAAAAAGATGTGTAATACATACATAACAGGAATAACAAAAATAAAAAGAGAAAGGAACAGAAGAATATTTGAAACAATAATGACTAAGAATTTCCCTCAAATTAATGTAGAAAGTAAATCACTCATCTAGGAAACAAAGAATGTCAACCAGGAAAAATGTCCAAAATTTTATTATATATATATATGTATATATATATATATATATATACATATATATATGTTATACCAACACTTATATTCTTTAAACTACAAAAGATTAAGGATAAAGGAAAAGTCCTGAAAGAAGCCAGAGTGGAGGAAACACTTTACCTATAGAGGAATGACTATAAGAATTACATCCCAGAAAGCATGCAAGCAATAAGAGCATGAAGTGAAATATTTCAGTATTGGGAGAAAGAAAAAAAATCAATGTAGAATTCTGTACTTTGTAAAATTATCCTCAAAACTGAAGGACAAATAAATACTTTATTGGACAAACAAAAAGTGAAGGAATCTTTTGCCAGTAAAGGCTTACTTCCTTGCAAGAAATGTCAAAAGAAGTGTTTTACAGAGAAGGAAGATAACATAGGTCAGAAAATCAATCTACATGAAGTAAGAAGAACACTGAAGAAAGGGTAAGTTAATATAAAAGTTTAAAAATATTTTTTCTTATTCTAATTGATCTAACATGAATTTGTTCAAAATAATAATAACAACAGTATTTGATTTTATACACACACATGTATGTATATACGTGAAATGAATGACCACATGCCACAAGGGACAGGAGGAAGGAATTAGAATTTTTTTGTCATTATAAGGAACTCCCAGTACCTGTGAATGGTACTGTGTTATTTGAAAGCAAACTTGGATTACATATAAATGTATATTGCAAACTCTGGGGCAATCACTAAAAATTATGAAAAAAAGAATAACCAACATATTAAGAAAGAAAATAAAACAGAATCACTAAAAATGCTCAATTAAAACCATAAAAGGCAGGCATGCCTGGGTAGCTCAGTTGGTTAAGCATCTGCTTTCAGCTCAGGTCATGATCTCAGGGCCCTGGGATTGAGTCTGCATCAAGCTGCCTTCTCAGTGGGAGTCTGCTTCTCCCTCTTCTCCTCCCCCTGCTTGTGATCTCACTCTGTCTCAAATAAATAAATATTTTTTTAAAGTGAAAGGCAGAAAAAAAGTGGAAGACAAAAATAGGAACAATGAATAAGGGCAACAAATAAAAGACAGTAACAAATATGCCAGATATTAATCTTATTACATTAATAATCACTTTGAATGTCAACGGTCTAAACGTACCCATTAAAAGATACAGTTTGTCAGAATGGATACAAAAAAAAGAAAGAACAACATCCAAATATACATGTTTACAAGAAACCTACTTTAATTATAAATACATACAGATTAAAAGTAAATGGATGGAGGGCATCTGGGAGTTGCTCAGTGGTTGAGCATCTGCCTTTGGCTCAGGTCATGTTCCTGGGGTCCTGGGATCGAGTCCCACATCAGACTCCCTCCAGGGGAGGGAGCCTGCTTCTCCCTATGCCTATGTCTGCCTCTCTTTCGGTGTCTCTCATGAATAAATAAATAAAATCTTTAGAAAAAAATAGTAAATGGATGGAGAAAAGTATAACATGATGGCACTAACAAAAAAAAGTAGGAGTAGCTATAGTGATTTTGAACAGAGAAAGCAGCATCAGAGATAAAGAGGGACATTACATAATGATAAAGGGATCAATTCTCAAAGAAGACATTACAATCCTTAACATGTATGCACCAAATAACAGAATGAACTATGTGAGGCAAAAACTAACAGAATGGCAAGGAAAAATAGATGAATCCATTATCATAGTTACAGTCTTCAACACCTATCAGAAACACACAAATCCAGCAGGCAGAAAATCAGAAAAGACATGGTTGAATTAAAAAACACCATCAATCAACTGATTATAATTGACATTTATAGACCACATTATCCAACAATATCAGAAGATATATTCTTGTCAAGCTCACATGGACATTCTCAAAACAGAACAAAATAAACAAAACTATGTTCTAGACCATAAAGCACACCTAAAATTTTTTAAAAATAAAAATTATACAACATCTGCTCTCAGACCATGATTGAATTAAACTGGAAAGAAATAATAAAAATATAATTAGAAAATCCCAAAATATGTGATTAAAAAACCCACGTCTAAACACATAGGTTAAAAGAGGTTAGAAAATAATAAAACTGAGAACACACCTTATCAAAATTCGTGAGATCTGGTGAAAGCAGTGCTTGGAGTAAATTGTATAGCATTAAGAGCATATATTAGAAAAAAATATAAAATAGATAACCTAAGTTTTGGCCTTAGGAAACTAGAAAAAGAAAGCAAATTAATCCATGGTAAAGAGAGGATATATGAAGAATTAGAACAGAAATCAATGAAACTGAACATGGGAAATTAATAGAGAAAATCAATGAAACTAAAAGCTAGTTCTTTGAAAAGATCAAAATGATTTATAGGCTTCTATCCATGTTAATTAAGGAAAAAAAGAGAGAAAATACATATTTCTAGTACAAGAAATGAAAGAAGGGATATCACTATAGTCACATGGACATTACAAGGATAGTAATGAAATACTATGAGCAACAAATTTGATAACCTAGATGATATGGACCAATTCCTTGAAAAATGCAATTTTGCAAAACCCACACAAGAAGAAATAGACAATATGAATAGGCCAAATCTATTTTAGAAATTGAATCAATAATTACTAACCTTTGACAGAAAGCAACAAATCCAGATAGGTTCAGTGGTGAAATCTAACAAACATCTACAGACAAAGTTATATCAGTCTTTATAGTCTTTTTGGAAGACAGAAGTAGATGGACTACTTCCAAACTCATCCTATGAATTGGAATTAGGAATTAGCCTAATATAAAAACCAGACAGAGATATTACAAGAAAAGAAAACTAGAGATCAATCTCTCTCATAAACATAGATGCAAGCACTCTCAACAAAATACTAGGAAATCAAATTCAACAAGGTACTAAAGAATTATACACCACAATCAAATGAGATTTATTCAAGGTATGCAAGTTTGGCTCAACATTCAGAAATTAATATAATCCATCATATCAATAAGGTAAAAGAGAAAAACATCATACAGTCATATCAATAGATGTGGAAAAATCATTTAACAAATTTCAACACACATTCATAATAAAAGTTCTCAGTTAATTTACAAGGGAAAATTCCTCAATTTAATAAAGAACATCTATAAAAAAATCCATAGCCAACAGCATACTTAATCGTGGAAAATCTGAAACTCTACAATGAAGATCAGATACAAGGTTAAGAATGTCCCCTGTCACTATCCATTTTCAACATTGTAAGAGAACTTCTATATAATGCAATAAAACACCAACAAGAAATAAAAAGTGTACAGTTTGGGATGGAATAAAGCAAGCGATCTTTGTTTAAAGATGATATAATTGTCTAGGTAGAAAATCTGAAATAACAATAAAAAATCCTCGAATCGGAAGTTATGGCAAGGTTGCAGGATATAAGGTTAATATACAAAAGTCCATTGCTTTCTCATATACTACCAATGGACAAATATGTAATTTTTAATTAAAAACACAATACCATTTACATTAGTACCTCCCAAAATGACATACTTACACTTAAGTCTAATAAAGTAGGTATAAGTTCTATATGAGGAAAATTGCAAAACCCTAATACATGAAATAAAAAAGTAAATAAATGGAGAAATAACCCATGTTTATAAATAAGAATACC
The DNA here is from genome assembly GCF_048164855.1 of Canis lupus baileyi. Classification (NCBI taxonomy): domain Eukaryota; kingdom Metazoa; phylum Chordata; class Mammalia; order Carnivora; family Canidae; genus Canis; species Canis lupus. The sequence goes on along the minus strand of NC_132844.1, from coordinate 18,271,047 downwards.
CAATATTGCCAAGCTGTTAGTTCTTACCAACTTGATCTATAGATTCAGTATAATCTCAGTCAAAAATCCTAGCAAGTTCTCTTATGGGTATCAACAAATTGATACTTTGGAATCAAAGTTTATATGGAGAGAATAAAAGATCCAGAATAGCACACACAACACTGAAGGAGAACAAATTTGGAAGACTGATGCTACACAACCTTATGACCTATTAGAAAGCTATATAATCAACACAGCATGGTATTGGATAAAGAACAGAGATTATTGGAAAAGAGTAAAAAGCCAGAAGCAGGCATACAATAGTCAACTGATCTTCAACAAAAGGCCAAAGGAAGTAAAATGGAACAAAGAGAGTTTTTCAATAAGTGGTACTGGAACAACTGGACATCCACATAGATAAAAATAAGATGAAAACACAGAAGGAGACAAATCATAAGAGACTCTTAACTGTAGGAAGCAAACTGAGGGTTGCTGGAGGGGTGGTGGATGTGAGGATGGGTTAACTGGGTGATGGGCATTAAGGAAGGCACTTAATGTAATGAGCACTGGGTATTATATGCAACTGATGAATCACTAAATTACCTCTGAAATCAATAATATACTAAAGGGCAACTAAATTGAATTTTAATTTAAAAGAAAAGAAAATGAATCTAGACACAGACTTTACATTCTTCACAAAATTATAAATGTAAATTACAAAACTATAAAACCCCTAGAATATAATGTAGGAAAAAATTCACATGACTTTGGATATGGTGATGCCTTTTTAGATACAACAAAGACACCACCCATGAAAGAAATAATTGATTGACTAATTAAAGACTTCTGGGGTGCCTGAGTGGCTCAGTCAGTTGAATATCTGACTCTTGATTTCAGCTGAGGTCATGATCTCAGGGTCACGAGTCTGAGCCCCACATTGGGCTCCATGTGGGGCATGGATCTTGCTTAAGATTTTCTTTCCCTTTCCCTTTCCCTTTCCCTTTCCCTTTCCCTTTCCCTTTCCCTCGCCCCTCTTCTCTCTCTCTCAAAAAATATATAAATTAATAAATAAAAATTAAAACTTCTGTGAAAAATAATTTCAATAAAATGAGAACACAAGCTACAGATTGGCAGAAAATATTTGCAAAAGACACATCTGATAAAAGAGTGCTATCCAAAATACACAAAGAACTCTTAAAACTCAGCAACAAAAAAAAAAAATGTATTTTTTAAATGGGGCAACGACTTAATAGACATTTCATAAAGAAGATATACAGATGACAAGTAAGTATTTTAAAAGATGCTCCACATAATATCATCAGGGAAATACAAATGAAAACATACCACCACTATACACCTGCTAATAGCCAAAAGTCAGATCACTGACAACACCAAATGCTGATGAAGATGTGGAGCGATAAGAATTCTCTTTTCTTGTTGGTGGGAAAAAAAAAATCCACAGCCACTTTGGAAGTCAGCTTTGCAGCTTTTATCTGTTTTACAAAATACAAACAAACAAACCCATGATCCAGCAATCACACTCCTTAGTATTTACCCAAAGAAGTCGAAAATCTGTATCCACACAAACCTGCACCATGCATACTTACAGCAACTTTATTCATACTTACCAAACTTTGAAGCAACTAAGGTGTCCTTCAGTAGGCAAATGGATAAACCGTGGTAGCCTCCATACCTTGGACTATTATTTCACTAAATGAAATGAGCTATCAAGCCATAATAAGACATAAAGGAAACTTAAATGCATATTACTAAGTGAAAAAAGCCAATCTGAAAATGCTCCAAACTATATAATTCTTACTATATAGCGTTCTGGAAAATGCAAAACTACAGAGAGGATAAAAAGTTCAGTGGCTGCTGGGAAGGGTATGGGGGGGGATGGAGATTTGGGAGAATAGGATGAATAGGATGAGCATAGAAGATTTTTAGGGCAGTGAAAATACTCTGTATAACAACATTATGATGGATATAGGTTATTATACATTTTTCTAAGCACTTAGAATGTGCAATACCAAGAGTACACTGTAATGTTAACTATGGACACTGGGTGATAATGACGCATCAATGTAGGTTCATTAATCTCCCTAGTGGGAGATGTTGATAATGGGGAGGCTATGCATATATGGAGAAGGTATATATGGGAACTTCTCTGCCTTCCCTTCAATTTTACTGTGAGCCTAAAATTCCTCTAAAAAAAGTAATCTTATTAACAACAACAACAAAAAACAAACATGAACTTAAAATAAATGTTCAGACTTTGACAGTTATCAAAGAAATGGTAGTTAGAATGAGATACTATTTCTTCCTAGGGATTGGCAAAGAGGTAAAAGAATGGTAAAATCTAGTAAGGAAAAATAGAGAGACTGGCACTGTTCTCCACAGTGGCCTGAGAGGAATATAGTGATTAAGATAAATCGTTTTGGAAATCAGATAATTTCTGGATTGAAATTACTGTATTGCTAATTATTAACTTTATAAATTTGTCAACTGTGTTTCTGTGATCCCTGGCTTTTTAATCTTATAACTAGAAATCGTATAAACCTCAAAAAGTTCTTGGAACTTTTGTATGACATAATATATATGGTCAGTGTCAGTAAAGAGTTGTCCATATTGGATTGTAAGTTAATTAAGCCAATTCAAATGGGAATTAGCAATATGCAGATAAACCTTAAAAATATGTATTGTTATATGCCAAAACTTTTAGAATTTTTCCAAAAGAAATAATCAGGTATATATGTAAAATGTATGAAAAGTAGTTTAATTACAGTTGACTTGTAATAGTAAAAAAATTGGACACAAATGTCCAAAAATAGGAATTTATTAAAATCTTCATACACCTACTACTGAAATCAAATATTTGTTGAATTCTCCTTGTTTGCTGTCTGGCTTTGATTTTGCTCCTACAAGATCAGCTATATGTTTTAAATTATATTGTTATATTTTAATCCTCCATTTCGACCTGGAGATTTTTCAGATGTTTTTAATCTATCCTTTTATTTAACAAGAAATATATGGATGATTTTTTATGTTGGGACAAATTCACTATATGTTTAAATCAGAAGCTGTAATCTTTGAAACAGTATATAATATTATTTTTAATGTATAAAATAGAACAAATATTAAAACATTACTGTTAGGTGGTTGGATTATTAAAGATTGTGTGTGTGCTTACTTTTTGATGTTTTGAAAAATACAACTTTCTTTGAACATATATTAACTTTATAATTAGAAATATTGTTTTAGTAAGTGAATAAAATGCATATCCTTTCGGTGTGTGAAAGTGAAAAAAGAAAAAAATCAAGAATTACATTTTCATTCTCTTTAGTACATTTCACAATTATTTTTTTTAAAGATTTTATTTATTTATTCATGAGAGATGCAGAGAAAGAGAGAGAGAGAGAGGCAGAGACACAGGCAGAAGGAGAACATGCAGGTAGCCAGACATGGAACTCGATCCCGGGACTCCAAGATCATGCTCTGGGCCAAAGGCAGGCACTAAACTGCTGAGCCACCCAGGGATCCCAAGATTTTCTTTTTTACAAAGTTATGATAGTATACCGTTTTATTAGTGGTTTTAAATTAATATCTTATGATCATATTAAATAAACACACAATTTTTTCTGACATTCAATATCCAACTCATTCTGATTCTGATCTATCTAGCCTATTTTCTCTTACTTTACAGCATGTTCTCTGCCTGGTGTCCAGTTCATCTGCTGAGTGTTTCTCAAATTGCTGTCTTCCACCACCCTCCCTATTCCTCTATCTATAGATTGTGATGGCCTTAATCTATTGAAACATACTCATTATTCAAGGCCCACAGAAGCACTATGTTCTCTATAAAGTCTTCTACCTGAATTCTGCCAGGATGGAAAGGAATCTTTATTTTAGAGTTTATATACATTGCTAATTTATGACTCATAACACTACTCACATAGAATCATTCATGGTAACTTATGTGAACAACACTTTTTCCCCATTATATTAAATCTGTCATGACAGGGATTAATTTGTATTTATTTAGCATCTATCATCTTCCTGACAATTAATAGATGCCCAAGAATGTTGACAGAATGAATGAATTTTTCTCCAAGTTTGAGATTCCTAGCTGGAGATTTTAAAAAAAATAAAAGTATTGGTAATTGTATTTGGTGAATCAATAATGAATTATAAAAATGCAAACCCATATATAATTCCTTAAAATAATAATTACAATTAAAAGAAACCCAAATCCTATAGTGGTTGACTCATTTCACTCTGTCAGATAAATTTACTACTATTTAATAAATCTAATTAATTATTTCCCCTTTTTAAGGAAAAGAAAATGTATCCTGAATCAAGTTTGAGTGTAGCATTTTCATCCTACATGGATTTCAAAGTCATGAAGGACCATAAGGGATGCTTTAACATGTTCTCTCTGAATAGCTTGAATCTCAATTAGCATGAGTGTACTAAAGAAAACAACGATGCTAAAATCTAAGACTAAACAGGTCTTGCAAGAAGACATTGTTAGGTTATTTTCTTTGTATGGTATATTGTTTTGATCAGTTGTACAGCATTATTTTATCATTATATCTGACTTATAATTTTACCTTGCAAACTAGGAAAAACATTTGCCAACAGACCTACAAGAGTTTTGTTACACAGCTGTAGACAGGGTTCCTAAAAATTAGCATCCCTTTAGAGTAAAATGTAATGCCTGTTATAAAATAGAATGAAATATAGTTTAAAACTAGGACCCAAATGTCAGTCACAGAATGAGACTGGTCCATCAGGAGAATCATAATTGAGAGTTTCAGATGGGGAAGAAAAGAACCCCCCAAAAAAACATAATAAAATTAGGTCTGATTTGTGTGCACTATTGATCTATATATTGAGGTTAGAAACTGTGGTTGAACAGCACCATTTATGAGCTGCTGTTCTTTGTCTCAGAAGTAATCTGAAACACTGCAGCAGAGCTGCATAGCATTATTTAATTAGGTTATTTGAGTTGAACTTTCTAAGGGAAAAGAAGAACACTAGAAATTCATTGGAGGTCTAATTAGCTGTAGCTTTTGTTTTGACATACAATTAGCATATATTCTCACAGCTCTTGATATGTAGAAATTGTTTGCCTGTTTTGTATAGTATCCACAATATCAGAATATTCTTTGCTACCAAGAGTAAAAAAAAAAGTTATTAAAGAAGATAAGAGTGTTTATGTCTTCTTGAGTGATTTTTTAAAAAAATATTTGAGAGGATGTGTGTGTGAAGTTATGTATGTTTTACATAATATTAAACCATCCATAGTACATTACCAGTGTTTTGTGATCTTGAGATCTGACAACACATTAAGATGCTTGGATGGAACAACAAAGTAAAACAAGACAAAATAACAAACCAAACACAACAAAGCCTTCTGGAAACAAAACCAAGAAATACTGTTTTCTATTTTTTATCTTTTATGTTTTTATTCCCCTCCATATTCAGAGGCAAATATGAGATGTTTTCCCCCTCTGTATAATTTTGGTCTTGAAAATCTGTGTCTTAAATGCCTCATGTGGTTATCAACCGGAGCAAACTGAAGTCTTGGGTGAAGTGTTTAAATTATTAAGCACAAAGAATACTTATACATACTTCACCATATTCAATTACTCTTACCTATGTATCAAATACTCTACTGGGATGTAGGGAAGTAGGTCTTAATATTCAAACTTGACTTTGAATTTCCAAAGTATTATTTCAACAGTTAGATATAAAAATCTTTAGGGAGTAACACAGGGGTTTGATTAGTTCTATGGGACATAATATTTGCAATAAGATAAACACAATAGTAGGTTAATAGTTCTCATGTACACAATGGCATATTATGAATGCCTCAACAAACCTGCGTTCTCTCTGGTATCTGGCCATAGAAAGAGCTATGACTCTTAGTGACAATATTTAGCATTCATGTTGTTATCTGAGCCTGAAATTTGGAAGTCATCTTTGCTGCTTCTTCCTCACTACCATCCTCACTGAATATTAAGGTGTGTCAATTCTATCTTCTTCACATCCCTTGAGGCAGGGCAGATTTTATTCTGCACTCTTCTTCCCCCAGAAACATGAATTTGAACAACTGTCCATGCACAAAAATACCTTCATAAGAGCTAAAGATATTAAGTGAGGGCTTACATCACCTGAGTGAAGAACAGAAATAAGAAAAGATGCATTGAAAAGAATAGGGAAGACAGTTTTGCATTATACCTGTCATCTCTTCTCCAAGCCCACACTATTCAGTGTAGAAAGAAACACCCTCCATTTGGAGAAAGGAAAATGAAGTAAATTCTCAGTTTTACCATGGACCATAGCACTAAGATTACACTAGTGCCAGGCCAGCCTCCTTGGCCCCTGACTCCTGAAAAAGTCTCCCAAGAATCTAGCTCATTATCCACTCCAACATCAGGAAGAACTCAATAGACCCAGGTTCTATGGTGACTCCCAATTCTGCTTTTGGCTACTTTGGTACCAGACTGGCCCCCGGGAACCTGGGTTCTAGTCTCACCCCAGTGCCAGACTAGCTCCTGAGTCCCCAGACTTCTGTCTCAGCAGCTGTCTGGCCCAAATAACCCCAGGATGCAGTATACTTCCCAAAGACGAAGGCTCCTGGACTATTCCAGTGCAGAGCTGAACCCTATTGATTCCAAATCCAGGGCAGTATCCATAGGCCAAATCCCATGGATCCAGAATCTATGTCCTATATATTCAGATCCCAGGCCTGCTACTGAAACTGTACACTAGATCTGCACTGTAGACTCAAGGACCAGGCCCAGCCCTATGGATCCAAGCATTAATCTTGTTCACCTGCTGACCCAGGCACCATATCTTCCTACCAGGCCTACTCAGAGACTCCAGCAGCAAGTCCACCAGAGATCTGAACCAGATTGGTCACCCAGAATATCTGAATGAGCTAACTGGTGAAAAGCATTCCCTGTCAAAGACAGTCTATAAAGGCTAGAAGTATCTATTTCTTCAAATGTGCAGATGCTAATTCAGGGCCATAAAGATTACAAACAATCAAGGAAGCATAACACTACAAAAGGAAGCTAATAGAGAATAACTAACCCCAAGAATGGAGATTTGTGAACTGTCTGACAAAGAACTGAGGATAATCCTACAAAAGAAATTCAGTGAACTACAAGAAAACAGCAACAGAGAACTAAACACAATTTTTTTTAAAAATGTGAAGGCAAATGAGAATTTAAACACAGAAATAGAAACCATTGAGAAAAATCCTAGAGTTGAAGAACATAATGATTGAACTGAAGAATTCAAAAGAGAGCTTCAATAGCAACCTTGATCAACAGGAAGAATGAATCAATGAACTAAAAGTTTTGAAATTATCCAGTCAGAAGAGTAAAAAAATAAAAAAAGAAGAGTGAACAAAGCATACATGAACTATAATATACCATTAAGAGACAAATTATGAATTACTGGAGTTCCAGAAGGAGAAGAGAGGAAGAAAGGAGCAGAGAGATTAAATAAATAATGGCTGAGAAATTCAAAATGAGAAAGGGATTTAAGCATTCAAGTACATGAAGCTCATAAGTCTCCAAAAAAGTTTCAACTCAAAAAGATCTTCTCCAAGACACATTATAATAAGACTATCTAAAATCAAGGACAAAGAGTAAATTTTAAGTTGTAATAGGAAAAAAAATGCTCATATACAAAGGAACCTCTATAAGGCCATCAGGAAAATTATCAGCAAAAACCTGAAAAACCAGGAAAAAAGTAGAATGATATATATAGTATTGAAAGAAAAAAATCTGTCAATCAAGTATGCCCTTCCCAGAAAAATTTCCCTCTAGTAATGAAAAAGAGATAAAGATTTTCTCAGACAATTAAAAAAAAAAAAAAAAAAAGCTTTGGGAGTGAATCACACTTTGCCTCCCATATAAGTTATAACAAAAGAAGTTCTTCAAGTTGAAATTAAATGATGCTAAGAACATGAAAACATATGAAAATATAAAACTCACTGTAAAGGTAAGAATATAGACAAATGCAAGATACTCTAATACTGTACGGTGGTATGTAAATCACCTTTAACTTTGGTATGAAAATTTTAAAAAATGAAAGTATTTAAATAACTATAATAATATGCTAAATAGATATACCATGTATGAAAGATCTAAATTGTGACAACAATAACACAAAATATGGGAGGAGAACTAAAAATAGCATTTTGGTACACAAAGTTGTTATTAGCTTAAAAGAGACTGATTATATGTATATAATATATAATATTTTATTTTATGTATGTCTCATGGTAACCAAAAATAAAAATACCCATAGTAAAAAAGAGAGAAAGGAATCAAAACCTGCCACTGGGAAATAAAAATAAAATTACAAAGGAATACAGCAAGAGAGGGAAAAAAAGGAGCAAAGTACTACATAATGGTTAGAAAAATTTAACAAGGGGATCCCTGGGTGGCTCAGCATTTAGCGCCTGCCTTCGGCCTTGGGGCGTAATCTTGGGGACCCAGGATCGAGTACCACATCTGGCTCCCTGCATGAAGCCTGCTTCTCCCTCTCCCTGTGTCTCTGCCTCTCTCTTTCTCTCTGTGTCTCTCATGAATAAATAAATAAAATCTTTTCTAAAAAAAATTAACAAATGGCAATAGTACATTTGTTTCTATAAATAATTATTTTAAAAGTGAATAGATTAAGTTCTTTAATCAAAAGACATATAGTGGCTGAATGTATTAAAATACACCTGCAATATCCAATAATATGAAGTCTATAAGAGACCCACTGGCATTAAGGACACATAGGCTAAGATCATATGTTGGTTGATAAAAGAAGTCTTAACAAATTTCAGTAAATTATAAGATCATAGCAAATACCATTTCTGACAAAAATGGTATGAAATTACTACCTCAAGAAACAAGAAAAATTTCCCTTGCTTGGCATGTAGCCTACTTAAAGAAAGAAGGAAAAGGAGGAGGAAGAAAAGGAAAAGAAGAGGAGGAAGAAGAAGAAAAAGAAAAATTTCAAATAAGCAAACTAACATTACACCCAAAATAACTAAAAGAAGAACCAGTCAAAAGCTAATAGAAGAAAGGAAACAACAAAGATTAGGTCATAAATAAATGAAACAGAGACTAAAAGAACAATAGAAAAGATCAATGAAACCAAGAACTGATTCCTTGAAAAGATAAACAAAATTGATAAACCTCTAAGGAGACTCATCAAGAGAAAAAGAAAGCTATGGATAAAAAATAACAATTGACACCACAAAAATACGAAGTATTATAAGATATTTTTATTAAAAAATATACACTGAAAAATTGGACAACCTAGAATAAATTGATAAATTTCTAGAAATATATAATCTTCCAAAACTGAGTCACAGAGAAATAAAAATGGTGAACCAAATTGTCACTACTTATGAAATTGAATCAGTGTCCAAACTCCCAAATAAAACTATAGGACCAGATGATGTCAAGGTGAATTTTATCAAATATTTAAAGAAGAGTTAATATTTATTTTTCTCAAACTATTCCAAAAAATAGAAGAGGAAGGAAAGCTTCCAAATTCACTCTATGAGGCCAGCATTACCCTGATACCAAAATAAGACAAAGACACCACAAAACAAAAAAATAAACACTATAGGTCAATATCAACATAGATGCAAAAATCCTCAACAAAATATTAGCAAACTAAATTCAATAATGCATGAAAAACAATCATTCATCACAATTATGTAGGATTTGTTCAAGGGATAGAAAAGTGGTTCAGTATTAACAAAACAATGTGATACATCACATCAGTAAGAGAAAGAATAAAGACCATACAATCATGTCAATAATTGCAGAAAAAGCAGTTGACAAAATACAACATTGATTCATAATGAAAACTCTCAACAAAGTAGGTTTAGAGTGAATATACCTCAACATGATAAAGGCCTTATGTGGAAAAAAGAAAAAAAAAACAGCTAACATCATATCAGGGTTGAAAAACAGACTTTTTCTTCTAAGAGCTGAAAGAAGACAAAAATGTCATTCTCACCACTTATATTCAAAACAGTACTGAAAATCTTAAATGCAGCAATAAGAAAGAAAAAGAAATAAAAGGCATCCACATTGAAAAGGAAAAGAATAAAATATCCAAGAATAAATTTAAGCAAGAAGGTGAAAGACCTGTACTCTGAAAACTGTAACACATTAATAAATGAAATTGAAGATGGTACAAATGGAAATATTGCATGCTCAAGAATTAATATTGTTAAAAATGTTCATACTAACCAAAGTAATCTATAGATGCAGTGCAATTTCTACGAATACCAATAGGATTTTTTTCACCTAATTAGAAAAAATAATGCTAAAATTGGTATGGAATTACAAAAGACCCTGAGTAACCAATGCAATCTTGATAAAAAAGAACAGAGCTTGAGATATCACAATCCCAGATTTTAAAATACACTAAAGCTGTAGTAATCAAAACAGTATGGTACTGACACAAAAATTTCTTTCATCAATTTCTTTCATCATTATTTTATATTTTTCAGAGTATAGGTCTTTCAACTCCTTAGTAAAGTTTATTCCCACATATTTTATTCTTTTTGGTGAAATTATAAATGAGATTTTTTTTCTAAATTTGTCTTTCAAAACAATGTGGTACTGGCACAAAAATGGACATATGTATAGATCAATGGAACAGAATAGAGAGCCCAGAAATAAACCTACACTACATGGTCAATTAATATGGAACAAAGGAGGCAAAAATATACAATGGGAAAAAAGACAGTGTCTTCAAAATGGTACTGGGAAAACTGAATATCTATGCACAAAAAAAATGAAACTGGACCACTTTCTTAATCATATGCCAAAATAAACTGACAGTGGATTAAAGACTTAAATGTGAAATCTAAAGCCATAAACTCTTATAAAAAATAGCAGGAATTTATTTGATGTTGACTATAAAAAAAAACCAACAAAAGTTTTCTAGATATGTCTCCTCAAGCAAGGGAAACAAAAGTAAAAATAAACTACTGAGGAAAAATAACACGAAATTTTTTCACAGTAAAGGAAACTACTAACAAAATGACAAGGCAACCTACTGAGTGGGAGACAATACTTGCAAATGGTATATCCAATAAGGGGTGAATATTCAAAATGTATGAAGAACTTATACAACTCAACACTGGAGAATAATCTAATTAAAGATTGGCAGAGAACATGAATAGGCATTTTTCCAAAAAGGACACACAGATGGCCAATAGACACGTAAAAAGATGCTCAACATTACCAGTCATCAGGGAAATGCAAATTAAACCACAAGGAGATACCAGCTTACACCTGTAAGAATAGCTAGTATCAAAAAGACAAGAAATAACTGTTGATGAGGATGTGGAATAAAAGAAACCCTCATGCACTGTTTGTGGGAATATAAATTGGTAGCCACAGTAGAAAACAGTATAGAGGTTCCCAAATAAAAGAAAACAAAACATTTGATCCAATAATTCTACTACTAGGTATTTATCCAAACAAAACAAAACACTAATTCAAAAAGATATATGTACCCCCATGCTTATGGAAGCACCATTTAAAATAGTCAAGATATGGAAGTAACCCATGTCCATTGATAGATGAGTGGATAAAAGAGATGCATACACACACACACACACACACACACACACACAAATATTGAATATTACTCAGCCATAAAAAAGAATGAGATCCTGCCATTTGTGACAACATGGACAGACCTACAGGATATTATGCTAAGTGAAATAAGCCAGACAGAGAGACAAATACCACGATTTCACTTATATGTGGAATTTAAAAAACAAATAGGCAAACAAACAAAAATGACAGACTCTTAAATGCAGAGAACTGATGGTTATAAGAAGAGAGAGTAGGGAGATGAAATTTTTAGTAAGATCAAAGCAGAAATAAATTAAATAGATATTAGAAAAACAATAGAGAAGATTGATAAAACTAGTCAACATTTTGAAATGATAAACAAAACTGACAAATCTTTAGCTAGACTAATAAAAAATACAAATAAAATTATAAATGAAAAGGTAATGTTATAACTGATGGTATAGAAATGAAAAGGATTATAAGAGATATTATGAATATTTATCTTCCAATGAATTGGACAATCTAGAAGAAATGGATATTACTAGAAATATAAAACCTAATTCAAGATTATATCAGGAAGAAATAAAAAATCTGAACATAACAATAATAAGTAAGGACATTAAGTCAGGAATCAAAAACCTCCCAACAACATTAAAGGAAGCCCAAGACCTTATGGCTTCATTAATGAAGTCTACCAAAAAATTAAATAATTAATACCAATTCATCTCAAACTCTTCCAAAAGAGGAGGAAACACTCCTAAACTCATTTTATGAGGACAACATTACCTTGACACCAGAGCCAGACAAGGATACTGTAAGAAATTATAGGTCAACATCCCTCATGTATGTAGATGCAAAAAATCTTTAACAAAATGCTAGCAAGCTGAATCCAACAATAAATTAAATGGATCATACGCCATGATCAAGCACAGTTCAATACTGTGCAAATCAATAAATATAATGGTTCAATATCATGCAAATCAATAAATGTGACACACCACATTAACAGAATAAAAAAATTTAAATCACACGATCTTCTCAATAGATGCTTAGAAAACAATTGACAAAATTCAACACTTTTATGACAAAAACTCTGACAAATTAGGTATATAAGAAATGTACTTCAATACAATAAAGACCATACAGTTAACATCATACTCAATGGCAGAAAGCTGAATACTTTTCCTCTAACATGAGGAACAAGACAAAGATGGCTATCACTTCCATTCAACATAGTATGAGAAGTTCTAGTGAGGGCAATTAAGCAAGAAGACAATATAAAAAACATTCAAACAAACTATATTTTTCCCTGTGTGCAGATGACAAGATTTTATAGATAGAAAACCCTAATGACTCTACCATAAAAATATTCCAACTATTAAAGGAATTCAGTAAATTTGTAATATACAAAATCAACATACAGAAATCAGGTGCATTTCTATACACTAACAGTGAACTATTTGAAAATGAAATAAAGAAAACACAGGACCAATTCAAGGTAACAATGTATGAAGATCCTGTACTCATCTCCCATAGACACACACTGAGTCTACCATACATGTGGAACAATCTTCTTTTAAAGAAAACCAAAGGCTGGCTGAGTGAAGACGACACAAGAAGCAAACAAGACACATCACATCAAACCAGGTAGGAGTGGCTGAGAAGCAATCTCACCATAATTGCCATTCCTGGTGTGGTGACTCAAAAGTTGAAGGGAATTTAAAATCTAGAACTTCTCCCTGAGGAGAAAAAATCTTGAACCTCGGACCAGGCATCCAAACTTTGAAGACATGCATTTGAGAGAAAAGAACCTAAAACATCTAACTTTTGAAAACCCATGGGGCTACATCTCAAGATACACAAAAATATACTGATACGAGAAATCACTCTTAAAAGACTTACATGGTCAAATTTACCCTTCTCAGAACCTATCTCTTAGGTACACCCAGACTAAAAGTGAAGGAGGCTCATCTTCTTATATTAGAGTGTCAACATAAAAAAATAGTGTCAACACGAGGGGCAGGTATATAAATTAATACTCACATCTAGGAGAGGGCTAGGACATGCCTGAGGTGCCATCTTTGCACTTTCCCTTTGTACCTCCAAAGAACCTCCAACAAAATCAATCCAAGGAGGTCTACATCAAGGCATATGGTAATTAAAATGGCCAAAAAAATAGTGATACAGACTGAATTTTAAAAGCAGCAAGAGAAAAATAATTTATTACATACAAGAGAACCTCCATAAGGCTAACACAGACTTTTTAGCATAAATTTTGAAGGCCAGAAGAGAGTAGAACAATATAGAAAGAAACATGTTCCAACCAAAAGTACTGTACCCTGTGCAGTTATCATTTAAATGTTAGAGAGAAGAGTTTTCCAAATAAACAAAAACTAAAGGAGTTTATCACCACTAAACTAGCCTTATAAAAAATGTTAAAGAGACTTCTTTAAGTTTGAAGGTGCTAATTGGTAACAAAAGGCATATGAAAGAATACATTGCACTGGAAAGGTAAATATATAGAAAAAGTATTGGGTTAATCACATATAAAGCTAGTATGAGGGCTAAGAGGGTTACATTACAAGACAAAAGTAATAAAAATAACTAATTATAAATAATTACTTAAGGGATACATGAGATAAAATTATATAAAATATGGTATCAAAAATATAAAATACGTGTGTGAAGAGTAATAATGTCTACAATGGGATCAAAGTTAAGTTGTTATTAACCTAAATATACTGTTATAGATATGTTATTTTATGTATCTTCATGGCAACCACAAAGGAAAAACCTATATTAAATACACAAAATATAAAGGAATGTAAGTATACCACTAAAGAAATTATAAATAAATTATAAAAGGGAGCAAGACAAAAAGCTAGGAATGGAGAGAAACCACAAACACCTCAAGAAATAAGAATAATCTAAAATAAACAATTTAACCTTATACTTCAAAGACTAGAAAAAAAGAACAAAAATGACTAAAGTTACTAGAAGGAAAAAATAACATGAGAGCAGAAATAATTGAAATATATACTAAAAAGACAATAGAAGACACTAATGAAACTAAGATCAGGGTCTTTGAAAAGATAAAATTGACAAATTTTTTTGATAGTTATAGCTATAAGAGATGATTCAAAATCAGAAATGAAAGATAAAGTGTTATAAACGAGATCACAGAAATACAAATAGTCATGAGACTACTATAAACAATTATATGCCAACAAATTAGACAACCTAGAAAAAATGGATACATCACTAGAAACCAGGAAGACCAAATCATGATGAAATAAAACATCTGATCAATTACTAATAAAGATATTGACCCAGTAGTCAAAATCTCCAAAGAAACCAAAGTCTAGAATTGAATGGCTTCACTGGTGAATTCTACCAACATTCAAAGAATATCAATCCTTCTCAAACACTTAAAAAAAAAAAAAAGAGGAAGAAATTTCTCCAAACTCATTTTAGGAAGTCAACATTACTCTGATACCAAAACCAGAAGAGGGATCACAAGAAAAGATTGTAGGCCAATATCTCTGATGAACATACATGCAAAAATGCTCAATAGAAGATTAGCAAACCAAATTTAACAATACATTAAAAACATTATATTTTATGATCAAATGAGATTTATTCCAATGATACAAGGATGGCTTAACATCCACAAATCAGTCAATGTAATACACTACATTAATAAAAGGAAGGATTAAAATCATACGATCATTTCAATAGATGCAGAAAAAGCATGTGATGAAACTCAACATCCAAGTGTGATAAAAACTCTTAACAAAGTGAGTTTAGGAAGGAACATACCTCAACATAATAAAGGTCCTATGTGACAAGTTCACAGCTAACATCATACTCAATAGTGAAAATCTAAAAGCTTTTCCTACAAGATGAAAAATAAGACAAGGATGCCTAGTCTTGCCACTTCTATTCAATATAGTTTTGGAAGGTCCTAACCAGAACAAAAGATAAGAAAAAGAAAGAAAGCATCCAAATTGGAAAGGAAGAAATAAAACTCACTATTCACATTTGGCATGACATTATATATAGAAATAAGGTCTCTACTTCAAACTGTTAAATGAATTCAGTCAAATCGCAGGATACAAAATTAATACACAATAACCTTTTGCATATACATTATTAATAATGAACTATCATAAAGAAAACTATTATCACATAATAAGAGAAATTAAGGAAAAAATCCCATATACAACAGCACCAAAAATAATAAAATATGTAGGAATAAATTTAACCAATGAGATGAAAGACCTGTGTATGGAAAACTATGAGACATTAATAAAAGAAACTGAAAAAGACACAAATAAATGGGAATATATCCAATGCAGATAGACTGGATAAATTAATATTGTTAAAATGTCCATACTACCCAAAGCAATATGCAGATTTCATGCAATCCCTAGCAAAATTCCAATGGCATTTTTCACAGAAATGGAACTGTTTGTATGAAACCATAAAAAAAACCCAACTGGCTGAAGTTATCTCAAGAAATAAGAACAAAGCTAGATGCATCACTCTCCCTGATTTCAAGCTATATCCAAAACTACCATAATTAAAACAATATGGTAGTAGCATTAAAACTTATACGTACATCAGTGAACCAGAAGAGAGTCCAGAATAAAAATACACATATATAGTTAAATAATTTTTGATAAGAGCCAAGAATATACAATGGAGAAAAAACAGTCTCTTCAATATATCATGTTGGATATATTGAAAATATATTGAAATACATATAAAGCTAGTATGAGGGCTAAGAGGGTTACATTACAAGACAAAAGTAATAAAAACTGCACAACCACAAAACTGAAAAACAATGAAACTGAACAACTGCAAAACAATGAAACTGGACCATTATCTTATACCATACACAAAAATAACATAAAATGGATTAAAGACTTAAATATAATATCTGAAACCATAACATTTCTAGAATAAAATAGACAGTAAATTCCTCGATATAGGTCTTGGCAATAATGTTTTGAACCTGACACTGAAAGCAAAGCAACAAAAGAAAAAATTAACAAATGGGACTTATCGAACTAAAAAAGCTTCTACACAGCTAAGGAAACTATCAACAATATGGAAAAGTATGGAAAAGCAACCTACTGAAGAGGATAAAATATTTGCAAATCATATATCTGATAAGGCAAATGTTCATATAGCTCAATTGTAAAAACAAAAGACATGAAACACAAAACACAACACTCAATGGGCAGAAAATATGGATAGACATTTTTCCAAAGAAGACATGCAGATGGCCCAAAGTTTACATGAAAGATACTCTACATAATTAGTCATCAGGGATATACAAATCAAAACCCTAATGAGCTATCATGTCACAGGTGTTAGAATGGCTATGATAATAAAGACAAGAAATAACAAGTGTTGGGGTTCCTGGGTGGCTCAGTCATTTAGACCACTGCCCTCAGTTCAGGTTGTGATCCCAGGGTCCTGGGAGCCCTGTGTTGGGCTTCCTGCTCAGTGGGGAGTCTACTTCTCCCTCTCCCCCTGCTCATGCTCTCTCTTGCTTGCTCACTCTCTCTCTCTCTCGCTCAAATAAATACATACATTTTAAAAATAATAACAAGTGCTGGCAAGGATGTGAAGAAAAGGGAACTCTCATGCACTGTTGGTGGGAATGCAAATTTGTACAGCCATTATGGAAAACAGTATAAATGTTCCTCAAGAAATTAAAAAGAAAACTACTACCATATGATCTAGAAATTCCGCTTTTCTGTATTTAACCAAACGGGAAAACAAACCATGAATTCAAAATGATATGTTTAATGTAACATATACATACATATACACACATGAGAAAAAACGCTAATCCCAAAGTTTACACTGTTGTTCTGATTCATCACTTTAGAAGGTAATTTCTCATTTTCAGTAAAGAAAATGTCCTTTCTACATTTTATACTAAATTCCAAAATAATTTTCATACATTAGACTATTCTGGGATTTTCGCTTGGTAACACTTTAATAGAACATTATGCATATCCTCTCCAATTTTCACTTAAGTCCTGCTCAGTCCCCTTCTGTATGTTGTTAGCATTTTCATACCTGGTCTCCGAAGCTCTATCTAAGGATGATGAGATCACGACCTTAGTCAAAACCAAGAGTGGGGCACTTAACCAAATGAGCCACACAGCTGCCCTTGGAAGGCTTTTAGAATGACTAATCTTAAGATTCTCCAACTTTCAGGGAAGAGACAATATACTTTTAACAGGTTATGTGAATTTCATGATTAATCAATACGAAAGTTTCTTGTTATAAGTTTTGAAGAAATGGGAGAAAATTGGGATAATTTGTTTTTTAAATAATTGATTTAATAATGTATCGCTGAATTAGTTTAATTACCAGAAGTTATGGCATACAATTTTAAGAGAAAATTATGACAATATTGATGGGCAGCATGCTCTTGTTAAGATCCATGTGCCTAAAATAGTAGAGAACAGGTGTGCACATATGTGTGTGTAATCCTCTAAATAACGTGGCCACTTGTACCCTGAATGCAATCATATTCTTTAAAAAATTGCCCATCTTCTAATTTCATTATCTTTGGCTCTAATAAAGGAACTATACTATTGATGGCAGGAAATTATTTTTTCCACTATCTGATGGAAATTATAAGAGCCACATTCTGCTTGGAGGAGTGGAACTTGCAGTTAGATGTACTCTGATATATTTTGTAATTAGTTTCTAAAACATGAAAGCAATATTTTGAAAAGCACATGCAGTTTTAAATGAGAATAATTAAAAGGGATTTTGTGGTTGGTCCTTTATTTTCTGGTTCTTGATTGCACTATTTTTCAAATAATTGACTTTGTAATAACTGGGTTTTACTTGATAATTGAAGAGTCTTGCAAGCAATATCCATTATGCAATTACATTTTATATGCTACCAATACATTGAAAGCATTTTTTAATATTTTTCCCATTCATATTTAATGTAACATACACATACATATACACACATGAGAAAAAAATGCTAATCCCAAAGTTTACACTGTTGTTCTGATTCATCACTTCAGAAGGTAATTTCTCATCTTCAGTAAAGAAAATGTCCTTTCTACATTTTATACTAAATTCCAAAATAATTTTCATGCATTACACTATTCTGGGATTTTTGCTTGGTAACACTTTAATAGAAAAAAATAGAAGCAAGTTTTCTGGGCTATACTTGTAGGGGCTGAATTAATTTCTCAGGGCTCTTGTAACAAGGTATCACAAACTGGGTTCCTCAGAACAGAAATTTGATTCACAGATCTGGGGCTGAAAGTCTGAAATCAAGACGTTGGTAGGGCCATGTTCCTTGTGAAACCTGTAGGGGATTCTTTCCTTGCCTCTTCTTACCTTGATTTATTGACAATTTTTGGTGTTTTTTTTTTGTTGTTGTTGTTCTTTTGTTTTGTTTTGTTTTGTTTTTTGGCTTGCAGTTGCATAAGTCCAGTTTTTGCCTTCAACATCATATGGTATTCCCTGTGTTTCTGTCTTTACATGGCTGGCTTCTTATAAGGACAGTAGTCATATTGACTTAAAAATCCACTCTACTCCAGAATGGCATCATCTTCCATAACTAATTACATCTGCAACAACTCAATTTCCAAAGAAGTCACATTCTAAAGTCTGAAGTACTGGGAATTAGAACTTCAATACATTTTTTTTTTTGGCAGGGGGTACACTTCAACCCATAACAGTGCCCAACCATATTTAGAAGTGTGAAAGTAGTATTGGCACTTTGAGTTAAGGCGTTTAACACATTATCAAACCTCTCAGGTCCTACATTTTCTTTGCTTGAGATGTTTTCTCAACATTATGTATATCCTCTCCAATTTTCACTTAAGTCCTGCTCAGTCCTCTTCTGTATTGTTAGCATTTTCATACCTGGTCTCCAAAGCTCTGATCAGTTGTACTTATATGTTCGTCAGTATAACAATGACTTAAATAATGTCTTTCTCTTTAAATAGGCTGGAACTTATCTAAATGCAGAGGCTCTAATTCTTTTCTCAGTGTTACAATCCCAGTGCCTAATGTAGTGCCTAACACAAAATAAATATACTGGTAGTGATCTGCTGAGGAAATGAATATGTTTTTGTCATATAATTGGCATCATAATGTGAAAGTGTTTAAGAAATGTGAAAATTAATAAAAAGAAGTCTCACTTAGAATGGAGTTGGGAGGCTGGCACTGGGGAGCTCTTGATGACCTATCACTCAGTATCAATTGCAGACACAATACGAAGAGAGGTATCTTACATGTGATTTTAGCTACTTTACTATCCCAGCATGTGAAAGAAAATCTTTCTTCAAATCCTGGCAATAGCCCAGCCAACAAGAGACATCCACAACGCAGCCAGTGAAAAGCTACTATACTTCAAACTGATAGTTTACCCCAATGGGCTTTTTGTTTTTAATAGCCTTCCCAACTTTCTTTTTTCCTCAATGAGAGAATACTCCTCTCCTTTGTTCTATGGGCTTGCCTATAGTTTTACTGTATCTTACTTGTTCCAGATTGCAATTATCTGCTATTTCTGAATTTTTTTAAAGATTTTTTTTATTTATTCATGAGAGACAGAGAGAGAGGCAGAGATATAGGCAGAGGGAGAAGCAGGCTCCCTTTGGGGAGCCTGATGTAGGGCATGATCCTAGGACCCTGGGATCATGATCTGAGCCAAAGGCAGATGCTTAACCACTGAGCCACCCAGGTGCTCTTGAATTTTTGCTGGTAAAACAAATGGCAAATTTTTTTTAAGGTTAACAGAAATTATAGCCAACTCTATATGGGGTATATCATTAATCATCATGGAAGAGGCACAAAGCTAGAAGTATATGAAAAGAAGGAAAACCTATAGAAGCTTTAAAAAAGGAACCTAGAAGTGAGGAATATGATGTCATAAAGTTATATAAATTAATAACTTAAGGGAAATATATTGAAAATAAATATTTATAATTTCAGAATCATAAAAATCATTTCTATTCAGGGGTTTCCAATGTATCAAGGCACTGTGACTAAGATTAATTTTCCTGGAGTCATATGGTCTAGGCTGAAATTCTAGTTCTTATTTAATCTTTATCTGACTATGGTCATATTACTGAATGTTTTCTTATCTCCAAATGGGGATAATGAAGGCAATATTTTTCATCGTGCTAAGTTTAAGTCACTCAGGTAAAGTACCCAGCAAACATATTTGTGGAGCTTGAACTCAGTCTTGAAAGGCAATACTTGTTTTCCAAGAAGACAAAAAAAAAAAAAATCAGATGGAAGTAGTTTTCATCTTAAATACAGATGTCAGGTAAAAGCCTCAAACAGGCCTCCAAAACTTACTCAAGGGGACAAAGGATACAAGAGCCATATACTGTACTATAGCAAAAACGAAATGTCTCTTTCTTCAGTCATTGTGAAGCAGATATCAGAAAAGTAGCACATGTTCAATATGTTCTGGACAAAGTATCAAAGCAACCAAAGGACATATATTTTTCAAAGTTAGTAGAAAGGTAACAAAAGGGATATATGAGGAGAATGTTTCTCACTCTTCAATGCGCATATGAACTACTTGGGGAATTCAGAAATTTGAAAATTCTGACTCAGTATATCTGAGGTAGGACTGATATCGTTCATTTCTAACATAATTCCAGGTGATCCCATGACTAATCATCCTTAAATCAACTTTGAGCAAAAGTTTTGGATATATACTGTAAGGGAGAAGTCATCTTAAATGCTGCATTTGTCAATCTCCTTGGGCACTGTGAAATTTTGGTAAGCAAATAAAAAAAGGACATTGAACCAAAAGATTTTAGCTATATATATTCTTGTAACATCTCATTAAGACTGGTTTTATAATTAATGGATGTAACTAGCCAAGTTTGCTCACAGCAAATAGCATTTTAATAGTTACCTCAAACATAATCGCATACATGTTTTTCCTTCAGCAATTTTAGGGGGGAAATCATAGAACCTTCACATAAGAAAGAACATAAATTCTACATACTATTGAGCAAATGTAAGCTATTATGTATTTCTGGGCCATTTGATCTTTTAAGGAAGGAAAGATTTGTTTTATTTTCAATAAATTGACAATATTTTAATGGGGATGGTACATTATTATCCCTATACAAAATTTTCTCTTAGAAGACAAACATGAGATACTGAATTTGATTCATTAATCTGTTTCTCTTGAAACCATATTGTCCTACTTACAACAATATTGTATGAACAATGCTCAGACTCACTTCCAAACTCATTGGAAGGCAGCCTGCATGTACACTAGATTTACTGAGACATCAGAATTTCATTTCATGAATTCCAAATGTTCAATTATAGCTTGGGAGTTTTTATGGGTCTTTTAATTTGATTCTTCAGTGTTGGAAAATTGGAAAATTAGCAGCATATTGTTAGTACATAAGATTTTGGTAAATAGTCAATGGCAAAAAAATGTAAAAGAAAAAAATAATCAGTATAGCTAGGAAATTGAGAATCAAGATACATTCACCAAATAGGTTTTCTCTAACCTGTATACTTCAAATACATTTTGGGATAAATGAATCTGAGCATGAATTCTTACATGTTCACCAGTCCTGACAGGTCCTAGAAGGGTACTTAATCTGAAAGACCAAAAGGTACAACAAATTTGTAGACTTCATTATCAATTTCACTAATAGCCATTGTATGCAATTTATGATAATTCAAACAGGAAAGCTCAAAAGCAATTTGCTCCACATACCAATTTTTGTTTTCATGCCACCCAGTGAACATGACCAAAACAAAAAAAAATCAATGATAGTTTTAAAGTTCAGTAATTGGCAATGTAAAATGTAATTGACAATGTAAAAAGGTATACAGTTGCCTTTTTCATACAAACCAAATATGCATAAATATTTACATTTCTTTCTTACCTCTATGATTTGGAATGGCATGGGCTTGCATACTGAGGTATTTGAACCCTACAAATTCACAGGAAACAAACAAACAAACAAAATCACTACTTGAGCCCTTACCATGGAGTTGCATTCTGTTTGTAAATGGTACAAAAGACTGAATCTTAAGCTATCATATTAAAAAATAAATAAATTCAGATACCCAAGAACAAGCTGGTGGAAGAGGAAGACCTGAGCTCACTTTCTCTGATGGACATACCAAAATCTACAACTGCGTATAAAACGATCTCTGAAAACAAATTGAAGGCTAGAGATACAAGCCATACATAACAAATGATATAAAGAAAAAGCTAAAAAAAAAAAAAAAAAAAAAAAGCTACATTAACACAGGTAGGGAAGATGGAGATGCAGTTTTGTTAGGATCCACATTCCTGGCATAGTGACCCGCAGCAGGAATGATTTCATAATATAGATGCCCTCCCTTTGGAACGAGGAGTCAGCTCCACATCAGGCTCCATAGCCTAGGGGATTTGAATTGGGAAGACAAGTACCCATAATGTCTGGCTCTGACAACCAAATGGGCCTTATATTTAGAACAGCCAGGGTTAGTAGGAAACTATGACTCTCCTCTTAAAGGATGCATACATAGTCTCACTTACTCTGAGTCCCAGCACAGATGCAGCAGTTTAAAAGCTGCCTAGGTTACAAACAAAGGAAATCCATTGACTAACTTTAGGGAGTACGTCAGAGGGGCAGATATTTGTTAGAATATTTTCTGGGGACAGAAGTGCTGTCAGATACCATGTTTTTTTCCCACTAATCTTATACATAGCTGGCCTGATGCCAGCAGAACAAGTTCTGATTCTCCATTTATTGTGCTAGCACCATTTGCTCCACCCCAATATTTCCCTATGGACTCAAACAGCTCAGAGTTCCTCCCAAGGCACTTCCCATACCATCACCCCAATTGGGAACACTTGTCAGGCACTGCCCCACTACATCTGGAGGATGCCCTCAGTTGGTACTGAAGGCCCTCCAGGTGTCCCTATCCTGATAGGCCATACCCAAAAACCTATAACAGTTAACAACCAGACTTCATTGTAAGCCTTGTAGGAGACTTGCCCCACCTACTAGCACATATGCAGCTGTCACAGCCAGGCCTGGCAGCCTGCTGTGCCAGGGACAGTCATGTACAGTAGCATGCCCATTATAGTTACAGCTGGGCCTCTCAGCCAGATAGGCTGGGGTACAGCTCTGCTCACCAGTGTGCCTATAGCAGTTGCAGCCAGACTTTACAGAAAGTATGCACTTCTGCATACCAGCCAGTTTGCACTAAACATTATCCAGCCACATCAGGATGAGGCACACAGTCCACAAGGTGATACCCTTGAGGAATCTGGCTTGGGTGGATAGGGGTTTTGCACTAGTGGGCCCCAAAGTACATATTCTGAGCAAAGCCACTGTTTTAATACTGGGAGACAGAACTGATCTACCTAATACATATATACAAGCAGAATGTTAGGCAAAATGAAGAGGCAGAGGAATATGTTCCAAATGAAAGAATAAGACAAATCTCAGAAAAAGAACTAAATGAAATGAAGATAAGCAATCTACCTGATAAATAATTCAAAATAGGGGTGTCTGAGTGGATTAATCAGTTAAGTGCTTCCTTTGGCTCAGGTCATGATCCCAGGGTTCTGGGATGGAGCCCCATGTCAGGCTCCCTGCTCACGGGGGAGTCTGCTTCTCCCTCTGCCTCTGCTCCTCCTCCTGCTTGTGTGCTCTCTCTCAAATAAATAAACATCTTTTTTAAAAAGAATTCAAAATAATAAAGATGCTCACCTAACTCAGGAAAAGAATGGATGAACATGATGAAAACCTCAACAAAGAGAAAATATAAAAAAAGAACCAATCAGATTGGAAGAATACAATAAATGAGAAAAAATAGACTAAAAGGAATCAACAGCAGATCAGATGATTCAGAATGGACCAGCAATCTGGAAAATAGGGTAGTTGAAATCACTCAATCAGAACATCAAAAATAAAAAAAAAATAATTTCAAAATGAGGATAGTTTAAGATATCTCTGGAACAACATCAAACATAGTAACATTTATATTATAGAGGTCCTAGAAACAGAGGAGAGAAAAAGGAGAAAACCTATTTGAAGAAATACTGGCTGAAAACTTCTCTGGTATGTTGAAGTCTAGGATGCACGAAGAGACCCATAGCAGACACATTATAATCAAAGTGTCAACAATTTAAGATAAAGACAGAACCTTAAAAGCAGCCAGAGAAAAGCAATTAGTTATGTACGATGGAACTTTGGAAGGAGTATCAGCTGATTTCTCGGCAGAAGCTTTACAAGTCAGAAAAGAGTGGCATGATAGATTCAAAGTGCTGAAAGGAAGAAACTTACAACCAAGAATATTTTACCTGCAAGATTATCATTCAAAATTGAAGAAGAAATAAGGAGCTTCCCAGATAAGCAAAAACTAAGGAGTTCATCAACATCAAACTGTCTTCACGTGAAATTTGAAAGAGACTTTTTAAATGGAAAAGAAAAGACCTAACTAGGAATGAGAAAATTATGAAAGAAAAAAATCTCACTCGTAGTGGATCAATCACCTACATAGCTAATATTAAGGTTAAAAGACCAAAGTAGTAAACTCATCTAGATCTAAAGTAAATAATAAAATGTGAAATATCTCAAAAACATAAAATATTGGCGGGAAGGGGAATATAAATTTAGTTCTTTTTGAATGTAATCTTTTTGAATACATTTTAACTTAGGCAACCATCAATTGAGTGTAGACTGCTATACAAATAAAATGCTATGTATTAAAGAGACAACCACAAATCAAAACCCTATACCAAATACACAAAAAATAAAGAGAAAGGAATCTAAGCATAACACTAAAGAAAGCTATCAAGCCACAAGAGAAGAAACAGAAAAGAAACTACAAAACTACAAAACAACCTGAAAACAAAGAACAAAATGGCAATAAATACATATATATGCATATATATCAATAATTACTTTAAATGTAAATGGGATAACTGCTCCAATCAAAAGACATAGGATGATTGAAAGGTTTAAAAAAAGAACCATTTATATGCTGCCTACAAGAGATTCACTTCAGAACTAAAAACACACTCAGAATGAAAATAAAAGGATAGGCCACAAAATAGGTCTCAATAAATTTAGAAGACGGAAATCCTATCAAGCATCTTTACCAACCAAAACAGCGTGAAGCTAAAAATCAATTACAAGAAGAAAACTAGAAAAACAAACACATGGAGGCTAAGCAAAATCCTACTATACAACCAATGGGTCAGAGAAATCAAAAGGCAAATCAAAAAATAAAATACCTTGAGATAAATGAAAATGAAAACAAAACAGTCTACAAATAGTTCTAAGAGGGAAGTTTATACAGGTCCACGTCAAGAAATAAGAAAAAATATCCTAACAATCTAAGAACTAGAAAGAGAAGAACAAACAAGCCCAAAGTTGGTTGAATAAGGGAAATAATAAAGATTACACAGCAGAAATAAATTAAATAGAGACCAAAGGGAAAAAATAGAAAAGATCAATAAAAATAAGAGATTTTTTTTGCAAACAAACAAAACTGATAAACCTTTAGTCACACTCAATAATAAAAAAGAGGGCCCATATAAATAAAATCAGAAATGAAAGAAGAAAAGTTACAATTGATATCATAGAGAAATACAGAAGTTTAAAAGACTCATGAACAATTATATTCCAAAAAATGGGATAACCTAAAAAAAAATCAAACAGGAAATTACAGGACAATATGCATGATAAATACTGATGCAAAAAATCTTCAGGGAGAAGATCATTAAGAGGATAACATTAAGAGGATTATATACCATGATCAAGTGAGATTTATTCCAGGGATGGAAGGATGGCTCAGTACTCCCAAATCAATCCATGTGGTGCGCCACATTAACAACATAAAAATAAAAATCATATAATCATCTGAGTAGATTTAAAAAAGGATTTGATAACATTTAACATCCTTTTATGATAAAAACTCTCAGAAGTGGATACAGAGGAAATATACCTCAGTATAATAAAGGCCAGTTATGACAAAGCCACAGCTAACATTATACTCAATAGTGAAAAGCTGAAAGCTTTTCCTCTAAGATCAAAACAAGAATGCTCATTTTTGTCTCTTTCATGGAACATGGTATTAGAAGCCCTAGCAATAACAATCAGACAAGAAAGAGAAATAAAAGAAATCCAAATTAGAAAAGAAGTAAAACTGTTACTATTTTGCAGATGACATGATACTACATGTAGAAAACTCTAAAGACTCCATCAAAAAACTATTAAAACTAATAAAATAATTCAGTAAATATTCAGGATACAAAGTAAATACATCTGTCACATTTCTGTGCACTAATAATGAGCTATCAGAAAGAGAAATTAAGGAAACAATCTCATTTACAATTGCACAAAAAATTAAATGCCTAGGAATAAATTCAACCAAGGAGGTGAAAGACTTGTATTCTTAAAACTATAAGACACTGATGAAAGAAATTGAAGACAACATGAACAAATGGAAAGATATAACATGCTCAAGGATTAGGAGAATATTGTTAAATGTCCAGACTTCCTAAAGCACTCTAGAGATTTAACACAATCCCATTAAAATACCATGGCATCTTTCACAGAAAACTACCACAAATAATCCTAAAATTTCCATGAAGCTGCAAAAGTCCCAAATAGCCAAAGTTATCTTGAGAAAGAACAAAGCTGGAGGTATTATGCTTTTTTATCTCAAACTATATTACAAAGCAATTGCAATCAGACAGTATGGTACCAGCACAAAACAGGCACATAGATCAGTGGAACAGCATAGAGTTCAGAAACAAATCCATGCTCATAGAGTCAATCTTTGACAAAGAAGGTAAGAACATACAGTAGGGGAAAGACAGCCTCTTCAATAAACTGGATCACTTTCTCACAGCATATATGGAAATAAAATGGATTCAAGATGCAAATGTAGAACTGGAAACCATACAACTCTTGGAATAAAATATAGGTATTAAGCTCCTAGATATCAATCTGGGCAATATTTGTTTTCTTGATTTATCTCCTCAAGCAAGGGCAACAAAATAAAAATGAGTAAATCAAACTAAAAAGTTTTTGTGCCAACAAAACAAAAAGACAACCTACTGAATGGGAAAAGATATTTGTAAATCGTATATCTCATAAGGAGTTAATACCAAAATATATAAAGAACTCACACAACTTTAATATAAAAGTCCAATTTTAAAAATAAGCAGAGGACTGAATAGACATTTCTCTGAAGAAGACCTACAAATAACTAAAAATCAGACACATAAAAACAGGTTTAACATCACTAATCGTCAAGAAAATGCAAATTAAAATCCCAGTCAACTATTACCTCACATTCATGCACAGAATGACCATTCTGAACAATAAATCCCTATTCAAATCCCTTATGACCTTACTTTCTTTCCCCAATCTTGTTCCCTTTAAGCATAGCTCCAAACAACACGGTAACTTTAAAAAATTCTAATAAATTCATGGGGCCTCCTATGCTGACTAGACTAAAAATCCAGACTCCTTACAACGACCTTCAAGGCCTTGTATCTTCTGGTGTTAACTTGTCTCCTCCAAACTTATACGCTACCTCTGTTTCATACTCTTTAGCCACACAGCCTACTCATTGTTAGATGTGCCACACTGTAAGGTTTTATTTTACATAAACTATTTTTTTTACATCTCCTCAAAGCAGGACTTGACTCTCAATAAATACATATTTAATAGATCAATCAATTTCAACTGTTTTATTCTATGGCCTAAAGCCCAACTAATTGAACAAATTTATTGAACACATACTATGTATAAGGCACAGAGTTAAGTGCTATGGAAAAATGCAGAGGTTGATAATAATATGTTTTTAATTCAAAGAACTTATAATCTATTAGAGGCTACTAATATAGGAAATAAATAATACAATAAAGTGTAAATTAGTATATACTATAAAACTTAGAGTATGCAATAGAAATAATTGAGGATGAAAGATTTATTCTATTCAGAAGGAGGTTTCTAAATCTTAAAATATAGATAAGAGGAGTGCCTGGGTGGCACAGTGGGTTAGGCATCTGACTCTTAGTTTCCATTCAGATTGTGATCTCAGGGTTGTGAGATGAGCCCCCACAGCATGGAGTCTGCTTGTGATTCTCTCTCCCTCTCCTGCTATCCCTCCCACTGTTGTGCTCTCTCTCTAAGTCAAATAAATGAAACTTTAAAAAATATGAATAAGATTAATTAGCATTATCACCACCTTTATTATATAAGTAATATTGGAACTACACTAATAAAAACCAAAAGAAATGTAAAAATAACCTATAAACCTAGTACTTCAAAAACTTAATATTTGACTCCTTTCCCTTCCAATATCAGTTTATGTATAAATATTATTTACACAGTTGCAATTGGGATATATGTTCAACTTTCTTCTATTTTTCATGGACAAACTTTTTAAAAATTATTTACAATATTCAGTTAATTGACAATATTCTAGAGTTGAACAACACAAACTTGCCCATGTTATTTCTTTTTATTAGTTATTTAGTTTAAGTTATTCCTTAAGGCAAATACCCTTGTAATTAACACGTTTAAGGCACAAGGCTCCTTCATATTCAGTACAATTTCAACAATGAAAAATGAGAGAAATTTCATTTCAGCAGTAGGAAATAAGCAAAGACAGTACACAGTATAGAATATTTATTGCAATTTAGGATTGGACGGATTTAAGAGATCATCTGCATTGTCTCATTTTTCTGGATGAGGAAATTGAGGTCATACAAGTAAGTGACTTTTCAAAGACACAGCTAGTCAGTGGCTATTCAAGAACAAAGTTCAATCTATACTCCTCCAGCAACTATAGCCACTCTAATCTGCAACTACGACACTCTAATTATAGAAGTTCTCTCATCATATAAGATCTGGCTTCAGCCTTTCATTTCCTGGTAATGTCTGTTTAATGCTCATTTTTCATTCAATCCCTCCTTGGGCTATTGAATCATGTCATATGCTTGATATTTAGGGGCCTTGCTCATTTATCTCAAGTATTTACACCATCTCATAATAAATATATATGATATTTGTTATTTATAATTTCCTGCTGCATTTGTTGTTTCATGTGATTTTTAAAGATGAAATGAATCTTTATATATGTTTTCCTCTATTTTGAGTTTGTGTGTTTGTGCAAGCATGTATGTGTGTGAGTGTGTGTGTGTATGTGATTTTTCATTATACTGTCAACTGCTAGGACTTAGTGGACTTTGTACTGTGATCTCAACTTCCAGAAACATATAAACTGAATTATAAATATTTAATACCAAGGATATTTTATAGAACAAATATATGGATGTTGTAAAGTGGTATCATGATTCCTAAGCAAAAAAAAGCTAAGTTTTTCACCAATGTGGGATGATGGTAACAGCAAGTGCAATCTTAAACAAAATAATAAAATTTTTGGTCTAATTACCTCTTCTACCTATTGATCCATCACATTCAGATGTGAAATCCTTTAATTCCATTACTATACTTAGGCCAGTGTACATTATCACTGTAACATTTTAAAAATCAACTATCATTTTCAAGGGCTCTGAAAAATTATGTTGTTTTCTGAAATTTATAATTTCCTATTCAGAAAAAAATCACTTTGCCTCAAATAATTACTTGTTTCTCTGAAAGATATGTATTTTTTGAATATATAAGAACTTATGTAGAACTCTATCATTATGAAAAACACTTATTTTATAAATTCCAACTCTTAATCATAACCATTTATAAAATCAGTAATAGGACCCTGTCCAAGATGAGTTAGCAAATTATTTCCAAACTCAAATCTTAATAATGTATATATACAAATACATTTCTCAGAGCACAGCAACCTTCAATTCGATCATGAATTCAAAGCAGCCTACGCTATGCTATTGTGTGTGTGTGCAGAGGATGTGACCTGCAAAACTTAAAAGGAAAAATAGCAGTATTTTTTATTATGTGGTAAGCAAGTAGATTTAAGCAGAGAGCTGTCCTTATAAAATCACTCCATAGATTATCACATAATGGTAAGTGATGTTCTGCAATGAAATTACATAACACATGAGCTACTTCTCAAAGTATGAAAATGAAGTTTTGATTATGTAGAAAGAGAGCAAAGTATTAAATAAAGTATTAAATAAAAAGTATTTTTAAAATAATGTACCTAAAATATGTTTTGCAGAAAAATGCATAGGTATTATATGTAGATATAGATATAAATATAAAGATATAGAGATTTATGGAAATTTATGGGGCATCTGGGTGGCTCAGTCAGTTAAACATATACCTTTGGTAGTGATCTTGGGGTCTTGAGACTGAGCCCCTCATTGGGCTCCCAGGTCAGCAGGGAATCAGCTCCTTCCTCTCCCTCTGTCCATTCCCCCAACTCATGTTTTTTCTCTCTCTCTCTCAACTAAAGAAAATCTTAAAAAGAAAGAAATTTATAAGGAATGGTTGGGCTAATCACATACTCAAAAAAAGTGCTTAACCAGGGGTTATTATGTATATTATGCGTAATATACTTTATTCTCACTGGGTTAACTTCTCTATGAAGAAAATTTACAGAAAATCTATACTGAGATTATATAGTCTCAGAAGTGGAAAGCATTTCACCTGAGTTGAATCCTTTATTGTACAGTTGAAGATTAAGTCTGTATCAAAATTGGGACGCCTGGGTGGCTCAGTGGTTGAGTGTCTGCTTTTGGCTCAGGGCATGATCCTGGAGTTCCAGGATTGAGTCCCACATCGGGTTCCCTGCATGGAGCCTGCTTCTCCCTCTGCCTGTGTCTCTGCCTCTCTCTCTGTGTCTCTCATGAATAAATAAAATCTTTAAAAAATCTTTATCCAAATTAGAGAATGGTATTATGGGGCATCTGGGTGGCTCAGTCAGTTGAATGTCCAACTTTATTTTTGGCTGAAGTCATGATCTTGGGGTTCTGGGATCAAGCCTCATGTTGAGCTCCATGCTCAGTGTGGAGTCTATTTGAGATTCTCTCTCTCTCTCCCTCTGCCCCTTCCCCTATTCATTTTCTCTCTCTAAAATAAATAAATAAAATCTGAAAAAAAATTAGAGAATGGTTTAAGACTGGTGTCCAAGTTTTTAAATTTCCTCGTACCACCAGTATGCCTCTGTAAAATCACTTGATTTCCTGAAATTCCATTTGATCATCTGCAAATATTGCATAATACTTCTATGGAAGCACAGAGCTGACTCCAGATACCATAAGAAAAAAAGAGATATACCAGAAAAATATTGTAGAATCAATGGGAGATTGAAAGACTACCTAAATAGAAGGGGAGAACTAAAAGCAGCCAGAAGGAAGATTCCTCCGCCCCAACATTAACAACAGTAAAATCAGTTCTTTTTGAATTGGGACACATCTTCAGGCAAGATGTCACAGTTCTATCCTATTTAATTTCATCTCATCTCAAAGTCTTCAATAAACAAACTATGAATTTATTCTTACTGAGCAATTTTAAACTCATTATTGGTCCAATTACTTAATGTGTTATAGTTGGTTAATGTAAATACTGCAAACAAAAATGTAGTTTTTAATTTATTACTTGTTGATTTTTTTCAAGCACATGTAGATACATAGAATAATTGGATTAGCCTTCATAAAAACTTCCATGCTTGGTGTAGGTCAGTTTTATGGTGAGAGAAAAATGTTAAAATCATTAGGTTGAAAACATAGCACTTGAGCTTTTAGGCGTGCAAATAAGAATGTAAAGAGGACTAATACTGAAATAGCTAAAATGCAGAATACCGTGATTTAAATAATGCTAGCAAGGATCCATGGTTTAAAAGGTTTATCCTCACTGCTACCTGATTGTCTTTCAATATTCTTTTTAAAAAATGTTAAAAATCGGGCAGCCCGGGTTGCTCAGTGATTTGACGCCGCCTTCAGCCCAGGGTGTGATCCTGGAGTCCCAGGATTGAGTCCCATGTCAGGCTCTCTGCATGGAGCCTGCTTCTCCCTCTGCCTGTGTCTCTGCCTCTCTCTCTCTCTCTCTCTCTCTCATTCTGTGTGTCTCTCATGTTTCTGTGACTAAATAAAATCTTTTAAAAAAATTTTAAAAAATTTCTTTCAGAAGTGTTCTATAGTTTTGAGGGTATAGATCCTTTACATCTTTGGTTAGGTTTATGTATACAATGGAATATTACTTAGCTATTAGAAATGACAAATACCCACCATTTGCTTCAACGTGGATGGAACTAGAGGGTATTATGCTGAGTGAAGTAAGCCAGTTGGAGAAGGACAAACATTATATGCTCTCATTCATTTGGGGAATATAAATAATAGTGAAAAGGAATATAAGGGAAGGGGGAAGAAATGTGTGGGAAATATCAGAAAGGGAGACAGAATGTAAAGACTGCTAACTCTGGGAAACGAACTAGGGGTGGTAGAAGGGGAGGAGGGCGGGGGGTGGGAGTGAATGGGTGACGGGCACTGGGGGTTATTCTGTATGTTAGTAAATTGAACACCAATAAAAAATAAATTAAAAAAAATAAATTAAATTAAAAAAAATAAATAAATAAAATGTATTTTCAAATTAAAAAAAAATTAAAAAAAATAAAAAATGTTAAAAATCCTTTATTTTCCCCTGCATCTTTTATTTTTTTTAAAGATTTTATTCATTTATTCACGACACACACACACACACACACACACACACACACACACAGAGAAGGGGGGGTGCAGAGACACAGGCAGAGGGAGAAGCAGGCTCCATGCAGGGAGCCGGACGTGGGACTCAGTCCCAGGTCTCCAGGATCACGCCCTGGCCAACAGTGGTGCTAAACCGCTGAGTCACCCAGGCTGCCCACCACCTGCATCTTTTAAATAGTGAGATTGAATATTTTACTATTTATTTCATAATCTCTGCATTTACAAAAATGATGTCCTATAGCCATTTACTTTCTGAAATATTAGTATATTTAAAAGTGGCTTAAAGAACAAAATAAGTATTAAACTGAAGTGTTGTAGTAGAAAGGATACTGCTTAAACTTCTGAAAGTTCATAACTTTTCACAGGGTCTTAAACATCAGCTGTAACATAGTGTAGTGAAATTAGAGTCATTGTTCAGTTTTTCATAGATATTCATGTTATTACATTGTTTGGATGCAAACCAGAAAGTCTAGGATTTAACAATGTTGGGTAGAGGACAGCCTGGGTGGCTCAGCGGTTTAGCAGCGCCTTCAGTCCAGTCTGTGATCTTGGAGTCCAGGGATCAAATCCAACATCGGGCTCCCTGCATGAGCCTGCTTCTCCCTCTGCCTGTGTCTCTGCCTCTCTCTGTCTCTCTCTGTTTCTCATGAATAAATAAATAAGATCTTTAAAGAAAAATGTTGGGTAGACATATAAACAGATGTAGATGTTTTGCTAACCATGATGCATCTGCAACTACTAAAAGTGCATTGGAGCATTTTATTCTTCAAGACAATAATAATAGAAGTGAGAAAATTAACTGACCATTAAGGGGAAACTTTAGTTTTAATTACATTAGTTGACGTTATTAAAATTGCAGTGCATTCTTATAAAATGTCTCTCTTAATATATTCAGAATCATAAATTATATAGATGCCATGTTTCTGTGACTCTATTACATTTCCTAGGACACAGGTTATTATGGTTTATAATGATCTTCTAGTAGTTACTGACAGTAGGATGCTGAAGGTCAACAAGATAGTTTATGGTTGGATTCAGTATTAAGAAACAAAGCATACCAGGTGCTCCCTTTTCCTAGTGGAAAAGAAAAGTCAAATTGTCAACACTGCCACTATTATAGTTTGCCAATGCACTGCTGGAATTAAAAGGTAGACTGATCTGTAACCATGCTAGATTTTATTCAGATTGTAAGATTTCATTTGAAATGTCAGGTACTATTCAATGAAAATACTATTATCTGCTCTCAGAAATGATACACATATTCATTCACCTAAAATGTATATTGAACCACTACCATTGTGCTATATGGAGTGGGGTGGGGGCTTTAAAAATCAGACAAGGGATCTCCTTTTAGGGTTTTCAGGACAGTGGAGCAATCAGAATTAAACAATCAATTACAATAAAATGTGAATATGGTTGACAAAGAATTGCAAGGATTATACAAGAATACTAACCAGTCTAGAAGATTAGGGAAGGCTTACTAGAAGTAATGAAACATTGGTTGGCATGGTATATGAAAAAAACCTCATTATGAGAGGAAATAAATATTGGGAGATCTTCAAGTTGGTTTATTTTGTTTTGTCACTAAAAGTGGACACCATACCATTTAATTTTTGTCTTATTTTTAAGAAAATCAAGTCATGAAATAAAAACTAATCAAAATGTTAAGAATTGAATATTTTATTTTTAAAATTAATACAAATAGTTGAATTATAAAAATGGTAGAGTTTTAGATTGATGACAGCAAAGTTTTGATGAATTAAAGATAAATTTTGAACAAGTTTTACATATTTACTCTACGTTCTTTTAGGAATTCCTTGTAAATTAACCTGGAAACCAGATTAAAATGAAAAATGAGACTATTCTTGACTGCCTATACTGACTTTACTGACATTCATATATAATGGGATGTTAAAATTGAAGCTTTCCCAACGTGCCAAATGTAACATGTACTACATATTTAAGTGAAGTGTCAAATCAAATCATTTATTTCAAAGAGGCTGTTGAAACAGGCTGAGAATTGATTTCATCATTTTGGGGGCCCTCATTCAGAGAGCTCTGACTCAAAATCTGGGGTATAAAATGTACTAGAAAATAAAAAGAAATGATTTGTCAATAAGCTTTTTGAAAGAAACCCACTGTCCACCATGCTTCTCATCATACTACCTCATTTCTTGGAAAAGAATGGGAGAGGGAGACTACTTTCCTATCAGTCACAGAAAGATGAATTTCTTTTTTAAAGTTTTACTCATTCATTCATTCATGAGGGATACCGAGAGAGACATAGGCAGAGGGAGAAACAGGTTCCACACAGGAAAGCCTATGTGGGACTGGATCCTGGAACTCCAGGATCATACCTTGAGTCAAAGGCTGATGCTTAACCGCTGAGCAACCCAGGTGTCCCAAAAGATGAATTTTTAAAGTCTACTTACAGAAAGCTTGAAATATATCTCCTGCAGTTGAGGAAGAATAATAAGCAGGTAACAGAGATTAGTTGGAGTTACTTGGGCAGAGAAGTAACAGGGAGCTCTGACAACTTCTAGGGAGTAACTGGACTACATTTTATTGGTAGGTCAAATATGCATGAGTGCTTCCTTGGCATTGATGTAAGTCACATGGAAGGGAGAGCGAGTCTAGAATTCTCCTAAGTCTTATCCAAAAGAAATAAATGTCTGGAAAGTGAGTCAAAACCTCATATTCTAAAGAATATGAGGAGTGAGTACCAGAAAAACACAGGAGGTGAAGAGGGAACCCATCCACTTAAGGAAAAATATTGTCTATGTCCTGAAAGTTTCAGCTGGACTGTACCATCAGGAAAATTTTTCAGTACCAAGAACAGATCCCACAATATTACCTCCATTTAAGCATCAGCCAGACACACAGTAAGAAGCTATCTTATGTCAATAAACAATTGATGTAAGAAATTTAACTGACGTCTTTCCTTAACTGGACCCCTTCCCACGACACCTCTACTTTCTAGCTATGAATGAATATCAGCATGCCTACTAATGATGGGTGGAGGTGGGGGTAGGGAAGGAGATGAGAACAGAATGATCATACCTACCTGCTCCCACTGCAAATTGATAGCTTATTCTGGGCTCATGCTGGAGGATGTGAGAAAAATTGCTGTTAAATCAGGTTTGGCATTGTGGTAGATTGTATTATTTTTCAAAATTTATTTGTTCCCTCTCTGCGTCTCCCTTGTCTCCCACTCCACTCTGGAAAGTGTGTAATTCTCCACCTCACTGATGATGTTGAGCTTGGCCATGTGAGTTACTGTGACCAGTAGAACATTAGTATAATATCATAAGAGTAGAGGCTTTAAATAATGTGTTTGCCAGATTCGTTTTGATTTCTTGCAGTCCTGCTATTTATCATGAGAAAAACATGCTCTGCATAGTAGCTAGTTTGAAGAATGATGAAGATATGTGAGACTGAACTGAAGCCTGGCACTCAGCTTAGACCAACTAAACTCAGGAGAGTTCACCAGAGCTACAGCTACTCCACCAATCCAAGAGCAAGAAACAAATACTTGTTCTGCCAGGAACTCACATTTTGGAGTTATTTTTAATACAGAAAAAAAAAGTGAGCATTGCGAGCATTTTAATTAGTGTAAAGGATTGGCCATTCTAATTTCTTCACTGAGATTCTGTTAAGAACTTAATATGACTAGAGAACATCTTACTATCTAAAAGTCAGTTTTAACACTTTGAAGCCAAAGATTGATATTGTTTTCAAGGGCTGGAGAAAAACTCTTCCACTGCCTACACGCTAAAGGGACAATGGAAAACAAGAATTAAGTTGCATACTATGGAGTACCACAAATTGTATTTGCCTTTTATTCTAGTCTTAAACAGCTCTTCAGGATAGTAACCCCTATTTTCATGTAAAATGATAAATATCCATAGTATATGAAAGAGTATACAGATTCTTATTTCCACTTTCCCACATAAATCTGCAATCAACAGGCACAAAATATTTTTCCAAAGTTTTGATGTCTAGAGCTAACTCAATAAGGACATAATCTGAATTAGTTTCATCGTGTGTGAAAAATTCTTTTACAGATTTGCTATTCTCTAATGCTGAGGATAAAGTTAATAATAGAAACATCTTTCTGATTCATAATCCAGTTGAACTTGGTCAACATTTGTTATAGCTCCTTATACTTTACTTAGCATAAAGAATTTATGAAGGTCGTGGTCCAAGAATGAACTAACACCAGAATGTCCTCTAGATGCATAATGGTAAAGCTAAACATTTTTATTATAGACATTAGCTGATGTTATGCTAGTATACCATGCTAAATTAATACGTCTCACATTATCTATCCAGTGGCAACCTCCCTTTTAAATAATCAAGAGCAAAAAAAATTCTATAAATAGTTTTCATCACATCAGCCTGAGTCCAGGCCCATCTCATACAAGATAATAAGGTGATGTTAATCTCTTGATTTCTTTTTCTCTCTAGCAGATTACATCCTATTTTAAATCAGACACAAACAAAATCTTACAGGAAACATAATTAGAAGTGAAATTGCTCTAAAGCACCTTTGTCTCTGGAGAAACCTTTTCACCCTCTGTGATGTGCTGGGATGTATCTAATCTAATGATCAGCTGCCACCAAGTAATTGAATATCCCAGAATTTGAACTGCTAGGGAACCTATGCATTTTACTCCTCTTATTTTTGCCTCTAAATAAATAAAGGGGTAAAATGGACCTACATGACATTAAATTGCGATTTTTTGATGAGAAGTTGCGTATATTTGCAATGTTCATTTCAAGGTTAATATGTCGTATTTTTTAGCAGAGGCTTAAAGAGATACTTGAAAACATAGTTGCTTATCAGAATGATACATGAGACTTCAGAGGGAATTTTAAAGTAGCTCTAAAATTTTTATTTCTACACCTCCAAAAATGTTAGCTTCTTTCTTGATTACAAAACACAAAGTTATTTTTTTAAGTATTATGGTCACCAAAGTGATGAAAATACTGACTCTTTCCTCATGGAAAAACAAATGAAAAAATACATAGACAATGTCACTGAGGGGTTTTATCAACCTGTTTTTTGATGAGATGGATTCTTATCATTTTTTTGCTATATGTTAACCCTCAAAAAATAGTGCTTTTCTATTCCTGCTACATGAAAAAACAAACAAAAAAACTACAAAAAAAAAAAAAAAAAGATGGTAAGGTAATCTATTCTGAGTATAATCCAGATGACCTAACTACAACTGTGAGATTCTAAAAGAGTATAAAAATTATAAGGCACTTAAAACACAGACCTTCTTATGACTTCAGATCTCTTTTACCTTATCTATAGTTTTATGAGGATTGATAGCTCATACATAATATTCCCTTTCCTGGTAATTAGCAGAGCTACAGTCTAAAATTCCCCCAAGAGGGCAACGATCCCATCTCCAATGACAGCTTGGGAGAAATATGGTAGCAATGCAAGCTTTCTTATCTCTAGGACCATTCAATGGCTAAATGAGAAAATTAGTGATTTAAAATAACTAGTTTCCAACACACAAACTTGCTGATGGTTGCGAAGCTCTCTAATTAAGTTATATTATAGCCTTGGCACATGTGAAAAAAAAGCCATTCCTAAGGAGAAACTTTTAATATAATTCTCCACATGTTTAATTTCAGATAATAACTAGATGGTATGGAACTTATTCATTGAGTTGATTTGAAAGGTGAATTAGAACTCTCTAGAGTGGTAAAACTCCACCAGTATATAATCTCGCCCAGTCCATTTCTTCAACCATGCAAGCTAAGGAAAAATTGTACAGAATACCTTCAACAAAGTCTTCACTGTAGAGGTGCCCAATCTGTAAAGGTATGCTCATTTCCATGAAAGTAAAAAAAAAAAAAAAAGTGGCCTGCTTGCCTCACAGAGACTTCAATGGCAATGCTTTTCTCCCTCACATTCTCAGTACTATTTTTTGTGTCCTCTTTTCTCTACATTATTCTTGCAGACCATTTTCCTACTTTCCTCCATAAAATAATTCATCTTTGAATCACAGGCAATTGAATAATTACAGTCATTGGGCATATAGGTGACTCTATTCCTTAAAGATTTAAGTTACTCTTTATTGTCATTTCTTCTAACACTACTATATTTCCTAGTAATATTATTACCTATGAATATAATCTTTCTATTACCCTTTCCCTCAGCTCCTCTCAGCTTCTCCTTTTATGGTCCTTTTTTTCCACTCTAAGTCAGCCTTTCCCTTCCATGCTTATGCCCTGGATCTTGTCATTATAAACAAACACAACCCTATCATAACCCCAATTCCATGTCTACTACTCTATAATGGTTACTTTCTATCTTCAGCTCACTCCCTTAGGATTTCAACTCCATCATTCCCTTCATGCCCACTAGGACCTACAATATACTGATTTGACTACCATTTTACTGTATCTCACCACACTTATTACCTCCTATACCCCAGTTTTGATTCCATATTCATCAATAAAATTATATAAACTTTCAACTGTCAATTTTCTTATGTTATGTACCGGTTTTGGCAAAAACCCAACCCTGGTTAAATTCAGGATTTAAACTCTCTGCCTTCTCTGATCCTACACACATATAACTAAATATGGCCAAAGAATAACATACAACTATGCTGTTTTCATTTTAAATGCATTTACTGTGAATATCAAGTAACAATCTGCAGAGTTGCAATGCAGTCATACTGAGTTTCCTTGATATGCTCACTTTCTTCTTTCATAGTTGGTGACTCTGCTACCATATTATAAAAAATATTAATAATAGAACATCTATAAGTCTCCATATCATCCACTCATATATACTCTATTCTCTCCTTTTACTGTAGATGAACTATCCATGCCTCAAGGGAAAATGATGTATGTTAATTCTCACTCTGTCCTGCATATTTAAAGTATGACCCTTACTATTCTTCTACTTCTTATCAGCTCCATGTACTGGCCCCATAATCCAAGCCATATCATTTCTAAGATTATTATAGTGGCCTCTGAAATTATCCCTTTTCGACCCTTGTCCCATATAATTTATTGGATCATGTTTCTCTGTTTTTCTTTAAACCATCCAGTGGCTTAAAAGAATAACTGGATCCTTACAATGGCCTACAAAACTTCATTTGATTTTGTCTTTCCTTCACTGAAGACATCTCCCTGTTATTTCCACCCAGCATGCTGGCCTCTGTTTACTAATCCTTAACATCCTGCATAAGCTTTGACCTAAGGGTTTTGCATGTGTTCTTGTTCTTGCCTTGAATACTCTTTCTATAAACAATGATACGTTTCACTAACTTTATATCTTAGCCCCATTTTCAATTTCTTTGTGAGACTTTTTCATCTCCTTATTGCCACTGCTTTATTTTTCTCTACAGCATTTATCAATACCTGATATATTTTATTTTGCTTGTTTATTTTGTTTATTGTCCATCTCCACCCACTAAAATATAAGCATCAGTGGAAAAATTTTTGTCCATTTTTTTCACTTGTGAATTCTCCTAGATATATGCCAGATACATAGTAAGCATTCCATAAATATATGTTGAAACAATGAATGAAGAACCTTCACTAATGATCAGGAAGTGATTAAAATCCCATTGTTTCCCCAAGAGAAAAAAAAATATGATACACATTTCTACTCATTATACTTCAAAGGTTCCTAAGGGCATATTGGAACACATTAAAATTCTTCAAATCTACTTTTTCTCTAGATTTTTATCTATAATAGCAACCCTATTTGGATTTATAATCAGAATATAACAATGACCTCCGTAGCCCTGTCATGAGCTCTTTTAGCTCATTTAGCTCTTTTATAATAGTTCTGATCAAGGATTATAACTGTTTTTAAGTCCCCATTTTATTGGCAGTGAAAACTTGGTCCCTAAAAATAACCCATCAATATTTCTATCTTTAAGTTTGAAGGTAGTTTTCTGAGACAAAAGAGTGAAAATTCTGGATTAAGATAGAGTCACTTTTTCACTAAATGTATAATACTTTGATCTATAAGAAATGCACAACAAATCCATTATATTTCCCTTTAGAGAAAAATCATTTTTTTTCTAACAAATGTCTACATATTATGTACATGCCTAAACTGATTTTCTACATTTGACTTATGGAAATAATTAATAGCCAGGCTATCTCTTGATCCAAGAATAGAGCAGCTCTTATTTTATTGGACAGTTCAATATTCCCAGAAGTCAGCTTCTTGTAACTCTTAACTCTTTCCTTTTATGCCAGAAATAATTATTTCTTCTATTGGTATATTCCTGTCCTAGACTCAGATTAACACCCGTGACCTGGATCGATTTCTTTATCACGGCTCATGAATGAAAGCAAGTTATCTGCAGTTGGCAGACACTTATATGCTAAAATCATTTAGAATAGGGTCACAAAAGTCAACCTTCTTTCATTAGTGAAGGGATTTTTTTTTTGTAGGCCTATCAAATGGGTACATCTTTTTGAAGTGTCAAAGAATTAATATACATAATTATAATAAATAATTCATATTTTGTACTAACATATACTCATATTCCAAACAGAAGAATAATATAATCAGGTTTGAATTTTAGAAAAATCAGACAGAAGTGATTTTGGTGAATGTTTCTACCTAACCTCTCTTATTCTGACCAAACCAACAAAAGGGACACAAAAAGAAGCAAAATCCATTATCAGACATAGATATGATGGACTGAAGCCAAGAGCCATTTAAATATTTTTTGGGAGTATTTTCCTAAATACAGAGGCTGGAATTCTGCATTTTCCATAAACTCTTGCAGCTACAGCTCCACATGTAATTTTGTTTCTGTTAATCATACAAACTTCTATGACATTTGCATGGTTAATGTGATATGAAGCTGTTTTTACTGTGTCTTTTGTTTCTGTTTGGAAAGATCATCACAGAGTTTCTGGTTTTCCACGGTGGTATTAATAGAGATTTTGATGAGTGGTCACTTGATACTTGCTATTAAAAAGAATTATAGAGGGCATTCATTTTCCTAGTGACATTTTTCAGGTGTCTATGGATGCTGCAGTGGTAACAGTAGCTTCATAATCATGGGGGCTTTCTGATAATAGCTTTTTGATTGTAAGTTTTCTGATCTTGGTGTGGCCTCCTTATTTTGGTACTATGATAGAGCATGGCTTGAAACCTTGCACTTGTCATGACAGGTTTCCCATTTTTTTGTTCTAATTTTTTATTTAAATTTTAGTTAATTAACATATGATATAATATTGGTTTCAAGACTATAATTTAGTGATTTCACTTACATATAATACCCAGTGTTCACCATAACAAGTACCCTCCATAATAGGCATCAACCTTTAGACTCCCACTAACCTCCTTCTATCAACTCTCAATTTGTTTTCTATTGTTAAGAATCTCTTATAGTTTTCTTCCTTCTTTCCTTTTCCTTTTTCCCTTCTCACACATTCATCTGTTTTGTTTCCTAAGTTCCACATATGAGTGAAATCATATAGTATTTGTCTTTCCTTGACTGACTTATTTTGCTTAGCATAATACACACTAGTACAATCCATGTTATTGCAAATGGTAGGATTTTATACTTTTTGATGGCTGAGTAATATTTCATTGTATATACATACCACTTCTTCTTCATCTGTTTATTAGTTGACGGACACTTGGGCTCTCTCCATCACTTGGCTTTTGTTGATAATGGTGCTATAAACATCAGGGTGCGTGTACCCCTTCAAATCTGTATTCTTATATCCTTTGGGTAAATACCTAGTAGGGCAATTGCTGGGTCATAGAGTAGCTCTATTTTTAACTTTTTGAGGACCCTCCATACTGTTTTCCACAGTGGTTCCACCACTTTACATTCCCACCAACAGTGTAAGAGAGTTCTCCTTTCTCCACAACCTTGCCAACACCGTTGTATCCTGTGTTGTTAATTTTAGTCATTCTGACAGGTATGAGGTGGTAACTCATTGTGTTTTTGATTTGTATTTCCCTATAATAGTTAATGTTGTGCGTCTTTTCATATTCTGTTGGCCATCTAGGTGTCTTCTTTAGAAAAATATCTATTCGAGTCTTCCAAATTTTTCTTAATTGGATTATTTGTTTTTTTAATATTGAGTTTGATAAGTTCCTTATAGATTTTGGATACTAACTCTTTATCAGATAACATCATTTGCAAATATCTTTTCCCATTCTGTAGGTTACCTTTACTTTTGTTGATTGCTTCCTTTGGAGTGCAGAAGCTTTTTATCTTTTCCTAAGAATTATTTATTTGAGAGAGACAGAGAGAGAGAAAGAGGGAGAGAGGGAGGGAGGGAGGGAGGGAGGGAGGGAGGGAGGAAGGAAGGAAGGGCAGAGGGAGAGAGAGTCTCAAGCAGAGCCCAACGTGGGGCTCAATTTCATGACCCTGAGATCACAACCTGAGCTGATATCAAGAGTCAGACACTCAACTGACTGCACCACCCCTAAAGTTCCAATAGTTCATTTTTGCTTTTGTTTTCCTTGCATCTGGGGGAGTGTCTAGTAAGAAGTTGCTATGACTGAGGTCAAAGAGGTTTTTGCCTGTGTTCTCTAGGATATTGTTGATTTCCTATCTCACATTGAGGTCTTTCATCCATTTTGAGTTGATTTTTGTATATGATGTAAAAGAGTGGTCCAGTTCATTCCTCTGCATGTTGATGTCCAGTTTTCCCAACACCATTTTTTGAAGAGACTTTTTTCCATAGGATGTTCTTTCCTGCTTTGTTAAATACTAGTTGACCATATAATTATGGGTCCATAAGATATCTAGGAAAAAAAACTAACAAAAGAGGTCAAA
This sequence comes from Canis lupus baileyi, assembly GCF_048164855.1. Classification (NCBI taxonomy): domain Eukaryota; kingdom Metazoa; phylum Chordata; class Mammalia; order Carnivora; family Canidae; genus Canis; species Canis lupus. The sequence continues at coordinate 18,226,960 of NC_132844.1, read as the reverse complement.
GATCTGTACTCTGAAAACTGTGAAACACTTATGATAGAAATTGAAGAGGGCACAAAGAAATAGAAAAAAAATTCCATGCTCATGGATTGAAAGAATAAACATTGTTAAAATGTCTGTACTTCTCAAAGCAATCTACACATTTAATGCAATTCCATCAAAAACACCACCAGAATTTTTCAGGAGCTAGAACAAAAAAATCTTAAAATTTGTGTAGAACCACAAAAGAACCCAAATAGCCAAGGTAATCCTGAAAAAGCAAAGCAAAGCAGGAGGAATCATGATTCCAGACTTTAAGCCATATTATAAAAGTGTAGTCATCAAGACAATCTCCTACAGGTGCCTAATTTTCTTATCACAGAAGAAGCATTCACTCATTTTATGACTATTCACTGATGTTGTTTTGAAGGTTCAACCTAAAAGACATTTCTTCAGCTTAACCAACAACTTTTAAGCCATTTGATAAACTGCAATAAACTTTCATGTTCTTAAATCATCTTTTATCTGAAATACATAAAGTTCTACAAATCAACAATCAAAAATAAATACTCCAATTAAAATGGGCAAAGACCTTAACAGACCTTAACATTTCAATAAATATATAAATGTCCAAGAAGAATATGAAAAGATTCTAAAGATCGCTAATTATAAGGTAAATGCAAATGAAAATCACAAGAAAATATCATCTTAATACATTAGGATGACCATTATCAAAGCAACAGGAAATGAGTGTTGACAAGAAAATGGAGAAATTAGAACCTTGTGCACTGTTGGTGGGAAAGTAAAATAGTTCAGTAACCAAGGAAAACAGCATGGAGGTTCCTCAAAAGGTCAAACATAGAGTTAACATATAATGTAGAAATCCCATGTCTGTGTATATATCCAAAAGAATTCAAAGCAAGGTCCCAAAGTGATATTTGCACCCTTACGTTTGTCATGGCATTATTCACAATAGCCAAGATGTAAAAACAACCTAAATATTCATCAACAGATAAAGAAAATGTATTACACACATTTAATGCAATACTATGCAACATTAAAATGGAAAAAAAAATCCTTATCACAGGCTACAACATGGGTAAACCTCAAGATCATTATACTGAGCATAAGCTTGTCACAGAGGGGCAAATACTGTATTATTCTACTCATATAAATTATTGGAATTAATCAAAATCATAAAAACAGAAAATAAGAATTGATGAATAGCTAGAGGGAATGAGAAAGGAAGAATTAGTGTTTAGTGGGCATACAGTTTTAGCTTAAGATGAAAAAGTTCTAGATATTTGTTGAGTAGTGTAAATATACTTAACACTACTGAACTGTATACCTAAAAACGGTTAAGATAGTAAATTGAATGTTATGTTTTTTATAGCAATAAAAAGTCCATATTTTCTGAAACTGAACTTTGATTATTTTCCATTGTTGAAAGTTAAACCAATACCACACAATATCAACCAAATGCCATAATTTGCAAAAAATATCTGCTCTTTATGGCACAAATGAAGTACATTTTATGAAGCCACCAACAATTAAATCATTGCCCCATTCTTTTTTTTAAATTTATTTTTTATTGGTGTTCTATTTACCAACATACAGAATTGCCCCACTCTTAAGAAAGTTTCATATTGGGGACACTTAAATGCAGAAAATTGTAACTTTCCCTTATGAAAGTTTAGAAGGGACCAACCTATGAGGTAAAGTAGGCTTAACTTTTTGGAAATGCCAAATAGCAACAACATTGTAATACATTCGGAAAAACTCACCAGTGAAGTTAGCAAAGTCTCAAGGCATAAGACTTTTCCTCTGAATAGATTTCCAAAGTATCAACGATTCTTTTCCAATGTGAGGAACAGCTTCCAGAACTGGAGAACAACTTCACCTAAATTTGTAGAAATGAGAGGAGCTATGAATGTTTCCCATAAATAGAGGAAGATAACTGCTTTAAGCTACTTTAATTCCATAAAGCCGGTAGCAATTAGGTATATCAGCATCCACACAGCAAACCCCGGCAAAAACTCCATCTCTGACATAGTGTCTTCACACAGTGTGGCTGATTCAATGAGGATAAAACAATTTACTTAAATAATAATAATAAGAATTCTCTCCTTAGATGGAACGTGGTTATTCAGCCAGTTTTTAAGTCAGAGACCCCATGAAAAATATTGTGCACAGCAAAATGATTCCATGGGAGAGAAAGCAGGCTAAGTAGCATTTTTTAAAAAAATACACTTTTTGTGGTGGCTTTAACTTGTTACAATTTATTCTAGTTTTAGCTCCCTCTTCTTTCCTTTAATCCTGATGATTTCTGATGGTAGTCCACACTGACACTTACAATATCTCCTCCAAGTTTGAATACTTAAAAAAGATTCTAATACCAGTGCCCAAATAAGGATAGAGGCATTGTAGGACAAAATCTACTTTTTTCTTTTAGGTGGGGTCAAGTATCAAATAATGGCCCACTGTAGCTCACATTCATTAAAAAAATACATATTATATATATAATAGATATTATATATATTATATATAAGTATACAATATATAATATATAATGCATATTATATATAATATGGATGCTGTATAAGTATTCTGAAATATATAAGATAATATATAAGAAATAAGTGAAGAATACACTTTAAAAGATTTACTACATAAAACAGAAATAAATTTTAAGCACCAGATGGTTTATAATTGCAAGAAAAAAAACACTATACAAGAAAAAAGAGGAGATAAAATTATATCCAAGAAAAATAAACTGACATATTTTTTAAGTCAGAAAAGTGCAACTGAAGGATTAGAAACAAACAGAATTGGGCAGCCCAGGTGGCTCAGAGGTTTAGCGCTGCCTTTAGCCCAGGGCCTGATCTTGGCTGGAGATCCTGGATCAAGTCCCACATCGGGCTCCCTGCTCAGAGCCTGCTTCTCCCTCTGCCTGTATCTCTGCCTCTCTCTCTCTCTCTCTCTGTGTCTGTCATGAATAAATAAATAAAATATTTTTAAAAAAGAAAAAGAAACAAACAATTAAAATTCCATTACAATGAAACATCATACTGAAGGGAAATTTAAAATGCTATTTCTAACTATTAAGAAAAAAATGGATAAAAATTGTCCAAGGTAAAATGAGAGACCCAGGAAAGACATGAGAAAGATTAAAAAAACACAGATATTTTATACTTCTTATGAATAGAACAAAATAAGTAAAAACATTTTTTCAAAAGTCTAAGAAAAAGATAGTCCTTAAATTTTAAATTCCTGGATCTGTAGCTGGTAAGAGTTAATTCAGTATCTGGTATTATTACTAAAAAGTTATTTACAGGACTTCTAGTTTGCTGTCCAGTATGTAAGAAGCTTGGAAACTGCCACTTCATCATAACAAGTAAAAAGTTGAATTAACTGATAAAGCAACAACTCTTCTTAGATCCTTCAGAGGGGTGAGGTCACAGGACAAAAATCTGTCCCCAAATTGACAAGACTCACAGGCAAATTCAGAGAATTATAATTTACCTGAGCAGAAAACCATAAATTGAAACTTATTAAAGAACCAGTACTAGAGAGAAAAAGCTGAACTGTGCCTGAGGAATTGCTGGAGTACCAGTATAGACAGCACAGAAGGTCAAAAACTCCAGGTGATTCAGTCATAGAAGGATCAGATTCTTACAGTCATTATCAGAGGAAAAAATCCCTCTTGGCTTCCGGCAGAAAGAGGAGAAAAGCCATTTTGAAGCACATAAGAGCATTCTGTTCTTAATATGGCCTAACCTCAGGGTAAACTAGTTAACCAGAGCCTACACTTCTAGGGTTTATTAGAGCTTAACGGTCTGAAAGAAAAGAAATGTCCAACTCCAGCTGGCTTGAATCTTCTACTTGGAGAAAAGAAAATGCCCAATCCAGCCCACTTGAGCTATCCTGTCTCACCTAAAGGAGAGGTAGCAATGAGAAGCATGTGTGAAGTTCACAAACCCAGAGGTATAGGCAGATTAAAATAGTGACTCCCAATAATAGGACTATAGAAGTCTTCCTCTCCCTTTATAACTTACCAACATATTACTAAGGACCTACTTACAGCAGTTTATTTTATCTAGTACACTATATCCAGTTATCAAAACAAAATAGAAAAGAAAGAGCATGTATTAGAACCAGACCCAAAGATAACAGGAATGTTAAAATTATCAGATGAGGAATTTAAAACAACTATGATTAATATGTTAAGTGCTCTAATAGAGGAAGTAAATAACATGAAAGTAGAGATAGGGCAGGTAAGAAGAGAAGGAATTTCTTAGAAAAACTCCAAAATAAATGCTAGAGATCAAAAGCACTGTAACAGAAATGAAAAATGCCTTTGATGGTTTTATATTTAGTAGACTAGACACGGCTAAGGAAAGAATTTGGTATTGAGGATATCTAAATAGTAATCTCCAAAACTGAAAAACAAACAAGAAAAAGACTAGGAAAATAAAGAACAACATATCCAAGTCTGTGGAAGTACTATGAAAGATCCAACACATGTGTAGTAAGAATATTAAAAAGGAAAGAGAGAAAAGATCAGGAGCACCATTTGAAGCAATAATGACTGAGAATGACCACAAATTTGGTCAGACACCAAACACGGATCCAAGAAGCTTGGATAACACCAACCAAGATAAAAGACAAAAAAACTTCACCTAGACATATCATTTTCAAATTACAGAAAATAAGAATAAAGAAAAAATCCTGAAAGAAGCCAGAGGGGAGAGAACCAACTTACTATAGAGGAATAAATAAAATAATTATAGGACTTCTCTTCAGAGAGCATGCATAGATGAAAGTAGAGTGAAATATTTAAACTGTTGAGAGAAATAGCCTAGCAACCTAGAATTCTGTCCCCTAGGAAATTATCCTTCAAAGATGAAGAATATTTTTTTTCATGCAAACAAAAAATTGAGGGAATTCGTTACCAGTAGACTGCCTTTTGCCTTGCAAAAGATGTTAGAAGTTCTTTAAAGAGAAGGAAATTATATAGATTAGAAGTTCAGATCTTCATAGGAAGGGAGATATCAGAGAAGGGATAAATGAAGAATAAAATAAAACTTAGATTTTTCTAGATCTATTTAACAGATAACAATTTGTTCAAAATACCAACAATGTGCTCACACACACACACACACACACAAACACACGTATCAGCAAAATGTATAACAGCAATGCTGTTCTACAAGGGATAAAATGGAAGAATTAGGATTATTTTGTTACTCTAAGATACTCATACTACCTCTGAAGTGGTAATAGTGTATTTGAAAATGGATTTGGATGAGTTATAAATGTATACTGCAAACTCTAGGGCAGCCATTAAAAAAAGTTTTTAAAGAAATGTAAATGATATAAGAGAGAAAATAGAATCATATAAGATATTCAATTAAAAATCACAAAAGGAAAAAAGAGTGGAAGACAAAAGTAAAAACAAAGATAAAGTACAACATAGAAAACTCTAAGAAATATGGTATATCTTTATCCAACTATATCAATAATCACTCAATGACAATGGTCTAAATGAACCAATTAAAAGACCGAAATGGGGATGCCTGGGTGGCTCAGCTATTGAGCATATGCCTTCGGCTCAGGGCATGATCCCATGGTCCCGGGATCGAGTCCTGCATCAGGCCCCTTGAGTGGAGCCTGCTTCTGCCTCTGCCGTGTCTCTGCCTCTCTCTCTCTCTGTGTCTCTCATGAATAAGTAAATAAAAATATTTTTTAAAATTTTAAAATAAAAGACATAAATGGTCAAAATGGATAAAAAAATAAGCCCAACCATATGTTGCCTATACTTTAAATATAAAGACATATATAGATTAAAGGTAAATGGATGGAGAAAGAGGTTTCATGTGAACACTAATTAAAACAAAGTGGGAGCAGCGATACTGATTTTGAATAGAGTACATGTAAGACCAAGGAAAGTATTAGGAATAAAAAGGGGCATTATGTAATGATAAAGGGCTCAATCCTCCTAGAAGATATAATCCTTATTGTATAAGTGTCTAACAAAAGAGTGTCAAACTATGTGAGGCAAAAATGGAGAATTCCAAGGAGAAATAGATGAACCCACCATTATAATTACAGACTTCAGCACTTCTCTATCAGAAGTGAAAAGATAGAACAGGCAAAAAATCAGAAACAACATAGTTGAACACAACAACAACATCAATCAAATGTATATAATGGACATCTATAGACTATTTCATTAAACAATAGCAGAATACGTTTTTCCCAAGCTCACATGGAACATTTACCCAAGCAGACCACATCTGGCCATAAAACATGTCTTAATGAATTTAAAAGAATGAAACTCATAAAATGTCTTCTTGCATTCAACAATGGAATTAAACTAGAAATCAATAACAGAAAGAAGGCTGGAAAATCAAAAAATATGTGAAGTTTAAAGATACACTTCTAAACTGTACTCGAGTCAAAGAAGGAATCAAGAGAAATTGAAATATATTTTGGACTCAATGAAAATGAAAACATGACTTATCCAAATTTGTGGGATGCAGTAAAAACGGGGCTTAAAGGGAAATTTATAGCATTGATTGTGTGTATTAGAAAAGACGACGGACCTCAGATCAATCATCTAAGCTTCTACCCTGGAAATCAGAAAAAGAAGATCAAATCAAATCCAAAATAATAATAAGAAAAGAAATATTAAGAATTAAGATAGAAATCAATAACATTGAAAACAGAATATTGGTAGAGAAAAATCAATGAATCCAAAGCTGGCTCTTTGCAATGATAAGCTTCTAGCCAGGATAACTAAGAAAAAAAGAAAGAGGATACTAATACCAGAAACGAAAGGGGGTTATCACTGTAGATTTCATGAACATTAAAAATATATTAAGGGAATACTATGAACAAATCCATGCCCACAAATATGATCATCTATATGATATAGATAAATCCCTTTCAAGATACAATTTGCCAAAACTCACAAGAAGAAATAGATGATGATCTGAAATAGTCAATAACTACTAAAGAAATTGTATCATTAATTAATAATCTTCCAAAACAAACTAGGACCAGATGGATTCACTGATGAATTATTCCAAAGACTGAAGGAAGAAATTACACAATTCCTCACAATCTCATCCAGAAAGTAGAAACTGAGAGAATACTAACACATTCCATGAGCCCAGAATTACCCAATATCAAACTCAGACAAAAACATTACAAGAATAGTGCTCAAAACTTAGGTCTATGCAAAAACCTGCACATGAATGTTGATAGTAGTTTTATTCATATTTGCCAAACTTTGATGCAATAAAAATATCCTTTGGTAGGTAATTGAAAAATGTAGTACAGCCAGACAATGGAGTATTATTCAGCCCTAAAAAGAAATGATCTATCAAGATTTGAAAAGACATAGAGAAAACTTGAATGTAGATTACAAAGTGAAAGGAGTCAATCTGAAAAGGCTACATACTGTATGATTCTAACTATATGACATTCTGGAAAAGACAAAGCAATATAGACAGTAAATAGGTCAATGTTTGCCAGAGGTTAGTGGGGAGGAAGAATGAATAGAACACAGGGGAGTTTTAGGGCAAAAAAATCATTCTCTATGAAATTGTAATGGTAGATGCTGATATTCATTTGTGCAAATCCACACAGTAGAAATGTCAAGTAAACCCTAATGTAAATTGAGAGCTAATGATAAATCAATTATATATTATTAGTATATTATTAGTATATATATACTAATATATATATTAGTAATGTAGGTACATTAACTGTAATATACCACTCTGGTGTGGGGTGTTATTAGTTGAGGGAGGCCATGCATTTGTGAGGGTAAAGGGTATATGACAACTCTCCTTTCCACTCAGGTTTTCTGTGAACCTAAAACTGCTCTAAAAATTAAACTCTATTAATTGAAAAAAAAACACATATCTGAAAGTTAGAAAGCTATTAACATTTTAGTGAGCATTTGACAATTACCTTCCCATATCTATTATCCCCTTACGTCTCTAATCCCTAAGCTTATTTCTGAGTCATTCAGGATGGGTTGGATTACTCCTATCTGCAGTTCGACCTCTATTTATAATAATAGCAAGCTGCCTACTTAGTTCTGAACTTCTTTTCTCTTCTTCTAGAAATGACAGAAAGCAACAAGGAAAAAGGGGAAAAGCTGAGACTCCAAGACAACTTTCAACTTTCTCAAGCAAGTATAATAAATAAAAGAGAATGAGTTGTTTGCAGAATTGAAATTAAATGAAAGAAATCCTTGAAGGAGATGGAGAAAAATACACAGAAAATGTGTGAATGTACAGAGGCAGGATATCCAAGAAAGCATCTCTTTCTAACAGAGGCAAACTGGGAGTGTGGGCACAGGAACCCTTGAAATTGCATATCACAAAAAATTTCCTGTAGCTAAGGGCTGCTGAAGAAAGCATTCAGTCCTTCATCTGCAAATATTGTTAGCGATAAGGTTTTTTTTAATACTTGATTTTTAGGAGGCTAAGAAAATTCTTTATTTCTAGTTTTGAAATATTTTTTCTTCTTTTATCCTGAGTGGCTACAAAATTTTGTCAAATGCTTTTTATGTACCTATGAAATCTCTATGTGGTTGTTTTATTTTTCCATATGGTTCTTTTAATCCCCTCCTCCACAAATAAGTTGTAATACATGGGTTGATTTTTCAGAACCTAAATCAGTATCAATATTGCATCTGTAGGAGAAACCCCAAATTGTTTTGATTAACTTTTTATATTCCTGATTTAATTTGTTTGATTTGATAGGAGTTTTGATGTCCATAATGATGAGTTTTCTTTTCTTAGGTCAATGTAGGTCAATTTATTTATTTTCTTAAAGAATTTTTGTGGAATTGGTATTTTCTCTACCTGGAATATTCAATTGAATTTACCAATGAAGACTTTGGGAGCAGGGTTTCCTATTTAGAGACACTTGGGAAAAAATTTGCAAAAAATTCATATTTTCAGATTTTTATTGTGTTGTTACATTTAAAGAAAATTACTATTTCCTCATTGTTCTGATTTAATCAATTTCTATTGTTTACATATTTTTTCATAGTATCCCCTTACTATGATTTTAATATTTCTTTATCATACCTCTAGTCACCTCTGCCATTCCTGATATTAGTAATTTGTTTTGTACTCCCTGCCCCTGTGCATACACACACACAAAGCACTTTGTTAGAGCTTATCAATTTTATTCATCATGTCAAAGAACCAAGTCTTATGTTAAGTTTTAGCTTTTTTTTTCCTGTTTGTATAGTTTTTATTTCATATTCTGTTCTCATCTTGCTTAGGATTTATTGAGATTCTTAGATCTGTAAATTTATGGTATTCAACAAGATAGTGAGTTTTCTATCAATATTTTTCTTCCCTAATCTTTACTCAAATACTTTTTCTTCTCATTCTTTCTTCTTCTGCAGTTCCAAATGTTCATTATGATAGACTGTTACTGTTTATTTTTCATGTCTGTGAAGCTCCATTCATTTTCTTCAGTCTTTCTTCTCTTTGTTCTTTAAATTGTTTTACATATACAAATATGTATGTGTATACTTTTCCCTTTTTAAAAAAAAAAGTTTACATCATCTCTTCTGTCATTTCCAATGTGCTTTGAGGGCCATATGAATTTTTCTTTTTAGTTATTACCTGAAGCTTTAACATTTTCATTTGGCACATTTTTATCATATGTTGAGATTCTCCATCTCTTCATCTTGACTGTAATTTGTTTTAAAATTTTAGAGTATATTTATAATAGCCACTTGGAGTCCTTGTCTGATAATTACATTTAGTCCCTCTCACATTTGGCTCTATTTCTTGCCTTTTATCTTGAACCTGGGTCATATTTTTTCTGATTCTTCACGTGTTTAATGATTTTTAAAAAATTTTATTTATGTACTTGAAAAAGAGAAAGAGCCTTAGCAGGGGAGAGGGAGAAGCAGACCCCAGACTCCCTGCTGAGCCAGGAGTCCAACATGGGACTGAATCCCAGGACCCCAGGACAATGACCTGAGCCGAAGGCAGAGCTTGACTGAGCCACCCAGGCACTCCATGTTTAATGACTTTTTAATGTATATTGGGCTTCATAAATATTACACTGTGCAGGTTCTGGATTGTTATATTTCTTAAAAGGGCTTGCTGCAGTACACAATTAACTTGACCAGACAGATTTTAAATTGTCTCCTTAGCTGTGGCTGAAATCTGCACTGTTTCGAGAGACTAGGGTCTCTTCTAAGCACTTGTAATTCAGTCAAGGAGTTAAACACTTCTGTGCAGATTTAGGATTTCACTTCCTTTACAGCCTCCTCTCTTATAAAATCCTTTCCCTACATTTCTGGCTGCCCTACAAGACCTCAAACTTTCCTCTATGACCTCAAGCCACTGAAAATAAACTTTCTTCTGCACCGACTTGCATGAGAATTTTGGGTAGCCCACAGGCAGATACAAACTAAAGCCTCATCTTTCAAGGATAAACAATAACTTTGTGATTACTCTGAAGTAACTTCAATATATCTTTTAATATATTATATGGCTTTTATAAGTGTTAACCTGTAAGAAGGTTTGCTCTGCTTCTCCCTCCTCAAGCTGATCTGCTATTATAGGAAGCCAGACTTAAAGAGATAAACACAGAAAAAAGTCTGTGAGTTAGAAAATAAATATTTAGATGTAATGAATAAATTAGCAAGCTGGTTCTTTAGGGGAAAAATTAGAGAGAAAATGCCAAATAGATATTTAAAAGGACAAAAACACATAGTATAAATAATAATTGTATCAGATAATAGAAAAACAGAAGATATTAATCAATTGACTAAACAGGCCAGCCTACAAAGTGGGATAATAACTACAGAGGAATAGAGTAATAGCCAGGGAATAACCACAGAGCATATTAGGCAAACTCATCCAGAAAGAAAGGAGAAAATACATAAATAAAAAAATATTAGAAATTAGGAGAGGATATCACTATAAACTTGTAGACGTTAAAGAGGTAACATCGGAATATTGTAAACGAGTTGATACCATATAATCATCAACTTCAGTGAAGTGGGTGCATTTTTTGAAAGACACGAATTATCGGAGGTCAAGCAAGAATAGAAACCTAAGTAGTTCCACATCTATTAAAGGAATAAAAACTTTAATTAAAATTTTCCAATAAAGAAAACCCCAAGACCAGTTAACTTCATTAATGAATTTTACCAAATACTGAATGAAGAAACAATACCAATTTTAACAAAGTCTTTCAGAAAACAGAAGAGGAAATATTCCCCAATTAATTTTATGGGGCTAGTATTACCCTGGGCAGCTCCTCAACCCCAGTACCTTGATTTTTCTTCTCATGAGTTAAACTACTTTTTTTTCCTGATCACCCAGATAATGCTAATGTGCTGCCAGGTTGTGAACCATGGGCATAATGAACAGGCAGGCCCATACAATGAATCTTTAGGTCAGGATGCAACCTGATGTGGCTTTCATGGAAAGAATTGTAATAGGTACTAAAAGCCTTCAAACAGCTCTTGTTCTTTCTACCCAATTTTAGAAACTTAACATAGAACATTGGAGAAAAAAAAAAAAAAAAACCACACTGAAATATAAGCACAAAAGGGTTTCCTTTATATTCTTTATAATCATAAGTTCTCTTCAATAATATGTTGTTTAAATAATGTACGGTATATTCAGATAGTTAATTACTAAGTTATCATCCTTTAAAACAACTATTTAAATTTGCATTTAGTGATAAAGACAGGTATTTATAATATGTTTCTTAACCAAAAAAGCAGCTGTCTGACGAAAATAAAAAATAAGATATGTTTTAGAAGATGGTGAAAGTACATTTGTAATTACATTAAAATGGGAAAAAGTCTGGATGTATATATGTTGAAATGCTCAATTATATCATGAGGTAGAATCTAGTTGATTTAATTATATTTGCTTCTCTGTATTTACTAATTTATTTACAAAATAACCATATATTTCTTGTGCAACTAAATTAATTATATATATATATATATATAAAAAAGAAAGATCATCATGGCTACTGTGTGTGGAAACCAACTACTACAAAATTTAAGTAATCTGGGTAAGGGGTGATGATAGCAGTGGAGTAGGGAGAAATTACAATATTCAAAAGATAAGGAATTGAATTTGACTATTCCAAATTGTAATATCAATTGGATTTTATCAACTCTTAGATTTTATTTCCTTAACAGAAGAGGAGATAAACATATCTTTGTCTCATTTAATATCAGAGTCTCAGGAAGGAAACGCAGAAATTATCATTCTATAACAAGTAAAACCTAAGAAATCTGAAAGTATAATAGGTCTAAGTTGTCTTTTATTTAAAAAGAAATTATCTTTTTCTTCTATGATTCATTTTACTCAGTCTTCCACTAAACCAGCAACTTTTCAACGGTCTCATTCATCACGCAATTTGAAGGAGCCAAAAAGAAAAAACAAGATATAATATTTATGTTTGTATCAAATTCTTCTCAAACATAATCCTAGACTATTTTGGGTAAACTGAAGGATAATTTTGATGCAATCATTGACAATTAATCAGCCTTGCTCTGTCCCTCCAAAATTCGAAACCACCATCTGATGGCATAAATAAATAGTATTCTGGGTCCTAGAAAAGCAAAACACTATGAAATTACTCATGTCCATGCTATTTAAAGTTACATACACAGCCAGACCTCCAGGTATGTTCACAGAAAACTCAGGATTCTAGATCCTCAACTATTGACAATCCATCAGAGTGAAGACTACGTACAATATACACCAACACAGTATCTCTAAACTGACTTCAGGATAAAAAAAAAAAAAAAAAAAAAAAAATCAGGGTGCTGCCAAGTAAAATTGGACCAGATTTTCAAATTTTAATAAAATTTTTTACTATTTAGGACTTTATTGCTCTTATGTTTTATACATTCCCTGCCACTAGAATATCAGTTTTGTTTTACATAACTATATAATTTTAATTTCATAAAAATTTTGATGAAGAAAAGATATACGTGCTTGTTGACATTTATTTTTAAAATTCCCTTTGTGAACTCCAAACATCAGGTAGGGTACATGAATCACAGTTTGAACTTGGAGTAGTTATACATAGACTGTGAACTATACTGTCATTCTACCTATACAATGTATTAATGTACACATACAGATTTTTGGACTTTATTAAAAATTCTGAGTGTGCTCTACAAAATATGGGCCAGGTTTTGCATGAAGTGCTCTCATTCAAACCCCAGTCTGTCTATTCACTTGACCAGTAGTTAATGTTGTAGGTACCGATTTAGGCCTCCTTATTTCTGCCCATTTTTTAGGCTAAATGCACTAGATTGATGTAGGGAAAATTGAAACAAAATACCAAATGCCATGTTTAGCTTCTACATAATTATAAAGCATTAGTGGCTTTATCAACCTGTTATGCACTACATTTTACCTAAGGTGATCAAAGGAGATCTTTCTGAGGGGGTGACATTTGTGTTGGGACCAGAGTGGTGAGAGCAGGCTAGAGGAGATTCCTGAAGGACAGCACAGCAAATGCAGTGGGTGTAGTGGGTGGCTACACTTCTGAAAAGTGGATTCATGTAAAGATGTGCATCAGGTTTAGTCTTTTCTAAAGAAAAAAGCTAGTGGAACTCAATGTGGCAGTATCCAAATCAGAGCAAGATCAGAGGAGAATCCTCCTCATAATCCAAGGCTGAGATGGAGCTGATATTGACCATGTGTTAGAAAGCTTAGAAGTGCCAATTAGCTCTCTAAGAGAAATGCTTCCCAGCCTTTTTATATCATGACTTTTATATCATGACTATATCATTTTATATCATGACTCTAATAGAAAGGACTCTACCTGTAGGACTTAGTGAAGTAAATGGATATAAGTTCTTACTTTAGGAGTCAGCAGTCCATGGGTTCCTGCTCTCATAGGCCCTATCCTGGTTCTTACACTAATAATCCTTCTCATGCTTGTAAATCAGTAAAAAATATCCTTTAAGAGAAATATAGGTCATATGTATATATGATGTATATATGATTCTTGAAAGATTATAAATTGAATAGGTCATTGAATAGGTCTCCAATTTGATTTTTATTTTTTTATTTTTTTTTTTAATTCTTTTTTTTTATTTATTTATGATAGGCACGCAGTGAGAGAGAGAGGCAGAGACACAGGCAGAGGGAGAAGCAGGCTCCATGCACCGGGAGCCTGACGTGGGATTCGATCCTGGGTCTCCAGGATCGCGCCCCGGGCCAAAGGCAGGCGCCAAACCGCTGCGCCACCCAGGGATCCCCTCCAATTTGATTTTTAAAATCATGAATGGTCTTGGCAAGTAAAAAAAAAAAAATCTTGAGTAATGCCCAACTTATGTTAAATAGGATATAAGAATTTATTATTTTTTTTCATTCAAAAGCAACAAAAGAGGTAGTCTTCTCTTTAAAGTTTACGTGTATGTTTGTCATATATCTGTATGTGTGTGCATTTTCACTAAGTGGGAATAAGAATCGGATTAAATATTTTACAGAGTATAATTGACAAAAACAAGTTTATAGTTCTGAAATGTATCTAAATTAGATGCCAAAGGAACAAGTGGGGTTTTAGAAGACTTTGAAATTTCAAAGCCATGGAGTATTTATATAGAGAACAATGAATCTATCAAGCTTACTTTATCTTCGTGTCAATCAGGGCATATTTTCCCTTAGTCTGAATCCCTATGGCTTTAAAAATGGAAGAACTGGATATGATGTTTTCAGAAGGTCCTACCCAATTTAAGCTCATCTTTCTTAAGGAATAATCTTTCTTTAGAAAATTATACACATCTGCTGCACTCATATGAATCTACCAGAGTTCATAAGATTTATACATTTTCCTACTAATTTTTTTAAACTTGTAGTCAGCAAAACTGCTATATCAGAAGCACACATTTTCTAATATTCAATACATAGAGGTAGACATAAACTTTGAATGTATACATATAATATCTTTTTTCCATTGAAGTTATTTTTTTAATATTTTATTTATTTATTCATGAGAGACATGGAGAAAGAGGCAGAGACACAGGCAGAGAGAGAAGCAGGCTCCATAAGGGGAGCCTGATGCAGGACTCAATCCCAGGACTCTAGGGCCATGCCCTGAGCTGAAGGCAGAAGCTCAACCACTGAGCCACCCAGGCATCTCCATTAAAGATTTCTGGGAAGACTCTTTCATTATACTTTTTTTCATTTGATTCATCAGCAACTTTTAAAATATTTGACAAAGAAAGTTAGTACTATGCTTTCAAATTTAAACTTTAATGTTTAAACCTTAGAGGGTTAAGGAAAAGATTCTTTTCCTTGTGTTCATCCTCACCATCCTAACTTTAAAAGGGTGAGGCCCTGAATATAGGAAGGAGTTTAAACACACATTAACTGGCACAAAGTGAAACATTTAATGTAATATTTGACGTTCTTTGAGAAACTCTGTCAGAAATTATAAAAAAGAAATTGAAGACTAGTTCTACTTGTATTTCCGGCATTGACCTCAGGACCACTGATCTGGAAAATTAGCATCTGGCCAAGGATGATAAGACCTACAATGAGTCGTGGAGCAGTTGGAAAATAGACTTCAAAATTTTTTTTCCAATGTGCACACTTGAACAGCATACTGAATTTGTAAACTTTATACCTGTATACTCAGGTATTTTCAGGTAGATTATGATTAAAAGCCTTTCTGCCTTAATAAAGTCTAGATTTAGGTGAGTGAGCAGATGACAGGCTAGATGCAAAGACTGGCTTACCCAACAGAAAATCAGAATTCCACTTCATATAATGATTTTTATTTCAAATTGCAATAATAGTATTCTCATTTTACCCTAAATTGTATTTGTGGAAAGGAACAGAAATTTGGTTAAAGTTCCTAATTTCCAAAACTTATGCTTGAAAGTACTAGAGCCTTTAGATTGAACTATTAGAGTTTAAGTGGAAAGTTATGCATGCTTAAGAGTTGACTAGAGAAAATAAATTCCTTCTTAGAGGTTCCTGGAATCTATCACTATCAGACATGATCCTGGAATGCCTTTCATTTATTCATAAACAGAATTCAGTCTATATGTATGTGTATCTGAGTCCGAATGTTTTATCACTAAAACACTCCACAAAATTTTTTCTCTGCAGGGACCTGGCAATGCTAAGTGCTTAATCTGCATCTGTAATTAATTTATTTATTTTTTGTTTGTTTGTTTTTTGTTTTTTGTTTTTATTTTTTTTGTAATTAATTTAGAAGGATGAGACAAATTGTTGAGATTTAGAGATAATATCTACTTTTATAGACTGAATAGTACCACTGTAAAATACTGGCTGGGTCGTACTCTACAATACTTCTAGGGGCACTATAGACAGTGAAGGCTAAGGATCATTTCCCTTGTCATTTACAAACTGTGACAAAGAATTGCCTTTCCATTCTCTATCAGAATCAGCTGCAGTTAGGTAAATTCACTGACTCTATTTTCCTATTTGAACAGCTTCTCAGGTCTGAAACAAAATATTGAGTGGTTTCATTTATAGCAGCACATGCACTTGCAAAATCATACAATGCATACCTAACCACTCTTATCTGGCCATATGGTTAATATAAATTTGGGTTAAAAAAGAAAGGGCTACATTAGGAATTTGGAGAATTGGGTTCTAATCTCTGCTCGGTCCCCAGTTGGACTATGAACAGTTTTCCACACCTATTACATTGAGGTAACTTCTTCCTAAAACAAACCAATGTAGATATTCTCAGGTCCTCCTTAAGGAACAATATTTCATCATTTAAGTCTCTTTCTGATATGACTTGTATTTTGTGTTTGCACAGATGGTGACAAAGATTAAAAAAACAAAACAAAACAAAAAAAAAAAAACAAAAAACCTGCACAAGAAGGAAAGTGGTCCAGGATCTTTAAGTGAGAAAGCTCTGGATAAGGCCCAACAGCTGCAAGATTAGGTTGAGGATAGGACCTATTTTCGATATCTAGGAATAGACACAATGACAACACATTCAAACAGAAGAGCATTATTTTAAAAGTGAGTCTGGGGCAGCCCCGGTGGCGCAGTGGTTTAGCGCTGCCTGCAGCCTGGGGTGTGATCCTGGAGACCCGGGATTGAGTCCCACATCGGGCTTCTTGCATGGAGCCTGCTTCTCCCTCCGCCTGTGTCTCTGTCTTTCTTTCTCTTTGCTCTCTCTGAATGAATAAATAAATTTTAAAAAAATAAAAATAAAAAGTGAGTCTGGGCACATGAGAAGTGAAGGGCAGAGCAGGCATTCAGTAAATAGCCAGAAAGCTCATATTTGCAAGCTGCACATGTGCCTGGAAGTTAGTAAATGAATCCTGAGTGATCTTCTTGCTCTCTTTGAAGTACTAGTGACCCACAGATTTTTGTTCTGAGCAGTTATCCTGGAAATCTGAGCAGCCTAGAACATAAGGCTGGTCTCTCACTCTACCTATCTTATCTGTCTGCTACATCGCTAAAAAAGCTTTTTCAAGAAAAAAAAATCAGATAGCTATCTTCCCATCTACCCTGTTCCCTTTATCCTTCCAGCTTGTCACAGGCAAGTTTTATCATCTTCAATCTTTTTCCAACTTAACTGCTCCCTGAAATTGATATTTTAATCTGCTTTAAATTTTTCTGTGTATTAGGAATTATCTACTATTCCATCATACATTTGCTTTTTGTTTGAAATTATTTAACAATTTCATGAATAAAGATCTTTTTACCTGCCCTCATCAACAAGATGGAAACTTCATTGATGTCCAAAATCATACATTTTATGGCATTAGCTGCCAGAAAGCAGCAAATCTAGGTACATGATTATAAGTAGAGTCTTATTAGAAAACTGTTTACAACATATTCTATTTCTTATCTTCCTAAGTGATAATGTATCTCTGAAAACTTTAAGTTTGTCATCTCAAATGGCAAAGGTTAACATGAAACAACTCTGACCAGAAACAAAGGATTTCTCTCTTTAAAAGAAAATGTTAGAAATAATAAAGATTTGGGCAGCCGGGTGGCTCAGTGGTTTAGCACCATCTTCAGCCCAAGGTGTGATCCTGGAGACCCAGGATAGAGTCCCATGTCAGGCCCTCTGCATGGAGCCTGCTTTTCCCTCTGCCTGTGTCTCTGCCTCTCTCTGTGTGTCTCTCATAAATAAATAAAGTCTTAAAAAAAAAAGAAATAATAAAGATTAGAGCAGAATTCAATGAAATAGAGACCTGAAGAACTATAGAACAGATCAATGAAACCAGGAGCTGGTGCTTTGAAAGAATTAATAATATAGACAAACCTCCAGCTAGATTTATTGAAAAGAAAAAAGACTCAAATTAATAAAATCATGAATGAAAGAAGAGAGATCACAACACCAAGGAAAGACAAACTATTTTTTAAAAATATTATGAGCAACTATATGCAAAAAAATTAGGCAATCTGGAAGAAATGGATGCATTCCTGGCAATCTACAAATTACCAAAACAGAAACAGAAAGAAATAGAAAACCTGAACAGACCAATAGCCAGTGAGGAAATTGAAGCAATCATCAAAAACTTCACAAAAAAACAAAAGTCCAGGGCCAGATGGCTTCCCAGGAGAATTCTACCAAACATTTAAAGAAGTAATACCTATTCTGCTGAGGCTGTTTCAAAGGATAGAAATGGAAAGAATACTTCCAAACTCGTTCTATGAGGCCAGCATTACCTTGATCCCAAAACCAAAGACTCCACCAAAAAGGAAAATTACAGACCAATATCCCTGATGAACGTGGATGCAAAAATCTCACCAAGATCCTAGCCAATAGGATCCAACAGTACATTTAGAGGATTATTCACCATGACTAAGTAGGATTTATCCCTGGGGTGCAAGGGTGGTTCAACATTTGTAAAACAATCAACATGATAGATCACATCAATAAAAGAAAAGACAAGAACCATATATCCCCTCAACAGATGCAGAGAAAGCCTCTGACAAAATACAGCATCCATTCCTGATTTAAACACTTGAAAGTGTAGCTATAGAGGGAACATATCTTAATATCATAAAAGCCATCTATGAAAAGCCAAGAGTAAATATCATTCTTAATGGGGAAAAACTGAGAGCTTTTCCCCTAAGGTCAGGAACACAACAAGGATGCCTACTGTAATATTTTTTTTTCTTTAAGGTATGCACTTTATTGAACTGGTCTCAAGTCAGTGTACAGGTAAGGCCTGGATGCTTCCATGCCTCAGCCTCACTCCCAGGAGGAGACCAAAAGCCTTCATAAATCTTCAATTGGGGAGACAAAAAGTGGGGGCCGTGATGACAGACCATTCAAAATAAAACAAAAAGAACAAGTATTAAGGCAAAGATTTAAAAAAAAAAATGGACTACATAATTTACACAAAAGCAATTCTATCACCTCCCCTGTGTGGACTCGGGCAAGGACATAGTACTAGAAGTCCTAGCCTCAGCAATCAGACAAAAAGAAATAAAAGGTATTCAAATTGGCAAAGAAGAAATCAAATTCTCCCTCTTTGCAGATGACATGATACTATACAGAAAACCCAAGATTCCACCCCAAAATTGAACTCATACATCAATTTAGCAATGTGGCAGAGTACAAAATCTATGGACAAAAATCAGTTGCATTTCTACACACTGACAATGAGACTGAAGTAAAAGAAATTAAGGAAAAAAATTTAAAAAAAAGAAAAAGAAATTAAGGAATCAATCCCATTTACAATTGCACCCAAATAAGATACCTAGGAATAAACCTTATCAAAGTAGCAAAGGATCTATACTTGAAAACCTATAGAACACTTATGAAAGAAATTGAGGAAGACACAAAGAAATGGACAAACATTCCATGCTCATGGATTGGAAAAATAAATATTGTGAAAATGTCTATGCTACCCAGAGCAATATACACATTCAATACAATCCCTACCAAAATACCATGGATTTTCATTGCAGAGTTGGAACAAATAACTCTAAGACTTGCATGGAACCAGTAAAGACCCCAAGTAGCCAGAAGAATATTGAAAAAGAAAACCACTGCTGGTGGCATCACAATGTGAGGCATCTAGCTATATTACAAAGCTGTGATCATCAAGACAGTAGGGTACTGGCACAAAAACAGATACATAAATCAATGGAACAGAATAAAGAATCCAGAAATGGACCCTCAACTCTATGATCAACTCATCTTCGACAAAGCAGTAAAGAATATCCAAATGGAAAAAAAGTCTCTTCAATAAATTATATTGGGAAAATTGGACAGCTACATGAAGAAAAATGAAACTGGACCATTCCCCTATACCATGCACAAAGATAAACTCAAAATGGTTGAAAGATCTAAATGTGAGATAAGAATCCATCAAAATCCTAGAGAACACAGGCAACACCCTTTTTGAACTTAGCCACAGCAACTCCTTGCAAGACACATCTATGAAAGCAAGGGAAACAAAAGCAAAAATGAACCATTGAGACTTCTTCAAGATAAAAAGCTTCTGGAGCACCTAGTGACTCAGTGGTTGAGTGTCTGTCTGCCTTTGGCTCAGGTTGTGATCCCTGGGGCCTGGGATAGAGTTCCACATTGGGCTCCCTGCAGAGTTCTCCCTCTGCCTGTGTCCCTGCCTCTCTCTGTGTATCTCTCATGAATAAATAAATAAATATCTTTAAAAAAAAGATATAAAACTTTTGCACAGCAAAGGAAACAGTCAACAAAACTAAAAGACAATCTACAGAGTGGCAGAAGATATTTACAAATGACATACCAGATAAAGGGCTAGTATCCAAGATCTATAAAGAACTTATCAAACTCAATACCCAAGAAACAAACAATCCAGTAAAGAGATAGAAGATGTGAAGAGACATTTCTCCAAAGGAGACCTTGACAGGGCCACCAAGCACATGAAAAAATGCTCCACATCCCTTGCCATCAGGGAAATACAAATCAAAACGACAATGAGATACCGCTTTATAGCAGTGAGAATGGCTAAAATTAACAAGACAGGAAACAACAAATGTTGGCCTGGGTGTGGAGAAGGAGGAGCCCTCTTGCACTCCTGGTGGGAATGCAAGCTGGTACAGCCACTCTGGAAAACAGTGTAGAAGTTCCTCAAGAAAAGTTAAAACTAGAATTACCCTGTGACTCAGCAATAGCACTACTGGGTATTTACCCCAAAGATACAGCTGTAGTGAAACAAAAGACATCTGCACCCCAATGTTCATAGCAGCAATGTCCACAATAGCCAAACTGTAGAAGGAGCCACTATATTCTTCTTCAACAGATGAATGGATAAAGAAAGAATATTCCACACAATGGAATATTACTCAGCCATCAGAAAGGGTGAATACCTACCATTACATTGACATGGATGGAACTGGAGGCTATTATGCTGAGTGAAATAAGTCAGTCAGAGAAAGACACCTATCATATGGTTTCACTCATATGTAGAATATAACAAATAGTGAAAAGGACTATAAGGGAAGGGGAGAAACTGAGTGGTGAAAAATTCGAGATGAAGACAAACCATGAGAGACTCCTAACTCTGGGAAACAAACAAAGGGTTGCAGAAGGGGAGGTGTGGGGAGGGATAAGGTAATTAGGTGACAGGCACTAAGGAGGGCACATGATGAGATGAGCACTGCGTGTTATACTATAGGCTGGCAAATTGAATTTAAATAAAATTTAAAAATGGGAAAAAATGCTGATGGATTGTAAATATCATTCACAGAAATGTATATCAGCTCTTTGTCAATTCCTAGTCTCTGTAATTTATGTGCTGCAGCAAAATGCTGGTTTCAGTATCCTAATCATAAAAAAATTTTTCCACCTAAAAGCGCATCAACATACGTATTATATACTAAATTGTGTACCCCCAAACTTATATGTC
Organism: Canis lupus baileyi; assembly: GCF_048164855.1. Lineage (NCBI taxonomy): Eukaryota > Metazoa > Chordata > Mammalia > Carnivora > Canidae > Canis > Canis lupus. Next base: position 18,205,098 of record NC_132844.1, on the reverse strand, counting down.
GGAGTTCTAACCCCCAGTGTGACTATTTGAAGATGATGGAATGGGGGTGGGGCTCTAATCCAATAGGACTGGTGTCCTAATATAAGAGAAAGAGGCACCAGAGCTCCCTTGCTCTCCCTGTAGGCCCAAAGGAAAGGCCATGTGAGGACACAGCAAAAAAAAAAAAAAAAAAAGGGGGCAATCTACAAGCCAGGAAGAGACACTTCACCAGTAATCAACCCTGATGGCACCTTGGTCCTGAGCTTCTAGCCTCCAGAACTGTAAGAATATACATCTCTGTTGTTTAAGCTAGTTTGTGGGGTTTTGTTATGGCAGCCTGAGCAGATGGATACAATACACACCCTTGTTTTTCATTTTCATACTTTTTGTGTCTTATTTTACTCATATAGGGCAAACTGAATACATCTAATCTCCTGATCTCTTTTGAAATGAAAATGGTTTTTGTTAGTCTTCTGAATTTACAATATATATTGCATTACATATATAGAGAGAGAGTTCACTTTTGAATCAATTGATGTTCCACTTTGTTTTTACCCTGACAATAACTGACATTTACTTTGCTTGGTAACATATAGCAGAAAATGGGACATTGATATAATCCACAGACTTTATTCAGATTTTCACAAGTTTTACATGTACTCATTTCTGTGTGTGTGTCTGTGTGTATGTAGGTCTGTGCAATTTTATCTCATGTAGGTTCATATAACCACCACAATAATCAAGATTCAGAACTATTCTAATACCCCAAAGATGCCACATGCTACCCCTGTATGGTCAACTTTCCTCTCCCTCCTTCATCCCTCACCTTGGGCAACCACTAATCTGTTCCCTATGTCTATAACATTTCAAAAATGTCCAAATATATCTTTAAGGTTTTGATTATGTTTTATTTCTAAAAATTTTGTTTTCTCTTACTTTTTTATAGCACTGTGTTCTCTTATTTTGCATGTAAAATTTCCCCTTATCTCAAAATAAAGGGGACTAGTTATAAGCTTTGTTAATTTTGAAAACCTTTCAGCTACATTTAGGTTTCCTTCAAGAACCCCACCTTACTTTAATTATTTTCAGCTTTCTCTTTATAATTTGAGTGACACTCAATGAATGTATAGGGCTTGCATCCTGAATGTTAATGTCCATTGACTGATGAATGGATAAAGATAATGAATGGGTGTATACACACACACACACACACACACACACACAGTGGAATATTACTCAGCCATCAAAAATAATGAAATCTTCCCATTTGCTATGACATAGATGGAGCTAGCGCATACTATGCTAAGTGAAAGAAGAAAGAAAAATACCTTATGATTTCACTAGTGTGGAATTTAAGAGGCAAAAACAGATGAACATAGGGGAAGGGGGTAAAAAAAGAGACAGAAGTAAACCACAAGAGACTCTTAACTACGGAGAATAAACTGAGGGTTGCTGGAGGGGAAGTGGGCAGGGGACGGGCTAAATAAGAGATGAGTATTAAGGAGGGTATTTGTTGTGATGAGCATTGGGTGTTATAGGTAAGTGTAAGTGATAAGCCACTAAATTCTACTCCTCTAGTTAGGGTTATTGCTAACTAGAATTTAAATAAAATTTGAAAAAATAAATAAAATTAAGAGAAATTATTGCTTTTTCCAGGAAGCAACTGCCTCCTATCAGTCAGCTTCTGAATTCCTGAGGACTACACACTTCCCGGTGCCTTTTCCCATGATCTCCTTCAGCTTTCCCCCATGACCTCCTCTCCTGAACTATTGATTCGTACCCTCCAATAAACATAGCTGTTGGACAAGCCACCTTGACCTGAGGAATACATCAAAATGTCATCCAAATATACATATGACTGCTACTCTTAACACATTGCAATACCATCAAGATGTTATGAGAGACAACAGAAATTCAAGATCTGTTTTCTTGGCTAACGCCTCATAAAAGAGCAACTTAGTTATGAGCCAACATATAAGATTCCCTTATATTTATACTAGTCTTCCTCCTTTTTACTCTCATAATAATATGTTTTCTATGATGTATAGACCAACTTATGTCTATTCTTTGAAAGTCTCCCCTACAATCAAGGCCAAATATTCAAATAATCAAACTCAAACTGGTTCAAGACATCAAGGAGACAACTGTAACATAGTTTTCAAAATGCTTTCATGACTCAGCTTTGATGCCCTGGCTAGAGGCTGCTCAGTTCCCCTTCTTGAGCAGCTATTTATGCCCATACCCCCAACTACCACCCTATTGGGCTCTTACCTTGGACCACTATCCACTTACCTTAATCATCCCAGAGCCACATACCAGGCAACTACAAATAGTCCCTATGCCCCAAAGTTGCTAAAGCTATTCATGCTGGTCCATTCTAGGCCTGCTTTCCTTGACCTGTCCATTTCTTCCCTTGTAAACCATAGCGAAGGCACTTCCCAATAGTTCCCCTACTCTCCCTCTGCCTTGCTATTTACCCCAGGTGATTCCCCGTGTGGCCCCTTATGATGTGATGTGTTTTCCCTCTCTTGAAATCTCAGAGTATAACAAGTTATCTTTTAGGTGGCAGTTGCCTCCTATCTGTTGGCTTTACCATACCCAAAGAATAATAATAATAATAAACTATTAAAACAATATTTGGCTAAATCACACAATTTTTGACATTTCATCAAAGCCTTCTATCTCAAAAGCCCCAGTTAAAGGGTATATAACAGCTTGGTGTACCAATAATATTCTCTTTCCTCAGGCTATGAACAGAGGTATATGATAGCTTTTGCACAATACACAGCAATTCAAGAGGAATTAGAAATTGCCAGTATGAGTAATCTTTTATCTTTCTAGAAAGTTAAATGAATAAGAGCATAGCCATGGGCTCAGAAAGCAAAAATTACAGAATTCCAATGAGAACTGAAACAAATGCATTTTTGTTTTTGATATATGGACATATGTAAAAAGAAGTCTTTCTACTTCCCATTTTTAATTACTATTGAATAAGTGATATGTATCAAAACTATCAGTTTTCATTAAGAAATATATATCTTCATATCTGAGTTGAAGACATGAAGCTCTGAGGTTTAGAAAGTTATTTTGTACATTTCTCCTGTTAAGAGATTTATTTGCTTTTAGTGATTTTTCCCTTTTCTTTTCTTTTTTTTTTTTTCTCCTTTTCCTTTGAAGTCATGTGGTACATGGGGTGAAGCAGGCATGGGGGTAAGAAGTGGATGATAGAGGAATATTTCTAATAGAATTAATAACCTCTGACCAAAAATGGTCATACTTTAGAATTATAGCATTATTAGTAAATATTGATGGCAATCTTTTATTTTCAACATTTTATGAAACCTTGACAAAAATGGCGAGGCACTAAATTAAACTACCATTGCATATTCTGCAAGTATCAAGAAAGCTCTGGTGGTTCTGGGATAAATCAAACAAAGCTTTGTGTAGCTCAGGAGGGATTAATATACTTTGGATTATTTTAATCCTTTAGGCTCAAGGTAGTTGTTACACCAACTACATATGAACGTCCCAGGAATAGAATTTCCCAGCTTTTTATGAATTTGTATAATGATTCATGTAGTATTAAAGGAGCAGTGTAAAACTGAATTGAAATCACCAATGCTGATTATGTTTAAATGTCAATGTTCCTCAACCACACCCCCAAAATTTAATTTCTTACAGGATATGAGTCACATTCATACTTATGTGCCTGGAAATTCAGAAAGGATCCTAAGGTAACTGTGGAATAGAATCTTCTCTATTGTAAATGGTTTGGGACCCACTTTTGCATGTATGTATTAATTTTAATACAGAGGCCTAAATCCAAAATTTTAGCTCCAAAGAAAAGATTGCCATTCCCTTTTTTTTTTTTCCCCTCCTTCATTGGGTTGAGTCTCTATAAACCCCCTCAGGCTTGTCCTGTTTTCTTTTTTTTTTCCCTTCCAGTCAGCTTCCAGTTCTCATTCCTTTAGACAGGTATTGATTGGCATGCTCACTCCAATTCTCCCTTGGGAAATTTTCTTACATATGTGTGCACACTTTTTTGTTTATCAACAGTAGAATTATATCAATAGAACAGGCATAGTCTTTGTTCTGTATTTACTTAGACTGTTTCAGAATCTGTCACCAGCAAACTAGTCTTCCCAGGGATGGCCATCTTTTCTCTCTCCCCACCTTTTCTTCTTGTCTAATTCTTATTCATTGCTTAACATAAAGTTCTTTTGCAGTTTTCTTCCATTGTTCTGATTCTATTGCATCCCTTTCTCTGTTAATTCTCTACATAATCCACAAAACAATGGAATATTCCAGGCAATGATAGAATTGGCCAAAAATACCTGAACATTTGTTTGGTATCACTAACATCAAATACATTTATATTAATCAGCAAGCACAAAATAATATTAAAAATTCTTATCTGTATAAGATATTCCTATATATATATCTGAACTACCAGAAATTTGTTGGACTTATATATGGAAATATTTGAGCATACATAAAAGTTTCCGTGGAAAAATTTTAGTTTCTCTTACATTCTCAAAGTATTCCTTGAATCCAGAAAGATTTAAGGACCATTGAGTGCTCCTTCTACTAAATAGGTAAAGAAAGTGATAGGCGATTGCCAAGAATGATTTATATAAGGAATGAAGTAATTACAAAAGTGAAACCTATTTAATTAGCTAATATTCCACAATGATGGAGGCTGTGTTTCATTTTGTTTTATTCAAAGATGCAGCTAATTTGCTTTTAAATACTTTTCTTGGGGCAAGTATGTTTTCTTTGTAAATAAAATAGTTTTATCTTTTACCTATCTACGCAATAAAAGAATAGTGGAGTTATATGATTATTTGGGGAAGTTAAATAGTCAGAATATCTAAAAAGAAATGATTTAGGTTTTATAAAACAATCAAGAACTTTCAATGATATTAATGTCTCATTAAGTCATTCAAGCCAAAGCTTTTATTGAGAACAAGTAGTAAATATAGAGGTGGGAAATGGCAAATTAATTTCCAACTACAATCTGGAAAGAAGGGAAGAATCTAGGAGTCTGAGTGACTAAATGTAGCTTTTGTCCCACAGCACTGACAGGAAGGGCATTGGAGCATAAGAGAACCTCAGGGGATTGCACTCCAGAAAGGAGGCAGAACTAAGTAAATAAATTCTCCTAGGAATACAGCTGAGGGTATTATTACTAATCCCTGAAAATGAAATAACACCTCAATTCCTTGAGAATTCCAGCATTAAAGCGCTCACAAACACCTAGCAGAAGCAAAGGAAAAATATCAGTGTTTTTCTCAGTTGGAAGATAGAATCTTCCTATATTCCTCCAGGACAGGAATAGAGTGACATGAGTTAGGCACTCATTTCAGGGGTAAACCTTAAAGATGGAGCAAAAAAAAAAAAATTACAATTATGATAAACATTTAATGGTATATTTTTAAAAAATCATTGAAATATTTAATGCAATATTTTTAAAAATAAATGTTTTAAAATATTTTAAGATTTTTAACAATATTTTTAAAACATTTAAAATATATTTTTAAAAATTTTAATAAACATTTAATGTGATATTTTAAAAATGTTTTTAAAAAGGTGGAATCTAGTAACTTTATAGTGTCTAGTCTGGCAGGTAGAAACCTTGGAAGTAACCACTTCATATTTATAAGTAAGAAGCTGAACAAACCATCAAAGCAACAATTCTTTCTGGATACATTAAAGAAGTGAGGACACAGGACAAACCACTGTCTCCAAAATTGAAAAGACTGATAGACAAATACAGAGAACCTCAATTTACCAGATCAGAAACTCATGATCTGAAACCTCCACTGAAACCACCATGGGGTAGGAAAACATCAACAATTCTAACTGAAGAATTGGTGGAGGCTTATTTGGAAAATCTGAGAGATAAAATCTTTCGGGTGAACTAATCATAGGGAGGTCTCCACATTTTGTGAATCTTACCTCCTCAAGTTGACCAGGTTCTTACAATGAATACTGGAAAAAAATCTCTTTCAATTCCCACAGCAGTAGGTAAAAGCCATTTTGAAATAGAGCAGAGCATTCTGTTCTTAATAAGGACTCCCCTCAGCAAAAACCAGTTAACCGGAGCTTAACCAGCTAGGGTTTATCAGACTCCAAGTGATTTGGAAAAAGGAAATACCCAACTCTAGCTGGCTCTGGCTTTCCACATGGAGAAAAAGCAATGTCTAATGCCAGTACCCTCCGCCCTTCCACAAAGGAGAGGAATATACAATACCAACCCACTTTTGTTATTGGTCCCAACTAATGATGGGTACTGAGAAGCATTGTGAAGTTCACAGTCCAGATGCATAGGCTCACTAATAGACTGAGACCTAACCATAGGACTATGGGATGCTGGCCCTTCCCACACCTCACCACCACGTTACTAAAAAATAAGTGTAGAAACCAACACAGTATAAAAGGCCCCCAAAAATGTTTGAAAAGACAGAGCACATATCCAAACAATGCTCAGATATGTCAAGAATGTTGGAATGATCAGATCCAGAATTTAAAACAACTATGATTAAAATGGTAAGAGCTCTAATAGATAAAGAAGACAATATGTAAGATCATATGGCAATATGACAGAGAGAGGGAAATTCTGAGAGGTTCAAACAGAAATGCTAAAGATAAAAAATACTGTATAGAAATAAAGAATGCTTTTGATCATCTTATTAGCAAACTGGACATGGATAAGGAAGGAGTCTCTAAGCAAGAGAATATCTACATAGAAACTTCTAAAGCTAAAACAAACAGAAAAAAAGACTAGAAAAACAAAATCCTCAAGAACTCTGGGAGAAATACAAAAACAAATGTAACATATGCACAATAAGGATACCAGAAAAAGAAAAAGAGGGATCCCTGCGTGGCGCAGCGGTTTGGCGCCTGCCTTTGGCCCAGGGCACAATCCTGGAGACCCGGGATCAAATCCCACGTCGGGCTCCCGGTGCATGGAGCCTGCTTCTCCCTCTGCCTGTGTCTCTGCCTCTCTCTCTCTCCTCTGTGACTATCGTGAATAAATAAATAAAATCTTAAAAAAAAAAAAAAAAAAAAAAAAAAAAAAAAACATTGAACAACAATGATGAAGAGTTTTCCCAAATTAATGTCAGATAAGAAACCACAGATCCAGGAAACTGAGAGAACACCAAGCAGTATAAATGCTAAAAATACTAAACTGTGGCGTATCTTTTTCAAACTAAAGAAAATCAGAGATATAGAAAAGAATCCTGAAAGAAGCCAGAGGAAAAGAATACCATAGTTATCGAAGAACAAAGAATTACTTCTGATTTCTCTTCAGAAACCATGCAAGGAAGATGAGGGGAAGAAAACATTTACCATTTAGAGAGAAAATAATACTCACCTAGAATTCTATATCCTATGGAATTATCCTTCAAAAGTAAAGGAGAGGGCAGCCCGGTGGGCTCAGCAGTTTGGCGCCACCTTCAACCCAGGGCATGATCCTGGAGTCCTGGGATCGAGTCCCATGTCAGGCTCCCTGCGTGGAGCCTGCTTCTCCCTCTGCCTGTGTCTCTGCCTCTCTCTCTGTGTCTCATGAATAAAAAAAATAAAATCTTTAAGAAAAAAAAAGTAAAGGAGGAATAAATACTTCCTTAGAAAAAGAAAAATTTAGAGAATTTGTTACCAGTAGACCTGACTTGCAAGAATGTTTGAAGTTCTTTAGAGAGAAGGAAAATAGTATAGGTCAGAAACTTGGATCACTGAAGAAGAGATAAGTGAAGATAGAACTTTTATTTTGGGGGGATGCCTGGGTGGCTCAGTGGTCGAGCATCTGCCTTTGGCTCAGGGTGTGATCCCGGAGTCCTGGGATCGAGTCCCACATTGGGATTCGTGCATGGAACCTGCTTTGCTTCTCCCTCTGCCTGTGTCTCTGACTCTCTCCCTCTCTCTCTTTCTCTGTCACTTATGAATAAATAAGTAAAATCTTAAAAAAAGAACTTTTATTATTCTTATTCTTAACTGATCTGACAAAAATAGTTTGTTCAAAATAAAAATAGCACCAATGTGTTAGAATATATATATATATATACAATCTATTGAATAGATAGATAGATAGATAGATAAATATATTTCTTTAAAATGTTGATTTGAATGGTTTCTATTTCTGGAAAGAATTAGAAGGATACACCTTGATTATGGTGTGGTGAAACCATGGATATGATTGAGGGGACAGGAGCAGGGATTGATAGTAGGGGAAGTCTATTATCTGTGAACTAACTTATAATGAGTTTAAGTATGCTGGGTATTTGACTATGTTAATGAAAAAATAGCAAGACAGGTCAAGAGGAGAAAAAAAAGACTTCATTCCACAAATACAGAGGGCCTGCTCTATGCCAGACACTGCTCTAGATGGTGGAGATACGGGGGGGGGGGGGGGGGGGTGAACAAAAACAGAAACTCAGACCTAGTGGGAAAAAAGATGAGCAATGGCCTCTCTGTTGCTAATGAGATATTATAATGCATAATGTTCAGAATTAAGTCAGCTTCTCCAACAATCAAAGTTGAGTTGAGCCATGTTTAGAGAAAAATAAAAAGTCAGAGGAAAGAGATAGATCTTCCTCTGCATGGCCCAGAACAGCTGAGTAGCATTCTAAAGACAACACAATAATGTTGCATGGCCAGAGGTCTACATGGTGTTGATTAATGGTAAGTACATGTTGACCCCCTACTATTTGAATAATTCTATGGTAGACACTGAAGATAATAGAAATGAGGATGTTTTGCCTCCTAGAACTCAAGTGATGAGAGTACAGTGTTTCGGAAAGCAATCTCTATCCTACCACTTACCATCTGTGTGACTTGGTGTCCAATTCCTCAACGACTTGTGAGAATTAAATGAGCTAATCCATGGAATATGTTTAGCATAGTGCTGGCACATAAATAAAAACTCAGTAAATAGTAGCTCATCTTTACTACATGACTAATTTCAGAAAATTAGATTTAAGGAAAAACTGCCTGATAGTCAGGGTCCTGGTAAAATAGCCCTTAAAACAAACCAAAAAAGCTCTAATTTGTAGTGCTTGCTTGTAATACCCAGGAAACACTATTAGAAGCCACATTAGGTCCGCCTGGCCTTTCATGTATAGACATTCTTGGTTAAAGAGCATTGGAAATATAACTCTGGGCAGACTGTAACTTCTAAGGGTAAACAGCAAAGTCTCCTTGTGTGTGTTGGGGGGTGGTGTTAAGATTTTATTTACTTATTCATGAGAGGCAGAATGAGAGGCAGAGACACAGGCAGATGGAGAAGAAGCCTCTATGCAAGGAGGCCGATATGGGACTCGATCCTGCGACTCGATCCTGGGATTCCGGAATCATGCCCTTAGCTGAAGGCAGATGCTTAACCTCTGAGCCACCCAGGCATCCCAGCCTTTGTGTGTTTTTCAAAAAACCTAGCATAGGGCAGTACTAAGTTAGTGCATAATATATATTCTCATATTCTTCATTTTTTCTTTATTTAAAAAATAGTTTCATAAGTTTACCCATGCTTTATACACTGTGGATACAAGGAAATTTGTGACTCTCTGAGTGATTATTATATGGCTTGAGTTACCAGAATAACTGAGTTGAAAATAATATAGCTATGGTTCCTGTAAACAAATTTTTGAGGCTAACAGAATTCAAGGTGCCATAAAATTTTAGTAGGTTGTTGATGAGAAAGACAATAAAAAAATATAGCAATAATCCTTCAATGTGCCTTTCATTTAGTGACATAACTTATGACAGCTTTTATAACAATACCTTTGCATTTGTACTCACCCAGAATCTATATTTTTATAAGCAAGCTAGGAAATGAGCCATTACATAGTAAAGAGGTAAAATTAATTCAGAGCCCACTCAAAAATAGATGTAACAATTTGCATTAAAATGTGTATGGAAACGTGACTTTTGATGAAATAGGGAGTTTTCTAAGACGATGACACTGGAAAAAATTCCTGCATAAACAAAAGTTTGCCTACCTGTTTTACTCCTTAGTCTTTAGATGCCAGTCTTATGCAATTTAACATTTAAAAGCTGTCAGCACTATTTTAGACTACCGTGCTTTGGGTCCGAGAACATTGCCAGGGAATTTAGACTTAAATCTAAAGTTGTCCTTCTGTGTACAATAAGATAAACACATCCTAAATGGTCTTTCGCCTTTAAGAAACAAATATTTCACTCACTCATACAGCTATCTAGAAATGGAACCACTCGTTAAGGGCAGGGGAGAAGTGGAGAGCTTCTGCGGTACAAAGCCCCAGCATTTTCCCCACCAACCAGGTCATACATTCACTCTTCCTTCATTGGAACTATTGGTTCAGTGTTCATTTAGAATTGTCCTGAGTATCTACCACGTGATGGACACTATTCTTAATGTCCCCTTTACATAAAAGGTAACATTTCTGCAAGGCACAACCTAAAAGTATCTCAGTTGTTTGATTTTGCATATATGGAATCATAATGTCCACGTCATTCAACGCACAGGAATATTGTGAGACAATTTGAGACAAGCAGGGCAAAGCCCTTTGAAAAAATGAAAGCACTGTAGAAATGAAAGGAATTGACATTACTGAGAATTAAATGACTTTCTGACTCGAATTCACGCTCTTATGTCACCTCTTTTTATTTGACAAACCATTAAATTGTATATAGTATGAAAACTTACAAAGTGTGCTGGTTGGCCAAAGCAACATAGAAAAAAAGAATCACTTCTGAGAGTTGCTAAATTCAATTATTAAATATTTTTTATTATTGAAATAGGATTTTTAGTGACCTTGAAAGGTATATTTGTAATTTTTTCTTGGGTGTAGGTATGTTTAATTGAAAAAATCTTACTTCCTAGATAAAGGCTTTCCTAGATAAAGGCTTTTCTTGTTATAGGTAAATAATCTTTTATTCCTTCAAAATTCATATTATTTTATCCATGTGTATTTTTTCCTCTATGTCATGCATTGTTTATTCCTCAGAATTACAATATAGTTTATTTTAATGCACCTGTCACATCTTTGACTACACTCTGAATGCTGGAATCTGTCTGCTTCATTTCTTTAGCTTCCACAATACTTAGAAAATGGCCTTATTCTTATAGGTATTTGGGGAATAAAGATTGAAATATAAAAGACTGCACCATCTGTACAGCTGTAATTGCCTCTTTACAAAATTATAAATTTCCCTCAAACTTGTAAGAAAAAAATTATAAACAGAAAAATCAAAAGGAAAATACAAAGAAGATGTATTTCACAAATTCTTAACAATCGTTAATGTTTTTCCAAATATGCTTTCCTTCTCTCTCTCTCTCTCTCTCTCTCTCTCTCTCTCTAGACATGTACACACAGAAACAAAAATATTTTGTGAACTATTAAGTTACAGACAGCATGATGTCTCACTCTTGAATCCTTTAGATCAATCCTGTCCTGAATCCTTTAGATCCTTAGAATAGGAACACTTACATATATAACCAAAATACCACTCTCGCTTCTAATAAAATTGATAATTTCTTAATATAATCTATCTCCCAGGTCAAATTGATTTTTGCAATTTTTCCCAAATGCTTTATTGCTATTTTTCAAAATCAGAAAGCAATCAAAACTTATGTATTGCTTTTGTGTTTTTAATGATGTATCTTTAGTCTCTTTTGGTCCAGGACAGTTTTCTCACTTTTTTCTTTCTTTTTTTTTTCCTCTTCTTTTCTTTTATTTTCACTTATTGATTGATGGATTGATTGATATTGGAGTTTTGAAAAGGTTGGGCCATTGTTTTACAGAATGTCCCACATTCTGGATTTGGCTGAACATTTCTTATGGCATCACTTAATGGGTTCCTCTGTGTCATATATTTGCTGTAAATTGGAAATTACATCTATTTACTTGATGAAACTCATACTAAACATTTATTTTCAGTGATACTACGTAGATGATGCTGCATACTTCATGTTGGATCAAATCAAGTGGCAGAAAATGTCACATCCCAATAGCAAGTTGGCCCAGTATTTTTAATGCTAACTTCGATCATTTAAGGTGAAAAACTCCCAAGTTTGTTCCCAGTAAAAATATGCTCTTTGCTTTTCAAATTATTATAAACACCATGGAGATGTTATGCTCCTGAATACCTCTCATCTAATGATTTTAGTATTCATGAATGATTCTTGCATACAAATTTTATTTCATTTATAATCCTCTCATTGCCTCCATTTTATTAGCCCATGTTCTTCTATAAAAAAGAGAGAAATCTTCAACAGTTGAACAACAGTTCTACTTAAAAACCTAGGTTACATGCTTAATCCTTTACCTTTAACTGCCAAATTTCTTCCTTGTTTTCTCACACAGGAAAACACCCCAAGTTTGCCTTGTGTTTCTTTTTTTTTTTTTTTTTCTGCCAAGGTCTGGAATCAAGCATTCCTCTAAGGAGTCCCAGTTCCTTTTATTAGGGCATGGTATTTAGAAATCAGAAACTGAAGGGCTCCTGGGGGGCTCAGTCTATTGAGCACCTGACTCTTGATTTCAGCTCAGGTCATGATCTCAGAGTCATGAGATCAAGCCCAGAGTTGGGCTTCCCCGGAATCTACTTGAGATTCTCTCTCTCCCTTACCTTCTGCCCTTCCCCCTCCCTAAAATAAATAAATAAAATCTTAAAAAAAAGAAGTCAGTGTCTGGGTGCTTCCTGTGCTCATTAGTATGTTATTGTTCCTGGGATCTTTTAGCAGAACAACAAATATATATTTTAAAAGTCATAAGTTCATATTATTATTCATAATTCTGCATTTACATTTCCATATGTGTCTTTTATGGTTTTCTATTTCTTATTTTTCTTTTACATAGAAGTCTTATTTTCTAATGACATTAATATATTTATGTCCTCCATATTTGTTGTTAGTTCTAGTCTATATGTGAAACATTTTCAAAATGATAGCATCAGTATGATTTATAACAATAAAAACCCTGATTAAGATTTTTTTAATTCTTGGGGCACCTGGGTGGCTCAGTCAGTTAAGCACCTACCCTCAGCTCAGGTCATTATCCCAGGTGCCTGGGATCAAGCCCTGAGTTAGGCTCCCTGCTCAGTGGGGAGTCTGTTTTTCCCTCTCCCTCTGCCCCTTCCCCTTTCCATGCATGTTCTCTTTTTCTCTTAAATAAAATATTTTAAGAAAAATGTTTGTAGTTCTTTTTATTTAAAATATATATTTCATTAAGTATCTATTGTCATTATAATATGTTTGAGTCATCTGAAATATTTCCCTGTGATTATTATAGTAATTTAATGCTCAATTAAGTTAATTTGTTTTCAATTCTAGAATTTGAGAGTTTTTCTTTATTTTTTAAACTATGTCAAACTTTTACATAGTTTGAAAACAAAGTTATTTTTTAAAAGATTTTATGCAAAGAATTCTCATTTCTCATTTTATTTTTGCCACTACTCCCTCTTTTCCCCATATGAACTCATTTGGGTTATTTTCTGGTTAATGTGTCCAGTTTTTATTTTGCAGAAATAAGCAAATATGGGCATACAGTCTCATTTTCTACCTTTATACAAAAGATTACACTATGTAAATTGCTCTCCACCTAAATTTACTTCACTAAAATTTATTTTGCAAATCGTTATGCAGAATTTAACACCCAATTATACTATCATATCATCTACAAATGGAGGTCATTTAACCTGTCTCTTTTAGTTTCTTATGACTCTCACTGTTTCCTAATATGTAGATTTACTAATTAATACTATCAGAAATGGATATTGAATTAGATCAAATGCTTGCTCAATGTCTATCAATATGATTTTTCTCCTTTTCTAACATGGTAAATTATATAATTAAGAATTTTTATACATTGTAGTATTTTTCTAGCTTAGTTAACCAAAAAAGCAAGCAAAAATATTAGATTTCTACATACCTTGAAACTGTACGAACAATTTTTAAGACTCTTAATGTTTATTAGAGCAGTGTTTAATATTTCACTAAATAATTGCTGGTATACAAAAAGTTCAGTTGATATAAAAATACTTAACCATTTGTTTGCTTAAGAAGCAAAACATTGCAACACTCCTACTTAGGTAATCACTATACAAGTAACTTTCAAAATGAAGTTCTCGATCCTATAAAATAGAATTTTGAAGGTTTAAGTCTGTGTAACAAGAATGAATTTGTTATTAAACCTTTGCTAGACTTCATCTCTGGGTAAAATAACAGGATTTTTGTTTTAATACTGACAGATCCCTGCATTTCTGTAATAAAACCCACTCGGTCTTGATGTATTTTGAAAAAATCCTTTTAGATTGTTTGCTAACATTTTTTGTAGAACTTTTGCCTCAATATTGGCCAACTATCTGTAGTTTTTTTCATATATATGTGATTTTTCATACATCTATATGATCAATTATATATATATAATTGTTAGCAAGTTTAAATATTAATTCTCTAGAAAAACATCCAAGCTTATGAATGAATATCCATTTCATCAACATTTTGTTTAGGTTTTTTATTTTTTTTATTTTTTAGCAATTGTAGGACTTTAGCAAATTTGAGTGAAAGTAGAGAGTTCCCAAATACCCTCTTTCCCCACACATGCACAACCTCCTCCACTATCTAAATTCTGTACCAGAGTGGCACATATTTTGCTATCAACAAACCTACACTGATATATCATTATCATTCAAAATCCATAGTTTTATCAGGGTTCATTCTTGATATTGTACATTCAATGGGTTTTGACAATCATATCACGGTATGTATCTACTGTTATAATACCACACAAAATAGTTTCACTGGGCAGCCTGGGTGGCTCAGCAGTTTAGCACGATCAAGTCCCATGTCGGGCTCCCTGCATGGAGCCTGCTTCTTCCTCTGGCTGTGTCTCTGCCTCTCTCTCTCTCTCTCTCTTTCTCTCTCATAAATAAATAAATAAATAAATAAATAAATAAATAAATAAATAAATAAAATCTTTTTAAAAAATAGTTTTCAATACCCTAAAAATCATCTGCGCTTTATCTATTCATCCCTCCCTCCATCTTAACCTCTGGAAACCACCCACTTTTTTTACAGTCTTCATAGTTTTGCTTTTTCCAGAATATCATATGATTGGAATTATACAGTAGGTAGCTTTTTGGATTGGCTTCTTTCATATAGTAACGTGCATTAAAGATTCCTTCATGTCTTTTCATGCCTTGCTCATTTATTTTTAGCAATGAATACCATTCAATTGTCTAGATATGTATCACATTTTATTTATCCATTCACCTATTAAAGAACATCTTGGTTGCTTCCAAATTTTGTAAATTACGAATAGAGCTGCTAAAAACATCTTTGTATGTGCAGATTTCTGTGTGCACAGAAGGTTTCAACTTATTTGAGTAAATACCAACATGTGGTATTTGTTGGTAAAAGAATGTTAGCAATTGGGTCATATGGTAAAAGAATGTTTAATTTTGGGTCATATGGTAAAAGAATGTTTAATTTTGCAAGAAAGTACCAAACTGTCTTCCAAAGTGGTTATGCCATTTTGCTTTCTTACTAGCAATGAATAATAGCTCCTGTTGCTCCACAACCTCAGCAGCATTTGGTGGTGTCAGTGTTCCGGACTTTGGCTGTTCTGATAGGTGTGTACTGCTCATCAATACTTTTCATCTTAATGTGCAAAATTATCTCTTCTGAGATTGCTTTTATTCAAATGGCTGTTTTACCTTTTTATTTATTTTGTGTGCTGGTACTCTCCTTTTTATTTTATTAAGAATACCAAGGATCTGGGCAGCCCCCAGTGGCTTAGTGGGTTAGCGCCACCTTCAACCCAGGGCGTGATCCTAGAGACCGGAGATGGAGCCCCACATCGGGCTGCCTGAATGGAGCCTGCTTCTCCCTCTGTGTGTGTGTGTGTGTGTGTGTGTGTGTGTAATAAATAAATAAAAAAATCTTAAAAAAATAATAATAATCCCAAGGATCAGGAACCCTGAGTGCCTCAGCGGTTTAGCACCTGCCTTTGGCCCAAGGCGTTATCCTGGAGTCCCGGGATCGAGTCCCATGTCGGGCTCCCTGCATGAAGCCTGCTCCTCCCTCTGCCTATGTCTCTGCCTCTCTCTGTGTCTCTCATGAATAAATAAATAAAATCTTAAAAAAAAAAAAAAAAGAATCCCAAGGATCTGTTTTATTTTTTCATGATCCAAACATGTGTTTACTCATTATTCTATTTCTTGTTTTGTTTTCTAGCTCATTTTTTTTTGATGTTTCTTTTCTTTTTCCTGTCCTTTTTAAGGCATAAATTTAATTCAGTTATCTCCATGTTTTACTTCTATTTATATAAATGGATTTTCTTCTAATCATTAATTTGACTGTATCCTATATCTTTTTAAAGATTTTATCTGTACTTGTTTATTTATGAGAGACAACAGAGAGAGAGAGGCAGAGGCATAGGCAGAGGAAGCCACAGAGAGCCTGATGTGGGACTTGATCCCAGGAATCCAGAATCACAACCTGAGCTAAAGGCAGACACTTAACCACTGAGCCACCCAGGCATTCTGACTGTATTTTATAGTGAATCCTTTATATTTTATGTAGATTTCATTAAGTTACATTTTCACTTAGGTAATGTTTATTAGATAATGTGCAATTTGGTTTTTTATTTCCCTTAGACCCAAGAGTAATTTAATAGAAAGCTTTAAATTTTTTTCTGTGGAAGTCTTTTGATCACCATTCTGATTTCTATTTATTTATTGTCTTGTTGCATTGTGACTAATGTATTATTTCCATTTCATGCAACTTGAGGTTCTCTTTGTGAATTAATATACCAAACTTTTTTTGTGAATGTTCATGTGCATCTGAAAAATTCTTTTGTGTTCTAACTTATTTTATGTGTTTACATGTGAAATATCTTAGAATAAAGGTATATTACAGTTGTCCAACATTACCTTGTTTCTTTTGCATTTCCTATTTTATTAAAAAATCTATTTTATTAAAGTTGTTGCCATGTTATTTGGTGCATAAATAATCAGACCTACTCTGCTTTCATTGTGAATCAGACCTTTTAGCATTATAAAGTATTATTATTTTCCCTTTTAATCCTTTTGGTGTGAATTGTAGCTTTTTAAATATGGAAAAAGGTCCCAAAAGCCTATTTTGTTTGTATATTCCCTGCCATACATTTACTCATCTTTTATTTTTAATTTTTCTGAATCACTATACTCTAGAAGTATCTTTTTTATGTAGAATAGAATTGAATTTTGCCTTTTGAAATAACCTGGAAACATTTTCCTTTAAAGAGGGAGTTAAGGGTAAACCTATTTGTGTTTACTAATACAGTTGATTTATTCAGCTTCAACTCTACTATGTTATGTTCCTCTAATTCCCACTATGTGATCTATTTCTT
This sequence comes from Canis lupus baileyi, assembly GCF_048164855.1. Classification (NCBI taxonomy): domain Eukaryota; kingdom Metazoa; phylum Chordata; class Mammalia; order Carnivora; family Canidae; genus Canis; species Canis lupus. The sequence goes on along the minus strand of NC_132844.1, from coordinate 18,187,753 downwards.
ATTTTAAAAATATTGAATTACTTTTGGTACATGGAAAGGCTTATTTTTCTATTTTAGTGATACTTTTATATTATAATTTAGTCTCTTCTTTCCCTGTTTATATTTGTATACATAGTTTGTCAGCTTTAAAGAATATTTTTTTTACTTCCAGCAATTATCTATGTGGCAATAAGTAAAGTTTTCTATTTTTCTACTTTCTTCATTTCCCCTTTATTCTGTTCTGTTTCTTTTTTAACTTTATCAGAACACACAATGTTTGCATACTAGTTTTTCATCTGTATCTCACACATGTCTTAATTTTAAATCTACAATATTAGATTCAATAAGTTGTTTGCAGATATTCTTTCCTGGTAGGGGAAAGCTTGTTTTCTGCTAGACTCCTCAAACAGGTCTCAGTAGTCCAATGTTCCCTTAGTTTTTCAAGTTCAATTTTATTTCTGTAGTTTTTATATTGGAAGGACAGGCTGGCTGGATACAAAATCTGTCTTATGATTCTTCTCTATTATTCTCTTGCTTTCAATGTGATGTGATTTTTAGGAAACTAAATGTTGACATAATGTTCTTTCTTTTGTAAGTTATTAGGATTCTGCTGCCTAGAGACCCCAGATAATTTTTTTCTTCTTCATTTTTAAAACTTGATGCTTTTATCTATATAAGTCCTGGAGTTGACCAGTCTGCTCAATTTTCCCTAGTACATGGGAAATGTATAACTTCAGATCATCTTTGTTTGAGAGGTCTCCTTGAATTATAGTTTTAAAAATTATCTCTGTTCTGGTTCTGCCAATTTTCTCTACCTTTGTTCCTTCTCTATTTTATGCCTTTCCCCATTTTAGTTGAATTTTCTTGGCTCTTTTTACTTCTATCTTCTTTGATTCTTACTATATTTTTGGGCTTGCCTATACTCCCTTGTGCATCTTGTAATTCGGTTTTCTTATCTGAGATTTTGTATTTTATTTTAACTTCCTTCTTGTGGTCAAATTCCATTTCATATTTTCTTGGAATTTATCTATTTTTATTCAGAAATTTTAAAGTCCTAGTTTCTTGTGCTCTTTAATATGTAATTTTATTTAAGTCTTCTGTGAATGTTGCATTATAATTTTCCTTTTATGTTTCAAAGTTTTTTTAAAAAAAGGTATTACAAAAAAACTTTTAAAAATTATGCTTAAAATATGCTTCTCATTTCTTAGTTTCTTCTTATAACTTTACACAGATGTTGAGTTCTTTCTTTGATTCATGTTTATACGAATTGGATTTTCCTGTACCCACAATAAATAGGTGATAGCATGAGGATGAGTGGAAGGAGGGGTTTGGATATTTTACACAGTATCATACTATATTATTTTTTACATTGGTATAGTGAAAAATGTCTTTAATAGTGGAGAATTTTTGCTTTGGTTTCATTAGATACTTTGACATCACCCTTTCAGATTTTCCTTCTTCACATTAAACATAAATATCTCAGGGTTACCTCTTCCTTCTAGGGCACTTCTCCTCTTATCCCGGCTAGCACCTCTCATGCCAAGCAATTTCTAAGACCTCTTCCACAACTTCCTGGCAACCAGTGCTCTGATGCACCTGATCTCATGCCTGTTGCCAGTAGTTCTATTCTAATTTGGATCTTTTTCTAAAGGTTAACCCCAGCTGATATTAGTTATATTCTGCTACCATTATGACCCTGCTTCACTCTTCTCCCTTCCATGAAGTTTTTTATTAACTGCTTATTCTGGTATAGATTCTGGAAGCTATTGTATTGGTTTGAAATGTTATTCATATTTACATGTAAATTTCATCTTATATTATTCACTCACTTTTAATCATCCTATAAGTAGGTACATAGGTAATTTTAATTCCTTTCCTTTTTTATCTATATGCTTTTGGACTACATGGTATAGTAATGATCAAAAATAGAATTTATATGCTTATTTTCATCCAATGACACTAAGAAAAGTTATTTAATAAAAATAAAATTCTATTGTAATGCTTTTCAGTGTTTTTAGTCAAAAACTCTGATTAGCTTAAAAGGTAGTAGATGAACACTGGGAAAATTTCCATTGAACACTACATTTGAAAGAACTTTATTGTAATGGTCATTTTATTTCTATCTTATGAACCAATTTGGAAAATCCAATATTATTTCAAAAAATACCACTTGAGGGAGAAGGAGGTGCCTGGGTAGTTAAGTCAGTTAAGCGTTCGACTCTTGATTTCAGCTCAGGTCATGATCTTAGGGTCATGAGATCATGCCTCACATAGGGATCCACTCAGCATGGAATCTTGCTTGTTATTCTCTCCTGCTCCCCCTTCCTCCTCCTCTGCTTCTCCCTCTGCTCTCTCTCAAATAAGTACGTACATAAATAAATAAGATCTTTAAAAAGAAAAAGAAAAGAAAATTCCACTTATGGGAAAACCCTGCACAGGTAAACACAATTGTAACTAGAGCCTTAGAATTTAATTTAATTGGTAAGCCGTATTATATCTTTCCTAAATTGTCCAATCTGGTGAGCCAACTCTCTTCCTTATTAAACTTTCTTACAATTTAAGAAATGACAAATTATATATTATATACACATAATTATGTATATTCTGACAGAGAATTCTTTTCATGGACTCCTGATTTCCCGGTCTCTAGTGTTGGGGACATGGATATTTACAATCCCAGTGAAATTAGAATAAAAAAATATCAATTGACACATTGGAATAGGCAATGTAATAATTATGGCTTGTGATCTGGAAATATTAACCCATCTCTTTCAAATGAAAATTTTACATTTTTTCCACATTATGATATTTTATTACTGTTAAGAAGACACACACTTAGAATGTTTCCCGATTTCATAAATGTAAAGAAATGAATTACCCAGTAGAGCTTATGGTAAATGGACTACTTTTATCTATGCAGTCAGATTTTTATGCACCTTACACTTACTATTCAACTCAAGACAAGCAGGCAATTGAACAAAAATAAATTTAAAAAGCAAACAAAATTACTAACTATGTAAGAGACATGTTCCTATTTTGTTATATCATTTAATGAGATCAAGCAAAACAAAGAATATTTCGTTGCACATGTAATTAGTAGGCAACCAGATTAACCATACATTCAAGCAATATATTAATGTACATAAAATAAAACTACTGTCTCAAAAGCAATATATCATTTTTCTCAGAATTTGGGAGTATGTGTGTTCAGAGCTTTTTTGTTGTAAGGGAGTAACCATCTCTACTCATGACTATGATCAAATCAAGATAGAATTAGATCTCTTAAGAACAATGGTGTAAAATAAGAAATATATCCAAATAGTGCATTAAAAAATACTTTAAAAAGAACACCATTTTTTTCAGTTATGTTTCATTTAAATTGAATACTTACAGAATTAAGCTAATATATACCTTCTGTGCACCAGTCACTGTTCTAGGATCTATAGGGGATAAAAAGTAATACATAGTCTGTTTCTTATATTTGAGGAATAAAGGGCATGCCCCTGTAACAGTTAAATGAAAAACATGATTATATAACATCATGTTCTATATGTAACATACTCAAATGTTAAATATGTTGCAGATAAAAAAGAGTAATTGAAGGTCAGGAATATTTAAATTTAGGAGTAATTAGGACTAACAAGAGCTTCAAAGGAGAGAAATATTGAAATGGATTAAAATTTATATAGCAATTAAACAGAGACCCTGGTATTCATCTAGGGTGGAGTTTTAGTGTATCTGGTTCATGAAATGATGAATCAAGTGATGATCCAAGGGGAAGAACCAAAGGGTTATTAGGGTGAGTTGGCTGTGTGGGTACTGTGTGGGTACTCCAATTAAGTGGAGCAATTTCTTAGTAAATAGAGACTTCTTTTTCTGATTTATTGAAGTACTTTGACACTACTTTTTAGTTTTTTCTTTACCTTAGCCAACAACCATCTCAGAGTTACTTTCTCTCCCTAAGGTGAACTAAGGGATGCCAAGTAAGATACTTATAATTGGCAAGATCAGGAGCTCCTTTTTCAAGATATTATCAATGGGATAATTTCTAGTGAAGACTAAGATAGAACCATATTTCTGTGTTGTAAATACAGAATAACAATGAATAGAACATAAATTTCTAGTGTTCCAGTATAAAAAAACAGTAAGAAGAGAAAAATAAGTGGGACAGAAAATAAAAATATGTATCAAGTACCCAAGTGATATATGAAGGCAGAGAAGGAAGCAAGGATTTCTACACAATTGTAATAGATGATGTCAGATATAAATTAACATTGAATGTTCATTATTGCCTAAGTAAATTACCACAGAACATCTCAGAGGCAAAACAAGCCACACAAAAGTTAAGATAACAGTAATAATAATAATTATAATAATAGCTATAATGATGATAATAAATAATTTGGAAAAAACCAAAGAAGGCAAAAAACTAGAATTTGAATTTAGACCATCTATTCTAGCATTTGATGTTCTGGTCTATATCCTGTTTGTGTCAGAACTGATTAACAGAGCAACCAGTCTCCAGGTGATTTTTTCCCCAAGTTATAACAGTCAGTTCCTGGAGCATCTCCACCATGCAGATAATTATTAACATGTGCCAAATGTCTTATTTATTTTTAGTCTAGCAAGCAGCAGATCTTGTTTGGAAAGAGTCTGGAAAGAACTAAATTTTAAGTGGCCTTTCTGCACACCTTCTTCCTGTGGTTAGTCTCTGTAGCTACAGCTTTCTTATTTGTATTCTTTACTGTTTAGAATGTTTTTCTCTTTCTCTTTGCATTTGATACAGCACTTTCTCTCTGAAGAATCAAACCAAAAAATTTTAGAAACTTTAAATTAATAATTGGCACTTATCTTCAAAATACCCATGAAATTGTTTAAAATCTTGTCATTTATTATTTCTGTGGGGCTAAGACTCCATTGGGAAAATAGGAACATATCAAGATCTGTCTCTTAAGGGAAGTATTATAATAGAATAAATAATACCTCCCTTCATAAGCCACACGAGAAGGAATTTATTTCAATAGTGGATAAAAAATTAAATCCATTCACTTTTGTTTTCTATTATATAAGAAATAGATACTAAATAATTTAAGGAACATACTCACCAAAATAACAAGTAGAACCTGAATAGCTTGCAAAGAACTTACGATATTTTTGTTAGTTTTCAAGTTATTTTCACTAGGCAACTTTGAAGCAAATGCTATAGGAAGAAATCAGTTAAACACAAGCCAGTCTTCAATAATCTAAAAATCACATGGAGACCAACCAATCATGGAATTTTAAAGAAAACTCAGTGCCCACTCATCCTATATTCCCTCCCCTCCCATTATAACTTAATTGGTATGGGCATCATTTTATTTTTATTGTAGCTATAGGTGATTCTGTTGAGCAACCATTACTGAGAATCACTTTATTAGTTTATTTTCTCAGTTCTTATGGTGATTAAGGTGGTGTTAGGGTTGGTTTCTTTTGAGGCCTTCCCCCTCGCTTATAGATGGCCACTTCTCCCTATGCCTTCACATGGTCTTTCCTCTGTGCATTTGTGTCCTAATCTCTTTTCATAAGGAAACCAGTCATACTGGATCAGAATCTACCCTAATGACCTGACCATGCCTCTTTAAAATCTGTATCTCCAGATAGTTACATTCTGGTACTGGGGATTAGAACTTTAATACATAAATTTGTCAGGAACACAATCCAGCCCATAATAACACTAATCTAGAAAATGATCAGTTAGGAATGGATATTATACAACTAAAAATCTTTAAAATACAGATTTTTTTCTATTAATTAATCTGGAGTATAACTGTTATTTAAATTAGGAGAAAATCACTATGGAATGCCTGTGCTATGATATTTCTAAATCCTTTATGATGTTGAACCAGAGAAATTTGTATTGAACAAGAATGCAGTTTAGAAAATCTAGTACTGGGGATCCCTGGGTGGCTCAGCGGTTTGGCGCCTGCCTTTGGCCCAGGGCACGATCGATCCTGGAGTCCCGGGATCGGGTCCCACGACGGGCTCCCGGCATGGAGCCTGCTTCTCCCTCCTCCTGTGTCTCTGCCTCTTTCTCACTCTCTCTCTGTATCTATCATAAATAAAAATAAATAAATCTTAAAAAAAAATCTAGTACTGAAATGCTTTTATTTAAACATGTAACTGATAGTTTTAAATCTCTAAAGCAACCTTTTCCACACTCTATGACTATTAAGTGTTTTCAGATAAAGCATTCTAAAAATAGCATTTTAAATATCAAACAACAACAACACAACTCATTAAAAGGCCTTTCATCCACCAAAACCAAATGATGCATAGATGAAGACTACAGAGTCATCCAGAGTCAAACACTGAGCTGCTGTTAACTTAGTACAGGTTATCAGTCACACAGCAATACCCTGGAGCATTTATCAACGTTGACTTCAGATGTTAATCAATTGGGACAATTTTTTTAAATTCCATTTCCTGGATAATTAAAAAAAATTAAATAGAAATGGGATTCAAGGATAAGTATTTTTGAGGTAATTGCTTGTGCAGCGAAATCTAAGACCACTAACTTGAAGTCCTGATAGAGAGTGCCTGAGTATAGATAGCCCCAGTGAAGTAAGTATTTGATGGTTTTCAACTTTGGTAGTTGCCTCAGTTGATCTGAAGGTCCCTCTGAGATAATTTGTCACAATCAATTTCTAGAGACAAACAAGTATAGTCAAGGGAATGAATATTTGAAAATAAATCTACATCTAAATCTACCATTTCCAGTATAAATTTAGATAGGCAAAATATTGCATAAAAATCACAAACACTTTCCTCTTTGTTGTGTTGCTTTCATTGTTGAAAATAAATAGAACTTTGAGTCTCTCTAAAAAAAAAAAACAGAAACACTGTTTATTGTTAACAAATTCTAAGTGAAAAGTAACCCCTTCCTATCAATATCCAAATCTCCAGAGCAAGCAATGTATTTTTTAAAAGTATACTTGATTTATTCCCAACCTTTTTCCAGTTTTCTAGCTAATACCAAAGTACAACAATTTTCTCTGTGACAGCTTTGAGACAATGCCAAAGATCCTGAGTACGCCCATTAAAAAAATACTGACTTTATATAACTATAGGTTTTATTATTCTAAGAATATGAACAATATAACATTAAGAATTAATGAACAAAGTAAGCAAGTGCTATTATTTCTATATATGTTCTCTCTCTCTCTCTCTCTCTCTCTCTCATTAATAAATAAATAAATCTTAAAAAAAAAAACTACTTAAACTTGGAGGGAATACCATTCAACCCAAACAGGTAGTATAATGAGTGTAACTTTATAAGAAACTGGCCAACTGTTTTCTAAACCAACCAGTGTATGAGAATTCCTACTATTTCAAATCCTTGCAAACATGATATAATAAGGCTTTGATTTTAGTAATTCTAATCAATGTGTAGAGGAATATCATTGTTTTCACTTGAGGTTTTTTGATAACTAGTATATTTGAGTATCTTTTCATGTGCTATGGAGACATTTGTAAATCTCCTTTTATCTATTTAAAATTTGGTTGCCTTGTTATTTAATTGTAAGGGTCTTTCATTTGTTTTGTTTTGTTTTACTTCCTGGATAGATGCTTTTTAAATAATCATGTCTGAAACAGGGAGAGAGAGACAGAGCATGAGAGAGAGAGAGTATTTTCTCCCAATCTGGTTTAACTTTCATTTTCTTAATGATATATTTGGAAGAACAAAAAAGCTTTTTCTGTGAGATCCAAATTAACAAATTTTCATTTTATAGTAAGTGCTTGTTTGTGTCTTACCCAGGAATTAACTGCTGTAAGTTCATAAATTTTTTTCTATATTTCCTTCTAAAATTTTTATAACTTAAGTTTTTTATTTTTAGCTCTGTGAGCCATTTCAAAATAAAGTTTGTATGTGGTGTCAAGTGTCAAGTAAAGATCAATATTTATTTTCTCCCATGTTTGATTACTAGTTGTTTCAACATCCTTTTGGGGGAAAAAAAAAAGTTGTTTCCCCACTTAATTACCACTTTTGTTGAAAATTGATTCAGCATCTAATGTTCTCTTTTTGAATTTTTTATTCCTTTCCATTGATACATGTTATTTTTATGCTATACCACAACACCTGATTGTTGAACTTTAAAATAATATTTGAATCAAGAAGTATAGCCTTCCAAGTGTGTTCTTTTTTCACAATTTTTTGGTTATCTTTGATCCCTTGCAATTCCATATAATTTTTATAATCAGCTTATCAACTTGTACAAAAAAAGCCTGATGTATTTAGATTGAGAATTAACTGAATCTATGAGTCATTTTTGGAGAAATTGGTGTCTTAAAACTATTGAGTCTTCTAATCCATGAACATGGAGTTATCTCTATGTTTGTTTAGGTCTTCTTTAATCTCACTCGACAATGTTTTGTAGTTTTCAATGTACAAATCTCACATATATTTTGTAATTATACCCCTAATTATCTTATATTTTTCATGTTACTTGTAAAAATATTAGTTTTGCAAAAGTTAAAATCTAATGAAAAGAAATACATTGCTATTAATAGGAATTGCAAAATGTCTGAGATTTTACTCTGCAAGTTAACCAATTAGCCTGCTACATTTTCAGATACTGGCAGAAGCCATGAAGCTCCTGTCTCAGGGAAAAAATATTGTTTACACAGCAATAGCAATGGCTGGAAAAACATTATTTCACTGGTTCTCTGAGCCCCAAATCTCACCTGACCGTCTTCCCCTCCAGAGGTAGTTGTGATTTTTATCATTCTGGAATATAAGGAAATTTGCTCCTGGGAGAGGTATTTTTATCATCCAAGGCTACCTGCTTTACACATGTACTGGAAAAGATATTTGAGATTAAATTCGTTATTAATGCTTTGAAAATATGCAGAAATATTTGACCCATAGAGGATTATCCCTAACAGTTGTGACCATGCAAATATTTTCCAATGTAGAGCAAGATATTTTGTTGCCAAGATGTATCCCTCATTGTGGACCATTATTAAAACTACTGTTCTATATAGTGGTGATGATGGTTCACAGAATCAAGGGCAATCAGAAACTTTTCTTTCATCCTACAGTTTCTCAAAATCATGTTTAATCTTGCATTATTTGAAATATGACTTTTTTGAAATATGACTTTTCATATAGCTTTTAAAAATGTACATTGGCCAAAAACTTCTGTTTGCATTTGGTGTTTTCTTGTTGAAAGCAGATACATGTTCCTTATATGGAGTGATGGACAGAAAGTTCCTCTGTTGGCAGATAGGATACAATATTTCTTTAGTATCCATACCAAGATTCTTACAACTCTGAAACTTCCTATATTATCATACAACTATTACGAACACCACCAATTTAAAATTGGTCAGGCATGAGAAGCTTTATTCACTCTTGGCCCCTTCTTATTATGGTAGGGTCTCTGATATGAGCCTGGCAATTACCAGGAGTGTGACTCATTATTATTATATTCAAGTAATAGTTTTAGATAGTGCAGAGAAATTAACATATTTATTGCATGCCTGAGAATGTCTTTATATTACCATCACATTTTGTTGATACTCTGGATATTAAGGTCACAAGTTAGTAAATGCAAAGTAAAAACCCTCAGATATCATCTTGGAGACTAGAAACAAGAAAGGGTGAAATTGGAACATACCTAGCATGAACTTGAAAGTAATGGTTTTAAATTTAAAAGAGGCTATTAATATGATAAAAAAAATATATTTTTTAAAAAGATAAAATCTAAGTTTTGGTTACTCAATAAAGCTTTTCCTTCTCATGGGCAGCCCGGGTGGCTCAACGGTTCAGTGCCTGCCTTTGGCCCAGGGTGTGATCCTGGAGACCCGGGATCGAGTCCCATATCGGGCTCCCTGTATGGAGCCTGCTTCTTCTCCCTCTGCCTGTGTCTCTGCCTCTCTCTCTCTCTCTCTCTTTGTCTCTCTCTTTCTGTGTCTCTCATGAATAAATAAATAAATAAAATCTTAAAAAAAGAAAAAAGATTTCCCCTTCTCAATGAGTGGAAAATATTTGAAGAATATTATCTGTTATAGAAAATAAGTTACAATTTCTGTGCATATGAAAGTATAGTTTAAAATGTGCTATCCTGTTACACAAATTTGATCTTTTAAAACATTTTCTTCTGTTGTCTGAGTTACAATTTCATCTAGAGTCAATTTCTTTGTTGGTTTACTTGGACTTCTCGATTCAAGCTATTCATGTTCTTCAATTGTTTGGTACTTTTGGTTGATCATTTATACAAATTCATAGCTTTGCTCTATTATATATCTAATGCAGGTCTTAAGTAATATTATGAAAATTGTCTGGTGATTGTATTGTGAGCTTTGTGAATATGAATGGACCATACTGAGAGACAGACTTTGCTTTGGAATGAGTGATCAAGTAGCTGGCCATCAAAGTACAAAATCTTAAAAATACTTAAATAAGTATTTAAATAAGCTTGTTTTCATGAAAGTAACATCAGGCTGTTTTCTGTTTTATATTCTGATGTAAAAGAGAGAATGACAATTTAATTTATAGACTCAGTTAATCCCTCTTTTCATTCCCACTTTTTAAGCTAACTCTTCATATCACTTGACAACATTGAGCTGGGACTACCTCCCTTTTCCATCTGTAGCACTACCTTGGAAATGAGGTTTTTTTCACTGTGTTTTTCTCTCCTGTTAACATTTTTTTTAAATTTGTTTCTATTGTCCAGAAATGTATTAAAAGCTCCCATGTACTGATAGTATCTTTTATATTTACTTTTATATTTTATTCTGCTACTATCATTTTAATGGTCTGGAAACTTGATCCAGAAATAGGCAAAACATTTTATTTATTTTCTTAATTTTTATTTATTTATGATAGTCACAGAGAGAGAGAGAGAGAGAGAGGCAGAGACACAGGCAGAGGGAGAAGCAGGCTCCATGCACCGGGAGCCCGACGTGGGACTCGACCCCGGGTCTCTAGGATCGCGCCCTAGGCCAAAGGCAGGCGCCAAACCGCTGTGCCACCCAGGGATCCCTAGGAAAAACATTTTAAATTAAATATATGTTCATGTTAACATTATCGCATTTTGTAAGACATTTAAAGTTAATTTCAAATGATAACTCCCCCACCCCCAGTTTCAAAGTGTCTGCCTTCAAATATCCCCCATAACTCTAACTCCACTAGAAATAGTGTAGAAAAGGAAAAAAATCAGTTTCCTTTACCCAAGTTCTTGGCTGACATCCTATAATAAAAAACAGATTAATAAAAGAAAAACAAACAGAAGTTTATTAATATGTATACTTCCTGTACAAATGGAGATACCCAAGGAAGCTAACTTCCCAAGCTGCCAACCTAAATACCATCTTCAGCTGAAGACAAAAGAAAGATGTTAGTGTGGGGACAGGAAGGCCAATTATGGAGGTTACCAGGAAAAGCAGGGCACACTAGGGTGAGGTCTGTTATTTAGATTTAAGTTGTGTCTTCTCCATTGCTAGGAATGTCTGGTGATTTAATCATTTTACTCTTTTGGTAAAGAGAGGTAGACACCATTACAAATGGAGACTTCTTTTATAAATGTAAATTTCCCTTACAAATTTAACTACTGTATTGTTTTCAGAGCTTCTCCTATGTCTGCAAAAATAATCAGCTCAAAATAATCCTAATGCCAAAGACACATATTGGAGGTGGGGGAGCATATTATGCTTCCCTCCAATAGGATTACTATACATACATAAGTTTAGGTTTTCCAGGAAAAGTCCCAGTTTATGCCTGTTGTTCCAGCTTAGTTGAAAACTGTGCCCCAATTCACTATAAAACTTCCTATTTTGGATGAAAAAAATGTACGGTCACTTCTCTATAAGGAATTTAAAATACTTTCCTCAGTTTCCAAATTTCTCAACAAACATAACTCCTGTTGACTTCACTCATTTGAATAAGGTCAGGCATAAATAATATCCTTTCCATTTTTAGATAGTCTTCACATTTTTGTGGTCCTTCTTTTAAAAGAAAAATTATGTATTTATTCATGAGAGAATAGAGAGAGGCACAGACATAGGCAGAGGGAGAAGCAGGCTCCTTACAGGAAGCGTGAGCAGGACTCCATCCCAGGACTCCGGGATCATGACCTAAGCCAAAGGCAGACGTTCAAGCACTGAACCACCAAAGTGCCCTTTTTTGTGGTCCTTCTTGACCACGTATGTGTGTCATGTCCTCTCCTATACATCAGACAATGTCTTAGGTATTTGGAATACAAAGATGAATAGACCTTATTCTCTAGTATATTTCAAAGGAGATATAAATGTAAAAAAAAATAGTGAGATCAGTTCTTCAGTATATAAGGGGAAAAATGCATATTTCCTTATAGAAACTAAAAGGTGGAGAGTCTAATTTACCTTGTCATATAAGGTGACTGGCCCAGAATAACATGGCAGTCACGGTCTCAATCTGCATTATGTTTCAACAGATAAGAATGCAAAGAGAAGGTAAAGCGTTAAAGAAAGAATATTTGTTTATATTTATTTAAGCAGGAAATATTTATTAAATGAATCCTGTGCGACTAGCCCAGCTCTAGGCCTAAGGAGATAGCAGTGAACAAAACACTTAGAAACTTCTGCTCTCATAGAATTCACATTCTAAAGGAAAAGGCAATAAGAGAAATTAAGAAGTAAGATATATTGTATGTTAGCTAGTTATAAGTGCCAAGGAGAAAAATAAATCATAGAAGAATAAGAATAGTGTCTATCTGGGGACAAGTTGTAATTTTGGATGAGGTGTACTCACTAAGGAAATACTCACTAAGGGGTAACATTTGAATGAGAACTTGAAGGAGATAAATGAGTGAGTCAGGCAGATATCTCAGGAGACCATATTAATTAGAAGGGTAGATTCTCTTGAAGAGAATGTATGATTCATGCGTTTAAAGAAAAAGAGACAAGCAGATTAACTAAGGGGAATAAAATCATAATGGTCTCATACAACTTAGGGCCTTTTAAAGACTGAAGTTTATTCTAGGTAAGATAGGAGGGTTTAGAACAGAAAAATGGTATGATCTGACAGGATAAACAGGATGAATCCTACTGTTGTATTGAAAATAATAAAAAGAGTAAAGGGGAAGAGAGTTAATAGGCAGAAGTTAATGACAGGAACAGGAACACCAATTAGCAGAATCTTATAATAATCCAAGAGAGAAGAGGATGGTGCTGTGGTCTAGGAAGTTTTAAGTAAAAAATGTTAAGAAAATGGTTGAAGTATGGCTGTATTTTTAATGTGAAGTATTAGAGAAAGAAAGAAGTCAAAGAAAAGTTTTGGTCTGAGCAAACGGAATAAGAGCTCTTCTTATTTACTGAGCTAAGGAAGTCACATGTCAGGAGCTCATTCTCATACATGCTAAATTTGAAACATCCATTTGACATCCAACTGGGGATGTAATACAAACAGTAGAATATGAATCTGAAGTTCAGAGGAGACTTTTGTGTCAGTGAAAAAATTTGACAGACTAGTACTTAGATGGGATTTAATGCCATATATTTGGATGAGATCACCATGAGAATGAATGTAAATAGCAAAAAGACTAATGCCTAAGATAAACCCTACAATATTCCAAAGTTTAGAGGTTGGGAAAAATGGGGAAGAAATAGCAAAATAAATAAATAAATAAATAAATAAATAAATAAATAAATAACCTCACTTGTAGTAGCTTGAGAGAGAAGAGCAATAGATGGGTGACTTTGGAGTACTAGAATCTGTATTAGAGTTTCCAGAGTAACAGAAGCAATATGAAACTGATTCCATATCTAAATACATGTGCTCACATAATTGTGGAGGCTGGTGATTCTAAAATCTGCAGGGTAGGCCAGCCGGCTGGGGATGCAAGGAATAGCATCTTGAGTCCAAAGGCAGCCTGGAAGCAGAATACTCTCTTTTTTAGGGGATTTCAGTTATTTTCTGTAAAACCTTTAGCTAATTGGATCAGGCCCTTTCACATTATAAAGAATAATCTGCTTTACTCCAAGTCTACTTCAAGTGTTAATCTTCACCAGAGACATCCAAACTGGTGTTTGGCAAAAATATCTAGGTATTACAACCTAGCTAAATTGACACATATTATTAACTATCACAGGAGCCAACTAAAGAGAGAGTGTCAAAGACGAGAGAGAAAGAAATCAATTTTGTCAAATGCTGCAATTCATAAAATAATAGGAGGATTTGACCATAAACTTAGCATTAAAATTAGCAGAACAACGCTACTAGTAACCACAGGTGCTTTGGATGGTGGTGGATTTAAAGGAGAATGGGAAGAGAGATATTCGATGCATGAAGAATAAATAATTCTTTGAAGGAAGTTTTGCTTTAAAGATGGGGAGTTAAGTGGCATGGTAGTATGATTATGTGACAGGATCAAGAGATTTTATTTTATTTTTTTATTAGGAAATAAATAACTATGTTTACTGATGAGAATAATGTAATATATACAGTTAGAGAATGGAAGAAAGAAAAAAGGAGAGTGTAATATTTTGAGTAGTTGGAATGGGAGTACAGGGCATAGATTGGAGGAATAAAATTTAAAGCATGGATTGATCACCAAAATAGATGGAAAGTTGAGGGTAGAGGGATAGAGGTAAATTGGTTTCACAGTGCAGTAGCAGGAGATCATAAAAAATTGTCTTCTACTGATTTTTATTTCTAGGACAGGGCCAGCTTTATGGGCCAGCTTTATGGGTCCTAGAAATAGGATGGGGCCAGCTTTATGGGTGTACAATCCATGCAACTGCACAAGGCCCTGTGCTCAGAAGATCCCCATGCACTTAAAGTTTCTGGTATTGATGTTATAAAATTCTTAAATAATTATCTTAAGCTTTTGTAAAGTCCAATGGGACAAAAGAGCATGAGAGTGAGCAGAGGAGATACACACATGTTTATGTACTCTTCCTTGCCACTCCATTCACATGTAGCATTCATGATGCTCTGTGAACACGGAACTTTAGTGTACCTGCAATACATGAGAGTTCAGCAAGACTCAAAGCAAGTGCAAGGTAAACTAATCTCTGACCAAGTAAGCTTGGGGATCTGACCACCCCAAGAATCCAGACTTTCAGTTTGCACAAGAACTTGTATCCCACTCTGAAAAAAGGCAATAGTGTTCCAAAAAACACAAATGACCAAAGAACCTTGTTATATCTTTTCTTATTCATGTCACTTCCCTATATTAGCTGACTATTTACACTGAAAATAATAACATCAAAGGGAAAGACAGTATAACCTACAGTTTCTTTTCCTTTCAGTCCTTCCTTACTCAGCAGTAAGCTGAAATAGAGTATTTAGATAGAATGTGCATGCATAAAGAAGTGAAAATGAAACTGTTCAGTTAGTTTTGTGCAACATTTCTCCTATTCTGGTAAGAACAAAATACATATGAATATATAAGCCACAAAATTGGAATTTTGTAAAATTGGCAATTCTGCATGCAAGATAATGTTCTTATATTTGCATTTAAAACTGGCATTATACGATATGAAGATGAATAGCAAAATTCATGCTAATAACTTTGACTTAATTTTTTCTTTACATAGGACAAGATTAAATGATAGGTAAAAAAGCACCATGACATTATGAGAGACCACAAGAGGAAAAATGCTTTAAAAAAAAAAAAGATTCTATTTATTTATTCATGAGAGACAAAGAGAGACAGACAGACAAGACAGACAGACAGACACAGGCAGAGAAGCAGGCTCCATGCAGGGAGCCCGATGTGGGACTCGATCCCAGGACCCCAGGATCATGCCCTGGGCCGAAGGCAGGCGCTAAACCACTGAGCCACTCGGGGATCCCCCCAAAAAGCTTTTAATGTCACTTTTCTCCTGCTTTTTAAATAAAAGGACCTGCATTTTCATTTCGCACCACATCTTGCAAATTATGTGGCTGGCTCTGAAATAGCAAGCACATCATTAGCTGAGAATGGGGATGAGAGTAGATTTTGGAAGTTCGAGAAAAAAAAGAAGCTATGAAACAGTGCTCTGGTTGAGTGAATGTATGAATAGGAATAGTGAAATGAAATATGATTACTAGGCAGCATTAAGAAACCACTTGAGGTTAATGATCATGATTATAAAGTGTCCAGTCAGCATGATTGTGTGTTTTTCTTCAGACATATTCATTTGCATAGAGGGCAAGGAGGTTGAGTATATATGAAAGGGACCAAAATGATTATAATGATTGACCAGGAAATTTAATCTGAGTAAGGAGGAAAGTGAGAATTTAAGAGGCTAACACTAAGAAGCCATAAAATCAGACAAGGCCTTATTGTTGCAGGATTCTTGGAGACAGAGTACTAGAGGGAATAAACCAGAAAGACAGAAAATGGGAGGTGTGATGTTGAGACAATGGAGGAGTTGTAGTTACTGGTTGTAAGCACTAAGATATAATCATGAAAATGTGTGGCTGTGGGGAAGTGGAGGACATCAAATTGCTGAGATATCCAAATATTGGAAATATCTTCATGGATAGTGAATCTCAAAAAGTTATCAGTGTTGTTGGAGAAGACAACAGCAAACCCAGCCCTAACATTAAAGAAGGGAGAAGAATAGTGACCATAGAGAGTGGAGTTGTCTACAAAAAAGGAGAGATAGTAACTGATTAGTGACAAGAGATTCAAAGATTTAGGGAGAAGGGAGCAAAAGAAATGTCTGGAAGCAACAAAAAGAAGCAAAGAAGAAAATAATCTACATCCAAAATGTGTGGTAGAAAATGGGTAGGAAAAACCTTACCATCATCTGATAAGCCACATAGGTAGGAATCAGAGTCACAGGAGAAATTGCACTGTGGTTATAGAAAGAAAGTGGAAAGACTTCACAGAAGATGGCAAGGATATAAACGTGCTTGTTGATAACTGGCATTGAGTTTCAGAAACCCATTGAAAAAATTTCAGTAGATGGAGAGGTGGTAGTTGAGGGCAGAGAAGGTGATACACAGAATATAAAAGAACCAAAGTTCTAAGGGTTGAGAGATGATGTGGGAGACTAGAATTTCCATAGATATGACATGAAAAGTAATAAAGGGCATAATGTAATCATTCTTGATACCCCCATAAGAAAATAGTGGTGACAAAGTTGTCAATGTTCAGCGATTGCAGAGTTCTGGAACTTTACCCTGAATCCTGCTCATGGAGACTTTGAGTCCTACAGAAGAGAAGTTTCATTACTAATGACTAGACACTTGACTTCTGTAATAACAATTTATGGAGTAAGTATGAATTTGTGAAGAACTTATTAAGGGAAATGATAAGTGGTTTTGAAAATAAATATAAGTTGTGTGGGAATAAAAGAACTTGGAATTTTAAAGTTAGAACCATATTTTAAAAGAATTTGAATTTCAACGTACTTATAAAAAAGAGTCTTTGATAGACCTCACCTGGGATAATAGAGAGAGGTTATGGTAAAAAAGAAAAAAAAAAGATTGGGGGGGAATATGGTAGAAAAAGAGGATGCTAATCCCACTTCTTCCACAGATATAACTAGATAACACCCATATCAATGTAAATAGGCCAGGAAATGACCCAAACAGAACAGACTCTTCACAATTAAATGTAGAAAAGAGATCACATTGAAGATGGTGGGAAAGGTAGGGATGCAGTCAGGAGCCAAATGGACCCCCAGCGGACTGTCGTCAGGAAGGAGGAATGCAGCAGGTGTGGAGAGAGGTGAGAGGACCAGATCCCCACACCAGGCACACCAGGCACACTGGCACAGGGGACTCACATAAGGAAGACAAATGTCCATAACATTTGACTTTGAAAATAGAGGGAACCAACAATAAGGGAGGCTTAATACCTGGAACTTTAAAAAATCAGTAGGCTCAGCTCTAGGAAAGTCTGGAGGGTGACGTGTCTGCCATGAAAACACACAATAAATAGCTCTGCTGAGATACAGAATAGAAATAGCAGTTTGAAAAACATCTGGGATGTATGGGAAGATGTATCTACTAATCTCAGACCATGTGCTGGAGAGGCAGAGAGCTTTGGGATACTTCAAGAAGAAAAGAGCTGGTGGATGCCATTTCCCTCCCCTGCCCCCAAGACTAAATGCACAAACACCTATAAGAACCAGCACAGTGCAACACCTCCCGGTTAGCTTACTAAAAGCAATCCCCACTCTACACACTTCTGCAGATCTGCCCATTCTAACTTGGCCAGCCTCAAAAGGAGTTCTCCAAGGTGCCTACAAGTCTTTGCCATAGTAGATTAGCATGGACATTGCTGGTACCACACAACTTACCCCTTCATTCTCCTGTGGACCTGCCCATTCCAATATGCCCTTGTCAGGAGGAGCCCATCCAAAGCAGCACCACAAGCCTGGCAGTGTGTAAGAGGTCGTGACAGTGGGCAGCACCACTCCAAAGTGATGCCTGCTCTGGAGGGAGGGGAAGATAACCACAAAAAAACAGCCCAACTGTGGCCCCAGCAGTGGGCTGGGGGCAAACACTCCCCACCCCAAATGAAAGTTTCTCAGGGGCAACACAGGAAGAACACCCTATAGTTCAGTGCTACTGCACCACTGACAAATGCCTAGTCTGACTGAATTCAAGCCCAAGGTGGCTCCACACTGTCCTACTAACTACAGAAGGACCAAATCCTGCCTACAATGGGCAAAGAAAACTACTGCAGACCAGTGGACTAATGACAAATACAGTATAGCCACATTGATTGGGTGCAAGCAACACACATAGGAGACATCCCAGAAAACACTCAGTTCTGGTGAACAGGAAACACTGCACTGCAGGGCACTATAGGACTTTTTCTTCATAAAGCCACTACTTTCAAGAGCAGTAGATATAATTGATTTTCCTAACCATAGAGACAAACAAAGAGAGACAAAAAGAGGAAACAGAGGAATATGTCTTAAATGAAAGAACAGGACAAAATCAGGGCAAAAAAACCTAAATGAAATTGATAAGTAATATACCTACCTGATAGACAATTTAAAGTAATAGTATAAAGATATTAACTGAACTTGAGAAAAGAGTGGAGGACCTCAGTGACAACTTCAACAAAAAAACAGAAAATATAAAAAAGAACCAACCAGAGATGAAGAACTCAATAACTGAAACTAAAAATACACTGGAGGAAATGAATAGTAGACTGGAGAAAGCAGAAGAACAGATCAGCAATATAGAGGAGTGGAAAGTAAACAAGCTGAACAAGAGAGAGAAAAAATAATAAATGCAAATAAATTAAGGGAACTCAGCAATACCATCAAGCATACTAACATTCACATTATAGGAATATCACAAGGAGAGGAGAGAGAAAGGGGGCAGAAAATGTATTTGAGGAAAGAATAGTGGAAAGCTTCCCTAATCTGGGGAAGGAAATAGATACCCAGATCCAGGAAATAGAGAGCTCCCAACAAAATAAATCCAAGGAAGTCCACACCAAGACACACAATAATTAAAACGGAAAAAAAAAAAAAAGTAGTAATAAAAGGAGAATTGTAAAAACAGCATGAGAAAAGAAAATAATACAAGGGAAACCCCATGGGGATATATTTTTTAGTAGAAATTTTGTAGGCCAGAAGAAAGTGGCATGACATATCCAAAATGCTGAAAGAAAAAATCTTGCATCCAAGAATACTCTATCATTTAGAATAGAAGGAAAGAGAAAATGTTTCTTAGACAAGCAAAAGTTAAAGGAATTCATCACCCCTAAACCATATAAGAAATATTGAAGGTAAATTTTTGAGTGGAAAGGAAAGACTATAAGAAGGTATAAGAAAAGTAGGAAGCAAAAAAAAAAAAAAAAAAAAAAAGCAGTAAAATTAAAAAAGCAGTAAAATCACAAAATAAAAGAATGTAAAGTATAAAACCATGTACCTAACACACTGGGGAAAGGAGAATCAAGAATGGGCTCAAACTTAAGCAACAAATTAATATAGACTGCTATAAATATAAGATGTTACACACAAACTGAATAGTAACTAAAAAAAAAAATAAAAAACCAGTAATAGATATGCAAAAAATAAAAAGAAATCCAAGTATCACTAAAGAAAGCCAGCTAACCATGATATATGAGAGTGAGAGGAAAAGAATGGAGAAAAATTACAAAAACTATAAAGCAAGTAACAAAATAGCAATAGCACACACCTACCAACAATTGCTTTGAATGTAAATAGACAAAATGTTCCAATCTAAAGACAGGGTGACAGAATGGATTAAAAAAACAAGACCCATCTATATGCTGCCTACAAGAGACTCATTTCAGACCTAAAGACACATGCAGATTGAAAGTGAAGGGACAGAAAAGCATTTATCATGCAAATGGAACTGAAAAGAAAGCCAGGATAGCAATAGTTATATTGGACAAGATAGACTTTAAAACAAAGAATGTAACAAAAGACCGAGAAGGACACTATACAATCACAGAGGGGATAATCCAACAAGAAGACATAAAAATTGCTGATATTTTTGCATCCAACATGAAAGCACCTAAATACATAAAGCAGTTAACAACAAATAAAAAGGAAGTAAACAATAATAGTAAAAGACTTTAAAATGCCACATACACCAATGGCTAGATCTTCCAAACAGAAAATGAACAAGGAAACAGCAGCTTTGAATGACATGTTGCACCAGATGGACTTAATATATTCAGAACATTACATCCTAAAACAGCAGAATGCACATTCTTTTCAAGTGCACATATAACTTTCTCCAGAATAGATCACATATTAGCCCACAAGACAACTCTCAATGAATTAAAAAAAAAAAATGTACTCATACCATGCATCTTTTCTGACTAGAACACTGTGAAACTAGAAAATCACAAGAAAAAAATCTAGAAAGAACACAAGAAAACATGAAGGTTAAATAACGCGCTTCTAAACAATGAATGGGTCAATCATGAAAGCAGAGGTGATCAAAAAATATCTGGAGACAAATGAAAATGAAAACACAGTGGTCCAAAATCTTTGAGATGCAGCAAAAAGCATCCCAAAGGGACATTTATAGCAATACAGGCCTACCTCAAGAAGCAAGAAAAATATTAAATTAATGACCTAACTTTACACATAAAGGAGTTAGAAAAAGAACAAATACAACCCCAAACCAGTAAAAGGAAGGACATAATAAAGTTCAAAGCAGAAATAAATGAAATAGAAACAAACAAACAACAACAACAACAACAAACCCACAATAGAACACATCAATGAAATCAGGAGCTGGTTCTTTGAAAAGAATCTATGAAATTCATAAACTTTTAGCCAGATTCACCTAAAAGAGAGAGAGGGACATAGAGAGAGAGAGAGGAAGACTCAGGTAAACAAAATCAGAAATGGGAAAGGGGAAATAAGACCTGACACCACAGAAATAAAACAGATTATAAGAGGATATTATGAAAAATTATATATAAAAAATTGGACAACCTAGAAGAAATGGATAAATTTCTATAAATATATTACCTCCCAAAACTGATCAGGAAGGAAGAAGAATTTGAACAGACTGATTAGCAGCAATGAAATTGAATCAGTAATTTAAAAACTCCAAGAAACAAAAGCCCAGGACCAGATGGCTTCACACGTGAATTCCACCATATTTAAAGAAGAGTTAATGCCTATTCTTCTCAAACTAGTCCAGAAACTAGAAGAGAAAGGAAAACTTCCAAATTCATTCTATGAGGCTAGCATCACCTTGATATTAAAAGAAGAAAAAGAGACTATACACATATACACAAAAGAAAGAAAACTACAGACCAATATCTCTCATAAACATAGATGCAGAAATTCTTAACAAAATATTGGTGAACCAAATCCAACAATACATCAAAGAAAATCATTCACCACAATCAAGTGGAATCTATTCCTGGGATGAAAAAGTGGTTCAACATTCAACCCAATTGTCAATTGATGGATGAATGAATAAAGGAGGTGTGATAAAAAGAATGATATCTCCCAATTTGCAGCAACATGGGTGGATCTAGAGTATAATGTTGAGTGATATAAGTCGGAAAGAGGAGGACAAATACGTCTGATTTCATTCACATGTGCAATTTAAGGAACAAACAAATGAACAAATAAAAAAAAAAGAAACAATAAAAACAAAACAGACTCTTAACTATGGAGAACAAATTGATAGTTACCAGAGGGGAAGAGGATAGGGAAATAGGTGGTGGAGATGAAGGAGTGCACTCGTGATGAACACTGGGTAATGTATGGAATTGTTGAATCACTATATTATACACCTGAAACTGATGCAACACCATACATTAAGTATACTGGAATTAAATAAAAATACTGCTCTTTTCTCTACGTTATACTCTCATTAAAAGTAATGAGTAATGTTGAATCACTATATTATATACCTGAAACTGATGCAACACCATCATATTAAGTATACTGGAATTAAAATAAAAAAATAAAAGATTGATGTTCAATTCTGCAATTAACTAGCTGTCCAACCATGGTCAAGAAACTAATATATTTTCATCTTAATTTCCACATCACAAAAAAGTGAAATTAATAAATGTATAATTATCATTTATTTTATATTTATTTTGCTTAGAAGAGACATTATCAGTCTATAATAGTAACTCTTGAAAAATATGACTAGGCTATGTAAGGCAGAAAAAAAGGGAGCCTAGTTTCATAGCAAAAGGAGAAAGTGTGAAGAAGCAAGAGATGTTTAGGAGGGTAAAGTCTTATTAAATTAACCTAATTGTAGCCAACTGGATATGTAGTTTACTGAGCAATAGGAGACAAAGATAAATTGAAAGACTCTTTGGGTCTATGGTTTTCGAGAATCAAAGAGATAGATGCAAAGATAAAAATATTATGTGTATCATGTGCATTTACAATTGGAAGAAGTAAATATCCAGGTAATGGGGTCTATTAAGGAAATAAATATATTCAAAAGAAAAATGGCCCACATTGAAGATAGAGATTTGAGAGTCATAGAATTTTAAGTACTCAGAGAGATGAAAAAGTGGAAGTGTAATGGGAAAGTGGGGTGTTGGAGTGAAATTAATGTAAAAGTCCTGTACAAGATAATGTTGATGAACGAGGAGACTAAAGTGTTAGACCAGACTTGTTCAGGGACTGTGAGTGTGGCTCAGAGGAAATTTGTTGCTTGCTAATCAGTGGCAACACCAAAAAAGCATTAGTTTCCAAGGCCTAAATTTGGCTTATAGGGGAAAAAAAAAAAGAAAAAAGAAAAAGAAAGAAAAGCCCTAAGAATATTCATGGATCTCACTAATTTCCAGACATTTCAGAAAGATATTAGGCTGTCAAGTCACTCTAAAATATTCTCAGGATCTTAGTCCAACGCCTCTCCCACCCTCAACAAATGCTTGCATTCCCTTTAGCATATGCTATACAAGCTGCTGCCCAGTTTTACTTTTAATGAGAGTATAACGTAGAGAAAAGAGCAGTATTTAAAGTTGGGTTTAAATCCTGGCTTGTCTATGCATCCTTGAATAATGTATTTTAATCTCTCAGAGTTTGGTTTGTTGCATTTATAAGAAAGGAATAACTAATTTATAGGTCTGCTAGAGTAGCATGTTGTTATAGATGTAAAGGATCTACATGGTTGTGTGGTTGCACCCACACACAAGTACATATAGGCATATTTATAACCTACCTCCAAAGTAAATATGCTGTCATCCAGACAACCTTGAAAATGTTCTTTCTTACACTAAACAGTAATTTTCAGGCTACTGATCTTAATTTTATTCCTTGGAGCTATCAGGACCAACTCGGTCCTTCTCATCTAAGTCAGATGCAGATAACTGTAGGAAGAGGAGCCAAATGTTGTCTTGACATCCAAAGTGCTAAAGCAAGCAGGATTTGGAGGCATTGAAAATGTGTGTAGGTATGGTAACCTGATCTCAGTTTAAGTCAAGTGCATTTTAAAGCTTTCCCAACTGTAAAAGTTTCTCTAAGTAGTTCTCTCCATAGGTTCTCAGAAAATTAACACACTCCAGGACCGGTTGAAGTTCTCATCAATGAAGCTAATTGACACAGCGGCCTTACCCTATTTCCCAATGGTAAATATAAAGCATTTGTTCAACAAAGGTCTCTCAAATCTTTTGAAAGCCTATCCTAGTCAACTAGTTGAAGGCTCAAACTAAAATATATATGTGTGTATATATATGTGTATACACACACACACACACACACACACACACAGATGTATATGTCAGGTTTAATCCAATCGGTAGTGAAATGGAATAGATAGGCCAGGCAAAAAAGTTGGTCGAAAGAGGCTTTTAATGGGATGTTCTCTGCTCTCGGGGGAGGTGGTGGCCCACAGGGGAGGGAGAGAGCAGGGAAGTCACTGGCCGGGGGAAGTCACACCCAGGTAAATGGCAGGGGGGGTCTATGAAGAGTTTTCAGTGGGAAGATGGGGGCAGGGCGGCATTCCAGTTAGGACAAGGGTTACAGGTCTTTGTGTGCTAAGTTACGGTAAGGTGGCAAGGCGGCCTTATTGGGAGGTTGCTGGCCTGGGGTCCGCAGTTTTGAGGTCCCCAGTCTTGCCAGCCCAACAGTATATATAGATAGATATAGATAGATAGAGCTTTAATAATACCAAACTTACCCTCCTATTGGGCAGACTTTGTGTTGGGGTGGAGAGATTTATTATAGTCAACTAAAGTTATGATTTGATGTCTAAAATTTTTAAACATCAAGATTTCTATGCTTTCTTTAAGGAAATCAATATTCTAGCAGAATTATAGCCTTTTAAGAATGTGATTTATTATTTTATTACAATCAAAAAGTAATATGAAAAATCATATTATTTCAACCTTTGTGTTCAAATTGGAAAGTCATTATTAAGTTTTCAAATGGTGTCCTCTGAATTCCATGACTTTTTTTTTTTTTTTTTTTTGGTGACAAACTTAAGGTTCTATTGATATTGAATTAAGAAAAATAAAGTAAAATGAAACAGGACAAAGATATGAAAGTCCTTTGTAAAATTCAAGTCATTTTATTATTATTATTATTTTAAAAAAATTTAGACACTTAAGCTGAGTTCTACAGTTGGATGCTTAACCAGTAGAGCCATCCAGGCACCCCAAATTTGAATTATTTTATAGTATATATTTTTACTGTAATCTTGGAAACCAGCTTGATGACTTTCCTTTGGTCTCTTGTTGAAGTTTATATACTAATTCCACTTCTAATATGGATATTTTTCCTCATTTCCCCATTTTGCTAGTATATTGTTTGCTTGGATTTAGAAAATTTATGTAACTATTCTGTGTCTTTAGTTTTCTTGTTAGTAAGGTGGGTCTAATTTCAGAAGGCTGTTGTGAGAATCAAAAATGAGAATATGTAGTAAAAGTTTTGTGCATTTGCTGATATAAGTGAGCATTCAATAAATGTGAACTATTATTGGGAGAAAAAAAAAGAAAAGAAAGGTCATTGCAGGTGGAAGAAATACTGTAAGTTAAAATAGATAATCTATTTGCCCTCACCTAAAGGAAAGTAACCTTGCAATAACCACCTTGACATTTTGCTAGTATGACTTCCTTATTACTACTCCAGTCTGCTTATAAAAATCTTTCATTTTGTACAGCTCCTCAGAGTTCCATTCTATGTGCTATATTGGATGCTGCCTGATTCATGAATTGTTGAATAAAACCAATAAAATCTTTAAAATTTACTGTTAATTTTTGTTGCTTTTTTTTCAATGTGATATTTGGAGACTAGAAATTAGGCAGGAAATCATTTTGAGTCTGGAGATGAGTTAATGATATTTACTTGGTCACAAAATAATGCCAGTAGAACCCTTTTAAAGATAATTTAGTGTATCCTTTATCCAACTTTGAATTTTATGTAAGAGGAAATCAAAGTATAAAATCAACTAACCGGGCAGCCCCGGTGGCGCAGCGGTTTAGCGCCGCCTGCAGCCCAGGGTGTGATCCTGGAGACCCTGAATCGAGTCCCACGTCAGGCTCTCTGTATGATGCCTGCTTCTCCCTCTACCTGTGTCTCTGCCTCTCTCTCTCTGTCTCTATGAACAAATAAATCTTAAAAAATCTTTAAAAAAAATAAAATAAAATAAAATCAACTAACCATGTACTCAGATCGGCCAACTAGCTCTATCAGATTGAGGCCCAGCACACAATTTTCATGTTCTCAAATCCATGCTGTTTCCATAACACCAAAGCTATCTCAATTCAAAACACATATTTAAAATACACAATGTGAAAGGCACTCCTATGGGTGCTTCAGGTAATAAAAAGAGAAGACCTGTGTTGTAAAAATATCATAGCTTATCCCATTATGCTTTTTGGAGTATTTGAAGGTGTCACAAGAAATGATTTCATAAATTTGGGAAGACTTAAATACTGCTTAGTGAATCCATATCTAGTGTCCAGTCATATTACTTTTCAACCAAAAATAAATTTTAAATATTCAATTCTAAATTACATAGAATTAATTAGTTCATGCATTAACTTGGTCATTGAGTGTTAAAGCTAGGCTTGGTCACAGTGTTCACTGAGCAGAATACATAAAATGGATAATAGGTTCTCTCTTTCATGTCAGGAATCAAATTCGACAATCTTGTTCCTGGATATCAAACAAAACAACACATCTTCTCTTGATTTTGAAATTATTTGAGCAATTCTGAAGATGCTATTACAGCCCATACTTCAACAAAGTGCCTACTAGAGGTAGCTCTTGGTCCTGTGTTTATGTGGCTGTAGAGGCTGGTGGGGGTGTGTTTGGGGGGGTGGGGTGAGTAGTCATCCTGCCCCTCTAGTTGTAATTTCTGTATTTGATTGTTTATTCTTGAAATGACTTATAAGGAATAAAAGTAACAGCTCTATTCAAAGTAGCAAGCTCCCAGTTTGCTACCCATATACTAAGAGGTAAGAAATTTGACCCAAATGTAATTCGAGGATGCCTGGGTGGCTCAGCAGTTGAGTGTTTGCCTTCAGGTCAGGGTGTGATCCTGGGATCCTGGGATCAGTCCCACATCAGGCTTCCCGCAGGTAGCCTGCTTCTCCCTCTGCCTATCTCTCTGTGTATCTCTCATGAATAAATAAATAAAATTTTTAAAAAATGTAATTCAATGTATTGCTTGCTCCATCAACAAGGTCTTGCTTATTAATTTTGTTATATCTGAAACAGAGAGCTGAGTATGAGGGTGGATTGTCACAAAGCTCTTTACCTTGGTAGAAAACTGTAATGAAGAATTTATAGCATCAGTGTGTGAATGAGTTTGAATAAGCACTGATCTAGAAGGGTATTTTCTGTGGCAATTTAACTTTTTTATTGTGAAAAAAAAAAAAAAAAAAAAAAACGGAAAGCATGGAGATTCACATCCCTGGGTGAGAAGGAATTCAATTTCCACCCAGATCCCATTGTTTCACTGCAGTTCAAACCTGCACTATACTAGAATGGAACACACACCAGTGGAAGAGGAGAAGAGGTAGGGGTCCTGGTCTGGCATATTCTGTACCCAGGCCATGTCCACACACCGGACAGTGCTTCCTCTACTGGCCATCATGTATAGCATGTACAAGTAAAGTTCTTTAAGCTGCCAACCTCCATGTCCTCAAGGCCAAGTGGGAACATTGTTTTCCACTGGTACAATCATTTGGCTTTGTTCCCTCCATTGGCCTGGAGCACACATAAAAGCCCTTACTAAATTTACCCAGTAAGCCTTTAATAATAGCCAATAAAATTTGTCTTTACTGAACACTGAAATGTCTCCAGTGGAAAAATTGTCCTCCAAAATAGAATGGCCATTATTGGACCTTGGACATTGTTACTGCCTCACAAAGAGGTACCAGTGCCATTATCCAAACAGAATGTTCTGTGTTCATAGTGGGCTAATGTATTACTTTATTAAATCACATTAAAGCAAATGTCCTGAATGATCTGACCCCCAGCCTAGGAAATTTGGTAAATCAGTGATTCAGATTATGGAACTCTTGGTGGAAAAAAATTGTTACTTATTTTGAGAGTTATCTTAATCTGTGTTTTCTCTTGCATATGCTCATACTATTGCTTTGGCATCTGCCTCCAATACAGCCACATAGCAGCCAAACAAGCCACCTCCATGCTGGTGGTTGGAGTTCATTGAAAAGATATGATTGGCAATTGACCTGTGAGCTGGACCCAGGCACTCAAAGACTATTTACCCTCATCTTTGGAATGTGGGTTCTGGTTGCCCTTCCTGTTCCCAGAGGCTACCCCAAGACCAGCCTTGAGAAAATGGTGTGGTATGGTGAACACCTGCATGGTACAGGTCTGAACCCAGTTAAGGCCTTTTTATAAACCTTTAATATTTGGTAGGCAGGTGTAGGGATGCACCTCATCTTGCTGCTGTGTAAAGCAAGCCTTACACAAGTTCCCTTTGCTTATGTGCTCTGCTTGCAGGGGCTGGTGTCAGGGAAGCTCTCATAAGGTTTATGAAACCACTTGCTCAGAGCACATTGTAAGGGCAGGGCGTGTGTGTAAGATTGCGTGTGTGTAAGATTGCAAGAGCAAGACAGGAGGGGTGAGGTGTTGGAGAAGGTCACGGTGGGTATGTGAGCTCTGATTGACCAATGAGCTAGATTCAGGGAATCAGAGGCTCCGCAGCCTGTTCCCTGGCCTTGGAATCCACATTTCTGCACACCATTCCCGCAGTGGAAGACATTTTCAAGTACATAGCCTTGAGGAAAGTAAGGTACTGTTGAGACCATCTGAATGATAAACATAACTGAAGCCAGGTAAGTCTTTTGTATCAAGTTTTAAGATTTTGGCAGGTGAATGAGGAGATCTATTTGTCTTACATCCACTGGAAATAAAGCTCATCAGTAAGTTCATTTTGTTTTTAAAACTGCCACCTACCAGTCTGGAGTGGCGTGCCTCCTTCTTCGATCTCTTTTTGCCTTCCATGTATGGCTGCTAGTTTTCAGACCAAACTTCTTTATGCTGGGTGGAAGACCATGTTCCCCATGTGGTCCTCATTGATCAGGGAAAGGCAAAGGGCCTCTTTACTGACCTGTGGGGAAAAACTCATGGCCTCTCCACTTGGCAGGGTGAGAGTGGGTAGGGGGCTGCCTTTATTATACTCTGGTGAGAGTAGACATGAAGATTCCAGACTCAGGCTTTGTCACCCTGTCAGTGTGGATGGGAGTAGGGCCATGGCTTTTTCTATGGTGTTTTGTTAAACTGGATTGGTTATCATCTAAAAATTCTGTCTTGCTAGGCTATCTCTTTCTTGGTCCTTTGGCTAGAGAGACTGGGCTATTCCTGGGGCTTTTTTGTGTTGGTTGGTGTTTCTGGTTTCTGGGTTTCTCAGAACCCACTCTGTCATATATGAAGCAAAAAGAAAACCCAGGGAATGGATCACTATGTTATTCCTCAATTACAAGATTTCTAGACTGTCTTCTTTTCTCTATCTTTTAGAGTCTCCTTAGGTTTGTATTATACATAATGTCAAGGGATTTCAGCTATACTTAGCGGGAGGAATAGGAAAGAATGCATTAATTTCAAATTTCCCAAAGTAGAAATCTCTGTCTTAGCTTTCTAAACTGCTTTTTACATTGTGATATAGGATAATCCCTCCTCAAAATATTTTTATACTTGTCTTATCTTTATTGCAACAGATCTGATTTTATAGTTGTTCTCATAAAAACAGCACATTTTATTATGGATTTCAACCATTTCTTTTCAGATAATGTTTGAGCACCATTATGATGTGCTTAGAGTACTTCACAATCTAGATATTTGAGAGAGTCCAACTCAGATTAATTAAATAATAAATGTAGATCTTTTCTGATTCTGGGACTGCCTTATTATAAAGAATAATAAATGTATTTCCAGAAGATAGTGAATTGATAGTTTTAAGGAGAATATAAACTAAAAGCTGCAAATAGAAAAATCTGATTTGTTTTTATCTTCAAGTGTTTAGGTGTTAGAAAAAAAAAAACAGTCCATTGGGTTATCTAGGAGTAGATTATATTCAAGTATCTTCTAAACATATTCTTATATTGTACATATAGATAGCATTTCAACCAATTTTTCATTAATTGCCTCTGAGAATTATTTTGATGGAATCTTGCTAGGAGGTATACTTTCTTTTCTCAGCACTCCTGGGAATATCTGGAATATGGTACAAGGACTCTCATAATACAATATCAAGAAATCTAATTTTCAGTATACAGATTACATATACCTCTTAAAATTTAATGTGTAAAATGCATATAAATATTGAGGATTCTTGAGTGAAATTAGTCTAAAAGTGCATTTACCTCATCTGCAATCATGGACATTTATTCCTTTTTCTGGGATAGCAGGAAGGAGCATTTGATTTTTGTCAGCTTCTCAGCTTTACTCTGAGTTTATATGTGTGCAAAGTCTCAGGGACAGCTGGAAAAACCATCTTAGCTCTACTTCTGGTTCAACAACAGTATTTTTTTTTTTTTTCTTCAGTAGTTGAGCTGTGATTATAGCAGTCTACTCCAACCTCCACTTTCCTGAAAGGTAGGAGTCACTCTCCAGGAGAACCATACACACTCCCAAATTTCTCCAGGGCCTTGGCAGGAGAGGGCACACATTTAACTTTAGTGGATGCTGCTGTTGGCTTTCTTCTTCTGAGATGGACAAAAAATTACTTCATATCCTGTTATATCTTTTTTCCATCTTTAGTCCTCCAAAGACATTTCTGCCCACTCTTTGCACAATATTTTTCCACCCATCTTTATCATTGTATTAAGCTTTATTATACATTATGTACATGAATGGATGAAAAAAATACTATAAAGTATTTAGTGTGTTGGTACACAGGTATAAAATGCTTAGTAAAGGTTAGGTATCATTATAATTGTTCTAATTAATATTTCATAATAATGTTTAGTAAAATATTTTTTTTAAATTTTTATTTATTTATGATAGTAACAGAGAGACAGAGAGAGAGAGAGAGGCAGAGACACAGGCAGAGGGAGAAGCAGGCTCCATGCACCGGGAGCCCGACGTGGGATTCGATCCCGGGTCTCCAGGATCGCGCCCTGGGCCAAAGGCAGGCGCCAAACCGCTGCGCCACCCAGGGTTCCCAGTAAAATATTTTATATTAGAGAAATAACTATAGCTTATTAACTATGAAGTAAAATCAATATTTTAATAAAATAGAGATTAATCAACAATGGCAGGAAAAAATGTATTTAAACACTAAGGCCACCCCAAAACAAAAGGGAAAATGAAAAATAAACACTAAGAACCCCCCCAAAAAAACAAAACACTAAGACCCCATATTAAATTACTTTTATAATCAACAAGACTTTAAGTAGAGTGTTTCTTATTTATAAAATCTTTTTATAATCAGATTTTCTTCTCATTAATAAATATTTATGCATGACTATCAAAATAGATACATATAATACAGTAAAAATTAGTTGGATTTTTAGAAGTTTGATTTCCTCTCCATCCCTCCGCTGCTTTTGAAAAGAGATCAAGCCATGGTTCATTCAATTCTCCAGGGCTGGGTGGATGTGCAGAGTTCACCTAACACATGTTGACTTCTCCCCCAAACCAGTGGCCCACTGGCATGGGAGCTGAACTGTATTCTCTTTGCCTAAGGAGATATGGAAATAGTGTGACACCAGCCTTCTGCTAAGGGAAGAGAAGTCACTAAAGGTGAATTTTAAAAATCTTTATAAAAGGCACTACTTAACTAAAACAAAATGGAAGTTTGGGACTCTAGCTATAGTATACCAACACTGATTTTTCCCCCTTCTTTGTGATTAATGACAGAGAAACAATGTCAAAATAGAACTTCACACAATAAGGAATAAATATCATCCATAAACACTCTAAGTCAAGTCACCAGCAAAAGAACACTGAGTTGTTAAACATTACAACATACTTGCATCACCAAGAAGAAGTTTGCCCTGAGCATACAATGTACTCCTAATAGACACAGATTTCATAAACACTGCCTTAAAAAAGTATTGATGTCTGCATTTGTCTTGCCTATAGTTAAGACATTGAAAATGCCTTTTATCTTGTTTATCTTTTTTATTTAGTATGTTCGTAAACATTTTATGTCCAATCAGTTCTTGAAGTTTTAATGCAGATAAAATAATGGCATTCTAAGAGTATCTAAAGAACAACCCCGGGGTGCCTGTGTGGCTCAGTGGGTTAAGCATCTGCCTTTGGTTCAGGTCAGAATCCCTGGGTCCTGGGATCGAGCCCTGTGTTGGGCTTTCTGCTCAGTGAGGAGCCTACTTCTCCCTCTACCTCCTCTGCTGCTCCCTCTGCTTTTGCTCTCGGGCTCTCTCTGTTAAATAAATAAATAAAACCTTTAAAAAACAAACAAATCCCAAACCAGGTTGAAAGTGTGAAATGAGTGCTATAATACTATAATTATTGTAAGTCCATAATTATGCTTAAATTTTCCATTGAATACATTTCTTCTATTATATCTTCCTTTATCTGCTTTCTCCCCACAAGATTTCACATATATCATCATCATTCTGAGAGACACAACAACCACCATATCTGATTTCATTAGTTAACCAAGAAGAAAGTGAACACTGTGTCCTGTACTGTATAAATATTGAAGGTACAAATTATAAAAGAAGTTAAGATGCTAGGATATTGCATTCAAATAGCTTCTAATCTTATTAGAATAAGCAAAGCACATGAAAATTACCAGGGGACACCTGGGTGGCTCAGCAGTTGGGCGCCTGCTTTCGGCTCAGCTCGTGATCCAGGGATCCAGAATCGAGTCCCTCGTCGGGCTCCCTGACAGGAACCTGCTTCTCCCTCTGCCTATGTCTCTGCCTCTCTCTCTCAGTCTGTGTCTCTCCTGACCTGAATAAATAAATAGATCTTTAAAAAGAAGAAGAAGAAGAAGAAGAAGAAGAAGAAGAAGAAGAAGAAGAAGAAGAAGAAGAAGTATTAGAAGAAGAAGAAGAAGAAGAAGAAAATAAAAGAAAATTACCAGGGCAGTGTATAATCAAATACCAGACCCTGGGTTGCCATGTAGGATTGAGTGAATATTCAATATAAAGGAATCTTTGCAAGATGTGTAAACATACAATACAGCTCTTGTGGATGCTACTTTCCAGTGCTACACATTTGATGTCCTCATAAATCCTAAATTCACTCTGTCTCTTTTCCAGGTTTTGTCATCGTCCCAGAACCACTTGCTGAAGATGAAGAAGCTCAGGAGAGAACATTGGGAAATCTTCAAGGTCAGTATGTTTATTTGGAGAATAGCCTATAGAACACATGCCCTGAACCTATGTTGTGCCAGACAGTGTGCTAAGTTTGTTACTCGCACTATCTCACTTAATTCTTACTATCACCATATGAGTGCTATTATTATGCCTTTTTAATAGATGAGAAATAATTTTCATAATTTGCTTCAGTCACACAGTAAATACCTGAAATTGTCTGACACCAGGGCCACACTCAGTGTCTTTTTTTTCCTTTTTTTTTATGATAGTCACAGAGAGAGAGAGAGAGAGAGAGAGAGAGAGAGAGAGAGGCAGAGACACAGGCCGAGGGAGAAGCAGGCTCCATGCACCGGGAGCCCGATGTGGGATTCGATCCCAGATCTCCAGGATTGCTCCCTGGGCCAAAGGCAGGCGCCAAACCGCTGCGCCACCCAGGGATCCCCACACTCAGTCTCTTTATAGAAAGAACCCCACTCAAATTGCTGAATGGGAATGGCAAATGAAATGGAAACTAAGAGTCTGGTTGAGTATACTAATGTACTACAAGGTGGGCATTAAAAGGATAAAGAAAGAAGTCTAGGGGTCTGCTTTGTAGATGTCTTAATGTGCAAAAAGTCAGGAGTTATGTTAGTTTCTAATCTCTGACAGAGAAAGTCATTTTATAGATTTCTTGTTTTCTACAGGAAATGGTAAGCGTATTGTCATAAACAATTGAAATTTAAGTTTATAAATTGTCGGTCGCTGAACATTGGCATCAATTAAAACAAACTAGAGAATAAAACCAAGAAAAGACTTCCTTCTCCATAATTTTGTTTTCCTTTTCTTTATACTTCTTTTTATCCCTAATGCTTGCTCTTTGCTATGGGCTGTGGCTAGCAAATCAATATAGGTCTATTTTAAGGTTCTGGGAACATTACTTTTAATTACAAAATAATATTGCAAGTGAAATTGGTGTCTTGAGTTTTAACTGCTATAATGGCTTAGCAATGCTTGTGATTTCTAAATTTTTATGGATGTAGGATTGGTATTTGGATATCTTATTGGCTTTATTGACCATGTGGATCTCTGGCATTAACAATTTGGTGGCAGAGCACAGCTTTGGAAGTGCAGAAGGAGCTCCACCTCTTTTAGTGACAGATGATTCAGGCTGCTGCTGCAGATAAAACCCATCTGGCTGGGGATATACAATAGAATAAGAAATAAGGGAGGAATGGCACTTTTCCAATTACAACTTTTCTCAGGAAAAATTAAGGGAGAAATTTCAAACCAGGGATTTTATCCTTTCTGTGTGAATAAGAAATTACCTGTAGAAGGTAGTCTATTGTTACCTTTTAGAAGGCATTACCACGCAGCTGCTATATTTACATGACTGGTATAGGGCATTTTCAAGCTGATGTTACTTAGTATACATTGGAAAATCTTGCTTTATACGCTAGCTGGATACCAGAATATTTCCAAGTGAGAGTCAGGATGGCTTTTTGATTCTTAACATAAACTTAGTATACTTACCTGAACTATTTGAAAAACTCTAGAAGTAAAATCAAAGGTATCTTGAGAAGATAAAGTTCCAAATTCATTGGTCTAAGGAAGAATTGTAGTGGCAAGGACTGGAGTTGTAGACAGAATTTCTCTGATAACTTGTGGTCACCAACTCCATATGGGATTCTCACACTCTTGGTTGATTATGAGCTTTGGTATTAATGCTCTATAATAAAATGTACATTAAAAAGTCAAGGGTGTAGTGACACCTGGTTGGCTCAGTGGTTGAGTGTCTGCCTTTGGCTCAAGGCTCCTGCCTTGATCCCGGCCTCCCAGGATGGAGTCCTGCATCGGGCTCCCTGTGGGGAGCCTGCTTCTCCCTCTGCCTATGTCTCTGCCTCTTTCTGTGTGTCTCTCATGAATAAATAAATAAGTAAATCTTTAAAAAAAAATCAAGAGTACAGTGCTATGTATGAGAAGTTCAAGCTTCTTATCTGCTCCCTACTTCTACCATTTTGCTCCAACTTCATCCACAGGGAGAAAGGTTTTGATCCAAGATTTTTAGGTT
Source organism: Canis lupus baileyi (assembly GCF_048164855.1). Lineage (NCBI taxonomy): Eukaryota > Metazoa > Chordata > Mammalia > Carnivora > Canidae > Canis > Canis lupus. Next base: position 18,152,578 of record NC_132844.1, on the reverse strand, counting down.
TGAGATATTATAATGGGTTACAGTTTAAAGACAAGATCTTTCAAAAGATTATGGGTGAGGGTGGTATCTTTTTTTTTTTTTTTTTTTTAATGTTCTCTTCTCCCACATAGCTAAAGGAGACCTTTCATAAGACTTCTGAAAAAGGTCTAAGGCAGGAAACCTAGGCAGTTCCAGCATTGCCATTAGGCCAAATTTATTTTTTCCTCACAATTTTTAGACAGATATATATGAGTTGACCTTATTTTGAACTGAAGTTTGAAACTGGGTTTGGGATTTGGGGAGGTGTCAGATGAACAGATCTTTCAGCCTGCTTTGGCTTTAGCTGATTTAGACTTACCTAGTTTAGGGATCATCTTCATTGTCTCTGGCTAGGCCACTAGAGAGTTATAGAGGATTCAAGGTAAAAGTTCACTCATAGTAAAATGGTAATTTTGCTTCTTCTGTGTATATGTTTCTATCAAGAACCCTATGGAGAGGAATGACAAGTCCTGGGTTATTTTTACATCTTCATTATAATGTCATTTCAAATCCACTTTAATATATCCCACCCTGATGTTCTTGTACTTAATTCCTAGCTATCACCAGGTCTTTACAAGTTAGCACAGCTGAAATATTGATTTTGTTTACCCTGGACGGTCTTATCCTATTATCTCAAATTCAGTCCAAGGTCAAATTTGTTATAATTAATCTGGTAAAATAAAATAGGCAAATTCTCAAGGCCTTTTGCCTCTAAATACTTGTGCTTTCAAAATGGCCCTCTATTTTAAGACTTGAATCATGGACTTTTGAGTCAAATGGGTTATTGGATGGTGTTAAAGGGAGAGTGTTAAACTACTCATAAGATTTCAATTGACCTTATAAAAGTATAATCATTATAGTGGATGTGCATATCAAATACACATTACTCCTGACTCTTTCAACATGGCTTGAAACTACAGGTCCATGAAGAACCAGACTTCAATTGTTTTAAGTCTCTAAATTAGATGTGGATTCTGTAGCAGGTCTGAATTCTTTCCTGCCTATACTAGAGTCTTTGCCTACATACATATTTGTAATACCAAAAAACCCCTTTCATGCATGAGGCATCAACAATGTAAAGATTCAAGGTGACTTAATGTAGCTCATAAAGGTTTTCTTATCCAATCAACAGTTAAAATTGCAGAAATTAATTGCCTGCTTTATGGAGGGACATCTCATGTATACATTACATTCTTTTTAGTGATTGCCAAAAAATCAAATTTGAGCTTTTAGTTGAATTAAGGTATATATTTCAAAGTGTTCTAAAATAGGTAATCACTCTATTCCTGAACAAATTTCAGTCATTACAGGGGGGACAAAAAAGATATTTCCATTTCCCCTAATAATCTACACCAACATATTTTAGAAGTTTACTATTTCTTTTCAGAACCACATATACTTTCAATAAATATGTGTTAACTTCTAAAGATAGAAATATTATTTATGATTATTAAATTTAATTGATAAATTTCATAAGTATGGGGAATTTAGTAAATCACTTTACCTCTCTGAATTTTACGTCTCTCATTTGTAAAACTGGGGTTGATGCTATAATCTTAACTTACAGAAATACTGGGACAATTATACTTGGAACACCTAATACTTTAATAATAATGTTAAAAAACATGAATTTTACATGTTATTTTTTACATGATATACATACATTCTATATAAATTATTTTGTGTTTAATATTTAATAATATTAGCATTCACCACATATTTGGGACCAACGACATTCTTTACCTGTTGATATCAAAGATATTTTTGTTGTGTAATCTATAAATGGGAAAACTGAGGCAGTATGTGTAATTGTTAAGTATGTGGAGCCTGGAGTCAGATTGCCAGACTTTGGAGCCCCCTCCCTTTCCCCACACAAAAGCTAGCTGGTGTGACTTTGGAAAAGTTATTTAAATTCTATGTTCTTTCCTTTCCTTTTCTGCAAAATTGGGACAATGAAAGTACATATATCATAAAAATATTGTATATAAAGCAATACTTATTTAGAAGATTGTCTATACTGATACAAGTAATAGGTGGAAAAATAGGATTTCTACCCAGGATTTCCAGTTTTAAGTTCACACCCCTCTCCCCTACTCTGACTTTACACTACACTTGGAATTTTATGTAAATGGAAGTATAGTAAGGAATTTTTAATACTTATACATAATTTCATAAAACAGAACACACAGTAACTCTATTTTCCTTACCAGAGTGAGTTGATCATAAACAAAGCTGTGCAATTCCATACCAGAGGCTCCAGTCTGAGTAAAGATCATTGATTCTCATAAATTTGTTGCCTCCAAAGTCACTGACATTGACTGAATGTCTACAAACCTCTGCCTGAGTCATTTGTTAGACTGTTGCTGTAGACCCAGGATCATTGACTCCATAAATCTCCAGCTGGAATCTACTCTATCGGCATTCTAGGTCCCCAAAGGGCCCTTACCCAGTGTGAAGGCAAATGCAGCCAATGGTAAAATAAATACATTATTAATAGTGCATCTCTGGCTGAGAATGAAGTCAAGAAGGATTGTCACAAGCGATAAATATATAAGGTTCACTTTTTGAAGTTGCATTTCTGCTTTTATTCTAACACCAGTTTTGCCAAAAAGTCTATAGGACTAACAGTAAGATATGGAATTTACAGACAAAGGCAATGAAGTAGTTTAAAATTTGATTCAAGTCTCAGATTTGTTTTCATCTGTAAAATTTATGAGGTAAAAGGAAAGTGCTTTTCCCATTTTTTGAAAATACTTTTACCCATTCATTGTTTATTTAAAATCACATTTCCTTAGGACACCAGAGAAGATCTCTTCATTAAAAGTTTTTAGAACACTGCTTATTCTTCCTGGATATTTTTCAAACTCAGCCAAGGAATATAAAAAATAATACCCTGTAGTGTCAAATACCTTGAATAATGGCAGGAAATACATTTTCAATGATAAAAACTTGCATCTATTACTTAACCCTGGGAAAGTAGAAAGCTATATTCCTGAAAGTATATTGAAACAAACTAGAAAAAGAAAAAAAAAAAAAAAAAAAAAAAACACTCTTCCAGAGACCAAGTGGCACTTGAAGCCAACCTAGATGATGTTTCATGAGCATTACAAGATTTGACATGTGACCAAGATAGATGTGTGTGACTGTGAATGCATACCCGTGTCTGAGTATTGCTGTGAGAGACAAGTATCATCAAGGAAAGTGTGCTGTAAATGTGGAAATATTTCATAGTGAGTAAAAAAATTATCACTAAAGAGAATTTGGTATTAGTTTTATGGATTCCTGAAAAAATAATCCAGCCAAAATTCATTTAAAAGATCTTTGAGGAAAACTTTTTCCCTATTTAATTATGTCTCATAAGTTGTTTTAATCTAAATGGAGGGGTTACAGAATATAAGGTTTTGTGGGGTCTAAGATTAATAGATTTGAAATAGACAGTAGTAATTCTTTCATTCCACCTTTCTATATCACTACCTGATTCCACCTTTCTTAATCACTACCTCTGCAAGGTAGTGATTCAGCTTCTGCATGAAACTATGAAAATAATAGCCACCATTTGCTAAATGTTTATTTGTGCTGGTACTGTGCTAAGTACATCACCACAATTAACCCACTTAATCTTCATAATAACCCTATGAAGAAGACATTATATAACTTTTATTTATACAACTGAGGTTTAGAGTATTTCCTAATATGTTCAGTGTCAAACAAACAACAAAATGTGTTCCAAAACATGAACTCAGGTCCCTGTGCTTCCAAAGCATGTGCTCCCAAAGCGTGTACTTTCAATATCTACAATACACTGCTTGAGTTTAGTGGATGGACAGCTTTAGTTCTTAGGAAAGTTTCCTTAAATTGTGTAGAAATATGCATTCCTCTAAACTTCAGAATAAATTTGGCACTCCTTTTCTGTCTTTCAAATAAGAAACTACAGCAATCAGATTTAGTACTTTTTAAAGGTTAATAATTCACACACATCTAAATTCTCCTTTGAAGAAGGAAAAAAAGATGATAGAGTCATGAGGAGGTAGACCAAGCTTCATGGAATCTATTTCATCAATTCACCACATCACCTAGATTTTTCTAACACATGGGATTAAGATATCACCATAATTAAGGGAAGTCCCCAGCAAAATCATAAACTACTTATGATCAGTAAAATCATTGTATATCAGCCTGGATTTGTTAATTAGTTGCTACCTTATAAAGAAGAGAACTAGGGAGGGTAATAGAAATATGTTCTGATGGATCTATACAGGAATTGATATTGGAAACAGGCTACTATGAGATGTAGATTAACTATAAAATGTCTAATTGTTTGATGGCATCCTTAAACAGCCTTCTCTTCAAGATACTTGCCTTCCAGGAGCTATAATAATGTAAGTTCTTCTAGTTGTATTTTATTTCTGTGGATGCAGCATTACTTTTTTACCAGGATTTTCTATTGAATTACAAATATCCCTAAAACTCTGTGACTTGATTTAACAGATTCCAATATTTCCTATCAATAGACACTGAAATGAAAGGAAAGGAATTGACTAGAGCGGTGGTTCTCCAACTTCAACAATGCATCAGAATCATCTGAAGGGCTGTGTAACACTCCCAGAGGTCCTGATTCAATAAAGCTGTGGTAGGGTCTAAAAATTTACATTTTTAATAAGTTCCCAGATGAGGCTGATGTTGCTGCCTCTAGGACTACACTTTAAGAGCTACTGGATTAAGGAAAGGTATAGAAAGGGAAATGCAGAAGGGCTAAAGGAGAGTGTTCCAGAGCCTAACTTAGCATATAAAATATTAATGTTATAAAATTCAGTGATCATTTTATAAGCCTGTCTGCAATAAGTCAAGCATACCAATTCAAATTGGTGTGCACCATTGCTGAATACTGGCGTTGTAGGATGAGTTTTCTGACTTTTGGCATTGCATTATTTGAATAGAGCCTTTCAAATTTGAGGTTCAAATAAGAACCCTCTGAAAAGCTTGTGAAAAGTGCAGATTCCTACACCCAGTTCTGGACTCAGGGCCAGACAATCTACATTTTAACAAATTTTCCTGGTCACTCATATATAAGGTGTATGAGAATGCTACACTCAGGAATCAAGGCAAACAGGATCAGGAGCTAGCAAAGTCCCTCAGGGAAGGAGTGGAGAGGGGTGTGTGTGTGTGTGTGTGTGTGTGTGCACGCGCGCATGCGCAGTAGGGCAAGCTATGGTGCCTGACTAGAGCTGAGGTAAAGGGGAAAAGGAGACACATGCTTGTTATTCAACAAGTTGGTGCAAAACAGATGCTGATTGTGGAAGCTAGAAACCATCTCACTCTACTTGTCAAAACAACCCACTCAATTTACATGGATGCATCCTATATTTATAGAGAACATAAACACAGAACACCCAAGTCTAATTCTTATTTGGCAGAAACCACCTCTGTGATATAGTTGCCCTCTTAAGGGCCTGCTGGAAGAAGAATTTCCAGCCAATTCAAATGTCATCCCATAGGGGCTTATAACTTTTGTATCCTACAGGACAAGTGAAAAACCCAATAAGAAAGGGAAGAGACAAAATAAGGCTTGCTTAGCTTTAGTTTTAAGTTTTCATTTCTTCCAAGTATGTAGTTTTATTCTTATTCCTAATTAGAAAATTAGTCATATCAATTTGCCATCTTTCTTTAGTTATTGTTTATCTGCCCTTATGTATGGGAACCTAATAATTAAAGCCATTGTCTCCATCAGAATTGCATATTGTGAAATTCCCTTGCTATCCCATTGTTTTCCTAAATATGTCATTAAAATAATAATCACTTTTTTAAAAAAGTAAGGAAATTTTTAAAAAGGTAAGGAAATAATAAAAAAAATCCTTCAGATTTATTTTGCTGAGTACCTTTGGATTCTTAAGGGCATGAAAATGAAAAGTATATTTTTATAAGCATATATTTTTTGAGGGTAGACTTTGAAACCCTGTCATAAGTCATCTATCTATATATAGCGTCGTTATATTGGAGTGGAGGTCAAATCAATTCTGATAGGAACGCATATTCCGCTCTAACTCCAGGAAAAAATGATGTATCTCTGCAAATCATTTTCTGTGTGCTTTCTACCTTAAGAAAATACACCCCAAAGTACAATAATTACTTTTTCGAACTCCTTGTAGACTCTCTCAATGAATAAAACCAAAAAAAGCTTAGAAGGCTTTTAAGGCATCCCATGATTGCCCTCATTTTCCCCCATTTAAATGATTTTATCTTACATAACCCTACTGTCTGTCCCCACAACTCCTACCTTTCCACCCTGCTGCTCTACACATATCACTTTACTATTCCTAATCACACTAAGATTTACCTCAAGCCTGATAAACTTGATGTGCCAGGGCACCTTAGTTGTATAATACCTCCAAATGCTAGAAATTTCTGGGGGTTGTAAAGAGTTCTGAAGACCTTGAAGTCAGGTTGCAATCAGGAGATATTTTTACATGAACATTTCTGTTAAATTGTCTAAGGAGATCTCATAAGAAAAGTCATAAACCCGTAAGTTTACAGTAATATGGTAGGATATTTCCTTTTATTAAATAAATATTCATTTTTATATTTAATTTTTATTCCTAATGTGTGTAAGATTTCTTTAAGATGGCCATAAATTATATAAGTTTCATGCCCACAATATCTGAATCTGCCTTATTCCCAATATGTTCTGCTTTTATTTACATTTGTTCCTTTGATAAAACTCTAACTAGAATCTCCTTGTATTTTCCCAATATGTGCCACTTTTGTGTCTCTGTATATCAAAATACTACTCATCCTTTAATTTTTAGCTCATATGCTATAGCCTCATGAAAAATCAATTCTCCAATCAGTATAAATATTATTTGTATACTCAAACTTCATCTCTTTTATTATAAATACCTCTGTGTCTTGAATCATATGTCATAGGTTATATGTATTTTTAGACAAAACTTCTATCTGTATTTTGTTACATGTATATATATAAGTTCTTCCACCACTGTGTTATTGTTGTTGGGTTTTTTGTCTGTAGATCAAACTTGGAGGACCTTTATTTCATTGCAGTGTCTCCTAAGACACTGTGAAGCATAAAATAGGCACTGAAAAGTTGTATATTGAATAAATGAATAAATAAAAAGAAATTATAAACTATAAAGGCCATGTTACCCATTTCAATTTATTCTAAATTTATTTATTTATTCAATTTATTTTATTCTGTTGTATCCACATCATTTAAAATAAGAAATAATAGACTAAAGCTACAATTAGGTAGCTCAGTTTTAGCAGTAACCTAAAATAAGTTACGTTTTTTTCTCATTTACTGTTCTCATTGCTATCAACTTCTTATATATATAATTTCATTTTTTAAAAATTTTTATTTATTTATGATAGTCACACACAGAGAGAGAGGCAGAGACACAGGCAGAGGGAGAAGCAGGCTCCATGCACCGGGAGCCCGATGTGGGATTCGATCCCGGGTCTCCAGGATCGCGCCCTGGGCCAAAGGCAGGCGCTAAACCGCTGCGCCACCCAGGGATCCCTTATATATATAATTTCAATGAATGTAGACATTACATCTGTTTTGCTCACAATTTTATTTATGACACAGGAAAACGATGGGCAAAGTAGGTGCTCAGTATTTATATGTTAAATATATCAATCACTGCCAAAAAATTTAACCTCAAATCATTAGTATAATTGCACCCTAACTTTCTGGGTGTATCTCTTATTACTTTATTATTCTAGATCCAAAAGGAATATTTCAAAAAAAAAAAAGGAATATTTCTATTCCAAAACACATCTTATACACTAGTGCTATATAACTTTTCTTGTAATTCTCCTCTCTGTATAATGCTATATACTTTAATGAATTTAAATGCCATCTATCTATTAACATTAGACCATCCATCCATTCCCATCCATCCACATTTCTAAAAGATAATATCTAGGAGGATAGCAACAGAGAAGAAGTATGAGAAATAGCCAGAAAAAAATTAACAAGGAGCACCCAAATGGATAAAGAAAATATTAATGGTCCACAAGGGAGAAATTGACAGCAATATAATAACCAGATGCACTTAATAGATATGTGCAGAATATTTCATTCAAAAGCAACAAAATATGCATTATTTTCAAGTTCATGTGGAACATACTCCAGAATAGATCATATATGTTAGACCACAAAACAAGTCTCAATAAATTCAAGATTGAAATCATATAAAGCATCTTTTCTGACCACAATGGTATAAAACTAGAAACCAATTAAAAGTAAAAAAGAGAGAGAGAGAGAAAACCATAAATATTTGGAATTATGCGTATTACCAAACAACTACTGGGCCACTGAAGAAATCAAAGAAGAAATAAAAAAATATCTAGAGACAAATAAAAACAGAAATATGACATACTAGAATTTTTGGAATTCAGTTTAAAAAAGTGGATTTAAAAGGGAAGACAATAGCAATTCAGTCCTACTTCAAGAAACAAGAAGGATTTCAAATAAACAATCTAATTTTATACATAATGGGGCTAGAAAAAGAACAAATGAAACCCAAGTCAGTAAAAGGAGGAAATAATAAATATCAGAGTATAAATAAATGAAATAGAAACTACAAAAACAATAGAAATGGCAATGAAACTTAGAACTGGCTCTTTGAAAACATAAAATTGACAAATATTTAGCTAGGGTAGCTGGCAAAAAAGAAAGACAGGGCTCTAATAAAATCTAAAATGAAAGAGAAGTTACAACTGACACCACAGAAATATAAAGAAACATAATAGGCATCTACAAAAAAAATGATATGTCAACAAATTGGACAACCTAAATGAAATGGATACATTCTTAGAAACATACATTATTTCTAGACTAAATCATGAAGAGTAGAAAATCTGAACAGACTGATTACTAGGAAAGAGATTGAATCAGTAATCAAAAAACTCACTACAGGGCAGCCCCAGAGGGCTCAACAGTTTAGTGCCTGCCTTCGGCCCAGGGTGTGATCCTGGAGACCTGGGATCGAGTCCCTATCAGGCTCCCTGCATGGAGCCTGCTTCTCCTTCTGCTTGTGTCTCTGCCTCTCTCTCTCTCTCTCTCTCTTTCTCTCTCATGAATAAATAAATAAAATCTTAAAAAAAAAAAATCACTACAGGGGTGCCTGAATAGCTCAGTTAAGCGCCTGCCTTTGGCTCAGGTCATGATCCCAAGACCATGATTGCGCCCAGTATCAAGCCCCACATTGGACTCCCTGCTCAGCGGGAGTTAACCTAATGAACATTGTTTTATCTATATGTCGAGGTTCAAATCACTACATGATATACTAAGCCAAAATAAGCTACATTAACTATTGTTCTATTTTGGGGAGAGTGGGGGGTGTCTATTCCTATCACTTTTACTAGCAAAGGAGATTCTAAGTAACATTCCCATCTCTCAAGAGCACAAAACATCATTAGAGGTGAGATAATTACAAAATCCTTATGGACAATCATAAAAATGGGACATAACCCACTATTAAGCTGATTTTGGTTAATTCCTAATCAAGAGTATCATTCGTTTTAAGTGTAATTCCACAATAAATTTTTTTCAAAAGATTTATCTATGTATTTGGGAGAGATAAAGTGAGAGTGCAAGAGTGAAAAGGCAGGGGCATAGGGAGAAAGAAACTCAAGCAGACTCTGAGCTAAATGCAGAGCTTGATGTGGGGCTCAGTCTCATGATCCGGAGATCATGACCTGAGCCAAAACCAAGAGTCAGACACTTCACTGACTATGCTACCCAGGCACCCCAATAAATCCTTATCACCACTCCTCTCCCTTCTTTGTACCTATGCAACAACTAACAGGAGATGCAAAGTCAGGGGTGAATGTGAAAAATTTATAATTAGAACAACAGTCATCATGTGTAGAGTATTTATTAAGCATAAATATTGTGTTGGGGATTTGATGCAAAGAATCTCATTTGATAATAACTTTGCAAGGTAATTATTAACATCTTCATTTTATACACCAGGGGAAAGGGGCTTACAGATGAATCATTTGCCTAGGGTCACTGTTATGAACTGAATTGTATCCCCCAAAAATTCATACATTGACTTGCTAATCCCCAGATGTATTTGGAGATAGAGCCATTAAAGAGGCAATTACCATTTAATAAGGTTATAGAGTATGTCCCTAATCCAATAGGACTGATGTGCTTAAAGGATTAAGAAGATACCAGAGATGTACACAGAGAGAGAAAGGTCATGTTAAGACACAGCAAGAAGATGGCCGTCACCAAGTGAAGAAGAAAGACCTCAGGAGAAATCAACACTGCTAGAACTTTGATTTTGGACTTCCAAATTCTAGAACTGTGAGAAAACAAATTTTGGGAGTTTAAGCCACACAGTGCATGTTATTTTGTTATGACAGCCCTAGTAGACTAATATACTCACAGCTAATAAACACTGGAAATAATTGAAGTTAAATTGAACTTAGGTGCATTTGACCTTCTTGCTCCAAGGTCATGCTGAAAAATTGCATGATCATTATCTGTGTTCAGCTTATGAAGTATTCAATGTCTATAATTTTTAAATAGGCAAGAGTTTCCTTTCCTGCTACCCCTAAAATAGCAGTAGGGTAAAAATCTAAATAATTTCAAATTAAATTAACAAAAAGTCTTTGCAATTGAGTTTTATAAGTCTAATGCCTGAGTCTTAGTGATTTCTTTAATGATTAAAATGACAACACAGAGAAATGCAATAAAAAATTGAGAATTATTGTATAGATATAGAACAGAGAAGAAAATATATGGAGGGCATGATTTTCATTTCCTTTTCTATGCAAAAAGAAATTCAATATGCCATACATACTAGAATAATGAGCATTTATTATAAATAACTGAATTACCTTGAGTTCCATTTATTAGTAGGATTTTTCTTAGAAATGATTTTTTTCCATTATGGTACATTATAAGCTTTCAGAAAGCTCTATCAAGGTCAGATTTCTGCTCACAAAGCATAATGTAGGTAGACACATAGATAGAAAGCAAAGTGTAGTCAAATATACTCTGGAACTGGGAATTAGAAAACAAAAATTATTGAAAAAATAGGACCTATATATTTCTTTCCATAAGAGAATAATATGGCAATGAAGTAAGCTTTTGTATGTGTGATTCACTTAATTGTTCAATTTATGGAAATTTTAGGACAAATAAATATTTGAATTAATTCAATCTCTTTAGTGTAAATTTTCCTTTAATTTTTTTAGGCTAGAATTGGCCTAAAAGTGTATTTAGTTTGTTTTTCTGATATCCAGGATTTAATATCTCAGCTAGATGAGATTAACTTAGAGCTTTTGATATAAGAAATATTCATATAATTCGTTGGGAAACCATGTTACTGGTTAACACACATTAGATCGGGATACCTGTATTCAACTTCTAGCACAGTCACCATCTTGTTCTGTGCCTTTCAGTGACTTATCCAAACTTGTTCTGATCATTTGATTCACCTATACAATTAAAATAACAGGAGTGGACTTCATTGTTTATAGGTTTCCCTCTAATTTTATAATTTTGTGATTATAAAGAAGTATTTAATATCTAGTATGCAAAATCCACATTTTTCTTCCTTCCTGAGGTGACCCTGAAAACCATGTTTGAGATGAATGGATCACAGAGTAAAGGTCGGCTAGATATCTGTGTGGCCTGATAGAGAAATAAAACTTTACCTTGCCAGTTCACTGAAACTTCAGGATATATTTGTTAACACAGCAGAGCTAAGAATATATATATATACATACCCTAGTATGGCCTAAATTGTGCCCTGCCCCTTCCTCCAATTCATATGTTAAAGGCCTAACACCCAGTATGACTGGATTTAGAAATAGAGCATTTAGAAGATAATTTAGACTAAATGAGGTCATAAAGGTGGAGTCCTAATCAGATAGATTGGTAGCCTTAAAAGAAAAGGAAGAGGGAGATCTTACTACTCTGAGAGCATGCACTGAGGAAAGGCCATGTGAGGAAACAGTAAGTTGGTAGCCAGGAAGAGAACTCTTGCCAGAACCAAACCATGCTGGCATCCTGATCGCAAACCTCCAGGCTCCAGAACTGTGAGAAAATATTTCTATTGTTTAATCCACCCAGCAATGGATTTTGTTATGACAGTCTAAGCTAATACACCCCCATATAGCCATTTTAACAACTAAATTTAGTGATGTATATAAACACCCAACTGCAATATTTACTGAAGACTAGTCCCCTTATTCTCTTTTTTATATAAATCTCGTTTGAAAATGGCCATTATAAGAAATTTATTAAGAGAAATAAATAAGAAATATTCCTCTTTAGTCCATCTCTTTTCCTAATAATTAAAATATGATCAAGTCTTACACTTGAATGTAATTTTTGGTACTAAGATTAGACAGCTATCTTTCAATATTTAAATAAAAATACCATTTTTTTATATTTTACTGTCAAAAATTTAAACAGGTTATTTTATTTAGTACTTAAAACTATCTTGAGAAAAATTTTGATACATTTTATTATTCGGTATGCAGAATCTTGCTAAAATTTAATCCTGTAAAATGTGAATTCCATTTTGACAATTTCAGGTTTGTAGTTAACTGATGCTGCTTTGGTAAAAGAAATATTTATATTCAGCAATTTTGCTCCCATGTCATTTGAAAAAAATAACAAGAAGACACATACTAACTATATTTTTGCAAATGTATAAATTATGTATAATAATAAACTATTTTATGAAAAATGTGTACTGTGAGTTTAATAATGCAATTGAACAGATGATTTGTGGCTAAAACACATAGAAAATACATTATAAATTTTAGAATGTCTTTTGACCGAAAAATTCACATATATTCGTATATCTTTTACATGTCTTTGCTATTAAATTTAATGCTTCATGAAGCTTACCATTTTGTGAAAACATATCTCCATACATCCCATCAATTCATTAGAATTACATATTCCAATCAGATTGTTTTTATTACAAACATAAGCATAAGTTCTAAACGTTCAGATGCACAGTCTAATTTCTAGATGAATATTCTGCTTTTACCACCTGCCCTGTTGTTCAGTGTTCATTTAGCCTTTATTTATTTATTGTTTATATTTATTAATTTTTGTTTATAAACAAAAAATATGGAGACTTTTTACTCCTGTGGAGACATCAGCTTCTTGTCATACCCTCTTGAAATTTTTATCACTTATTTGTCCTTTTTTTTAAGAGACATTAGGCCAACTATAAATTCTTTGAACAATAGGACCATATTTTTAAATTTTTCACCAACTTCCTTGTATAAATCCTCTTGTGATATATGTTCTTCAGCTTTTGTTTAGGATTGTCCTTTGCTGGATCCAATTTAAGGCCAAGATTATTAAAAGGCCTTGAATTGGATTAAATTGAATTGAGAATTATTTACTGAAGACCAGTGAGAGAGTTTAAGAACAGACCAGTGGAAATCTGGGGCTTTGATTTGATCTGTTTAGATACTATAAAGACAGTGTCTTATTAAATCTATTATTTTTTTATTATTTAAATTCAATTAGCCAACATATAGTACATCATTAGTTTCAGATGTAGTGTTCAATAATTTATAAGTTGTGTATATCTGCCAGTGCTCATCATATCACACGCCCTCCTTCGTGCCCGTCACCCAGTTACCCATCCCCCACCCACTTCCCATCCAGCAACCTTCAGTATGTTCCTATAGTTAAGAGACTACCATTGTTTGTCTCCCTCTCTGATTTTTCCCATTCAGTTTTCCTTCTTTTGCCCTACGATCCTCTGTGCTGTTTCTTATATTCCCCATATGAATGAAACCATATGATAATTGTCTTTCTCTGATTGACTTATCTCACTCAGCATAATACCCTCCAGTTCCATCCACATCGATGTAAATGGTAGATATTCATCCTTTCTTTTGGTGGAGTAGTATTCCATTATATATCTATATCTATAGATATAGATATATACCACATCTTCGTTATCCATTCATTTGCCGATGGATATCTCGGTTCCTTCCACAGTTTGGCTATTGTGCACATTGCTGCAATTGCACCAAAAACCATAAGATACCTAGGAAGAAACCTAGCCAAAGAGGTACATTTCTTATTTTCTTATACCTGGAAGCATATCTCTTTAATTTTTCTTCATTCAAAAAGCCCATGTCTTCTAAGTCACACTAGCAGGATGGAACACTCTACTTCACTCCCTTGTTGCCTCCTTCAGTTATACTTCCACTATGTGTTCACCACTCTATCCATCACCAGGTTATGGCCCTGGATTGCTTTGTTTCATTGGCTCTTGGAAGGACTTAAATGCCACTGGAAGTCTTGTTGATTCTTTGTTGTCTTCCTACCATCACTTCAAACATTACCATATTTTGCAGTGGGCTTTCATAGGTTTTCTTGTAGCCATAGACACTTTCTTGTTTTATTGAGGAGAAAGGTTATTTCCTTTTTCTTGGCCTTAATGGAAATAGAGGATTAAAAGTGTTCTTACATAATCATCTTTAATCGAAAGCTATTGAAAGTTTTAGAAAAAAACTTTCATTATTTTAGAGGGTTGAAGAATTTTATGGTTTTTGAAGTCATAGACAGTCAGCAATATACCAGTATCTTTAGATAAATCTCTAGCAAATAATATCATTAACCACTGGACAAAACAACCATGCTGCCAATTTTCCTTTAAGGGTTAATAGGGGATTATTTCAAACACCATGTTGTTCTGCTCCTGTCAATGTCTTCCACAATGGTAGAGCCAAGAAATTACCTTAAAGTAAGAGAATAGGTGGTAGGAAGGGATAACTAAAATTCCCCATGTGCTAAGAATGTCTACCAATAAAACTATATTAAAATGACTTCAAATCTTAGTTTCATCTGCTTTGTTCACTACATAATTTATACTCTAGACCTAATTACTTCCTTCTTTCAAAGGATAATGTCCAGTGACTCCTAAAAAAATTATTTATATATTCTTTATGTACTGGAATTTCATTGATGTCATCTCTTCCTGATTCTAATGCTTTTTTTCATGCGAGTTTGTGCTCTTTATGTGTAGAATTCTATAACCAAACAATAAAAATGTACTAAAAGGAATTTTCATAGTGTGGACACAGAGGAAAGGCAAATAATAATTGCCCAATACACCCTTATATTAAGCAGTGCTCTATAATAACAAATGGTTACTAAAGATTTTATTCATTTTTTTTTTAATTAAAAGTAAAGCAAACCAAGGTGTTAATACTGTGGAAAAACTTGGAGATAAACAAAAAAAACAATTAAATAGCTTCATATAATTAATTGTATTAGCAATAAAAACAAAACAACTATTAATTTTCTACTGACACACCAAGCTTCTGTCAATGTACAATGTGGGTCTGTTTACACCTTGGCAGATGGTTCCTCAGGCAGTAAACTGGGGAAAACACATTTATAAAGGAGTTTTCAAAACAAAACAAAGCAAAACAAAAAATATATATATAACAACACCAGAATTTTATGCTTTCTCCTAATGGAGTTATGGCTCTTGTCAATAAATATGAAGAGAAATCCTGATTACAATCAGAAGATGAAATTAAATGTGCATTGAAAATCCAATCTGAGGCTAAAAAATCAACTCATATAAATAAAAATATTCTCTGTGGGCTTCTGACTTATATTTTGCTTATTAGACTAAAGGCATAAATTCCTATTCCCTGCAGTAACCCTAACTTAAAAAAAATCAAGAATGTTAACAAAACACAAGCATAATCCTGCCATTTTACCCCCCAAGAGCAGTGGGACCTCACATGAGCTAGTGTAATTCTTAGTGAGGAGAAAATACTCTGACTATAGAGAATGGGGATCAATGTCTTTACTATTGCCTGCAGGTCACTTTTTAAGCCCTGCTAAATTTGCCTTAAATGGGCATCCAGAACTTTCCTCCTCCCATGGTGGCCTTCCTTTTTCCTTTTTCATTTTCGTAACCTGCTGCTATGTGGCTTCTGTCTTTCATCCATGTTAGAAACTCCCTTTTTGGCTGGATCTTCCCACTTTTCAGAGTAGAGTACTCTCAAGATAAGTCTCTATCACCATGGGGAGTTTCCTTTACAGCTTTACTTTAAAGGATCTCTCCCTCTGAGTTTTAGGGTGAGGGCTAGAAGACACAGGAGAAATGAAGGGATTCAAGAACTGATAGAAAAAAAAAAAAAAAAAAGAATAAAAAGAACTGATAGAGCTCCCTGTGGACACAGTTTTACAGAGAACTCCAACCTGTGGCATAATCTTTGAGTTTCCATTCCCTTGAATATCCTTCAGTGAAATTGAAGTTTAGTGGGGTGCCTGGCTAGCTTAGTTGATAGAGCATGCAACTCTTGAGCTTGGGACTTGAGCTCAAGCCCCACATTGGGGGTAGAGCTTATTTAAAAGAAATACAACACTGGAGTTTAGAAATCCAAAGGCACTTAGGGAACCAAGATCTCAGATTTTGAGATCTTCAGTGGTTCGGAACAGATCTTGATTTTCTGGGAAGATGAAAAAGTCCATCATCTAATTTAAAAAAAATTAACTTCTAATGACTTCTTTAAATAGGTAACATGTTCACAGGGTTCAATATCAAAAGATACAGAACAATATGAAATGGAAATTCTCCCTCTCACAGAGTTTCCTCTTTGGAGGAAATCAGTGTTATCATTTTCCTAACAGATTTTTTAAAGGTAGAAGCAAAGGCATGATTTTTGAAGTCCTAGCCTGTGGGTCCACAATAGTAATTGTGTGTTGAGTTCATAATAAGTACAGATTTTTATCAGTTCAGACTGAGGGTATTCATTGAATCAGAGTTGATCGCTGTGGAAGCATTCCAGAAGCCCCATCAGAACATCACCCAATCTATCATATTATATCTATTCTCCTGATCCTACTTTCCTCCTTCTCCTATCCCCCATTATTTGCTCTCTACACAGAGGAATTGCTAAATAGAAGAAAGAGTATGGGATTCAGAAAAAGGCTCAAACCTAGGCTGTCACATTGATGACAGATAAATCATTTCATCATTTTGTCTCCATTTCTCTATTTGTAACATGAAGAAATATATATGCATATATATACATACACATATATAGCTGTTATTTCTTCATAGCCAATAACAAAGGTGAAAAATGGGAAAATAATTAGAGTTACATCGAAGAAAGATGTTACATAAACATCTTCTACCATATAATCATGTTTACAAACAAAATATAACAGTAGGACAGAAACCTTGGCTAGCACCCAGGAGCACCTGGGGGGTCCAGTTGGTTAAGAGACTGATCTTCATTTAGGTGCAGGTCATGATTTCAGAGTCCTGGGATGGAGCCCCACATCAGACTCCATGCTCAGTGGGGAGTTTCCTCGAGATTTGCTCTCTCTCCTCATTTCTCTTTGTCTCTCCTCTCCTCTAAAATAAGTAAATAAATCTTAAAAAAAAAAAAAAAAAAAAAAAAAGAAAACCAACGGAAATCTTGGTTAACACCAACAGGTCACAGCTGTTATATTTCAGGTGGAATGAAAATTCCTCTAGAAGATGATTAAGGATCGTGTAACTGACATCAAGTATCCATTCTCAGAGGCAGAAACTTGTGAAGATTGCAAAATTTCCTAAAGCTCATTTTCCCCCAACTTCTCATTTAGTTTCTGTCACAAACTTTATCTCCAGAAAAAAATTGTAGGTTATGGAAAAGCAAATGTTAGAAAAAAGCAGTGGGAACTACAATGTGGACAAAGGAAAAAAATAACAAATAATTACTAAGTTAATAATATCTAGCACCATCTCAAATCTCAAAGGCAGATATAGGTATTATCTTACAAACAGTGTATGGTGGATGGGTAATAATTTGTTAACAAGTATCAACTCTTAAAAACAGAAAACCTCTTAAAACAGAAAAATGTGATGAGCAAGTTCACCTAATAAACTAACAAAATAATAAATCTTTAATAATTCAGTTTCCATTCCAATCCTTTTCTTACAAGTGCTCCTTTTAACTTCAATATACCTGTGATAATATTTGCCAACATAGAAATTCCATTTTTGAACGACAATGAAAACATCATAGTATCAATCATCACCATAGGGAGAAATTATTATCCCTTTACCAAATATACATAATTCTCTGATGGAGAATTCAGAGTCTGCTGTCTCATCACCTGTATGAAAACAAATGATTCCAAAAGTCCCAGCAGAACTTAAGTATGTAATTATATTATTTGACCAAATCATCCTCATAATTCTTAAAAGAATATTTGTGTGCGTATCAATGACTTCTAAACAATTGTCAACATTAGACATATCTAAAATCTCTTACTATACTAAGGATGCCTTATTATAAAAAAAGATTGGCCTTAACCAAGTCAGAGTTGCCCAAGCTGCATTTTCTCTCAGCAGAAACTGCCAAATTTTTCACTTGCCTCTCCAGAGTGTTTTAGAGAATGGGGATAACCAGTGAGGCAAGTAGGATGACTAAGTAATTAATAAGGAATGGCCCTGCCAGTCCCTAAAACAGCTGTGCAGGTTTGCTTCAAATCATGCCAGCAAACAGAGTAATGCAGGTATAGACTCCTGTTCTTCCCAGTAGCTTTGCTTAGATGCCAGATATGTCCACATGGATGGTAATTTTCAATACACTGACTACAATGTATCCGAGAAAAGAAGTCTGGAAATGCCTGCATTGGAGCAATGCCCTTTGTTACCAGCTTTCTGAGTACTCCTTGACTGATCCTGCCAAAACCTTCATTTGCTTCCCGGAAGAAGAAAACACAATAAAAAACTTAGCTGTCTCAACTCTGAAAGCAATCAAGTGCTTGATAAAAGATGAAGGGGTTCACATTTTTTAGAGCATGTTCATTCTCTCATCATCTCAGTTCCCTTGTTGCCATGGTCACCTCTCAGTACCGCAGACCTCTCTACTAGCACCACTTTGATGCTGCATCCCTCCTTCCTGTCCATTTTCTTGTCTAGTTTTTGTGTGTCTCCCACTTTCCCTGACCAGTGCCACTCCTTTCTTCTTTTGTAATACAAGATGCCAGAAAGAAAGACATTGGAGGTGCCAGTGAGTAGTTTTAAAGCTGCAGACGTGAAACCAAGAGGGTTCAGTCTTTATAACATATCTCTCATATTATATACCAATGAAGTGAAAGCAAGATTCTATCTACTGTCTGCACTACATTGTGAGTCCAAGACACTACCATTATAGAGACAAGACACTACCAATTGATCTTTTAATTATATCTATAGTCTCGATTATAAAGAGAAACTAAATCTGGTGGTAGTTTGCTGGTGGAGGATGTTATATTAGTTTATACAGACAGTTGTTCCTGAATATATCCTTCAGAAAGAAGAGAAGAGATAGTGGCTAAGGATAAACCAAGATGCCAAATAAACATAGTGCCTGAGGTCTTCAGTATTTATACATTCTTTAAGGCACAGACATACATATGTGAATTTTTAGAGGATTCAGAATACTTGAAATTAAATGTCATATAAGGAGGTTATTTAGAATGACCACAGAGTCAGAGATAACCCTCAGGAGAAAGTGTTAAAGATAATACATGGGTATGTTCTTTTTTTTTTTTTTTTTTTTTTTTTATGATAGTCATCAGAGAGAGAGAGAGAGAGAGGTAGAGACACAGGCAGAGGGAGAAGCAGGCTCCATGCACCGGGAGCCCGATGTGGGATTCGATCCCGGGTCTCCAGGATCGCGCCCTGGGCCAAAGGCAGGCGCCAAACCGCTGCGCTACCCAGGGATCCCCATTGGTATGTTCTTAAAATACTTCTATTCCTTGCCGTTTAGAAGTCACATGGCCTCTTAAAGTGCTATTTGTCCAACTAAGCAAATTTTGTTGTTATTTTTAACAGCATATCTTCCTGGGCTGGCAAAACTATAATTGTTATTTTATGTTGTATTATTTGGTTTGTTAGGGTTTGATTTTTTGCTGCTGATGCTTCTTTTAAACAAACTGTCCTTTTCAAACTACTTTTAGTTGATTTGTGCCTGGAGGGTATTTTTACAAAAAGCACAGAGAACTGAAAAATAAATGAGATTTGCATATTTGTAAGGTTTTTAAAACGAGAAGTTGTTAAAGATTATAGATAATATCTTTCTACGTTTGTAAGACAGCCTACAAGTAAGGAGCACTTTTCCCAATCATCTGAAATAAAAAATTTATGAAAAGTAAAGTTGTAAATATCTGCTCTTTATGCTTAAGGACAAAGGCAAGAATGCAGCTTATCTTTAAAAAAAGTAGAGCCATGTTTATCTGTTTACATTTAATAATTCACAAGATTTTTAACTCAAAAACTGACAGGGAAGGAATTTCTGAACAATTTGATTTAGCATATTTATATTCAGGAAATAATAAAAGAAAAACAGCTTCACAAAAATCAAATTACCCCTTCCTAAAAGAGACTCAAAGGTTCCTAAAATCAGGATCCTTTGGACATGTGGTAAATTGTGAAAAATCAGTACTTTATGAACTGGAGAAAAACACCATTTATAGTGGTTGAAAATCAATTTTATCTTTTATGTCTTTGGTGAAGAAATATTCTTCATGCTAGAGAACTGGGCATTCCAATTCTATTTTCTCCTTCTACTTGTCATTTTTATTAATGCCAAGACAAGGCACCCATGTACCCTTATGGATGCTCAGAGGAGGTGGTAAAAGAGTTAATATCTTCAAAAACTTTTAGCTTTCTTTTGTGGTGTAGTGTAGTCTAGACACTGAAAGTTTCACAGACTCACAGAATAACTACTTTCATTTTCCCCTTGTAATGTAGCCTGGGAATATTTCTTCTAATTTTCAACGAGAAATATACATATATCATTTGTTTTTGTTTGTTTCTTTGTTTTTTAAAGATTTTATATATTTATTCACGAGAGACACATACAGAGAGAGGCAGAGACATAGGCTCCATGCAGGGAGCCCAATGTGAGACTTGATCCTGGAGCTCCAGGATCACATCCTGAGCCAAAGGCAGACGCTCAACCACTGAGCCACTCAGGCATCCCTACATATATCATTTGTATTCA
This sequence comes from Canis lupus baileyi, assembly GCF_048164855.1. Taxonomy (NCBI): domain Eukaryota; kingdom Metazoa; phylum Chordata; class Mammalia; order Carnivora; family Canidae; genus Canis; species Canis lupus. The sequence continues at coordinate 18,131,536 of NC_132844.1, read as the reverse complement.
ACTGTCAATACTATTAAGAGGTTTCTTCCCATGTTGTAGAAAGTACTAGAGATACTAATGCTGACCAAATAGTCTTGAGGGAAGTGTCTTTTGTGCAGTGGTTCTCAACCAGGGGTGATTTTTGCCCCTTCAGGAGAAATCTGGCAATGTCTCTAGGCAAATATACCCCAGGAACGAAACCATTTCCAGTTGAGAATCACTGCTTGAGAGGACAGATTAAATGGTCACAAAACCTTGACTACTTGGATAAATAACTGAATTAATACTTGGATTAAGAATTGAAATTAAAACAGAAAATTCTAGGGTGATTTTATTCTTCCCACGAACACCTAAGTTGGCAAGCATCATGCCTTTTTTATGGAAAAAAATGATTATTTCTAATGCCATTGTTTACTAGCTTTTCATAACTATTTTTACCTTTCTGGATGTCTAACATATTTTAGAAGTGATAATAGTTCTTTATGACCACAAAGCAACTGTTTTTTTAACCTACTACATTATTAAAGCATAGTCTCTAGTAGCCCAAAAGACAATCCCATCTAACTGACCAAGCTGGATTATAGATAAAGGATTCATTATAAATCATTAAATAAATCACTAAAAATTAGATACAAGAGTCTCTTTGAGAAAGGTTAACAATTTCTAGATCTCTACCTTGGGCTGGTCCAGTCAAACAGAACTTTTTAAAATGTACAAACTTGTATTTTGAATGATGATATGGTAATACTTTAATGGGTAAAGTATTTTTTACTTCACCATACTTCATCACTCTGCCCTAGACTGTGGAGTGTGCTAAAAAGCCAGTAAGATGAGGTGTAATTACTGTGAAGAACCCTAATCTTAGAGATTCAAGTCTAAGGCTATTTTGTCACCTCTGTGACCTTCAATTTCTTCATCTATGAAATGGGAATAAGGGTACCCATTTCATTTGTTCTAAAAAATTGGGAAAACTAAGTTTTATAAATGTGCTTACCTTTTTACCTGGTATGGAATAATATTTTACTTAGCTATCTAAGTTTAATTTGTGAGAGGATTAATGCTTAATTTTTCAAACTTAACAAATAATTAAAATGTTAATAATACCTATTAAACATTAATAAAATTTCAAAATATGAAACCATTTTTAAAAGAATTATATTTTTCCAAATAATTGAAACAAGAGTATTATCTACAAAAAATCCTTAGTTTTGTGCTGATGATTATAGTGGACATCAATTTTAGATACAGGTTGTAACCTTTCTTAATGTATTAATTGGTGTATTGCCTCATCTGAACTTTCTTGTGTCTTTAGGCTCTTTGTGTAACCTAGGAATCTTTGCTAGTTTGCCTTTATGGTCTCAGAGAAAGGAAGTAATCAGTAATGCTGAGGAAGTGAGGTAATAGTTAATATTTAAGATTGTAAATAGATTTGTGAACTCAAGGCTTGGGGAGAAAAATATGTTTAAATTGCAAGAACATAAGGGCTTTCATTTGTTTCTGTTTATTTCTTTGTTTTTTAATCCTAGGTGAACAGCCACTTGCATACTACAAAAAAATAGATTTGGGGAGAACAGAACAAAAAACCAGTCTAGTTCACCTCAAACCAGGCAAAAATTCCATATGAAAGAGACAATGGGATAAACAGTAGTCAGAGAGCAAGGAAATAGGGCAGGATGTGGTTGTAATCTCTTAGGAGGAGGTCCTAGGCCTTGATCCATCAGGGTTGGTGGAACCATCAAACATGGATTGATGTAAGAAAGCAGAGGGGCTGTTGGCTTGGCTTCTTCTGGAGAGTCCGAATTTCCTAGCATCCCTTCACACCACTCCACACTGAAAACAACATACAGAAAACATGGTAGCAAGATACATATTGGCAGACAGGGTCTGGGATGGCTTCTCCAAATCCCCACAACATCAGCATGATACAGGAGTATGTTTTCAGGCATTCTATTTCTTTTAGAGGGTCACAGAGAAGGCTAGAAAATGTAAGGAAGCCCCATACTCTAGGCAGGATGGATCCCAAGTGTTTGGACCTCTGACTAGATACCTAAGAAGAACATAGGAAGACAAGAAAGGGCTGGGAGACTTGTAGATGCCAATGACTGGTGGCAACTTAACAGATGCTGGCATGAGCAATCACCAGGTACAAACCAGCTGGACCATCCTGTCATGTATGCCTCAGAGCTGAGAGACAACTCTAGAAATGTACTGGAGAGAATCCTAAATTGACTAAGTTTGACTAAGACAATCTAGAGTAAAAAAAAAAAAATTATGTCTTAGCTTACTCCAAATTTACCTAGATTAAATCTTGAATACCTGATGTACTTGAGAATTGAGATGATAATTATATTTAGTGGTGGATAAATAAACTATTATAGATTTATATGTTGAATTTATAGAGTAAAAACTCTACCCATTTAAAAATACAGAGTTAATAAATAAAAGAACTATCACTTTTTCTAATATTTTCCCTGTAAAATGTGATTACCCTACACCATTCCCAGGAGATGTAGCATTTGATTGAGTTGTACATAAGAGTAGTCTGATAAAAATGTGATAGTGTTCACTATATAATGAAAAAAAATATATAAAAAGTGCACTGTATTATTTCAATATTTGATTCAAATGTTGATTTTTATATAACTATAGTGTATGTTTTATAATACCAGTGACTTTTACATTTAAAAATGAAGTTCTGGAGTGTCTCCAGCTGGCATATGGAAAAGAAAGAACAGAGTTATTGGGTGCTCCCAATAAAAACCTTGTCAAATTGTAAAATGAAATGAGATCATGTGAAAGGATTTGGAAGACAGCATCAAATTCAACAGATTCCTTTGACTAAGAATCCATATTAATGTGATCAAAACTACATATGATTCCTGTTAGTCAGAAGTACATTCAAAGAAGCTCAATAGATAAAATTATAATTTATAGCATTAGAGTTTTATGAAACTTCTAGCACCTTAAAGAGAAGTTGGATGAAAACACTAATTGGAGAAAATCACTCACCAGCATCAATATGAAAACAGTCTCTGACTCAGGATTACATTGATGATTTAAGAAATACTAGGTTATTGAAACATTTTTAAATAAATCATTATTCCTCGACATGAAATAATACTGAAGATATTAAATAACATTCTATGAGCTGACAACTATATTTCCAAAAAGGAAAAGATAAAAGAGATTAGAAAAATTCATTTTATTAAGCCCTCATCTTAGGAAATCAATTTTAACAAAATCCCTTTAAAATAAATATATTCTATGTGTACTTTGAAATCATTTAAAAATTCCTGAATCATGAGATCTGTGACAGTAAGGAACCAGGATACTTTGTAAACTGTTGCATTTCCCTTAATACAGTCCTTCAACCAGAACCTGAGAAAACCTCTCCAATGGGCCATACAAAAGTTTGCCACCAAATTTCCAGTATGAAAACTGGGAAAGGATAGTGAATTAGGATGAGGCTGTGAAAAAGAAAAGTAATGTAAGAGTAACCAAATTTGTTAACATGTACTATGTGTCAGATATTGCTTAAGGCTGTGGAGAATGGGGTACTATTTGAAGATAAAGAGTTTAATAGGACCTGATTTCTAGGAATTTATTATTTAGTTGAAGATATACACAAATGGATCACAAATTATGCAGAATTATGTCCAAAACACATATGTGACTAACATACTGCAAGAAGGAAGTGATCAGAGCCAGAACTAGGAGAGTAGTAAACTGTAGGGAAAGCAACTAATGAGTTGTAAATTGTGAAAAAGAAAGAAAAAAGAGGAAAAGCTAAAGATGATTTTGTTCTAATTAAGATTAAAAAAAAAAAAAACAGATAAAAGACATCAATAAATATTGATATATTCTTTAACTTCCAGAATATACTAATACATAATTGCCCTCCAGAATGTATTTCTCTACATAATCTCTCTGACTTAAGTATTTTACATTCCTAAAGAAATCACTCCAACAAACACAGTGACACAGTCTCTCTGGCATGCAAGATTTGGGTCACTGTGTCTTTTCCATAGGAATTATACTCTGCTATACTGGGGCTTACATTCTTTCAATCTTTTATTCATTCAAGATGTAGAAATTAAACACAGTCTATTGGCAAAGTGCAGTCATAGAAACTTGGAATTTCAATGGTAAGAATAAATAAGAAAGTTTTGTTATCAGACCTAATGAACTGACAGTTCTTTCCTTTCCATATTTTGAGGTCCGCTCCTCTCTTTTCTCTCTCCTGTGCCCTCTTGGTTCCAATCTTTCTCTTTGCTCAAACTATTTTGGGAACTTTTCAGACTGGTTGACTAGAATCATTATAGTGTGAGAAGAAATCACCCTTTGCAAGAAAAAGATAAGTAGAAGCCTAATTTCCTGTTACTTTTTTTAAATCACGTATTCAAGTGTTTTTAAAATGCTTTCCAATTACACCCACATATAAAAAGACACCTACATGTACATTAGTCTTAGTTTCCATAATTCCCTTTGAAAAGGGTTGGTAGATACCTAAGTTTAAGGAAACCAATGTATTTCTGAACCTAACAATGTTTTTTAGGATAAAAACTTTCACGGTATCTCCCATGATGTCTTCTCTCCATTCCATAACATTTTTAAAAAATTTCATTGACAATTAATGTCAAATTATTTCTTAAATCATCAAAAGAAGCTTCTTAATAAATACTGTAGCAATGCTGAGAATATGGAGTCATATAAAAATTCCAATTGATCCTTAAAACCAATAAAGCAAATATCTATTTGAAATGCAAAAAGTTTAGATTGCTCCTGTAGGGGCCAAGGCAAGTCACCCCAAGATGTACCACTGTGGCATAAAGATTATTTTGTCTTTGAAGGGATTCAGGATACATCCCCCCAAAATGTGTCACTTCGGCATGCAGAATATTTTAAGTCCAAGGCAACCAGGACCCTGAAGGCTCAGAGAAAATTTTGTCCCTCTCTTAACTACATAAGATAATCTGAATTGGGGATCTTTCCCAGAATAAAGCGTATTATCAGAGATAAATGTTATCTGAGTGACCCATCTGCATGGCAAGGCAAACATCTAATTACCAAACATCTGCTCTTCTCCATATTGCCCTGTGAATTACATATCTTTCTTTTGAAGCCACAGACCTCTCTTTTTCCTTAGTTCAAGACATGTGTACCTCATTTTGCCTGACTGTCCTTGGAATTCTCACGTCTATGTAAATTCACTGTGAGTATACTTTTAAATTAGATTTTCTCTTGTCAATCTGCCTCATGGCAACTTGATTCCTAATCTAGCTAGAAGAACCTTGAAGGGGACAGAAATTCTCGCTCCCTGACATTCCTAAAGATAGGCATCAATGATGTGTTCCTTCTACAAGATATGTTTTTAATTTTCCCAAATATGATATTTACACCAATTTACTCTGTTAGCAGCCACAGCAGCACTATTGTCTCGAGGGTCTTTTTCACATGATCAATATCTGTCTCACTTGCACTTACATGTGGGTTTTCACACATGTAGGTATGGGACTTTGGAAACGTGAATTTATTTATTAGACTAAACTCTCTTCAGGAAACTTGCAGGGGATAAAAAAATGTGATGCTTCAAATAGTCGATGTTGGCTTTGCTTTAGGGAATCAGACAATTTCTTTCAAATGCTCTTTATTTATTGAAATTGTTTAAAATAATCACAACTAGACAAGTTTGATTTGCATTTTCCTGATGATGAATGATGTTGAACATCTTTTCATGTATCTGTTAGCCATCCGAATGTCTTCTTTGGGGAAATGTCTGTTCATTTCTTCTGCCCATTTTTTTATTGGATTATTTGTCTTTTGGGTGTTGAGTTTTATAAGTTCTTTATATATTTTGGATACTAACCCTTTATCATATACATCATTTGCACATATCTTCTCCCATTCTGTAGGTTGCTTTTAGTTTTGTTGATTATTTCCTTCTCTGTGCAGAGGCTATTCATTTTGATGTAGTCCTCATGCTTTATTTTTGCTTTTATTTCCCTTGTCTCATGAGACATAACTAGAAAAATACTGTTATGGCCAATATCAGAGACCTTACTGCCTGTACTCTTTTCTAGGACTTTTATGGTTTCAGGTCTCACATTTAGGTCTTTCATACATTTTGAATTTATTTTTGTGTATCGTGTAAGAAAGTGATTTCGTTTCATTATTTTCCATGTAGCTGTCCAGTTTTCCCAACACCAAATGTTGAAATTGCAGCTCTTTAAATGCATCTTTTCTTTATAAGAACTAACTTAAGTTCCCCAATCATCCTAGATTAGGTTTGCCAAGATTTCTCCACCATCTTATAAAGTTTAACACAAATTACATTCATTGGACACTTACCAGCTCTATATATTTAATGGATTTTTATAAATCTGTCTTATCTCCCTCAAAAAAATTATAAATTTATTTAAAGATATAGGACCTTGCGCCTTCCACAACTAATGTATTTTTGAAAAGATATTTAATGATTCATTGACTGTTCAGATTTGTTATTAGAACAATCCATCCCATTTTACTTCTATACAATTTTTACATCTTATAGTCTTTAATATAAATATTAAAATAATAGGCATTACAACTTGCTGTTAAATAATGTTTAATAAGATATAATTTATACTCTTGGTTTTAAGATTAGACTTTTCAGTAAAAGAAATTCTTTCCAACAGTTTTTAATATTACATAAAGTGATTAACTTAACATGTAGTATATTAGCTTTGAGCCTTTCCAATATACCAGGAGGGAACCAAGAAAGAGATTTAGGAGGTTTAGATTCAATTTAGATTCTGATTTCTACCTTTGGTAGTTACTATGATTCAGGAATTGGAAAAATTCATATTAAGTCCTTTAACCATTTTAGATCTTCATTTCCCCCTAAAATGAATGCAGTCTAGAAAACATTTTAAACTTACTTTCAGGTATAAAATTACATATGAACTGGGCACACTGAGGAAAAATATGTTTATTTGAGGTTTTTTTTTTCTTACCAAGTCTCTTTTTATTAAAACTTTCATGTGAAATCTTGAGACTGTTACATAGAAGAAAATCCTAAAGTTCATGCAAATTGAAGCAGAGAAGAATTTGCCACCCGAAAATGTCTCTCACATAAGGATTATTTTAGGCTGATTATTTTTTTAAGATTTATTTATTTATTTGAGATAAAGAGAAAGCAAGGGGAGGGGCAGAGGAAGAGGGAGAGAATCTCAAGCAGACCCCCTGCTGGGCACAAAGCCTGATGTAGGGCTAGATCTCAGGACCCTAAGATTATGATCTGAGCCAAAATCAAGAGTTAGATGCTTAACCGACTGAGCCACCCAGGTGCCCTTAGGCTGATTAATTTTAAAAATAGCAAACAGGAAAAGCTCTGAAATCTGAGTAGTTATTACCCTTTTGTAAGAGACATTTACATCTATAAGGGAAATCTTCATTTGTAGGGTATATCCTTCTCTATACCCTGGAAGAGAAAAATGATTCTAAATCTCTAGAAACTTATTAATGGAGAAGGCAACAATTTAAATCTGCATGACAACTTGCTTTAGTTTACTGAGCTTTTCCTAATAATTTCCCATAACTAGCTTCCTCTCCCAATCAATATCTTCTTTTGTCTTTAGCTGAAGATACTACTTACGGTGGTGGTGTGGGTGATTTCAGGGAGTTACTCATTTTTCTTGGGTATCTCTCATACACACAGGAAGTATACATGTTACAAACTTCCATTTGTTTTTCTGATTAATTTATCCTTTATTACATGGGATGGGGAGGAGGTCTCAGCCAAGAACCTAGAAGGATAAAGAGAAAGTTATCTTTCCTCCCCTACAATATTTCCTCATTTAGCTAAACCTATAACATTTATAAAGCAGTGAGATTATAATTCATAATTCTCTTTCTATGAGCAAGAAAAATATCTGTACATTAAACAGCATTTTAAAAGTCCAAGCTGTGGGCTACCTGGGTGGCACAGTCGGTTAAGCATCTAACTCTTGATTTCAGTTCAGGTCCTTATCTCAAGGTCATGAGATCAAGTCCCACTTTGGGCTCTATTCCCAGTGATAAGTCTGCTTGAGATTCTCTCTCCCTCCCTCTCTCTCCCTCGGGCTCATGCTCTCTGTGTCATCTTTAAAAATAAGTAAAAAATAAAGATGCCTGGGTGGCTCAGCAGTTGAGCATCTGCCTTTAGCTCAGGGCGTGATCCCTGAGTCCTGGGATTTGAGTGCCACACTGGGCTTCCTGCATGGGGCTTTCTTCTCTCACTGCCTATGTCTCTGCCTCTCTCTCTCTCTGTGTCTCTCATGAATAAATAAATGAAATCTTTAAAAAATAAAATAAAATAAAAATAAATAAATAAATAAATAAATAAATAAATAAATAAATAATAAAAGCCCATGCTGCAACATAAAGTGGCAGATAATGATTGATTTACTTGCAATATTTTATTAATCAGATATATATCAATATCCCAATATTAAAAAAAACAAAAATCAACTGATTAAATTTGAAGATCTAATTGGCTTTATTAAGTGATTCATGAATCAGACAGCATCCCATATAACAAGTAGAGGGGAGCTCCAAGGAAGTGCACAAAATAGAAGATTTTTTTTTTTTTTTTTAATAGAAAGGAGGCTAAGGTAAGAAATTATTAGTAAAAGAAAATATCATCTCAGGCAAGATCACCTTTCTTAGGTGGAAGAGCAGGGAGTCCTGTTAGGTGGGTTACCTCATCTTCCTTTGGAGGATAAAGGGGGCTCCTGTGATAGACTACCTCATTAGTGCTGACTAGAAAATTCCAGATTGATTGGCTTAAAATTCCACTCCTGTAGAGCTTTAAACTGCAATTAAGTCGGTTTGCTGTCCTGGATACAGGATTCTGTGATCCTACCTTGGGCCCTCTCTATCCTCCTTTTCTTCCACTTTCCCCTTTATAAATATAAATTTACTCACTGTTAAGGCTATCAATGCAGAATACATAATAGACAAGTCATAAAATCACATTACATTTTGAACACTGCCATATTGTGACTTATCAAAAATACATATGTAGTCACTAAGATGATGAACATATATTTCTCACATATATTTTTGTCTATGCCATGGTTCCTGGCCCACAGCTCCCCAAACCCTTGGATTTTCTTGAACATTTTTTCTTAAGATATTTGATCTCTTATCCTCAGTTCCTGAAATTGCTTCAGAGCCATAAAGGAAAAATGGGTGCCTTTGTTATTTATAAGAAGTCCCTTTCCATTACAACTAAGTTTATGTTAATAAGGTGACTTTTGGAAAGCTCCTTAGGGTGGGGGCTAGTTGCCAAGTAAACCAACAATCAGAGTGTTAGAGCTTTCAGTCCTACTCTGATTTCTGGGGAGGGGTGAGGGGCTAGCGGTTGAGTCAATCACCAATGGCCCATGAGTTCATCAATCATGACTATGTAATGAAGCCTCCGTAAAAATCCAAAGGAGGGGTTCATAGACCTCCCAGGTTGAGGAAGCAGAACATTTCTGAGTTAGGGACGAATGGGGCTAGGCAGGGCTAGGTAGGGGGACAAGGAAGTAGGCTCACACAAATTCCAAAAATGCTGAGATGTAAGGAAACCAGAGATAAGGGAACAAGCCAGACCACCCTGCCCTAAGGTAACCAACAAAATCATCAGACTCTAAAAAGGAAGTAAGCCATTAAGGATGTTATCATTAGTCCCTACTAAATGGTGATATCAATGGATATGTTAAAAGGATTTAGGTTCCCTGATTTGGCTCTCAACCCTGTCAGGTCCCCTCTCACTTCTCAATAAAAGACCAACCTTACAGCCCTCAGTGGCAACCCTGTCGGAACCCCTCTCACTTCTGAGAGCATTCTCTGTGTCTTTATTTAATAAACTTCTAACATTTACTCACTCTCCTGTGTTCACAAGATTCATCCTTTACTCCATGAGACAAGAACTAGGCTGGCTCTCCCGTATCAAGAACAACACTTTAACACAAATAATTAAAATTCATAATTTCAAAAGCCACATGAAACTTAACTACATGGATTTTTAATAAAACAGATTTACCTCATGAATTTTTACCCACCCTTTCTTGCTATACCTTTATTTATAAACCATCTCTTAGGCTACTAAAAGCTTCCATAGGTGCATGTGGTGCTGACATCTGCTGGCAGAGATGGTTGGGAACAATGTGTGGCCTTTATGATTCACCCTATGGTGATGGGCATGGAGGGCCTGGAGTAGTAAATCTTTAAGGCTTATTTATTTTATTTGTATTTCCATGACTTCTAACAGTATATAGAGAAATGTGTCAGATGCTAAGTACATCACATTTCCAAATACTGACTCTTGATGAGGAGAATGTCTCTGCACAAGTTTTTTAACCATGCTAAATCTAGATACACTCTTCTATCTTTCTAGCTCTCTCTAATACTTAACTTTGGTTTTTATGTGGTTATCTCCATATAATCTTTATTGTAGTTTAAACCAGTTCAGAAACTTCCTGTAAAAGGTATTTTTTAAGTTATTAAAATAGACCAAAAATAAAATGGATGCATATTAAATCTAAGTATCAGGCTATCACCTATCAAAGAAAGATAAAGAGTTCTCCTAAGCTAAAAAAAACAGGCCAAAGATTTAGCTGGTCATATACTTCCAAGCTTCAAAACAGGAGATGAGTATTTATTTTGAGAAAATACAACAGATAACATCGGAAGAGCTGAGTTTTGTCTCTGGCCAAGTCACTTTAATATCTCCAAGCTTCATACCTCAAATTGGAGATAACGTAGTCAATACATAGTGCAATCATGGGGATTACGTGAGAAACGTGTGATGATGATTATTAAGCTATAAAGAACTTTACATATGTAAGATAATATTATTCTTTAGCTCCATTTTATATCAGCTTTGTAAATCATTACATAGCAATAATAGCTATGGGTCCCCTGATATTTTCATCCTGACTTAAACTGTTTTAAAATTTATAATATAAAAATCTCAATAGTCTAGCTAATTTAAAAGACCCAGACATTCTGGAAAGCTCACATGTGCCAATTTCCTATCCAAACTTTGACAATATATTAGGTTCACAATAATGTGGGTTTGAATAATTCAAATATATATGTAAGAGTAGTTAAATAATAAGTACTTAATAATCTTCTAAAATTTCCCTATTTTGGGATCCCTGGGTGGCTAAGCGGTTTAGCGCCTGCCTTCAGCTCAGGGCGTGACCCTGGAGTCCTGGGATCAAGTCCCACATCGGGCTCCCTGCATGGAGACTGCTTCTCCCTCTGCCTGTATCTCTGCCTCTCTCTCTCTGTGTCTCTCATGAATAAATAAATAAAATCTTAAAAAAATAAAATAAAATAAAATGTCCCTATTTTACTACTATATTTTAGTACTTGGTTTTGATTTTACCTATATATTGTACAACTATTATAAATAATGCAGTGAGCTAGATGATAGGATGGCAGTGTGGGCACAGAAAGTAGAAAGGTAAGAGTACAGCATAGTCACTGGCCTCCACAGACTTCCTATTTTCATGGGAAAGGTAGATATTCTGAATTAAACAAATGAGGCAAAGGAATATGGGGAAAAATGTGGAATATAGTTGGAATATAGACCTAACCACACTCAAAATCTCAAGTCAGAAAATGTTATCTTGTTGTAACATTTAAACTTGTGCCCCAGTAACAAGATTGGGTCAGGATATTATTCCTGAGCCTTGTGGTTTGAGCAAAGATGAACAGATACTATTATGCCAAAAGTTGGCAGTAATATAAGGCAGAACAGAAAAGTTGAAATTGGAACTTTGAATAGATAGAAGAGTTTTAGTTAAAAAATAAGAGATTAGAATATATTAATTCTTTATTGATTAAGCATTTATTGAGACTCTTATATACCCAAAACTCATTTTCATGGAGTTTACATCTGGATGACTACAAACAAACAATAAAATGGAAATAAATTTTAATAAAAACATATATCAGAGAGAAGGTCTTAAAATTCTCATAACAAGAAGAAAATCATAAGTATGTATGGTGATGGATGTTAACTAGACTTATTGGGGTGATTGTTTTGCAAGGCATACAGTTGTCAAATATTATATTGTAATTAAACTAGTATAATGTTACATGTCAATAGATCAATTATATTTCAATAAGAAGTAAGCAAATAAATAAATAAAATACCGTGTTGGACTTAAAAAAAGCCTCTGTAAACTGCCACGAGAAAAGCAGAAGCATTTAGCAAAATCTAAGGAAAAAAATAAAATAGAGGAGTGTGTCAGGAATATGACCAACTATCAATGCACCTAGAACAACCTCAATATGTAGTTACTGAATGATTGATTAAATAGATTACAAATGGATGGCAGAAAATAAGGCGGAGTGAAGGTAAAAGGGCTAGAAAGGGAGGGGCATATTTACATTTATTTGAGTAAAAATCGTGAATACAATGATCAAGAATCCAAAATTTCCTGAAACAACTTTGATTTAAAATAACTTCTCTCCCTCTCTCAAAAAAATCTTAAAAAAAATTAAAATAGCTTGTCTTGTAGCTCCCCAAATACACTTACATGCTTACCAGACATGTACTGATGATCTTCTTTAAAAACATAATTGTCTTAAGCATGTAGAAGAAAGCTTGATGCCAAGGATGCTGGCTTTTGGGCAGAACTTTATTATTTCCTTTCAACCCAGAACTTAGCTGGTCTGAGATAAAAGACTGGTGTGAGCCTACAGTTGCAGATAGGTAGAAACACCTGAGAGTTATGAGGGTCAGAAGGCAGGGGAACATATTCAGTAAGGACATAGTTCTAGATTCATTGACAGTTTGCCACCTACCTAATTCCTCCTGTTTTTCCTGTGATCATACCTTAAACATTTTCTTATTTTAGGTCACTGGTAGGCTGCTTAGAAGTTTCAACATGCAAGGACTGCAAAAATGATTTTTCAATTCTCTCTTTACCATACAATGTATAAAATAATGACTCAGAAATACGTGCTTAGTATCATCAGTAGTATCTACCAAGAAGAGCCCAAGGCTCTACCCAGAATTCTTCACAATTCCTTGCATCATTTGTTCATAGTTTAATTAGATTAGAAAGCAAATTATTGTCAATTACACAGTTCTGACAAAAGTAATCGCATAAATAGATACTATCTTGGGACAAGTTCTTTCTGTAGTAGATGATTTTTATTCTCCCACAAGTCACTCCTACGATATTTTCAAAATTTAAATCCCACGCACTAAGCTGCATCACAGTAATACATCAACTGTCATTTGCTGTTTCTTCTCACATTTAATTTAATTTTTAATGTCTACAATAGAAATTACTGCATAAATTTGGAATAATACTACAGAAACTAGTGTTTTTGTCTGAACCTATGATATACAGTAGTGGGGAGAGAAATCATGAACAATATTTGATTAAAATATTAGAGGTTTTGATCTGCTGTGGCTGAGGTTGAGTAACCCCAGAACATTTGTCTCATAGTTAAAAAAATAAAAATCTGGTATGACAATGGAAGTTTGCTTTGGCTTATCTTAGTGTTGAGACACTGAAATATTCAGCAAGTAGAAGAATGGCTTAACATGAAGACTAGCCATGCCGAACTTGAACAAAAATTCTATTTGTTTTAGGTATATTGGATTTTTACTTAATATTAGGCCAACTCAGCAATTAGAATCACAGACAGAATTCAGAATTTGTAAATAATTAGATATAGAAGATTTAAAGCCAATTCTAATTTCAAAAAATTAATAAAGTCAATTCTAATAAGAAAACATTAGAATTGGCTTTATTAATTTTTTTTTGAAATTAGAATTGGCTTTAAATCTTCTATATCTATTAATGATTTTTCATTTTGCCAAGTATACCCCTGAAAGCCAACCATCAGTGATGGCTTCTTTCAAAATAAAGTGACTTCTAAGACCGATGCTAACCCACTCCTACCTTTGTAACAAAGATAAATCAAAATTCTGCAACTAGTACAAACCCAGATTTTGTGTTTTTATGTTTCAGTTTGCAAAACTATTGACCTATTTGATGTTTGTCAATTCTTTCTTCCACTGCATTGAGTTTATCGATGAACCCACTGAAGGCATTCTGTATGTCTGTTACTACGTTGTTTTTCTCTAGCATTTCTATTGGATTCTTATAGTTTCCATCCTTCTGCTGAAATTGCCCATTTGATCATGTGTGCTGTCTACCCTCTCCACAAGAATCTTTAGCTATTAACTACAGTTATTTTAAATTCCGTCATATAGTTCCATCGTCAGTGGCATGATTGCCTTCTCTGTAATGCTTTAGCTTATCTTTTCACATGCTTCATAATTTTCTTTTGTTGTTAAAAGCTGGACTTCTTGTATTGTATAGTAAAGATTGAGGTTGGTAGCTTTATACCTGGGTATCAATATCCCTTTCTTTCACTGAGGCCTTTAATTAACAGATTTGATTTTTCTATTCAAATTAAGATTTGAATTTTTTTTATCACCATGGTTACCCTTAGTGCACCACAGCCTTCAAATTCTTCTAAATAATTCCTTATGTTCAGAGTAAGAGCCAATTTTCTAGAGGTTTTGTTTGGTTTGTTTTTTGTTATTAATAATATTGTTTTCTCAGTGTCTATTGCACTATAAGCTTTAGGCCTTTTCGTTGCGTTGCATCTCAGAGATGGTCTGTATCCAGCAAAATTCCTTTTTTAAGACTGTTTTTTAGAACAGTTTCAAGTTCACAGAAAAAAATCAGAGGTATGTAGAGAGATTTTCCATATACCCCCTGTCCCCACACATGCATAGCCTCTCTCATTATTAGCATCACTCACCAGAACAGCACATTTGTTACTAAGGATGAACCTACATCATAAACACCTCAAGGCCAGAGTTTACCTTAGGGCTCACTCTTGGTGTGGTACATTCTATGGGTTTGGACAAACCTATAATGACATGACATGCATCCCTCATTATAATATTATACAGAGTCTTTTCACCGTTCTGAAAATTTCCTGCATTCCAGCAAATCGTCCCTCCAACCACCCCTGAAAGATTCATTTTACTCTATGCCTGATGGCCTGGTGGAGGTCAGGGTAGGAGTGTTCTCTGTGTTACTAAAGCCTCAGTCTTAGGCAAGACACCAAACCTGCTGACCTTCCCCCAGGAATAGATGTTTTATCCTCTTTTTCCACACCTGCAAGGGATTTCCACCAGTGCCCTCAGGGCAGCAGTGTTCTTTGTCCTCTCTCAGCAGATCAAGCTTTTGTTGAGAAAAGTGAGTATCTCAGCAGTATTTCCTCCCTTGAGCCCCCACTGGCAGCTGCTATTACTCCTCCTGTTCTGTTATGGGAGACTTTCTCAGAATTCTCCCTATTTTTCGCGAGCACCCACTATAGTTTGTAGACAAAAACCGTGCAAAAGGATGAGGATACTGAAGCAGAAGAGTGAGGTTCTTGTCTCATGGAGTCGAAGAATGAATCTCGTGGACAAAAGAGAGTGAGAAAGCAATACAATTTTATTAAGCAAAAGTAAAGAAAAACCTCTCAGGAGTAAGAGGGGTCAGGGGGAACCTGACCAGGTTGCCAGTGAGGGCTTTTTATCTCTGATCTTTTATTAGGGCTTTTCCAGGAAACTGGCCGGTGGTTAGCAGGTCAATGTTCTGGAACTAGACATGACACTTACATGTTGTGTGTGAGTCTCTGTTTCTTGCAGCATCTGTGATCTATGGATATATTTTGCTAAGTCTGGTTAATCTTTATAGTGCACTTCTCCTTTGAGGCCTGATTATTTTTATTTTCTGGGATTATTTGTTATTTTCTGCGGTCACAATGTAATTATTAGAAACACAGTTTTAACCCTTTAGCTGCGACAGGGTGGTCTGAGTTTTTTCCCCCTTCTTTGTTTTTGCTCTTAGTGTTTATATACCTGAAATACCCTCAGAGTCTAGTCAGGGGCCTCCTATGTTTCCCTACCTAAAGTCCCATCCTTTTCCTATGCAATACCTCTTAAGTTTGTAGCTCCCAGGGGTTTATCTTTCTCACCAGCATGCCCATCAGTGTGCCAAACACCTGAACTCCACTCCTAGATGTCTGGCTGTGTCATGCACAAGGAAGACAGTGTTCCAGTCTTTCTCCCCCTGCCTGTATCCCCTTAGATTTTGGGCTGTGCAATGTCAGGACTCCAATGGGTTCAAAGAAAGATTATGAATTTAGTATTTGTTTGGTTCTTTTTAAACTGTAAAACTGGGAACATCACTCTTTGCAGCTCCCTACATCTCTGAGTGGAAATCAAAAGGAAATCTTAGTTCTCTGAATTTTTTAAATTCGCGTTACTACTTTGAAAATTGCTTCAATGGACTCGCTATGAATATACAGTCAGACAAATAACATAGCATTTAATTTGAATGCTTAAAATAGAGCACAGAAAGGTAAAATAGCAACGTTATTGAAATAATCATTATTGAGCAAATTTATCTTCCCTTTTACTTTGCATTCTAAAATAACTAAATTTCAGGAATATTTACCCATGCCCACAGACACACACATGCACACAGTGAGAGAGACTGAACACAAGGAAACACAAAAGTTTGTGAGGGCAGATCATGAGGGCAGGCCAATATTTGTGTCATTTGCGCAAGGAAAACATAATGAACTAATATAGGTTATTTTTACCTGCTACTAATTTAATGAAGTTTTTCTCCCCAAAGATGAGGAAGTCACTATAAGGTTTCCTAATTTGTTTTTAAGTAGCTGTTAAGAGAAACAATAATAGTCCTTATCATCTGAGTATATAATTGGAAAGTTGAAAGATGGAGCTTGCCCCAGGCCAAAGTTCATCAATCACGGAGCCATTGGAGAGTCTAATTCTCTGTAAGTGGATTGCTTCCTTCAGCCTACTCATTCCAAATAAATCCTTAGTTAAGATCTTTGAATTTTTAAATTAAGTGCCAGATATTAATATGATTATATCACCATCTTTCTCTGTAGCTGTCTTTTGGTTTCTTCAAAGGCCTAAAATTATGAGCTAAAATTTTCCTCCAAGATGTGTCTTATACAGAAAGCAAAGCTCAACACTTAGGAGCCCTATCTGTGGAGTTGCTGCTTCCACAGTGCTGCAGTTAGTTCCTCCTAGCTTGGTGAGTGGCTCTCTCTCTGGCTAGGCAGCAAAATCTGTAGAGCAGTGCTTCTCTCCAACTTCATATGCATACCAACGACCATGTTCTCCCATCACGGGCACTTTCAATCCCCAGTGCCGGGTCTTGAGTTTTTTAATTCATCTTTTTCCAAAACATGGGCTTTAAAAAAAATTCCTACAGAGATGTCAAGTTTTTTTTTTTTTTAAATCCCTGTCCCCAAGGAGGGTGGGAGCTGTTGCTAGACCCCCTTAAATTAGGCCGGCTTTGCGCCCATCCCCTCAACACCCTACAGATCCTGCCTTCACCCAATTCCGCCCCGCCCCCAAAGCACTGGAAGCTACAGATCTGGATTCAAGTGCCAGCTCTGCCACCGACCCCATGGCCCAGACCCACCCCTGCCCCCTCAGCCAGTGTCTTCACACTCGTTATGTGGGATGGTGACCAGACCCCTCCTGCCTCTCCCATGGCTTACAGCTTTTCCCCAGCCCCAAGGCTACCCAGTATTTTATCGTCCAGACCCATGGCAGGGCCACAGGGCAGGACAGGGGAATGGGGGGGGGGGGCAGGGGAGGAGGACCATGTATACTGTTTTGTTTCTTAAAGAAAAATACAGTTTATTTCAGGCTTTTGGAAAAAAAAATTTCCCGTCAAAATGCAGATTCCAATTCAGCAGAAGTGGCAAAACCCAAGATTCTGCATTTCTAAGAAGCTCCCGTAAATGCTGGTCTGAAGAGTGTAGATGAAAGTATGTTTAAAACAATAGACCTCACCTCTAGAGATTCTCATACTGAAAGATCATGAGAGGAGGCCAATATTTGTGGGTTTTTTTTTTTCTAAATAAAGATTTTATTTATTTATTCATGAGAGACACAGAAAGAGAGGCAGAGACAGGCAGAGGGAGAAGCAGGCTTCCATGGGGAGCCTGATGTGGAACTTGATCCCAGGACCCCAGGATCATGACCTGAGCCAAAGGCAGACGCTCAACCACTGAGCCACCCAGGTGCCCTATTTGTATTTTTTTTAAAGCTCTGATTGTGATTCTGTCGCGCAGCTAGAGAAAAGAATCACTTTCAAGAATATATTACTTTTTCAGAAGAGTTTGCAAAGGGACTTGTAGAGTTCAGTTGTGATACCTAAATTGCATAACATATATTTTCTTTATTTAGTAAATCCCATGTTAAATTTTTGGATAAAACAAAAAGTCCTTTTTGGGTTTAGGGGATTTTTGTTGTTTGTTTGAAGACTTATTTATCCATTTAAGAGAGAGAGAGAGAGCTCATGCTCATGTGTGCACATGCGGATAGAGGGAGAGGCAGAGGGAGAGGGAGCCAAGCCTACTCCTCCCTGAGCAGGGAGCCTGCTGTTGGCTTCAATCTCAGAAACCAGAGATCACAACCAAGGCTGAAATCAAGAGTTGGACACTCAACCGACAGAGGCACACAGGTGACCCACAAAAGAACCTTTTTGAAATACGACAAACTATGACATGAGCAAAATAATACATTATTTTAAATGTAAATGTTCACTGTTCACATAGGGTTTTTAAGCCAGGCATTTTTTTTTAAAGAATTTCTTTCATTAAGGGGTGCTCAGTGGGGAGTCTGTTTCTCCCAATCTCTCTGTCCCTCCCCTCACTTTTGCACTCCTGTGCCATACTCTCTCAAAGAAATAAAATCTTAAAAATTTTTTTTCTTTCATTAAAATGAAAGTAATTTTAAACATCTCTTTTTTGTGAGGGGAAAAAATGGTCTTTGAGGTGAAATAGTGTAAATTTTTTGTAGTTTAAAACTCTTGAAGGGTGACCTAATTGTGTTATAAACTGTAATCACAAAATCTCTGAGTTCACAAAATTTCTATCATTGGGATTTAAGATAGTCTCCTGGTAGGAGCCCATCAAAGGGAAATTATTCTATTAAGAGTTCTGCTCTGTCATTGCCCACTGACCAAGAGGGCCTCAAGAGTTCCTTCAGTTTAACCCAAACGTTAGACAGGCTTCTTTCTGTCTCTAAGCCCTAGATTTCCCTTTCTTAGAGCATTTATTTTAGGAAAACTGTCATTGTAAATTCTTTATCTTTTTGAGATATAAAGCTTTAAAAAAAAGATTTTATTTATTTATTCATGAGAGACACAGAAAGAGAGGCAGAGACATAGGCAGGGGGAGAAGCAGGCTCCCTGGTGGTAGCTCAATTCAGGACTCTATCCCAGGACCCCGGGATCATGACCTGAGCTAAAGGCAGATGCTCAACCACAAAGCCACCCAGGTGGCCCGAGATATAAAGCTTTTTAAAAGATTTTGCCAGTTTTACAACTCTGGACTAGTTTTTTCAAGGACCGAGAGAGAGGCCATACTTTTGAAAAGTAACCATCAAGCTTCCTACTACCCATCACTGGAAGAATAGGAGACTAATCTCTGTGAACACCTTGCAAAACCACCTCCTGTTATGCAGAAATAGGACAGCTTACTTTCCCTTTGAATAAAATGAATTAGTCAATATAGCTGGTCTATAATTCCTTCAACCCCAACTGTTAATATCTGTCTTGCCTTTATTTCAGTGGAATTGAGTTCAGACGGACTTCTGGCCCCAGAAGGGACTATCACCATTGTCTTAGATAAAGCCTTTTTAACTCTCCTATCACCCTTGTTTTGGATAAAGTCTTTTTAACTTTCTCCAGTGTAATTTTTGCTTTGAAACCACCTTGGTGTTAAACTTCTGAACTGAATTAAAGGAATGACCTGTTTCCTAGACTTTTATAACAGATAAACTGTTTGGCCTTAACATCTTCCCGGTCACTCTCCCTAATACTACCTCCCGGGAATCTTTCTTGTTCAACTGAATCATTGGTAGACCTCAACAAAATGCAGATTCATAACACCTATGTATTAAAATTGGTTGGATACTCTACCTTAGTTGAGTGAATCTATGCCACAGTACTTCCTTATGCCATGAGCTATAGATAGCGCAACGGTGGTATTCTCAGACATCTGCATGAGCTTTTTGAATTATGAGTTTCCTGCAGGAATATGGTTGATCAAAATCCTTTGTGTCAGATTTTCAGATGGTTTTGAATATGCTATACTTATAAAGATCCTCAATGGGGCTTTAGTCTCTCCAAACAAGAGGGGAAAGACAAGTAATAATTGCCTGGAGAGGTTAGCCACACTTATTTGTGTCAGCTAGCTTTTGTTTTGTTTTGTTTAATGCTGATTTTACCTATTAGACATAAGCTCATGAGGGAAAAGATCATTATCTGTTTGGCTCACTGTTTTTAAACAACATCTAGTACAGTGTTAAATATACACAGACAAAACAAAATTATAGTGGTAATATTCAAAGTCTAAATTAGGAGTAGCCAGATAAGATGTTTTTAAGTCAAACTTAAATGGAAACATAAACTTTTTAGTGTCTCAAGATCCAGCAATGAGAGCACTCTAAATTTGATGAGAAGGATTCGTGACAATTCAGTTCCCCAAAGATATATGAAAGGTTCTCAGGTTTACATACTAGAGACCAACTGCTTCAAACCTTATAGGTTCTAGGTTACTTTCTAATCTTGTGCCAGTAATTGCCACCAATTTTTATAATTCTTTCAAAATTCAAATAAAATAAAAGATCTATGGAATGACTGCTTCCAGAACTTATCTGATTACTGAATAGAAAATCCCGATTTCTATCAATTTGTTTTTCTTTTTTTTTTGTTTTTTGTTTTTTTTGTTGTTGTTGTTGTTTTTGTTTTTCTTTATTGACTCTGTAGAACATTCTAGTTGTTTACAGCATATATTCTATCCCATAAAGTCCCTTGTTCTCCATACTCCGGTACTGGCATAAGTTAATACAATAATAATACTATAACATTTATTGAAGATAACTGTGTTAAGGCACTATTTTAGACACATCACATTTGCTAACTAATTCAATCTTTGCAGCAATCCTATGAAGTAAGTACTATGTTTTACATCATGTTATAGATGACAAAACTGGGCTCAGAAATACCAAATACCATTTCAAAGTGCGTAACTTCCAAATGGCAGAGCCACAGTTCAAACCCAAATTTGTGTTATTCTAAAACCGATGTTTTTGGGGAAGCTGGGTGGCTCATTTGGTGGAGCAGCCAACTCAGCAACTCATTTCTATCAGGTCATGATCTCAGAGTGGCAAGATGAGCCATGTGCCTTGGGCTCCGCACTCAGCAGGGAGTCTGCTTAAGATTCCCTCTCACTCTGCCCCTCCCCATCTGTAAAATAAATAAACAAATCTTTATGAAACTGATGCTCTTAATCCTTTACTATATCATGATTTAGGATATAATTTTTCATCATCTTGTGGAAAGATAATTAATTAATGTATGTAGCTACAGTTGAAATCAAAACTTGATAGAACATACATATTGAGAATAAAACAATCATAGCCATTTTTATTGTTCATCCTTCTAGATGGCATTTTCTTAGACTTTCACAAATCTTTACCCAAGAATAGTTTCCCTGTTAGGAAAGTTTAGGAAACATATTACTCCCTTAATTCAGTTTGGAAGTTTATTATTATTTATTTTATTTTTTTCAGTTTGGAAATTTAATGTCAAAGTGATATCAAAGCAAAAATTACACTAATACAGCTCTTGGTGGAAAATATTTGTATCTCATTTGATGCTATGATTTATTTTGTATTCATGCTCCTTTAACCTTCTGTTTAAAAAAACATATAACTCTATAAAAATTTTCTGTAGAAACTGCATTTATATTTTTTCATGTAACCCAAAACTCTACTAAGCATGAGGGCTTTCAAACAGAAAGTAAAGAATATTCCATGGCATTTTACCTATCAATTTACTTAGATTCACTGAGTAACAGAAGAGAAGTTCAATTAATTTGTTAATCTTGTTTTTCTCTGCATTGTTACACATTCAAAGATGTCTTTTACTTCCAGGTTCTTAAACACACACACTTATAATTTGTCTGTGATCTGGGGATACCAAAGGAAGTTATATTATACCCAATAGGAATATGGGTTACAAAGAAAATATATAGGTATCATAAATTAAACCTTTGTTTGAGAACTTCATTAAAATTGACCTCTAAGTCTAGTACTATTTCACTAATGTCACCTGTTTTCCCTTCCTCTAGTATTGCTCCCTCAATCATTTGCCATAATCCCGACAAGGCAGTCACTCTACAGTGCTCCTCATTAAATATTACAACACAACTCATCCCCTGGATGCAAAGGAAAATCACCTGGGGAACATTTAAGATGCATGGATGCCTGGGCTCTACCCCTAGAGAATCTGTTCTAATGGTGGTCCTAGACATTCAACTACTTCTCAGATCTAGTATGTGATGACAATTGAGAACCTCTGAACTTCAACCAGTGCAGGTTTTTTATTTGATTTACTTATGGTGCTTAACCAAATGCTTTTGAAGAAAAAAACTTGCATTGCTTAAAAAAATATGTTTGAGAACCATTTCAGAGTTAATATACTTTCATAGGACACCATGAAAACTAATCTAATACACTTTTTCTGTTTTGTTTTTTAAGATTTTGTTTATTTATTCATGAGAGACACAGAGAGGGAGAGAGAGAGAGAGAGAGAGAGGAAGAGACACAGGCAGATGGAGAAGCAGGCTCCATGCAGGGAGCCCGACGTGGGACTTGATCCTGGGTCTCCAGGATCATACCCTGGGCCGAAGGCAGCACTAAACCGCTGAGCCACCAGGGCTGCCCCCTCTAATACACTTTGAAAAGTATGATACTATATTGTATGTATCTGCCTCCCTTAAGGATCTCTTTGAGATCAGAGTTCATATCTTAATCTCTCTAGAGCTCACCTTTGTCATTTATAAAATGGTAATTTAATTTAAAAAAAAAAAGGTGGTTGTGGTAACTAGAAAAAATAATCCTATATATATAAAGTACCAAAAATACAGTGGGTGATCAATAAATATGTATTTAAAGGCAGAGAAATTAATATTTATTCTAAATGCAAAGAAACAATATGATTTACTCCACAAATAATGTATGGTTGTCACAAACAATAAAAGAATTTCATTTCTATAGTGAGGATACTAAAGTAGAAAAGCTTCTCTGCATATCTCTCCTTGGATAAAATACAGAGCTTCAATAGAACCAATGGGCTGGTCAATATTCTTTCCCTTCCCTTGAATAGATACCTTCCTAGGTTCTAACACCTCCTTCCCCGCAACCCACTTTCAAGAAACACCCTCTTCACCCTGTTCTGGTCTGATACCATGAGCTGGCACCATCTTATGCAGATGCTTACTTAAGTCACTGCCCTTGCTTCACGGCAAGCTGTCTCTCTTGTGGACACTGTCCATGGCCCATTTGAGCTACAGATCTCCCTCTCGGCTGCTCTCTGCAGGACGCTTTCATCACTCCTTGGGCTTAACTCCTTGAGCTGGGCCTCACACGGAGCTTCCTTTCCAAGGGGGGTCCCTACATGGAGATACCACCACCTCTCAGGGACACACTCCTCTCCCTAGTCATCAACTCTATGTTGCTTAGCACTTCCCCATGGCCTTTGCAGGGCAGTGTTTAGGCAAGGAAATGAAAGAGAAAGAGGTTTATTTTCTTTTTAAATATCATCCACTAGGGGTGCCTGAGTGGCTCAGTCAAGTGTCCGCTTTCTGCTTAGGTCATGATCCCAGTGTCCTGAGATCCAGCCCCACATTGGGCTCCCTGCTCAGCAGAGATTCTGCTTCTCCCTCTCCCTCTGCTGCTTTCCCTATTTGCTCTCTCTTTCTCTGTGTGTGTGTCAAATAAATAAATAAAATCTTTAAAAAATAAAATAAATACCATCCACTAGTATGTGTCAGTCACAAAGTGACCTAATAGATTCATGTTTCCTTACTACTGAAAAATTATGTGTACTAGAAAAATGTTTTTTTTTTAAAAGTACAAATAAAAAAAAAAGTACAAATAGCCCAGATTAAGATTATTTTTCAGTCTGGTACAGGGACTATAAAACAGTCTCTTCCAGATTCATAATAATTGTCATCTTCATCATCATTATAATGACAACAATGACTAATAAGTGCTGAGAATTACACAACTAGAAATGTCACCACTTTGAGCAACCATCACTGTAACTGATTTCTTTTATTTTGCTCAAGTTGTATACATGAGGGAGTGCTGATCTGAATTACATCACTTTTTTTTTTTTTGAGATTTAAGAAGCTGATAATATAACTAGTTATTTCCCAACTTGAAATTAAATATTTGGCTGAGGGCTGCACCCAAAAACCAAATTAAATCAGACTCCAAAAGACTGAGGAAATTTCACTTTCAAAGCTCAAACTTTATGGAAAGACTTTTAAAGAAAATAGTGCTTTGAAACTGAAATAAAATTCTACATAATTTGATTTACAAAAAGCTTTCCATAATACTATACCCAAAATGGAAAGACACAAACTAGACACTCCATTGATGAGAACATAAAATGGTATCAACATGACAATTCAACTTTACTGTCGTAAACTTAGAACTTGATCAGGTAATTCATATACCACATTTCTCTATTCCAGTTGCTCTTGTTTGCCCTGAGTGCACACCAAAACAAAGTACTTTAAAGCATGTAGCCAACATATCTGCTTTCCTAAATCTTTTTTCTTTCCCAACGTCATCACTAATGGGCATTGCTCTGTTCTGCCTTCTGTCTACATGAGCTAGTTCATGGCTTCCTATTTCCTTAATTCTGAATTTCCCACAGCTCAATTATTATGCAAAGCCATTCATTGTTGCCCTATTTTCCAACTTCAAACTATTTTGCCAAAGCTCAAGATAGTGCTCAGTAAAGGGCCTGACACTACCAGGAATCATCTCTTAAAATTCAATGGTGGTTGTAAATGAAATTTTCCCCCTGTTACACATGTACCATGAATGACTGGATATGATGGCATATGCCTATGTTACTAGCTACTTAAGAGGCAGAAACTATAAAATTGCTGAGCTTAAGGGTATTGGTTTGCAGCGTGCTCACACTAAATTTAGCAACATTATGCTATGGAGCCATAAAGAGACTTTTCATTCAGCTGGGGAAAAAATGCCCAAAAGATGCCTCAACTCAACCATGGCAACCTTAATGCACTATTTTTAAAAGTCCACTAGTTTAAAAAAATACTTCATTTTTAATTTATATTGAGTGCTAAATTACTTTTTTTTCATTTTATATTGCTTATTTTGAAAATTTATATGCTAGTAATTTATAGTAGCACATGATATTTGAATTGTATATATTTGTTATGTTTTAATTAATGTTTTACAATACATTTCTAATTTCCTCTATTTCATTTATACTATATTTTATATTTTTATATTTGTACATCATATTTCATATATATTTATATTTTGTATTTGGTTTGCTATAACAGGTTTTGAATTTTATTACATATTTCGTGTTAGCTGATTTGCATTTGTGTATTCTGAGTAGTTTTAATTAAATGCTAGTATTAATACTGGTATTTTGATATTATGAAAATAAACACACACACACACTCTTGTCATTTTGTGCCAATCTTGCAATTCAACCAAAGGATAAATCTTCCAGAATGGAAACAGAGCAAAACTCACATGCACACTGGTTAAAGACACACATTTGGGAATGACCATTGGGAAGGAAATGAATATTTCAATCTGATTTTCTTTTCCTGGTGCTTTCAGATGGCCTTTAAGTTCATATGTGGACAAACACCCGAAAATTTCTACAAACTACGAATATTATTTACTGCCAGGTTTTATTCACCTTTTATAACTGAGGTATTATTGATTTACTAAAAGAACAGTAAAAAGATTGCATTTCAAATTGCACTTTTATATGTTGTCAGAATTATTTGGCAAATCTTTAAGGAAAAGAGCTGTATTTGAGTAATAGTAGAAATATCAAGTGGTAACATTCAAATCTGTCAGAATAATCTATTTCATTTATCAGAAACAATAAAGCACAGTTTTCTAAAATAAGAAAGCATTGACTTAGACATGAAAAAGATAATACAATAAAACAAGGGAGTCCATAAAGTGATTGAGCTTAGATTTGCTGACATTTCTCTTTCACTTTAGCAATGAACTCTATTACCCCAGAGTACATTTATATCACATCAGTATTATTTATTACTACTATATTGTTAATGTCCGTAATGAACACACTCACCTTACAAGTCATTGTTCAAAACATAAACTAACATTATTCCTCAAAAGTAAATATTTAAAGATGAAAATTTGGATGATTTTTTCCATTTATTATTTCATATTACAGTATATATTCCAACATTTAAATTAAATTTACAAACATGATGTTTTTGTAAATAACTGAATGATTACTTCAATGGTTAACAATAAATAAATATCAATAATAAACAATATTAATAATGCCTGACATTCACTGAAGGCTTAGGATGTGTAAGCACAATGCTATGCACTTTCCATGGATCATTTCATTAAATTGTCACAGCCATAAGATACCATTATTATCAGTATATTCAGCTGAAGAGAGTAAGACACAGAGACACTTAAAAGGTTTAAAATTGTTCATTGTTTCAATGGCTTACCATAACTGTGAATGAATAACTGAGTCAAAATTAATATGGTCACATTTTTCAATGAATCAAGCTTCTAAAAAAATTAAAATAACCCAGAACACAAGACACCATTCGTGAAGTTCTGAACACGAAACAAATATAAGATATAATTTTTCATTGAAAAAAAGAAAAAGAAAATATTCATTCACTTTGGTAAGATGTGGTGCCTATAGAGATCAGGGATTCAAAGCCACACTAACTCTTCTACTTTTTATTGCTATTCTTATCATCATTCTTTTAGATAGAACTTTGTACACAGGTTGAGATTCAAAGATCTGTAGACTACTGCTCAGATCTTTACAACTCCATAACTGGAGTAGTGATCATCAGTGTAAAGGTCATTGAAGGTGGTATGTGTCAGTGGGGAAGGAAGGGGGTGTTCTTTACATTTTGGAATTTTGTTCTGGGGAATTTCAATTTCTTCAGAAAACTTAGGCCCATCCCCTGCCAGTGTAGCAGCTATGCTGATAGTGCTCTGATTTCTGGGCAGAGGAGTGTGAGTATCGAATCTTTCTCTATACAAACTTGTGACTAAAGTCTCAGTTTTCAGCCCCTTGCCTCATCATGTGGGCTGGATGTACCAGAGAGAATTTCATGAAAGGGAAATTTAATATATTTGATCGAATATTTAAAATATACAAAAAATATACACAAATTAAATGGAATATTACTCATATTTAGCAAATGTTATTGCTTGACTCGATTTTTAGCTCTTTTAAAAAAACTTCTTATTTTTAAATAACTTCAGGGTTATAAGAAAATTTGTAAAAAATATATATAATTCATGGAGTTCTTGTATAGCTTTTTCCTAGCTTCCTCAAATGTTAACATTTTACACAGCCTTACTACAATAACCTAAACCAGGAAATATAATATAGCATGTACGATTTGTATTGGTCTGCTTGGGGTCTCATAAAAAACAGGCTGGATGAAACAAACACAGACATTTATTTTCTCATAGTTCTGGAGTTTAGGAAGTCCAAGATCAAGATGGCAGCAAGGTTGGTAGAAGGGTTCATCCCTTTGGTTTTATTTATTTATTTATTTATTTATTTATTTATTTATTTATGAGAGAGAGAGAGAGGCAGAGACACAGGCACAGTCAAGAGCAGGCTCCAGGCAGGGAGCCTGACCTGGGACTCAATCCGGGTCTTCATGATTAACACCCTAGGCTGAAGGCTGCAGTAAACCACTGAGCCACCCGGGCTGCCCAATCCCTTTGGTTTTAGATGGCCATCTTCTTTCTGTGTGCTTCTATGTCCTTTCCTAGGTGCAAGTATGCTTAGGGATGGAGAAAGCTCTCTGGCTTCTCTTGTTGTAAAGGTACTGATTGAGTCAGAGACCTTCTCTTACCACACTTAACTACTTCCTTACTCTAAAAATACAGGGCTTCAAAATATGAAATTTAGGGGGACACACACATTGTGCCCATTTTACCATTAATTTATGGGGTTTATTCAAATTTACCCAAATGATCTATACATGGTAGCAAATTACATTTATTCCTTAGTCTCCTCAAATCTGAAGCAATTCCTCAGTCGTTCATTTCTTTGCCTTTCATGACCTTGACAGTTTTGAAGAGTGCTAGCGTGTTATTTTATAGATATCCCTAAATTTGGGTTTGTCCAGTATTTTCTCATGATTAGATTGTAGTTAGGATATTTAATGGCATGAATACCACAAAACTAATATTGTGCCCTTCTCAGAGCAATATCTTAAGAGGTAGATGATATTCATATGTCTCAGTGCTGGTTAAGTCAACTTCAATCACTTGATTCAGACAATGTGGGCCAAGTTTCTATACTATCATATCACAGGAAGATAGACTGATAATATGTGCAATACCTTATTTCTCATTCTACTTTCTACAGAGACATTTCTCTTTATACTTGCAGTCACTAATTTCAACATCCATCAATGCTTCTTGCCTGCAACAGTTATTACTATGGTGATTGTCCAAAGGTGATTTTCTGTTTCTATCACTCCTTCTGAGTTAGATTTTACTCTAAAAAAGAATGTCCCTTGTCCATGTCATTTATTCAATTGTTCATTTATATCAGCAAATGATTATGATGGTCATTCTATTTTGTGAGTTTTAATGAATTACTAACATTATTATCATTCAAATTTTCCCAAATGAGGCCACTGGGAGTCCCTTCAAGTTGACTTTCTGTGTCCTACCAATTTATTTCCATAATTAAAAAAAATAGACTTTGTTTTTAAAGAATAGTTTTAGATTTTCATAAATAACTAAGGTAGTACAGAGAGTTACCAAATGTCCTAGGACATTTTCTCTGTTATTAACACCTTAGATTAGTTTGGTACTTTGTTATAGTTAATGAACCAATACTGATACATTATTTAAGGTTAGTTTATTCAGATTTCCTTAGTTTTTATCTAATGTTCTTTTTCTGTTCCATGATCCCAAGAATCTAGGATGTTACTTTATACTTATCATGTTTTTTAAGACCGTGTCAGCTGACAGAGCATAAAGATATGAATACTAATAAGTATATATGCACACCATCTGCATTTATATTAAGCTAAACATGAATTCATGCTGATGGCTTCAATACTAATCCATTATCAAAGAGATCTTGTTAATCTATACCTCCCACTCCAACAATGAGACATGTGGCTCCTAATATCTGCCATCCATTTATTCAATTGTTTAATTCCAGGATACATATAAAGCAGTGTCAGGACTGTTAACCAGTTCTGCTCTGTGAAACAACAGGATTACAGTGCCTGTATTTAGTTCATTTCATCTTCAGTTTTACAAACTACTCATTTCCAAAGTTACTCGGGTCAGCACCTTTTCCCCTTTCCCCTTCTTTGAGTTTATTTAATACATTCATAATATAGTTAAACCCACCTTTTACAATCTGTATTCCTTCCTAAGATCCCTCAACCTCCTAAGTGATATATTTTTAAAATTACGGTCCTGATTGATTCTCTATGCTGTCAACTTCCTTGAGTTTTTTTTTTTCCTTGAGTTTTGACACCACTATTACAGTATCATATGGAATAGTTTCATTGCCCTAAAAATCCCTTATCTTTCACCTATTCAAGCCTCTCTTCTCTCTCTAATCCCCTAGCAATCACTGATCATCATATTGTCTTTATAATGTTGTGTGCTTTCCATAATATCATATAACTGAAATCATACAGCAAGTGGTCCTTTCAAACTGATTTCTTACACTTAGCAAGAGACACTTAAAATTCACCATGTTTTGGTCATTATCCTACCTTTCTCCAAAGCTCTTTACTAAATTTTCATGAGTCTATTCTCCTCTAAAACAATAATTTATAATTATTACATAAAGGTTAACAAAAATATAGCATTTCTTTGCATGTTTTTTAGCATTAATCAAATAGTATCATACATTTGCTAAAAACAAGACACCACACACAAAATGGAGTCACTTATGCTAAGCCCTACATCACCACACAGATACTTCATACATAATTATAGTGTTGGCTCTTCCAGAAATGGAATCTTAAACCAGTAATTGGGAATTACCTGTCCAGCATTAGTGAGATAATCTGCCTGATAAACTTCTATCATCTCCTAAAAAAGGCAACCTTGCTAAAACCAATCCACTCTTTGCTAGTCTAACTTCTTTGCCTCTGCTCCCTCCTGCCTACAAATTTCTTTCATTTTGCACAGCTCTTCAGAGCTTCTTTCTATCTCCTAGAGTCTGCTTCATAAATCATTGAATGGAACCAATAGGATATTAAAATTAACTCCGTTGAGGGACACCTAAGTAGTTCAGTGGTTGAGCATCTGCCTTTGGCTCAGGGCATAGTCTCAGGGTCCTGGAATCAAGTCCAGAAACATGTTCCCTGTGGGGAGCCTGCTTCTCCCTCTGCATATGTCTCTGCCTCTCTGTGTGTCTCTCATGAATAAATAAAATCTTTAAAAAAATTAACTCAGTAGAATTTTATTTTTTAATAGTTTGTATATTTAATAACATGCTTTTCTCAATTAACATTACAATTTTGTGATTTATCTTTTGACATGCAAAGATTTACTTAACAAATTCTATAACACTATTATACATCTTAAAGTATATTTATTTATTTCACTTTTGATGGAAGTTATCTCCAATTGTTTGGAATTATATATGCATAAGACTTCGTAGAACATCGTTCAAATTTATTTTGCACATATATTAGAAGTTCTCTAGAATATAGATTGATCATAGATGATAGAAAAATATATTTCTATGTCTATATATTTACATAAATACACTAGAAAATATTTATAGGATTATATATTTTTTCTTGTGATATTTTTGCTATGTTTTGGAATCAAAATTATAATGGCTTTTTAAAAAAGATTTTATTTATGTATTTATTCATGAGAGACACAGAGAGAGAGGCAGAGACATAGGCAAAAGGAGAGCGGGACTCAGTCCTGGAACTCCAGGCTGACGCCCTGAGCCGAAGGCAGATGCTCAACCACTGAGCCACCCAGGCGTCCCTATGATGGCTTTTTAAAAAAGTTAAAGAGTGCTGCCTTTTTTCTTTTTTGTCTACAATCATTTCTGAAAGATTGATATTATTTCTTAGTGAATTTGGGGAAAAAATGATTGGGTTTTTTGGGCTAGAGTATTTGTAAAAAGTACTCAATTTGTTCAATAGATATTTCTTTCATAGCTTCATCCTACTAGTTTTGAAATTTCCTGTTTTCAATTTCATATAGATTAAAATGTACTCTACTTTTCATTTTGATTTTATCATTGAGCTGTGCATTACTTACAAGTGCTTTGTTTAAAATCCTGGGAGTTGGAAATTTTCTAGGTTTTTTGTTATTTAAGTCTAGTTTTCTACTGTGGTAAGTATTCTCTGATTAATTTCAGGTCTTTGATATTTATTGAGGGTTGTCTTTATTGCTTAGCATATAGTATAGATTAATAATCCATGCATACTTGAAAAGAATTTGTATTTGGTGGCAGTTAAATGCATTGTTCTAGTTTGTTCATTGTGTTTTTTGATCTTTTTTATTTTCTCTGATTTTTTTTGTCTGCTTCTTCAATTGGCCAATGAGAGAGATAAGTTAATATTTACAAACATAATTATAAATGTGTCATTCTTTTAGTTTTGTCAATTTTAGCTTTGTTTATTTTGAAGATGTTATTGACTTTCTGTTATCATTACAAAAAATCCTTCTTTGTCTCTAGTAATTCATCTTATTTTAAAGCCTAATGTGATATTAATATAACTACATTAACCCTATTCAGTTAGTGAATGCATATAAATCTTCCTCTATTTTTTCTTTTCATTTCAAGCTTTCTGTATTCTTGGAGCACCTGGCTAGTTCAGTCAGTATAGCATGTCACTTTTGATCTCAAGGTCATGAGTTCAAGCCCCACATTGGGCAGAACTCTCTAAAGGAAAAAAAAAAAAAGCTTTCTGTATTCTAACATAAGATGTGTGCCTCTAGTAAGCAGTACACATTTGATTTTTTTGGTAGTATAGTTTAATAATAATAGTATTTTCGTTGTAGTATTTAATCCATTTAACGTGTAATATCATTGTTCATATAATTTGTTTTACTACATCATGTTACCTTTTTATCTTTTTTTTAATAAATTTTTATTTATTTATGATAGTCACACAGAGAGAGAGAGAGAGAGGCAGAGACACAGGCAGAGGGAGAAGCAGGCTCCATGCACTGGGAGCCCGACGTGGGATTCGATCCCAGGTCTCCAGGATTGCGCCCTGGGCCAAAGGCAGGCGCCAAACCGCTGCACCACCCAGGGATCCCAAACTTTTTATTTCTATTTGATCAATCTGTCTAATGCTCTTCTCTTTCACTTCTTGCATTTTTGCATATATATTTCTATTAACTTATTAGTCATACATATACTCTCTTGCAATCTTATTCCTAAATATTATAGCCTGAACCTTTTATTTCTTATAGTCTAATTTGAAATGTAATTTTTAAACTTCTGAAAGAATATTAGAAGCTTAGAATGTTTTCCCTAACTTGTTTGTTTAAGCCTTTAAATTTAACCATGAAGTCTATAGGCAGCCTGAAGCTTGGCCATCCCCTTACTGTGAAAGATCCAGCCTGGGCACTTTTATTATCCACTTTGTGAAGCCATTCTGTCCATATAATCTGCTGAGCTTTTGTGGATCTCTGTGAAACCCACTAGAGTACAGTATACATTATACCCCCAGAATAGTGTGAAATATGGGTCTCTGAAATGAGTAAATTACTTGAGTTAACATCAAGGTTACTCTGCATGGAAAGCTGAATTTATATTTCTCAATTTATTCTCCATTCCAAATTAACTATGGCTATGTTTTTCAATGTATCCAGTTACGGTTCTGCAATAAAATCAAATAACAATATTAAAGACATTCTAGTAATAAAATGCCAACAATTGAGGGGTCAAAAAATTTTTTTTCTTTTTTTTTTCAAAAATTTTAATACAAACTTACCTCCTCTGAGTGTAAAGTTTCATTGGAAAAATTAAACTCCAAGTATGAAAATTCCTTGCAAACTTCAATTTAATGTCATTAAAATCCAAAATCAAATTCATTTGCCTTTTGAGTATTAAAAAGCTCAATAAATCCTTTTGGTTGTTCTGTTCTTCCTGGTCTTAACCAGAGGAGTTCTTAAATGGAGCTGAATTTCCTTGAGAAGCTGCAGCCTGAGGCCATGTTTCATGAGGATGGATAAAATTCCTTCTGGTCTTCGGGAGGAGAAATAGTTTCATGCCAAGTTTCTGATGTGTCTCACTTTTAGAGAATCCAGAGGGTTTACAAGACATAGAAGATTATCATAGCATTGAAACCACTAGTACCATATTTAGAAAACAACCAATATATTTTCCTGAAAGCAATTACTCCAGCAAAATTATGTTCCTGGAAAGCAGTTACTCCAGCAAAATTATGTGCCTGGGAAGTAGTACCTTGCCTGAGGTGATAGCAATAACTTAATGGTGTCTGAAGGAAGGAAGTTTGAACTGAGTTTCAGCTTCAGATTTCCAGAGCCTGTGTAACTTCCAGAGTCCACTCACTAAGATATTAAAGTCAACTGGGAGAAATATAACAAGTGCCTTATTTACCCTATCTGCAAGGAAAATCTCTAATCATTGAGGTATTACTTCCTGCGATGTTTTAGAAATTAATATTATTGGCATCTCCCATCACCAAGGTTTACTAGAGGTGTCTTTCTTTCCCATTCATCATATTTCAACTCCTGCTGACTTGAGTGTGGCATCTAGTTAAGGACAGAAGTGTTTTCATTCCTCTATTGATAATGCTCCTTACTGTGCTCATCCATCCTATAAGGGATGGTTTCCACATGTTTCAACAGTCACAACAGTGAAACAGAAAGGAAGTTCTATCTGAGATTCTTTTTTGTCTCAAAGCAAGCGTCTACTAAGCCCAAAGGATGATTTTTCCTTTACACCATGATGTTCTCTTCAGCTCTTTCTGCTTGGAAAAAAGCTGTGCCCAATGTCAAGCTGTAGCTACCTATACCCTGATGCCTGGGCATAGCTAAACAGCCTGCACTTTGATGAGCCTGCTGCCTTTGCTGAGAGCTACAGGTATATGAATCCAAGGGAGGACAAAACTGCCATATACTGCAGAGTCTCACCAATCATAATTTCATTATGTTTTATCTTTAAAAAGTATCACCAAGGCCAAAATCTCCTGTCCTGGCCATGCCAGAAGCTTCTGTTTTCACATATTTTTATGGACTGCCAATCTCGTTCCTTGTCCCTATTTTAAAAGTTCAGCTTAAATATCAGATACTGCAGTTCAATGTGACCAATACACATCAGTCCTCTTCCCTACCCAAGTCCTGAATGAATGTATATGTCAAATAAATGGATGGAGAAACAGGAGTTCAAAATATCACTTTTATTTTATTGATAAAATTTAAGTTTAAAGATGCAGCTTGTTTAACTGTAGGTCTGACTTCCTAATCCTGACTGCCAAAGTTAAATACTTATCTGCCAGTCTCAGGAGGTGACATAGCTGTCTCTTTCAAAAGCCAGTTCCCTTTACATCACAGCCGGAAGCTGCAGAACACATACACACAGAGCTGTGTTTGTTTGGCTCATTACAAAAAAGAAGAGGTTAGGAAAGAAGAATACTTAACTAGTTCCTTATCATAACTTACCATCTGCCATAACTTTCAGTGACCCGGATGAAAATCCCGTAAAATCTAAGGTTTGATGTTCATTCGGCCCACCCATGTGGTAAAGCAGTTACCCTCTATAACATAGCTGTGCCAAACTGCCAAGGTCAAAAAGCTAAACCAAGAGCATTGTTCCCAGTGCTTAAAAGCCTCTTATTGTGACTGCCAGACACCCCATCTCACACGTTCTTTCCTCTGCAAAACTCCACTTCCTACTATCTCCCCCAAGCACCAGATACTGATAGTTGAGAAGGACAATGCATAACAGTTGTCTTTGCTACCCCATTCCCTCATGTTCTGAAGAAATTAAAAGATAAAAAAAGAGATAAAGGCAAATGGAAAGCAGACTATCACCTTTATCGCTGATGAAGTTGATTTTGAAGAAGGGGCTGAGGACTGAATCAACAATGCGCTTCCTAATAATTGAAATTCAGAATGAGCTCAGCCTGTCTACTCAGGCTGAACACAGAGCACAGACCTCTAAGGGCTCCACATGGCCAACAGGAAGGGCACCTGTTCCCCAGTCAGGCCAGGTCCTTAGAAAATCAGGAGGAATTGAAATCACGATGCAACATTTATTCTGCCCAAATTTATCAATCCAATCATCCCTACCTGCCTAGAAAAAGTGAATGAAGGGGGAAGGGAGAACCCAGAAGTGTTTACAAAAAAACAAAACAAAAAAACAAACAAATAAAAAAAACCCTCGTGATAGAATTAGGCAAGATATATTCACTAGCTGCAAGAATCCATTTAATTCAAAATTTTGAACCCATTGCCATGAATTGTTTTCCGCTATTGTCTTATAAGTTTCTGGAAGCAAATACTACTTATTTAGTGGTGAAGTACACATAGTGCTTAAGCAAGAAGGCAATAGAGACGCATGGCCCCAAATTTATCCCTGGCTCATTGGGAGACCTCAGTAAAGTCCTGGGATATGGGGCAACTAAAAACCGAGACCTGCAATACTCTCCACTCTGTTAGGTTTGTGCAGATAAAATGAATTAATCCATGTGAAATGCAAGCTGTTATCTGTGATATTTCTCCTTTTTATTTCTGTTGTTTTTGCTTTTTATTTGCCAAAATATTTATTTGCCAAAAGTTTATTTGATCTTTTTTTTTCAAAAAACTTCGCTATTTTTAAAATTTTTATTAATACTTGCCTTTTATCATTATTCACTTCTACTTTTATGTGTTTTTTTCTGTTTATCTTTCTTAAATTTATATGTTGAGTGCTCATGTCAATAATTTTACAGTCTTTCAAAAGTTTTTATTTTAAATAACTGCATTTAAGGTTATAAATTTTCCTCTAAACTACTATTTAGATTCACCCTGAAAGTTTTAATGTATTATAGTTTCATTGCTGTTCAGTTTTAAGTATGCCCCATTTTCTACTTCATTTTTTGACTCTTGAATTTCTCATAAACACGATTTTTAATTTCTAAACATATGAAGTTATTTTACATTTTGGTTTCTTGCTTTCTTTAACTCATTTCTAATTTTACCACTAAGCTCAGCGAGGGATTACCATTTATACTGTATTCTATGTATTGTGTTCTGTAAAATAAAATATTTCTAAATGAATGTTATTTTTTTCTGTTGTAAGTATTTTTATCTACCAATAGAGTTATCACCAATCTCAGGAGATTTATGAATAGATGTATAAACATATAGAATGTGTTCTCACAGCCTTAAATGTGAGTTCATCAAAACTATGTTGCTTATACTGCATATATTTTACCCAAATTACCAGATTTGCAGACAAAGCCATATGGTTTAAAAATATAACACAGCCTATGAGCATATTTCAAAAACAGATATTAGGCTGAATTTTCTAGCAGTTTGAAAGTAAAAACAAAATTAAGTACTTGTTATCCTTGGGTAAAGGCTATTTCAAATTGCTAACAGTGTATTTCCATTTATTTCCTCAAATCTTCATATTGAAGTGCTTAATAAAACATCTTCAATTAGTATTGAGTATAAGGAAATTTTAAAATATTTCTATTGTTAATATGTGCACCCAATGAGTATAAGAAAAGTAAACTTAATTTTAAGTTCTTGCGAGAAATATAAATAGAATATAAAAATGGAAAATCTAGAGTTTTCATGCTAATCATACTCTCCTTATAGAAGTACATTAGAGGTATAAAATCTTTACCATTTTATTTTCCTTTTTTATGAGATAGGATTAAACTCACCTTCATCAAAAGTAGTGTAAGAACAAATATATATACATTAAACAATCACTAATGATGTAAGCTGCTAAGTGTAAAGCTAATGAGTTTTACTGATTTATGTTTTTAATTCAAGTTTCTTGCCTAAGAGAATATAACATGATTTCACAAAATTATAGTGGAAAATAGATATTTCACCGGAAACCTTTTACACCATTTCAAGCATATTCTTTTTTTTGTTTTGTTTTAAAGAATTCCTTCAGGTTGTATATTCATGAGAAAACTTCAATAAGGGGGGATAAGAACTTTTCTCATGATATGATATTAACATGTTAATTTAGCAGAAAAGCAAACAAACATTGAATATGTAAAATGCATTTAGAAACAATTGGTGGAATTCATCTGCAAAACCCATTCATATAGTCTATCACTTTGTTTCATTTTCTTATTAAAGGGGTATATGAAACCTGGCAGGGTGTTTTACCTCCGAACCCGCTGATTTCCAGCATATCATTGCATGTGTTGAGTTTTGCAAACATCCATATCATCAGTGCCTCAGTTGAACATTTTTTCTATCATATTTGCCTATTTTGGTACTCAAATCCATGTAGATCCCTGGTTGCTTAGCTTGTAATCTCTTTTATTCTAAACTTCCAGAAAATCACCTGAAGCACCATTCCCAGCCCTCTTTTATGTACGTAAGGTAGCTGTAATTCCTAGTGGTTGTCATCTTTTCTAAATTATTCTTATTGATGTCTTTGTCTTGGAAAGAAATAATTTGTGACCCTCTTCAACATTCCATGAGCTACTCTGTTCACATAGATCTTAAAAGCAGCTCATCTCTATCATTCATTTCCACAATACTGTTTGGTCCCATTTATCTAGAGGTAAATGAGTATCTTTCTCGTATGCACAATCTACCCAACAATCAGAATGTGGTGTTCAAAGGGCAATGGTTGAGGACCCCAGCCAGCACTCTTCTACTTTTCAGGAAGCAGGACTCCTCTGCGGCAAGCAGGAGAAACTCTGGAAATACAGAATGATTTTGAGTACTGACATCACAGTCCTACTATTTCTCTGTCTCTGCTTTGAAATTCCCAACACCTCTGAATCTACACTTGTAAAATGAAGATAATATGTTCTTATATCAGGGGCACCTGGGTGGCTCAGTAGTTGAGCATCTGCCTTTGGCTCAGGTCATGATCCTGGGGTCCTGGGATCGAGTCCTGCATCAGGCTCTCCATGGGGAGCCTGCTTCTCCCTCTGCCTATGTCTCTGCTTCTCCCTGTGTCTCTCCTTAATAAATAAATAAAATCTTTTAAAAATATATGTTCTTGTATCAGAGCATCATGTAGTTAATAAAACAGTAAGCATTCCAGATATTTCAAACAAGATGAGCTTTAATTAAAAGCTCATAATTTTGTTAAATTATGTATTTAACAAAAGTACTGGTATGTCTACTTCTCAGATACACTTCTAAGCTTTCAGAGAATATGGAAATGTCATTACTGCCACTTATATTAGGAACTGCACAAAAACATTGTTTATTGGTCAGATGGCTAAAAGTACCAAATGAGGCTGATTCTCAGGAGAAGCCCATGCGCCATGTGTCTTCTCACCTCTGATGACAGAGAATAATGGAGTTTTTTTCTTATCTTCACTCTTCCGTTCATCTACTGAAGAACATTTGAGTTGTTTCCAGTTTTTTGGCAATTGTGAATTGAGCTGTTATAAACATTCATATAATAGGTTTTTGTGGGAATGCAAGTTTTTATTATTATCAGACTCAGAGGTGGATTTCTGGGTCATGAAGTAAATGTACACTTAACTTTATAAAAACTTTGAAGCTCTTTTCCAAATAGCTGTACCATTTTGCATACTCACTAGTAATGTATGAGAGTTCCAAGTGCTCCATAGTCACATTAGTATACTGGTATCACTAGTATTTTTTTCTTAATTTTACTATTCTAATAGACATGTCGTGGTATCTTCAACTTTTTTTCATGGCAACTCCCCAAATATTTTGTAGCATCTTTTCTTTGCAGCTTTAAATGATAACATCTTACAAAGATAGTATCTTTATAGTTTTTTATTATAATTCTTACTTAGTACTTTATAAAATCAAATTAACCTATTCAAAAAATTGAACCTATTTTTTCAATTGAAGGGAGAAGATAGCTTAAGGACACTGTAGATAGCTCATAGCATAGAAATGATTATATTGATCTCTAGGAAATAACGAGAATAAGAGTACTTATGAGATTTTTTTGGAATCACATTCACTTTGAGATTTAATATGAATGACATGTTTCCTTTTAGAAAAAAATTAACAAATGCAAACTATCTTCTAAGTTTGCAATGACATGTCACCATGGACTAGAGTAAAAAAAAAAAAAAAAAAGGAATCTAAATATTCAAAAACCACAACAAAGTTGATGTCTTTCATGTTTTTATCCAGATATATAACATTGTATAGGGATAATCTTACAGATGAGTAATTTAATGACAGTAAATAATTCTTAAATATTTTTCTTTGCTTTCAAAAGTACCTCTTAAAAAGAATAATTTAGAAGCAAAAATAAAATTAATTGAAACTAAGTAATAGATGCATTGACAAAATCATAGATCTCAACTTTATTAAAATAATTACTAAGACTCATAGTCTACATAGGAGTTGAATGGATTTGAAACTCAAATTGGTTGCAAACAGGTGTTGATGCCATATGCTGGTAAAGGTCTCATCTGGTAAAGCTTCACATGTGTAAAAAGATAAAGCTGTGATCTGAAAAGAGATTAAGTGAAGGGCAATCAATACTCATTTTTGTTGTTGTTGTTGTTGTGGATTTTGAGAGAAATCTAGAAATAATTGAGTGTGTGGCACTAAAATCCTCAACTCTTCTTAGTCAATGAAAATCCAGTCAAGAGATCCAATCAGGGTGCTTTAATATATATATTAAGATAAAATATAAATAAATTCACAGAGTGGTAGACAGTCCACATATTTAAGGTAGCTAGTATCGAAGAGATTACTAAACTGTTTGGACCAGGGCTCTAGTGATAAGGAAAGTCATTTTAAATATCACTGGGCTCCTTACAATGCAAGATACAGAAGAAGGAAGGAGAAGGAGAAGGAGAAGGAGAAGGAGAAGGAGAAGGAGAAGGAGAAAGAGAAAGAAGAAGGAGAAGGGGAAGGGGAAGGAGAAGGAGAAAGAGAAGGAGAAGAAGGAGAAGAAAGGGGCAAAGAAGAAGAAAAAAACCTGCCTACTTATAGGCTTTTCCTTCACCTTTACAAAGTCAGTTCTTCCCTTTGAGTCAATAGAAAGAAATTCAGAAAAAAATGAGGCAATAAGAGCTGAGACCTGCACTGATTCCGATTACTATGCAAACGTTTTGTGACAATGAAGTATAAATGGTGTGTGTATGGGAGAGGTAGTACCCATGGTGGTTAAGCACAAAGTCTTTTGAGCAAGCCAGTCATGTAGGTCAGAATTCTGGCTCCGGCACTCACCACACACATGACCCCAGAGGGACCATTTAAGCATCACATAACTGAAAACCTCAGGTTTTTCATATGAGATGAAAGTTGCCAAATTAAAAAGCTGAGATGAGGATAAAATGAGAGAATTGTTATGAATTTCTTGGTGTATAGTAAGTGCTCTAGCACTATTAGCAGTTTTTATGGTGACATTTATTTTTCCTACAGATGCGAGACAATCTGTCAGGCTGGGTATTTCCCAGTTCCTTTTATTTCCTTACTGACAAGACTATTGTAGGATTCAAGTAAAAAATATAATATATATCAAGCAACCTGCTGAGCATATGTTATGCCAGCACATCTATACACAGCATACTAACCTGGTACAAATTATGAAGCACCATATGATCAAGATGAGCTAAAATCAGTAAATGGCTGCCACCTGAATGTTCTGTACAGTTGTGTATATTTTGTTTTGGTTTTGCAAACTTATTACAGTTGAACCTAAAACTCTTGAAGTTTGAGATTAGGTTCTATTTTTCATATTGCTGACAATGTTTCTCAAGTTAGTCTTTTTTCAATTTTCTTTCTTTTCAAGAATTTTTTTATCAAATACCTGCTTTCCAACTGTTCTCTGGTCTTAGCACCTGGTTTTGGATAGAAGTGACATTATATTTGTCCATAAACCATCACATTTGCAATACACCTAAAATATTCTTATTTTATATAGAAAATGGATATTTAATGGGAGAGATAAATGTAATGTGAAGATATCTTCACATTGGCCATGAATCAGACTTTTTGTCAGCTTATATTAAAGACCCTTCTATAGTAATACAACAGTCCACACTCTTGCATTGCAAGAGCAATATTCCACACTCAAATCAAGTATGATTTGATAACAGGAAGGTATGTTCATTCTCAAGTTTCAAATTTAGATAAATAAGTTACAGGAGATTGAACTAAAACTACAGGGATTCAAGGAGCAGGTTGTCTAACCTATTTCTGTTTAAAATAAACTTCAGTTAATACTCTTGGTTGTTATATTATTATATAATACATAATATATTAGATATGATATAATTTTTATAACTCTAACTTGGTTATTATCATTAAAATCAATAAAATTTTAGGAGCATTTGGCAATATGAATACATTTTATTAAAATATGTGTAACAGTAATGTAACTTATGGTATTATCTTTTAGAAAATTATTTTAAGATGGCTTAGCCACTATATTTTTCATCATTATATCATATTTCATTTGCCTTTCCATGTTTCTAGAGGATCTAAAACCAGATTCTGTTGCTGCATTTGTATGATAGTGCCTCTTCTCATAGAACGCTTGACTTGTACTTCAAATTGGCATTCCCCATCACTGGTTGCTATATGTAAGCAATTACAGGTGATGTTTTTAATGGTAAAAGTTTATGGCCCTAAACTAAGTAATGTCCTAATCTTACCCTGCCAATCATCTTTAACCATCACTCTTCCTCCCCTCCACCTCCCATCCCCAACACAAGGATCTAAGGAAGATATTTACAAGGAAGAATTGCTGAATAGGAATCAAAGCACCATATTAAAAAGCTATTCAAGTGTTGAAAACTTCAAAGCATATTATTATGCAATGCATACAAAGTTGGAACATAGGTGGTTCATGGATAAGAAAGGCTTTCTATTTACTGCTTTACTCAAATTTAAATCTTGCACACATCAGGCTTACTTGTGAGGGAAAAGAGAAACATAGACCATAGGTATGCATAGAAATTTCCTGAAAAACTATGTCTCTGGAAGAGGTTGAGATAGAAGTGAGGAGGTCCATAGTCCATGGTCCTTGCTGATTGCAGCCCTTATCTAGGTATGTTCATTGCATGGATGAAAAATGACCAATAGAGAGCAACATTTGGGTACTATGCTTTGAGCACAGTAATCCTACCTACTTAAGGTCATAGTTCCATCAGTATTTGACATTCTGGCCAAAGTGAGAATGTGTCTTCTCTTGAAATTGATTTCAGAAGGAAAATGTGGAAGTATTCTGGAGACATGAAAGCAAGAAGCCTCTTTCTTTGTGAATCATATTAGGAATATTGTCATTGTTTCTGAGTTACGGGTAATGTTTTTCTTACCTTCTATATTTTTAAAATTATTTTTAAAAGA
Source organism: Canis lupus baileyi (assembly GCF_048164855.1). NCBI lineage: Eukaryota > Metazoa > Chordata > Mammalia > Carnivora > Canidae > Canis > Canis lupus. Next base: position 18,088,899 of record NC_132844.1, on the reverse strand, counting down.
TAGGGTTTCTTATCAAGAGAAATTAAGTAACTAATTACATTTCTTAAGGCATATACTGCAAGCCAAAATTTTAGTGTGTTAGGTGTTTCCCATACTGATGAATGGGCCTGGCCTGGTTCAAACAGTTCTGGAACTCCTTAAGCATCTGCAGGGCAAAAAGACACCAAGAAGATACAAGCCTTTGCTATAAGAGGAGTTTTGTGGCAAACTTGGGTGTTATCTGTTATATAATAACTCTTACAATGGAACAGGTAAATAGTGTTCTGATATATCATCTGATTCAGGTTAATTTAGTCTCAAACTCTTCAACTAGTATGTATCATCAGCATTTAAATATTCCCATCAATCTCAGAATCTTCACTTTTTTTTTTTGCAAAAGGCTCAGATGTGAAAATGCAGTGTCCTACCTGAGAAAGGTGCTATGAAGGACTCACATTTGTGGATCCCACAGGGCTACATGGTTAAAATCCCATTCGTTCATGAGTTCTTGATATGCAGTTGACACCCAATGGTACTCTCCCATTGATACACCAAACTTAAAATGTCCATAAAGTAGGTAAAGAACTCAGAGGATGAAAAATACAGACTTGGAAGACTGAATGAAAAGAGGGGATGAAAACTACTTCCTGCTTAGCAAAGTATTAGAGAAAGCAACAATTGGTACTTAGCAGTAAAAGGTATTAAGGTTTTTACCTTTGGCAACTGGAAAATGTCTAAGAATGTGCAGACAAAACTTGAGAACATGCTAAACAAGTCATGGCTGCTGTATGACACTGCTCTGTGGGGGAGTTTTAGAATTTGGAAAGTGAAGGATAAGTAACAGTGACATAAGACAAGGGGCAGAGGAGGGGAGGTGGCATGTCAGGTGAGATGGAACTGAAAGAGTTCTCTTATCTATCCCCAGGAGTTGGTGTGTGCCGAATGTGAGTATGGGAGTGAGCTACTGATGTAGTGCAAAGCAGCTAGATTGTGTGTTAAAGGCATAATGGTTATGCATGGAGTGAAATTCCAGGAAAATTAGAATTGTTTGTGGTTTGCACAGAGAACAAGAGTACCCAAGTTCCTGAATGCAAAATTCATCATGTGCCAGTTTGCCAGTGGTTAAGGATGAAGTTAGCACATTTTAAAGACTGAGGTCACTTAGGGATTCTAGAAATCTATAGGCCATCCCTACAACTATAATAATTGATATAGTATATAACATTTATCCCCATTAAAAGTCTTATTAAAACTCTGATGTAAGCAAGTAATCAATCAATCAACAATAGAGAAAGTTTAGGTAAGCTATTTTCATGCATTTATCCTAAGATTAGAAAAAATATTAATAGTGTAAATTTTTTTTGATTTTATAATTAAAAATAGATTTAATAGGGGTGCCTGGGTGGCCCTATTATCTGCCTTCTGCTCAGGTCATGATCTGAGAGTCCCAGGATGGAGCCCTGCATCAGGCTCCCTGCTCAGTGGGGAATCTGCTCCTCCTTCTCCCTCTGTCCCTTCCCCCACTTATGCTCTCTCTAGTTCAATTGCTCACACTGTCTCTCTAAATAAGTAAATAAAATCTTTAAAAATAAATAAATAAATAAATAAAATTGATTTAAATAGTAAGTATTAATGAAGGTCATGGATTTTTTTCTTTGACTCCATTTACCCTAACAATTGCTTAAAATATGCTAATGACTGTTCAGATATTGATATATGTATATATTCCTTTTTAAATAAAAACTTGCTATAGAGGGCACCTGGGTGGCTTAGTGGTTGAGCATCTGCCTTTGGCTCGGGCCATGATCCCCGGGTCCTGGGATTGAGTCCCACCTCAGGCTCCCCACAGGAAGCCTGCTTCCCCCTCTGCCTCTGCCTATGTCTCTCTGTCTGTCATGAATAAAAAAATAAAATCTTAAAAAAAAAAAAAAAACTTGCCATAGAGAAAGAACAGTATAACATACAACAAACTTATGTTAATAGTTTTATGGAAAAAGTTAACTATAAATATTGTAAAGATAGGTCTTATAATCTTGCAGATTGGATTTCTTCAACGGAGACCAAATTCTTGATAGTCATTTATATTTAAACTTGGATGCTAATAAAATGCCTAAAGTTCATACTACTAGAGAAGACCATATGTCACTACTAAGAGCAAGATTGATCTGTAATTATACTACTATGTTGAATTTAGTATATGACTACAAATCTATTTTTCTCTTCAATTTTAACATGTTTTATGAAAAATAAGGAAAATCAAATACACAGTAAAGGAGGTAAAATAATTTTATTCTCTTAACACTACTCTCATTTGCTTGAGAAATGGCTTGAGTCGCTCTTGACTAAATCTCTACTATTAAAAATCTTAAAACCTTTCTGAAATTTAAATCATAGATGATAAATTATTTATAAGAATTAAAGACTTCTTTAATGATTTTCTCTCAAATTGCCAATGTCATAATTATAGATATTTAAAATACAAAATCTATAATAGTTTATACTTTTGTTATTTCCTTAAGGCATACCTTAATGCCTTTCAATATTTCCTTCCTTAGGCTTTTAGGTTCGTCATGCAGAATATCATTAATAAAGATAATTCCTTATAAAAGAACTCTACTTACTTTATGAATCCAGGATAATGAACTTTATGAAATCAGGATAAAACACAAATGAATTTTATTGTCTATTTTAATGTCAGCACAGTATCTTTGGTCTCTATAACATATGCATTGTGAAAAAAAAAATATGCAGCATATGCATTGTTGAACCCACACTCCCATATTCCATGAAAATTTTGTTTTGTTCTGGTCACCAGCCCACTCTCATTCTCTGACCTCTGATGAATACATAACCAAGGTTCTCATTTCTGTCAGACAGTTTTAATTTCTCAGGCTTAGAATTATTAAGTAATGATGAGTATGCAGGAAAATCAAAGCCCTCTAGGTATCATGTCACTGCATGGTAAAAAGAACAAATAAGAGTACTGATGATAATGTTTGAGTAGCCATATTTGGTTTTGTTTGAAGCCAGTGCTTTTCAGTTATAGAAGCCAATGAGTTTTCCTTTTTGCTTAAATCAATTTCAGTTGGTTTTTCAATGACATGCATCCAAAAGATTCCCAGTGAATATATTTAAAATATTTGATAAGCCTTTTATGATGGCAGGCACTTTGTGGAGCATTGAGAACCAAGTATGAATGATGGAGAATCAGTTCTCTAAAACAATGGTTCTTAATGACACTGTCCCAGGCATCCAGGTAATTTACAATAAGTGTAACATATTGGAAATAATTTATTAATGAGAGTAGTTTAGTTTTTTTATTTGTGCAAGATTTTTAGTACCTTAGTGTTAATTCAAGGATATTCCTATATACTATCATTAATTGGACTTATTTTTGATAACTTATGCCTGATAATACCCCACATGGATAAACAATCTAAACGATGAACATATGCTTGGATTTCTTTATAACATATGTGGAAGCAGCATTTATAATTATGTCCCGATATCCAGAAGATAAACAAAACATTCATAAATTCAGCTTGATTAAATTTTTTTAAATGCATGGCAAAAATTTTAAAAATTAAATTGCAAATTGAACGAAAATATTTGCTACTTACATCACAGAAAAAATACTAGTATATTTTAAAAAGAGTTATTAAAAATAAAGGAAAAATAACATGGAAGAATGATGAAAGCATATGAACAATTTATAGAAAAATCTATGAAAATGGTCCTTAAACATATGAAAAGGCACTCTATTTCACTAGGACTTCAAATTAAAACTATACTAAAATGCAAGTTCTTACCTGTCAAGAGTGGTAGAAAATTAGGTCCCTGAAAACATTGTATTGGCCTGACTTTGGAAAACTGAGATTGTTATAACTGCTAGTGGAAACAGATAATGGTAAAACCTCCTATGGAATACAATGTGGCAATACTTAACAAAATTTCATTTTGTGGTTATATTTAACAAAATTTAATTTCTACTTCTAAGGCTCCATCCTGTATATATACATGTATGTGTGTGTGTGTGTGTGCTGTATATATATATACAGGATATATACCCTGCTATAAGTATCTACAAATACACAATGGTATCTACATAAGGTTATTTATTGCAGCATTATTTTAAATAGCAAATTTTGACCAAAACTGAAACAGGAAGAAATAGAAAACTTGAATAGACTGATGACCAACAAAGAAATTGGATCAGTAATCAAAAGTCTCCCAAAGAATGACAGTTTAGGGGCAGATGGCTTCAGGGGAATTCTTCCAAACATTTAAAGAGCTAATAACCTATTCTCAATCTATCCCAAAAAACATAGGAATGGAAAAAACTACAGGCCAATATCCCTGATGACTATGAATGTAAAGATTCTCAACAAAATACTAGTAAATCAAATCCAACAGTACATTAAAAGAATCACTCACAACGGTCAAGTGGGATTTATTCCTGGGCTGCAAGGGTGACTCAATATTCACAAATCAATTAATATAATATACCACGTTAATATAGGAAAGGATAAGAACCATGTGATCCTTTCAATAGATGCAGAGAAAAGCATTTTACGAAGTAGAATATTGATTCATGATAAAAGCCCTCAATAAAGTAGAGTTAGAGGGAGTATACCTCAACATCATAAAGGCCGTATGTGAAAAACCCTCAGCTTATATCATCCTCAATGGGGAACAACTGGAGTTTTTCCTCTAGGGTCAGGAACAAGACAGGGAATGTCCACTCTCTCTCTTTTTTTGGGGGGGAGGGGAATGTCCACTCTCACTACTGTTATTTAACATAATACTGGAAGTCCTGGCCTCAGTAAGCAAAGAAATCAAAGGCATCCAATTCGTCAAGGATGAAGTCAAATTTTCACTATTTGCAGATGACATGATGCTCTATACAGAAAATCCAAAAAACTCCACCAAAAAAAAATTTGCTAAGACTGATACACAATTTCAGCAAAGTCACAGGATACAAAATCAATGTACAGAAATCTGTTGCATTCCTATACACCAATGGTGAAGCAAGTAGAAAGGAAAATCAATGAATCAATCTCATTTATAATTGTACCCCCCCAAAAAAAACCCTAAAATGCCTAGGAATAAACCTAACCAAAGAGGTAAAAGATCTGTACTCTGAAAACTATAGAACACTTATAAAAGAAGTTGAAGAGGACACAAAGCAATGGAAAAAAACATTCCATGCTCATGGATTGGAAGAATAAGTATTGTTAAAATGTCTATATTATCCAAAACAATCTACTCATTCAACGCAATCCCTATCAAAACACCACCAGCATCTTCCCCAGAGCTAGAAAAAGCAATCCTAGAATGTGTTTGGAACCACAAAAGACTCCGAACAGCCAAAGCGAACTTGAAAAAGAAAAACAAAGCTTAAGGTATCGTAATTCCAGACTGCAAGCCATATTACAAAGCTGTAGTCATCTAGACAGTATGGTACTGGCACAAAAAATGACACATAGATCAATAGAACAGAGTGGAAAAACCAGAAATGAACTCACAACTCTATGGTCAATTAATCTTCAACAAAGCAGGAAAGAATGTCCAATGGAAAAAAATCTCTTCAACAAATGATGTTGGGAAAACTGGACAGCAACACACAAAAGAGTGAAACTGGATCAGTTTCTTATACAAAAATAAATTCAAAATGGATAAAATACTTACATTTAAGATAGGGAAACATTAAAATCCTAGACAAGAACACAGGCAGTAACCTCTTTAATATTGGCCATAGGAACTTCTTTCTAGATATGTCTCCTGAGGCAAGGGAGACAAAAAAATAAACTTTTGGAGCTCATCAAAATAAAATGTGTCTTCACAGTGAAAGAAACAATCACCAAAACTGAAAGGCAACCTATGCAATGAGAGAAGATATTTGCAAATGACACATCTGATAAAGGTTAGTAGCCAATATATATAAATAACTTATGCAAATCAACACCCAAAAAATTAATAATCCAGTTAGAAAATGGGCAGAAGACATGAATAGACATTTTTCCAAAGGAGACATATAGATGGCTAACAGTCACATGGAAAGATGCTCAGCGTCACTCATCATCATGAAAATACAAACCAATACAATGAGATATCACCTCACCAGTGGGAATGAGTAAAATTAACACAGGAAGCAACAGGTTTTGGTGAGGATGCGGAGAAAGGGGAAACCTCTTACACTGTTGGTGGGAATACAAAGTGGTGCAGTTACTCTGGAAAACAGTATGAATGTTCCTCAAAAGTTAAAAATAGAACTATCCTACAATCCAGCAATTGCACTACTTTGGGTATTTACCCAAAAGATACAAAAATACTAATTGAAATGGATAAATGCACCCCAATGTTTATAGCAACATTATCAACAATAGCCAAATTATGGAAAGAGTCCAAATGTTTGTAAACTATTGAACGGATAAAGAAGATGTGGTACAGGACAGCCCGGGTGGCTCAGCGGTTTAGCGCCACCTTCAGCCCAGGGCCTGATCCTGGAGACCGAGGATCTAGTCCCACATCAGGCTCCCTGCATGGAGCCTGCTTCTCCCTCTGCCTGTGTCTCTGCCTCTCTTTCTCTCTCTCTCTGTCTCTCATGAATAAATAAATAAAATCTTAAAAAAAAAAAGAAGATGTGGCACAAAGGAATATTAGCCATAACAAAGAATGAAATCTTACCACTCGCCAAGAGGTGGATGTAGCTAGAAAGTATTATGCTAATTGAACTAAATTAGCTAGAGAAAGATAAATGCCATATTAGTTCACTCATGGAATTTAAGAAACAAAACAAATGAACAAAGGAAGGACAAAAAGGGGCAAGCCAAGAAACAGAGTCTTAGCCATAGAGAACAAACTAAAGGTTACCAGAGTGGAGACAGGCAGCAGAATGGGTTAAACACTTGATGAGTATTAAGGAGAGCACTTATGATAAGCACTGAGTGTACTCGTAAGTGATGAATCACTAAATTCTACACTTGACAATAAATAAATAAACAAATAAATAAATAGCAAATTTTGAATAGAAACCAAATAAATGCCCATCCATAGAAGACAGACTACATAATTTATGGAATAGCCACATAATGGAGTACTATCAAGTCATTTAATAGAAAGATAATTAGCTATAAACTTATATGGATAATGGGATACATTATCAAGAGTGCATACTTGGGGCACCTGGGTGGCAGTTGGTTAAGACTCTGACTCTTGCTTTTGGCTCAGGTTATGATCCCAGGGTCATGAGATTGAGCCCCAAATTGGGCTCCATGATGTCATGGAGTCTGCTTGAGTTTCTTTCCCTCGGCCCTCCCCTCACTTGTGCACACTCTGTCTTTCTCTAAAATAAATACATAAATATTTTAAAGATGTGTATAGCACTCTTTACATAAGAATATATGAGAATTATATGTATATTTTATTTATTCTTTAAAGATTTTATTTATTTATTCATGCGAGACACAGAGAGAGAGAGGCAGAGACACAGGCAGAGGGAGAAGCAGGCTTTATGCAGGAAGCCTAATGTGGGACTCAATACCAGAACTCTGGGATCACACCCTGCGCCAAAGGCAGACACTCAAACGCTGAGCCACCCAGGCGTCCCTATATGTATATTTTAATTTATAGCTTATAAATTGTATTTATAATTAATTATATTATTTGTTTTGTAATTATTTAATTATATTATTTATAATTATTAAAATGTATTATATATTTCTATTAAAATTTCATGTATATTTCTATTATATATATAAATTGTAGTGTACAATATATTACATATACATACAGAGAATAAACAGAAAATAATGAAAGTGGTTAATTTCAAGGTGAGTATGAAGACGATGGAAAGGATAAAGGGATAGAGGCAAGCTCTTCTTCATAGATGAATGGCAGCTAATAAATGTGGAGGGAATAATAGCATTTTAAAAATAAACATTTTTAATCTCTAATGTAAAAATTGATCAATTTTTACCAATAGAGGCTAAAACCACTGTGTGAAGAGCTGTTGGAAAACACGATAGTCTTATCTCTTCAAGATGTAACACAAGAGATTAATTATTAATTACCAAAAGGAAAAAATGGTTCTTGGCAATTGAAGGATTCGGTGGTCAAATTTTGTGTCATCAATGAAGGACAACCTAATAAAATGCTATTATTAATAGAAACATAAGAAATATATATAACACCTACATACTATTCTTGACATAATCATTAATCTGAATCTATTCATGTGGAAACGAGAAAATAAGAATCAGATGTGTTCTAAAACCAAAGGCCTGGAATCATAAAATACAAAAAGTGAACAAACAAATCAGAGACAGTTCAATATTGAAAGAAACAGAAGCGATAAAGCCAAATATAATTTTCTGACTACAAATTAATCCTGTAATTTTATTAAAAGAAAATTTTAAAGACATTTTAAGAATAACTAGGATATATGAATATGATAGTATATTAAGTAATATTTTTAAATTGGTGTTGATTTTTTTAGATCTGATATTGGAATAGTGGTTATATGGAAGATATGTGTATTCCTTTTTCTAAACGTTTACATTCTTAAGAGACTCATGCCAATATATTTATTAGATAAATTATGAAATGATTATAAATTACTTTTTAATTGTTCAGCAAAAGAAAAAATGTACATATATTTAGAAAATGAAAACAAATTTGGAAAAACATTGATATATAAATCTAGCTAGGTACAGATTGCATAGATACCTATTGTACAATTCCTCCAACTTTTCTATAGGTTTGACATTTTTCAAAAATAGAAATGTATAAAAGTAGCAAAACTTGTATTGGAATTGCTAACTTCACAGTATAGCCCTTTTCTAAAAATTGAAATATAAAATAAAGATCATTTGTCTGGTGAATCTATATCAAAGATTTTTTCAAATCTCCACCCAACACCTATCCTGCCATTAGCTGAAATCCCTGTACAGGACATGGTTGCAAAGTTGAAATTTAAATTGAGAGACATCATGAAAATTAAAACACTTCTGGGGATCCCTGGGTGGCGCAGCAGTTTGGCGCCTGCCTTTGGCCTAGAGCGCGATCCTGGAGACCCGGGATCAAGTCCCACGTTGGGCTTTCGGTGCATGGAGCCTGCTTCTCCCTCTGCCTGTGTCTCTGCCTCTCTCTCTCTCTCTCTCTCTGTGTGTGACTATCATCAATAAATAAAAAATTTTAAAAAAAAGTTTACAAAAATAAAAATAAAATAAAATAAAACACTTCTAAACTATTTTCTTAATGGTTTTGCTCAAATATAGATGTTAAGAGAAAGTCTAATGGCAAAATATTCATCTCCCAAATGCCTCAACTTCCCTGAGGAGCCCTGTATCTTTCAGGGATTGGAGTTACAAGAAAAAGAAAAACAAAGGTCAAACACCAGGCATAACTAGATATTGAGGAGTCATATGACATTATCAGAATTTGGTCTTGCCCCCTCCATCTCTTAGCTTTGCTTCCCTTTGTATTGGTGGGGTTGTCAGGCTAGCTTTCCACTCATGCTGACCAGGTATATGCTAGCAATTCGAGTCTAACTCCTATCCTCTCTTAATTCAATAGCTTGAGGTAGTTGCCCTGTCTGCTCTAACTGTTCTCTTTTGGATCAGCTACCAGTTCTGAAGAAAAGACCGTGGCCCAGGGCACTTGAGCCTGAGTCACTGGTCTCACATTCTCCAAATATGAGAGGAGTACCATCACAAGTGGCACTTAGGCTACTTGAACTGAAAGAACAGAGAATGTTTTCTGACACAAAATTAGAATTTTCTTAAAATAAAAAGTGGGAATGAATGCTGGTCGAGCAAAACCAGCAGTTGGCAGTACCAGTGCCACAACTATATCTGAATCCCTGGATTTTATACTTTCTTTTTTCTTCACACTTTGTGATTTTAAAGAAGTTACATGAACAATTTCTGGAAATTTTAATCTCCTCTTCTTTTTTTAATTTTTTTTTTTTTTAGGATTTTATTTATTTATTCATGAGAGACACAGAGAGAGAGGCAGAGACATAGGCAGAGGGAGAAGCAAGCTCCATGCAGGGAGCCTGATGTGGGACTCAATCCCAGGACTCCGGGATCAGGATCTGAGCTGAAGGGAGATGCTCAACCACTGAGCTACCCAGGCATCCCTAATCTTCTCTTCTAATAAGTGTTTATATATGTGTCTATATAAGTGTTTATATAAATATATAATTTTTGTAAAATGAACTATCTTTGATTACAATTTTCTTGATTTCACATCCATCTTTATTGAAGTGAGCACATTTGATACTGAGTATAGTTCATTATAAATCTTTTCTGTATTAATTTTTTCTCATAATTTTTTGTGCTCCTCAATTTCTAGTTATATTTCTACAAAGTTAAATTCATATTAAGGGTGAGGTACTAACCTCCAAAGCAAAGAGATTCTGATTCAATGATGATTCATTTCTAATAGAGAATAAAGTTGTCACAAGAATACATTAATTTTCTGTAGCATAAGGTACCTTTTACTCTAGTACAAAGTATATCCGTCACTTTTGCCCTTCATTAGTGAGATAAAATATTTTTTGGTGAATGCAAAAGAGCACCACCTTATAAACTATCACATTTCTACACAATATAAAATGAACTTAAAATAGAGAAATCATTTTGTAAATATGAGCTTTATACTCCTTTTATTAAGGGTTGAAAAAATGTGCTTAAGAATTCATTATGATAAATTCCAAAGATAAAGAGAAGATCCTTAAAGCAGCAAGAGACAAGAAAGCCCTGACTTTTATGGGGAGGAGTATTAGGGTAACAGCAGACCTCTCCACAGAGACCTGGCAGGCCAGAAAGGGCTGGCAGGATATATTCAGGGTCCTAAATGAGAAGAACATGCAACCAAGAATACTTTATCCAGCAAGGCTCTCATTCAAAATGGAAGGAGAGATAAAGAGCTTCCAAGACAGGCAGCAACTAAAAGAATATGTGACCTCCAAACCAGCTCTGCAAGAAATTTTAAGGGGGACTCTTAAAATTCCCCTTTAAGAAGAAGTTCAGTGGAACATTCCACAAAAACAAGGACTGAATAGATATCATGATGACACTAAACTCATATCTCTCAATAGTAACTCTGAATGTGAACGGGCTTAATGACCCCATCAAAAGGCGCAGGGTTTCAGACTGGATAAAAAAGCAGGACCCATCTATTTGCTGTGTACAAGAGACTCATTTTAGACAGAAGGACACCTACAGCCTGAAAATAAAAGGTTGGAGAACCATTTACCATTCGAATGGTCCTCAAAAGAAAGCAGAGGTAGCCATCCTTATATCAGATAAACTAAAATTTACCCCGAAGACTGTAGTGAGAGTTGAAGAGGGACACTATCTCATACTTAAAGGATCTATCCAACAAGAGGACTTAACAATCCTCAATATATATGCCCCGAATGTGGGAGCTGCCAAATATTTAAACCAATTAATAACCAAAGTGAAGAAATACTTAGATAATAATACACTTATACTTGGTGACTTCAATCTAGCTCTTTCTATACTCGATAGGTCTTCTAAGCACAACATCTCCAAAGAAACGAGAGCTTTAAATGATACACCGGACCAGATGGATTTCACAGATATCTACAGAACTTTACATCCAAACTCAACTGAATACACATTCTTCTCAAGTGCACATGGAACTTTCTCCAGAATAGACCACATACTGGGTCACAAATTGGGTCTGAACCGATACCAAAAGATTGGGATCATCCCCTACATATTCTCAGACCATAGTGCCTTGAAATTAGAACTAAATCATAACAAGAAGTTTGGAAGGACCTCAAACACGTGGAGGTTAAGGACCATCCTGCTAAAATATGAAAGGGTCAACCAGGAAATTAAGGAAGAATTAAAAAGATTCATGGAAACTAATGAGAATGAAGATACAACCGTTCAAAATCTTTGGGATGCAGCAAAAGCAGTCCTAAGGGGGAAATACATCGCAATACAAGCATCCATTCAAAAACTGGAAAGAACTCAAATACAAAAGCTAACCTTACACATAAAGGAGCTAGAGAAAAAAACAGCGATGGACCCCACGCCCAGCAGAAGAAGAGAGTTAATTAAAATTCGAGCAGAACTCAATGAAATCAAGACCAGAAGAACTGTGGAACAGATCAACAGAACCAGGAGTTGGTTCTTTGAAAGAATTAATAAAATAGATAAACCATTAGCCAGCCTTATTAAAAAGAAGAGAGAGAAGACTCAAATTAATAAAATCATGAATGAGGGATCCCTGGGTGGCGCAGCGGTTTGGCGCCTGCCTTTGGCCCAGGGCGCGATCCTGGAGACCCGGGATCGAATCCCACATCAGGCTCCCGGTGCATGGAGCCTGCTTCTCCCTCTGCCTGTGTCTCTGCCTCTCTCTCTCTCTGTGACTATCATAAATAAATAAAAAAAAATTAAAAAAAAATATTTAAAAAATAAAATCATGAATGAGAAAGGAGAGACCACTACCAACATCAAAGAAATACAAACGATTTTAAAAACATATTATGAACAGCTATACGCCAATAAATTATGCAATCTAGAAGAAATGGATGCATTCCTGGAAAGCCACAAACTACCAAAACTGGAACAGGAAGAAATAGAAAACCTGAACAGGCCAATAACCAGGGAGGAAATTGAAGCAGTCATCAAAAACCTCCCAGGACACAAGAGTCCAGGGCCAGATGGCTTCCCAGGGGAATTCTATCAAACGTTTAAAGAAGAAATCATACCTATTCTACTAAAGCTGTTTGGAAAGATAGAAAGAGATGGAGTACTTCCAAATTCGTTCTACGAGGCCAGCATCACCTTAATTCCAAAACCAGACAAAGACCCCACCAAAAAGGAGAATTATAGACCAATATCCCTGATGAACATGGATGCAAAAATTCTCAACAAGATACTAGCCAATAGGATCCAACAGCACATTAAGAAAACTATTCACCACGACCAAGTAAGATTTATCCCCGGGACACAAGGCTGGTTCAACACTTGTAAAACACTCAATGTGATTCGTTATATCAGCAAGAGAAAAACCAAGAACCATATGATCCTCTCATTAGATGTAGAGAAAGCATTTGACAAAATACAGCATCCATTCCTGATCAAAACTCCAGAGTGTAGGGGTAGAGGGAACTTTCCTCGACATCTTAAAAGCCATCTACAAAAAGCCCACAGCAAATATCATTCTCAATGGGGAAGCACTGGGAGCCTTTCCCCTAAGATCAGGAACAAAACAGGGATGTCCACTCTCACCACTGCTATTCAACATAGTATTGGAAGTCCTAGCCTCAGCAGTCAGACAACAAAAATACATTAAAGGCATTCAAATTGGCAAAGAAGAAGTCAAACTCTCCCTCTTCACCAATGGCATGATACTCTACATAGAAAACCCAAAAGCCTCCACCCCAAGATTGCTAGAACTCATACAGCAATTTGGTAGCGTGGCAGGATACAAAATCAATGCCCAGAAATCAATGGCATTTCTATACACTAACAATGAGACTGAAGAAAGAGAAATTAAGGAGTCAATCCCATTTACAATTGCACCCAAAAGCATAAGATACCTAGGAATAAACCTCACCAAAGAGGTAAAGGATCTATACCCTCAAAACTATAGAACACTTCTGAAGGAAATTGAGGAAGACAGAAAGAGATGGAAAAATATTCCATGCTCATGGATTGGCAGAATTAATATTGTGAAAATGTCAATGTTACTCAGGGCAATTTACACGTTTAATGCAATCCCTATCAAAATACCATGGACTTTCTTCAGAGAGTTAGAACAAATTATTTTAAGATTTGTGTGGAATCAGAAAGGATCCCAAATAGCCAGGGGAATTTTAAAAAAGAAAACCATATCTAGAGGCATCACAATGCCAGATTTCAGGTTGTACTACAAAGCTGTGGTCATCAAGACAGTGTGGTACTGGCATAAAAACAGACACATAGATCAGTGGAACAGAATAGAGAACCCAGAAGTGTACCCTGAACTTTATGGTCAACTAATATTCGACAAAGGAGGAAAGACTATCCACTGGAAAAAAGACAGTCTCTTCAATAAATGGTGCTGGGAAAATTAGACATCCACATGCAGAAGAATGAAACTAGACCTCTCTCGTTCACCATACACAAAGATAAACTCAAAATGGATAAAGATCTAAATGTGAGACAAGATTCCATCAGAATCCTAGAGAAGAACACAGGCAACACCCTTTTTGAACTCGGCCACAGTAACTTCTTGCAAGATACATATACGAAGGCAAAAGAAACAAAAGCAAAAATGAACTATTGGGACTTCATCAAGATAAGAAGCTTTTGCACAGCAAAGGATACAGTCAACAAAACTCAAAGACAACCTACAGAATGGGAGAAGATATTTGCAAATGACATATCAGATAAAGGGCTAGTTTCCAAGATCTATAAAGAACTTCTTAAACTCAACACCAAAGAAACAAACAATCCAATTATGAAATGGGCAAAAGACATGAAGAGAAATCTCACAGAGGAAGACATAGACACGGCCAACATGCACATGAGAAAATGCTCTGCATCACTTGCCATCAGGGAAATACAAATCAAAACCACAATGAGATACCACCTCACACCAGTGAGAATGGGGAAAATTAACAAGGCAGGAAACAACAAATGTTGGAGAGGATGCGGAGAAAAGGGAATCCTCTTACACTGTTGGTGGGAATGTGAAATGGTGCAGCCACTCTGGAAAACTGTGTGGAGGTTCCTCAAAGAGTTAAAAATAGACCTGCCCTATGACCCAGCAATTGCACTGCTGGGGATTTACCCCAAAGATTCAGATGCAATGAAACGCCGGGACACCTGCACCCCAATGTTTCTAGCAGCAATGTCCACAATAGCCAAACTGTGGAAGGAGCCTTGGTGTCCATCGAAAGATGAATGGATAAAGAAGATGTGGTCTATGTATACAATGGAATATTACTCAGCCATTAGAAACGACAAATACCCACCATTTGCTTCAACTTGGATGGAACTGGAGGGTATTATGCTGAGTGAAGTAAGTCAATCGGAGAAGGACAAACAGTGTATGTTCTCATTCATTTGGGGAATATAAATAATCGTGAAAGGGAATAGAAGGGAAGGGAGAAGAAATGTGTGGGAAATATCAGAAAGGGAGACAGAACATGAAGACTCCTAACTCTGGGAAACGAACTAGGGGTGGGGGAAGGGGAGGAGGGTGGGGGGTGGGGCTGAGTGGGTGACGGGCACTGAGGGGGACACTTGACGGGATGAGCACTGGGTGTTATTCTGTATGTTGGTAAATTGAACACCAATAAAAATTATTTTATTAAAAAAATTTAAAAAAAGAATTCATTATGATTTTCAATGACATATATATACTAAGTACTGATCCTTTCATCCTTCTGAATCTTTTGTTTTACAGAAGTATATCAAGCAACTTTTCCTTCAGCACAAGATAATCCTATAATCTCAAAAGATTATAATACCATTTAGTTTCACTCATGTTACATGAATGTTGAGGGCCAGTTTCAGCTTGGTTGGAATTTGTTGGATTTGGTTGGTTGCCGCTGAGGTCTATCTGCTTGGCTTTGCTCCATGTGTTTTCTTATTCCAGGACTAACCACCACCACAACATACTATTGTAATGACAGAAGCAGAAGTAGAAGGTTATTGACAGAGATTTGCAATACTTCTAACAGCTTTTGATAAGATGTGACATCTGTTGTACCTATTCACATTCCATTGGCCAAAACAGTCAATGTCAGAGCTTACCATCATTGAGGCTTGGAATTGTACTTCCTGCATGAGTGGGGATAGCTGTAAGTAAGTGGGTTGTGAATATCTGATGACTAATATTATTATCTACCATGGGAGATAACCAGGAAGCTGAATTATTCTATTAGGGGTAGAGTAGATAGGCAACTATTCACCTACCTATTAATTTACATACACATTATTTGAATGTCCACTGTGGATCAGGTCCTTTTAAGCACTCCTTTGTGACATGAATAGAAAACACTAGAAAGAAATAATGAAACGTACAAAATTTTCACTATTAAGGTATTTTTTTATTTTTTAATGTCAGGGGTTGGCAAACATTTTTTTTAAGTGACCAGATGTCAAATACTTTAGAGTTTGTAGGTCACATATGGTCTCTGTGGTGGCATCTTCCTTCTTCTTTTCCTACCTCCTCCTTTTTATCCTTTTTGTTTTTTTAACAATTCTTTAAAGATAAGGGGAAAAAATTTTCGCTCTCCAATTGCAAAAAAAAATGGACCCTTAGCCAATTTGGCCCACGTGGCAGAGCCTGCTTTTAGGATAATACAACAGGCATCTCATATAAAGCTATTCACATTAGATAAAATGTCATATTTCAAATAAGGTCATATACTCTAGTTTGATTAACCTATAAATACATAAGTAAATGCTCTTTTAGTTTCCATAAACCTAATAAGAACAACACAGTTGACCCTTCAACAATGTCGGGGTTAGGGGCCCTGACCTGCCACATGGTTGGAAATTCACATATATCCTTTGGCTTTCCAAAAACCTATTAATAGCCTACTATTGACTAGAAGCCTTGCTGATAACATAACAGTTGATTAATACATATACTGTATGTTATATATGTATTAAATATTGTATTCTTACAATAAAGCAAACTAGAGAAAAGACAATGTTATTAAGAAAATCACAAGAAAGAGAAAATACATTTACAGTACTGTAGTGAATTTATTGAAAAAAAATCCACATATAAGTGAACCCTCACAATTTGAACCAGTGTCGTTCAAGAGTCAACTGTATCAAAAAGTACTTATGACAGCGTTTATGCAATTATGACAAATACATTTCCCTTTGTTGATCAGGGAACACATTTTGTGCATTTACAGATTTGAGCTTTTAGCCCAGGTTGGGTGATAGCTGGAATTTTCTTAAAAAAATAGTAAGCCCATCATTGGTTTTGTGGAACTTAGAATTCTGAAACTCTAATTGCCTTTTGTAGTCCACCCACTACTGTGTACTTTCTAGTACCCTCAGATTGTTGCTCTAAGCCTTCTGTCCAGGATTTAAATTTGCATCAATGGAAGGAACTGGGCAGAGTGTAGTTTCCTCAGGATCTGAGCTCCAAGTCACTCAAAAATTTTAAATGAGCATAGATTAGAGTGAAAGGAAGGGTGGTAGAGGTGAGGATAGTGAAGGGTAAGTTAGAAATGATAGTACAATTCCAAGCAGGAGGTCACAGGAGAAAAGCACCTGTGTAGTAAGGGGAACACAATGTACTGATATACCGCAGGGTTTTCAGTGATTGATGTGTCCTAATGTGTTGACTGGAAAAATAGAACCTCAGAACCTGAAAGAGTACATTTCAGAACATTATCTGGGCAATGATTCTAGTACAATAAATGTTTCTCCTAGTGAACATCGTTAGAGCTCCAACACAATCCATTGCTGCCCATAAAATTTGATGTAAAGTCAAATATAGTGGCAGAGGATTTTAGTCATATTCTTCACTCTATTTGGTATCCCTTATTATATAAATAGAACAACAAACATAGTATGTGTTATGAGGACAGAAGAAAGGAAAAAAAGGAATAGTGACTTTAAAAAGCCCAAGCCAACTAACATGAAAAGAACACATGTTAAAATGAGTAAGTAATAACATTAAGCAAAATATAAAATTTGAGGATTATAAAACTGACAATATTTTTTCATCAATATTGTCCAGTAATGTCAATGCATCTCATTTGAAAGTGATCACCTTTCAATTTGAAAATTTCTCAGTAACTGGCACCTTGCTATTGAGAAAACTAGTAAATTCTGTGTCAAAATTTGTCTATGTCAAAGTCTTCCCTGTTCTTGACCTTCTCTTAGTTCTTCTATGTGAGTTGGAGCTTATAGGCTAGCAATGCCTTTTTCAATGTTCCTGTATTAAAACAGCTGTGGCAATTTTCCCAAGCAAAATCATTTCCTTCTTGCATCCCCATGCAAATCCAGTGTGAAATTTAACAAGAGGAAGAGACCTCAAAGAGCACACAGAGAAGCTAGCACAGCTTCAGTTTGCATGGACTCTTAGATTCTACTTAACAGTATGCCTGCAAAAAAAAAAAAAAAAAAAAAAAAAAAAGCTACTATTTTAGTCAGATATCCAATGCAAATATAGGTAATAAAAATAAGTATTCTTGAAAGAGGATTTGAATTGATATAAACTACTAAAATTTTATCTAGATAAGCAGTATGTTATGGGGACACTTTAGAGATGGTTTCCTAAGAATTTCATTCAAACTTAATCTATTTATGATAGCAGTGAGATGTATAAACATGGTTCTAGGAGCAAGTGTTTAAAAATCTGGTATCTGTGAGATCCTTAAAAAATCAAAGATACACTAAATATAAGAAAAACTGCCAGATGTTGCAAATTTTGACACTGATAAACATGGTGCAGTCTGAAAAACAACTGGAGGTGTCAGGCTCCCTGTATTCAGTGATTCTGTTCTTTCTCTGATGTGATTCATATGTGGTGATTATCACAGAGCCTAGATGCTGGCTCTATAGCTATTGCCCAGAGTTGCACCTTTTCTCTGCATCCTCTACTTTGTGCAATGAGTTTGAAACCACTGAGGTCTTACTATGTTTTTTTTTATTATTATTATTAGTCAATAGTGTAATAAAATGGGCTCTGAAGATGATGAATCAAATTTAACTGAGAGGCAAAGATATTTTTTTTTTCCTGAGGCAATGTTAACATTCTGTCTAAGTACAAGCAAGAGAACTTGGTGACTATTTAGAACGCAAGTTGAGGCACCTTCCAAGAGATTAAACAGACTCTAATGATGACGGCATTCCAAGATGTAAACCTACATGATAGATCTTGAGAATAAGAATTTTTTCTTATTCTTCTTATACAAAAAGATAGAAAAACTACTTGTATCTTTACCTCATGAGGTGGGTGTTTGAGAGCCAGATGACTTACATGTGAGAATGGAGAAAAACAATAATAAATGAAATAGCACAAGACCAGAGATCTCAAGCAGTCAACCAATATCATAATTGGAGGAATCAAGAAAAGATTATTTTTGGGGCACATACTGGAGTATATTGAATTTTTAATATTATAGCCTGTCTCAAGCATACAAATTTAACAAATCCTGGGTAAAGAGATGCCCAGGGGAAGTTTGAGGCTGAACACAGTCATAATTCAATAGATTGACTTCCCTGCACATACTTCCCAGGACACATGAAATGTGGCACACGTGAGGAGGTGAATTAGATTTGTTAAGTCAATCAGCAATTATTTACTAATTACATATACTTTTAGTAAATGGATGACAGGATTGGGAATTAGGAGAAAGAATAGGAAAACTGCTTACAGTCTTTAACCAACACTTTGATTTGAGAGTTAAGACATACACACAAGAGACAGTAGCATCCTATTAATAGAAAAAAGTACTCCTGTACAAATGAAAACATAAGTTTCTTATTAAGGGCAAGGATCATGTCTTTTTGTGAATATTATCGCTCCAGTGCTAATCCTTATTAGGTGACTAATAAATATTCTTTGAATAAGGTGGAGCACAAAACCGGCTGAATTAGAGTAAAATTATTTTTGGCTAGTTCTTCAAGAAGTAATGGTATTATTTGATAAAAAAAAAAATGGAAGAGAAATTCATGTGGGAGAAATTGCTGGAAAATAAAAAGCAAATAAAGTATAACTTTTAAATTGCAATGTCTAAAAAATATAACGTAGGCCACTAACTTTAAATTCAGGACCATAGGCAAAGAGAGATATCATATTTCTTTAAATGACTAAAGAAATATAAATACTAAGGAAGATCTATGTAGTCTAAATTTTAACACGAATGACAGAAGATAGAAAAACCACTTGTATTGCTCTTGAAAATATTCTAGCACTAGTTAAAGAGGGACTAGTGTAGATGATCAGAAAGGACTACAATGATCAGTATATGAGAACTGACTTACATAAAATTGAGAAAAGCAATAAAAATAAATAATACTAGACCAGAAATCCCAAGCAGTCAATCAAGATCATATCTAAAGGATGCAAGGAAAGAGGTGCTATATAGAATGAGGAGATTGCTGGGACAAGACAACACCCTGAATTTTTAAAATTACAGCTTGTTTCAAGCATGGATTTAACAAATACTATAATTTTTCAACTTGTGTTGAAAACACAAGCACATACTTCTCTTTCAAAGAAATAAAATACACATGCCTTTAAACCCCCTATATTCCATTTATTTCTCCCCATGGTAAAAGGAAAGCACTAAAGTTGGTTTATGTTTACAGTCTGTGTTTTTGTACCTATTGCTGTTGACTAATTATCACAAACTCTGTGGCTTAAAATAGCACAAATTTATTATCTCACAATTTCTTCCTATAATATGTCTGAGCACAGTGTGAGTGGATCCTCTGCTCAGGCTCTTATCAGGTTATCTGCTTGTGGGTCAAAGATAGTTTTCATTGAGAGATTGGCATCTTCCAAGTTGACTGGTTCTGGCAACGTTCGTTCCCTTTGATTTCAGGAATGAGGTCCCTGGCTTTCTAGCAGCTATTGCTGGGTCTACTCTCAGCTTCCAGAGGCTCCCTGCAGTTCCTTGCCATGTGGCCCCAGATGGCTGATTTTCTCGGACCCAGAGTGCATCTCTCTTATTTCTGTAACCAGTGGGAGGAAACTATGCTTTTAAAAGAGTCTCCTGGTTAGGTAAAGACCACCAAGGCTATTGTTTCATTTGCTAAAGAAGTTAACATAATTATGGGAGTGATATCTTGTCATAGTGATGGGTTCCACCCACATTCAGAGAAGAAGCAATTATTTAAGACAAACGGTCATTGTGAGTCATTCTAGAATTCTGCTTCCCACACTAAGTGAAATGAATCTATTGTTCTAACAATCAAGACAATTTTTCCTGTAGGCTTGAAGCAACTACCATTATGTGGTTAAGAAAATTCACTTTTAGTCCTAGTTTACTAATATTTCTTACCTCTAACAAGTGTTGCATTTTACCAGTTAATATTCCTTTTTCTTTACATAGAGCCTATATAGAGGTTAAACCAATATTGACCCATCATAAGTTACCAGCCTGAGTGTTAACTAGTCCTTAAATAAGTACATGTCCAACACCACTGTATAAGTGAAGTCCATAATATGAATTATCAGAGGAACTCCCCTTCCCCTTCACTGACAGTATAACCCAGTTGATGAAGAATTTTTTTGCCACTACACCTTTTCACAGATAACACAGCTTTTCAAGAGTCCTAGTTCATGCAGTGGTTTTATTTATTTATTTATTTATTTATGATAGTCACACAGAGAGAGAGAGGCAGAGACATAGGCAGAGGGAGAAGCAGTCTCCATGCACCGGGAGCCCGACGTGGGATTCGATCCCGGGTCTCCAGGATCCTGCCCTGGGCCAAAGGCAGGCGCTAAACCGCTGCGCCACCCAGGGATCCCAGTGGTTTCACTTCTAACTCCCAAACTTATGTAAACTCAAAGCATCATTTCTTACCTTCATATGAAAGTTAAGTTTTTTGGTTACCAAGACTGGCAAATCAAACCAGGGTATCAATATTTCATGCTTAAACTACTTTTAAGCTTTCTGTTGCTCTTTGGCCCATTTTCCCAACTTTTTTGTCAGCCAGCTAGGCACTTTCATTTAAATTTTATTTTTTTTTTACTTAAAAAATTAACATTTTAAAATTTAAAAATAAATTTGAAATTACATTTTCTCCATCCTGTATCCATATCTTTCTAGCATGAGTATTTGAGGATTATCCATTCAGCCACATTAACCAGAACTAACATCTTTTCTCAGTTACATAAATGTCAATTATCAGAAGTCGGCTAATCTTCAAAGTAAAATGCATACTAAGGCAACTGGAAATATGAAACTACACTTATTGTAAAAGATCAGAGCTAAAGATGAAAATTAAGAATAATTATTAACCTTAAGAGTCAATAAATACATCCAGGGAAATTAGTAAAAAGTAGACTGAGGGCCAAGAACTACAGTTTTAGGAAACGTAAAAGTGTGTTCACCAAATAATATTGCAGGGTTAGCATAATGGTCAGAGAAATAAGCATGGTCTTTTAGTGAATAAATACTACAAAGGGCATCCCAAGAATGATGTGATATAATCTACACATGTCCCTATAGGTAATAGGGAGACTTCTTATGCCAAACTTTTTCCTGGAAAGATGCATTAAAAATTATTCCAGCATGTTTATTGAAAATAATATTTTCTCTCCTAACACATTTTCCATTTCCTTCAGATATTATTATAAGGTGGCCGCGGGGGCAGGAGGCAGCCTAATAATGAACTATTTGTGCATTCACATTTGTTTTTTTTTTTTTTGATTAATAACTTCTTTATTCTGGAAAAGCAAGTGAAAGTCATATTCATATAAACACTGACATTACAAAGTACAAGGAAAAGGGGAAGGGAGAAGGAAACACAAACCTCTACAAATCCTGCTAGTACTGTCTCACCAAACAAGACCATAATGCTTCGTCCAATATTCAATCACTTATATAATAAACCACAAATAAAATCTTCTCTGGAAGATACGTTGCTCTTCTTTGAGACGTCAGGAAAAAGGGACTGGAAGTTGGGGTAGGAGGTTTTATTCTTTTGGCAGATCCTCTCAGTCATTATAGATATTGCTGCACTGTTAATAAAAAATATATGCTTCTCTGTAAAGCATTAAAAAAAAATCCAAGGATGAGATGGCTGAGGTCTCAGCTCAAGTATCTCCAAATACACTGTTGTCCATCCCCTGACCTCTCCGTGTGTTATTTCTTGGTTGTTTTCCGGATCAATGCCATTCTCTGTTTGTGGGCCTCTGTGGTGCAAGCCTTTTTGTAGGGTCGGGTTTCTTCAGAGCCAAATCCCGGGATCCACATGTTCCTCTGGCGTTCTAGATGCAGCTGGACATCTTTCACCTCCAGGGTGCTGGACTTGCGATGCCGAGCAAGCTGGCAGGCTGCTGTCACCACACTCTCGATAAAATCATCAGCAATCTGCAGCAGCATCTCCTCCACATCTTCATTCAATTGCTCATTAGGATCCACTTCTCTTACTAAGTCTTGTAATTTCTTCTTGGTCAATACCTGATTGTTCTCAGGGCTGAGACGCCCTCCTGTCCCAGGAGTGCCTGGTACCTTTACCACTGTAGTGCTATTGGCCATGGAGCCTTGTGGAGGGGTGCTGGCTGGTTCCAGTTTTATGGATGAGAAATTGGAGAGGTTGATTAGGGCTGAGGGGCCAAACTGGTTCATAATCTGCCGAGCTTTGGACTTCAGCTCATAGAGCTTATCGAGATCCTGTTTCTTTTTGGAGCTGTGAGGACCAAGGCCAAACAAAGGCAGCAGCGTCTATCTCCCCATGATATGTGGAGACTGCCCCAGTGAAGCGTTCGGCCCTCCTGAGTACTTCTGCTGTGCATTCACATTTGGATAATGTTTTACTTTCTTGACTCAGTTCAAAGTTAAAGTTTTCAGTAATATTAATAACTAGCACTAAATAATCTCTAGCTTTAATGAAAATTTCATCCACTATTTCAACAAATGTATTTAATGAATATTATTTATTTAGTGTTACCATTACTCAATCCTCATCCATTTTTAGTAAATATTTGTACCTTATTAATTATTTTTGACTATGTTTTTATTCTTCCATACTTTTCTCTCAATAAGACTGAATTTTTTAAATAAAAATGAATTTTCAAAAATTAATTTAAAACCTTTCTCTCTTTTTTTAAATATTTTATTTATTTATTAATGAGAGGCACAGAGACAGGCAGACACAGGCGGAGAGAGAAGCAGGCTCCTTCCTTGCAGGGAGCCTGATGTGGGACTCGATCCCAGGACTCCAGAATCATGCTCTGGGTGGAAGGGAGGTGCTCAACCACTAAGCCACCCATGCGTCCCTAAAACTAACTTTCCAAAAAACAGTTCTCTTTACTACGAAATAGATGTAATCTTCAAAACAAACTTCAGACATCCTGGGGAAAATTGTCCTACTTTCTAGGGGTATGACGTAGGATATAGTACATAATTTTAGTAAATAAAAGAAAATCCAAATGAAGTATTTAATTATATAACATGTCTACCTTTCAAATTACAATCGATTTGACTATTACGAATTGTCTGTTTGACCTTTCTTAATAAGATCTAGTAACACTGTATAGGAAAACAGTCATGACAACAGAATGAAAGGGTGTGATTTCAGGGATAGAACCCCCTATACATTTCATCACCTATCTGAACCAGACTGATGACATCTTGGACAAATCCACTGAGATGACCACTTTTTGACCTGAAGCCCTCTTGAATTCCACCTCCCCCCGCCCCCACACACACATATACATTCTTTCCTTTTGTTTAATATACTAAGTACACCCTAAGGGCATGACATCCTTGATCTGTTCTGGAGCTACAACTATGATACACACCTATTCTCAAACTTTTCATCTAGGGTGGTCTCCAAGGAATTGTCTTCAGTAACTTCCTAGCCTTTAGGGGTATAAAAGCAGGTTTTATGAGAGGTGGGATTGCAAAAATCTAATCTTGCCACTGCCTAAAACATGTTTCTGTCCATAGATAAATCCCCTTAAACCATTTCTTACCAAGCTGGACTTGTTGACCTTTTTCTTTTGGCCTTTGAAAGTTGTTTTGCATGTATCTGCCTTTCATGCAACATCTCCTTAAGCTTTGATTCCACATCAAACTCTGAAATATCTTCATTTCTCAGAAAAATGTGGGAATAAATTCATCAGTATTCATATGATTTTATATTCCCTAAATAATAGCATTATGTAAATATAAAATAGAATGTATATATTTACATTAAAATGTGTTTGGAATTCTTAGGGTAGTCATTTTTATAAAATATATGCGAACATTTCAAAAGAAGAAAAGAAAGTTACAGTATTCATTTTCCTTTTGGAATATTTAAAAAATACACTTCAGAATGCACTTTTCTAAGATTATTTTTTATGTTTTCTCATATGAATTACCATGTAAAAATCTACAAGCTGGTATTTTTTATTATAGCAGTACACCTTAATAAATTTTTATTGTGCCTAGGGAGGCTTTGAATAATTTGATGTCAGTTAGGAAGCTAGACTAAAAGAAAGAAAAAAAGAAAAAAGCTACCCTTTAAAAAACATACTGCCAGTTAAGTTGCATAGGTTCCATGTTTGCACAGCCAGGATGACCAAGGACTAAGTATTATTGTGATACCTTGTTGTCTATGGCTCGCCAAAAACATTCTACTTAATTTGTTTTGTAATTTGTAAACAAAGTAACAATTTCTCTTTAGGTTGACTTTAAAATAACTGAGGTAGCTAAAAATATCACTTTAAGTTATGTGAGGTACAGCACAAATAATGTGATATAAATTATATATGGATCATGTTTCATATTTGTTTTTTTTTAATAATAAATTTATTTTTTATTGGTGTTCAATTTGCCAAGATACAGAATAACACCCAGGGCTCATCCTGTCAAGTGCCCCCCTCAGTGCCTGTCACCCATTCACCCCCACCCCCCGCCCTCCTCCGCTTCCACCACCCCTAGTTCATTTCCCAGAGTTAGGAGTCTTCATGTTCTGTCTCCTTCTCTGATATTTCCTACCCATTTCTTCTCCCTTCCCTTCTATTCCCTTTCACTATTATTTATATTCCCCAAATGAATGAGACCATATAATGTTTGTGGAAGGAGCCTCGGTGTCCATCGAAAGATGAATGGATAAAGAAGATGTGGTTTATGTATACAATGGAATATTCCTCAGCCATTAGAAATGACAAATACCCACCATTTGCTTCGATGTAGATGGAACTGGAGGGTATTATGCGGAGTGAAGTAAGTCAGTCGGAGAAGGACAAACATTATATGATGTTTCATATTTGAACCCATACATACTATAATATACTTACATATACTAATTTCCTTATAGGTCAATTCTAGTGATTATTTAATTATTAATTCTACTGATTTAATTATAATCAAATAATATAGAATTTAACTTCCATTAATACTTTTTGCTTAAGTCTTATTTTAACTAATATTACTGCTGCTATATCCATTTTCTTTTGTTAGCATGAGCCTGGTATTTCATTATTCACCCATGTAGGTAGGTAGATGTTTAACCAACTGAGCCAACCGGGTGCCCCGAAAGTATCTCTGTTTTATCTTCATTGTTCCATAGTAAGAGAATATTGAATTGTTAGTTAATAGATTTTTTTAAAGATTTTTATTTATTTATTCATGAGGAGCAGAGAAAGAGAGAGAGAGAGAGAGAGAGAAAGAGGCAGAAGGAGAATCAGGCTCCGTGTAGGGAGCCTGATGTGAAACTCAATCCCGGGGCTCCAGGATCACCACTCAGGTGTCCTGGTTAATAGTTTAAGATACTGATCTAATATTATCTATTATCTAGTATTATTAATGAAACATTGTACTTGAGGTACATCTGATCTTTTGTTACAGTATTTCTTCCTTCTTTAATATTAGTTTGCAATATTTTAGTTATATAATATTCAATTTCACACCATGTGGCTAAGTGTGGACTTTTGTTCATCCTGCTTTGCCTCATGGTACACTTTGTATTTGGAGACTTATAGCTTTATTTAGATCTGGAAAAATGTATACGCTATGTTTTTGAATAGAGGTTGCCTCTATTATCTTACTTTCTAATTTCTATGAATTCTGATTCCCTTTATACTATTCTCTATACCTCTTACCATGAAGTATATATTTTTTTATCTCTATCATTTTGGGGTACATTTTGAATGAATCCTTCATTATAGTATTCTAGTTAACAAAATCTCTTTCTGATGGGTCTGGTCTAGAATGCATTGCATTATCTTTATCAATCAAGTGTTTGAATAATTTTAAACATTCAGTTAGTCTCCTTTCCATTGCTTGTTTCTCCATGATTTCTAATTTGTTCTATTATATACTTATATGTTTCTTGGGTCCTATCTGCCTAGCATGTTTCATAATTTCTTTTTATTGCTTTATGGATGCAATTTTTTTTTACCTCCTTTCTTATCTGAACTTTTTATGCTCACAAAACTTTATTGAATACAATTTGCATAAGTAATCAGAGAAAACTTAAGCACATAGTTTAATGAATTTTGACTATATATATATATATATATATATATATATATATATATAGATGTTACCATTAGTCTAATCAAGACAACAGTAACAACTGTGAGTCCCACTGTGTCCCTTGACAGCAGTCCGAGGCAACCACCGCTTTGATTTTTACCATTATAGATCATTCTTGTCCTTTTCTTAAGACTTATTTATTTATTTTAGAGAGAGTGAGAGAGCAGGAGGGGCAGGGAAGAAACAGAGGGAGAGAGAATCTCAAGCAGACTCCCCACTGAATGTGGAGCAGGACTAGGGGCTCAGTTTCACCACCATCAGATCCTGAGCTAAGAGCAAAACTTGTATGTTAAACCAACTGAATTACCCAGGTGCCTCACTCTTGTCTATTCTTGATAAATAAATGGAATTATACAGCATGTAGTTTTTTTTTTTGTTTCCGGTTTACTTTGCTCAACAAATCATTTTGACATCCGTCCATGTTGTTGTGTGTATCAGTTGTTTGTTTTTTTTGCTGAACAGTAATATTTTATAATATGAATTAACTGGGTGCCTCAGTGTCTCAGTTGGTTAAGTGTCCAACTCTTGACTTTGGCTCACGTCATGAGCTCAGGGTCGTGAGATCGAGCCCAAGTGAGCTCTGCACTCCCCAGTCAGCTTCCCAGTCCATTGTGGACTCTGCATGAAATTCTCTCTCTCCCTCTTCCTCTGCTCTTCTTCCAACTCATGCTCTCTAAATAAATAATAAATAAATAAATAAAATCTTCAAAAATAATAATAATATGAATTTACCACGGTGTGCTTTCGCATTCTCCTATATGAATTGTTTCCAATTTGAGATTATTATAAATAAGCCTGTGAGCATTCTGTACAAGACTTTTGAGCATAGATTTTCATTTATTTTGGATAAATATGTAGGAATGGAATTTCTGGGTCATAGGGGTTTGGATGCTTAATTTCCTTCAGGTTATCAACTGCCAATTTTTCAAGGTAGTTGTACCATTTTGAATTCTCATCAGGATTATATAAAGAAATACTCATTTTTAAATCTTTTAATATTATTGTAAATCTTTTAATATTATTGTTCTATTATTGTATCACTTTAAGAATAAATTTTTCTAATTGTTTCAGACTATCTTTTATCACATATAGAGCACTTATTTTTTTACTTGTACTTTAAAACTTTGATTTTTATCTTATCTTGAGTAATAGTTATCCTCCTCATCTAGAGTTTTATAACCCTTATCTAGCTTCCTGGGGGTCTCATCTTAGAAACGGTGATCATTGTGACTCTCAGCCCTAGTCAGGTGTGATTTCACAGATCTATTTACCAACTTTACTTAGGTCCTATCTGTGCAACTGTATCCACTTAGTTCCATTTCTTCAGGGAGAATTTCAAAGCTTAGACCTGGGCAACAATTTCAGCTCTTTCCAGCATTCCTTTCTAGGAGGGATGGAAGTGGAAGCCACTGGTTCCATCTTTAGCCTGGCTCTCATCCCTTGACGTGTGTGGACTATTTTCCATTCCAGTAACTCAAAGGAGAAAAAACAATTTCAAGCACCTTTACCTATGTTCATTCCCCAAAACCCAGTAGGGATACAGCTTTAACTGTTAACCATTGTACTTTTTATATTACATACATTGTTCTTAGAGATGTATAGCTTGCTTTTTTTTTATAACTATACCTTTTAAATGCATTTAAGCATATATTTCTACCATTGCTGTTTGTTTGGAGTTGCAAGTGACTGATTAATGTTTGAAATTCGATAATAATCTTGACTGGAATGTCTTTGAAGTTTTCAACTCTATCTATTGAAATTAATATAATTATGTTCATAATGATTAAAAATGTATAGAAGGGAAATATGTAATCAACCGAAAATCTCACATACAGATTTACTTGTATTTATCTGGAAAAGCTATTTCCTTATCTTGCTTTTATTTATGAATCTTTACATCCTTTATACAGGTTCATAAACTGTCAAAAGACAGTTTTTTTAACTTATTTTTATAAACTGATGTAATAAAATGAAGACTTATAGCATAAATACATTTAATGATCATTTCCTATAGCAGTGCTATAATTGCACTTATCTTTTTACATTCACTTTCCAAAGACCCCTTATAGTCCATAATAAATATTTTTACAACAGCTAGCTATGATTATGATATATAGCCTATATAGAGATTGAACCAATGATTTTGATGAAATAGCTATGCATGAATCATTTTGTCACTGAGAAGCATGATTAATAATAAATTGTAGTAAATGGCTTAACCTGAAGATTTTTGAAAATGATGCAGTTATAGGAAGTAACCATTGAAATAAACATCTGAAAATCCAGAGAGAAAATTGGTTTATATTTTCTATACAAATATTTCAATACAGTCTGCTTATTGATTTTTTGCAATATTGATATCATGAGAAAACCCTTCTAGGTAGTATTATCCACTCAAGGAGGTGAAGGTGACTAAGATTTATTTCAATGGATTTACATTTTAGAGAGCTTGAATTCATTACTTTCATATATATTACTACCGGAGACTTCATAATATAAAATCTAATGGAATACTTTGGTAGAAAAAAAAGTCTGCATCCCAAAACAAAGATAAAGGAAAAAAGACTTTCATATTCAGTAAAGATTTGTAGCCCTATAAGAAAATTAGGAGGCTGGCTAGGCCTTTTAAAAATTTCAGTTGAGTCTTTTTGAAAGTAGTTGAAGATTAAAATCAGAAATATTTACCAGAGTCATAGTCCAGTTCTGAAGAGAATAGTAGAAATAGATGGGTATAATGCTCTACCACTGAGGTGATAAAAATTATTTAAGACCTGTAAAATATTAAAGATAATGAATGAATGAAAAAAGTCTAGAGAAGAACATGTGGCTGAAATATTGGTCCTCTCTAGTCACATGTGAGCATAAGCTTCAGGTATATCAACTGTAGTTTGACTCAGGAGTATGCTGATGATGATTCCCCGAATGATAGAAATATACAAATGATGGAAAATCTCCTAGAAAGTGCCTTTATAATTAGGTGAAGTGGAGACCAAAGCAAGATGTTGGAAATTTGGAGAAAGCAAGGGTAAACCTCTGCTATTAGTTAGTACTCATCAGGGAGAGTGCAACCTGTGTTCTTGTGCCTTATGTTCAACTCAGCATTGGTGTATGTTGGAGACAGAAGGCTAAAAGCAGAATAAAAATTAAGAGGATGAATTTAGAAAGGAGTAGCAAGAAAGGCTTCAAAATAATGGATGCTACAAGGGCAAAATTCTAGTTTCTTTGGGAACACTTAATGGGAAATAAGTATACATTAGCAGTCTTTTTTTTTTTTTTTTTTTTTTTTTTTTTTTTTGGTCTTCTTCTTAAATGGTAAATATTATGGTAGGCAGAATAGTGGCTCCCCAAAGAGATCTGTGTCCTACTTCCCCAAACTTCAGAATATATTATTTTATAGGGCAAAATGGCTTTTTCAGATGTGATTAAAGTTAAGCATCTTAAAATGGGGAAATTGTCCTGGATTCATCTGGATTGGCTCAATGTAATCACAAAGGCCTCTTTGAGAGAGGCAGGAGGGTCAGACTCAGAGAAGATATAACAATGAAAGAAAAACAGCCAAGAGTCAAGCAAAGCAGATGATCTCTAAAAGCTGGAAAGGTGAGAAATAAGTTCTCTCCTAGAGCCTACAGAAAAAATGCAGTCCTGCTGACTCCTTTTAGACTACTGACCTTCAGAACTGCAACAGAATAAATTTATGGTGGTGTAAGACATGAAATTTTTGGTCATTTGTTATAGTAACAATAGAAAGCTAATACAAATACGTAGCCATACCTTTTCCCAATTTATTTAATCTCACAGATCATACATTCTATAAACCTAAGACAAATTGACCAGCATTATGATGAGGCTAAATGCCAGATTTTTCCATGTCCACCTTCCTTTTTTGATATTCTGCTTTTATCTTAAGTAGAGCCAGGGACATCATCTTTGCTGTAATAACTTCTTTAGGAGCAAAGATTAACTTCTGCTAACTTTACTATTTGCAGGGCTAGCTTTATGATAGTGTTACATGCTCTATGAAGAAGTGAAACACATAATGTTCTCTGGAGAGACTGATTGGTTTTATCTACGCTTGCTCTGCACAGAGAATCTGAATGAGATCCCTATCCAAGACCAAGAACAAAAAGTTGGGATCCCTGGGTGGAGCAGTGGTTTAGCGCCTGCCTTTGGCCCAGGGCACGATCCTGGAGACCCGGGATCGAATCCCACGTCGGGCTCCCGGTGCATGGAGCCTGCTTCTCCCTCTCCCTGTGTCTCTGCCTCTCTCTCTCTCTGTGACTATAATAAATAAATACATAAATAAATAAATAAATAAATAAATAGTTAAAAAAAAGAACTAAAAGTTGATTAGAAACAAACTGTTCTTACTTTTGTTTAGGTTTTAATAGTGTTAGGCTTTTAACATCTTAAACATTGACAAGAGTAAAGGATTAATTACATTTTTGAATTTTAGTTTCTATCTATATACTTGGTCATGAGAAAGGCATTATGATTTTTAACTTTGGATCATTTTTATAGAATATCAGTTTAATTTTAAGGAAACTGATTTTATAAAAAATATTTGTAAAGGATCTAGAGAATTATAGTGGACCATATACTAGTCTGTTTGGGCTGCTATGGCAAAAAAAATATAGACTGGGTGGATTTAACAATACCATGGTTGGGTTTTAGTGAGGGGTCTTGTCCTGGCTTTCTGGCCACCTTCATGTTGTATTCTCACATGGCAGAGAGAGTGCCTGAGCAAGCTTTTTGTTATCTCTCATAAGGGCACCACCATCACTACCAACAACAAAAACATAGATTGGATGGCTTAAATAACAAACATTTATTTCTCACAGTTCTGGAGTCTGAGAAATCCAAGGTCAAGGGCAGGCAGATTTGATGTCTGGTGAGAACCTGGATCATAGATTGCCCGTTTTCTTGCTGTGTACTTGCATGGTGAAAGGGAGAAAGAGAGTTCTCTGTGGTTTTCTTTTCTTTTTTTTTTTTTTTTTGAAAGATTTTATTCATGAGAGACACAGAGAGAAACAGAGAGAGAGGAAGGGGGGAAGGAGGGAGGGAGGGAGGGAGGGAGGGAGGGAGGGAGGCAGAGACATAGAGAGAGAAGCAGGGTCCCTGCAAGGACCCCAATGTGGGACTCGATCCCAGATCCCGGGATCATGGCCTGAGCCAAAGGCAGATGTTCAACTGCTGAGCCACCCAGGTGTCCCATGTGGTCTTATTTATAAATGTTCTAATCCCATTTACAAAGGCTTTACCCTCATGACCTAATTCTCTCTCAAAGGCCCCTCATCCTAATCCATCATGTGAGGGTTAGGATTTCACATATAAATTTTGGAGGAATACAAAAATTCAATTCAATCTATTTTTCAGTTTTCTCAATTTATCTAGAAATCATATTGGAGAACTTTCCCACTCTCAAAGTTCAGTACCTAAAATGTGTCTATCAAGAGTTTCTTGGGGCACCTGTGTGACTCAGTTGGTTAAATGCCTGCCTTTGGCTGAGGTCATGATCCTGACCTGAACTGCTTCCTGCTTCATAGGGAGCCTGTTTCTCCCTCTGCCTCTGCCTCTTGCTCTATCTCTCATGAATAAATAAAATCTTTAAAAGAAAAAAAAAAGTTTCTGCTATGAAAAGAATGATTTATAATTACACCATAAAGCACCAGCTTAATTTGTGCTAGACTTTCCTTTACTGCAGTCTTTTTCTGTGTAAGACTAATAATACTTCATATTTTTTCATCTTGTCCAGTTTGTCAGTTGTTTATAATTATTTTCTCCCTTGATCCTTCCAGATCTTGTCATGTTAGCAGGTGTTTTTGCCTCATTTACACATGAGATAATGGGATTTTAGAGAATCTGGAAGTGGCAGCATAAGAACTAGGAAAGAATTGAGATGGAATGGAACCCACACTTGTGACTCTTGATTTTATCATCTACCAACTGACTAACTAGTTAACAAATGAATTCAATGACATTGATATCAACCACTGTGCAAAGTCCTAGAATACCCGATGAGCTAGGTAGACATGATTGCCTCTCTGACAGAGTCTACAGTCTAGAAGGGAAAATAGACAATAACACTTTAAAAGTCAATAAAGTTAAAAATAAACAATCATAGGAAAACGTTAGAGTGTCACGAGATCATATAGTCAGCCTATGCATTTGGCTTGTCTAAGTAATAAAGTTGTCATGCTGAAGATGTATCCAAAGGTGGCCACTTTAAAACATAAAGGATCACCATAGCTACTGTTTCTATCTAACAAAACTATTACAAGGAAACTCTGATCATTCTTTACTATTTAATTTATTCATAAAACTATTTGGTACAAAGAATACAAAGGTGAATATGACATGATTCCTGCCCGCAAAGGATTCACAAACCTGTGGAAGAGACAGATATGTAAGTGCACCAAAATGTAAAGCATTTTATGATGAATTTTGTGCCAACAGCTTTGGAAACATGGGAGAGTATGGCAAACAATCTGGGAGTGTCCATGGAGACATAACTAAGAAAGTAAACTTTGAGATGGCTCTTGAAAGACATGTAAAAATTACTCAAGTAAAGCAGATGATGAAACAACCAAAAAAAAAATGTGAAAAGATAAGCTATTGTTAGAGCCATGATATATTCAAGTGATAGGAAATGTTTAATTTGATTTCCCTTCTGGATACTTTGGAAAAATATTTTAAAAGGTCCAGAGATCCACAGAGAATTATGTTGAGGTGAGATTGCAAAGGCAATATGATAATAACCTTAATAAGGAGGTAACAGGGAGCCATTAAAAGTCTTTACATGAGGGATTATTATGGAGATATTATAGGATTCTACATTGTAAGTGGGTTGTGGTAGAAAGACTCAGGCAGGGACTAATTAGAAGCTCTGGCAACAGTTCAGTCAAGAGACAATGAAGGACTTTACCAAGGCAATCAATGGATATAGACAGTAGAGACAAAATATATGAGAATTTTCAGCACTTCAGTGTTTCAGACAAAGAGAACTCAAAATGATTAATTCCCATTTGCTATAAAAATAGATATCTAGGTATACAGTTGTGATTACTGTAATAATTTAATGTAACCACTGAATATTTAGTGATACTAATAATATGTTCCCCCATAAAGTAAATTGTATCTGTTCAAAGCTCCAAGAGTATATGATTTGGTTGAGATTTATTTGAATTTCAGGATTTCAGAGATAACATAGATGAGATTAGACAATGGAATTACATAGTAAGTATGTTTGAAGTCTAGATATTGTCTAAATATAGGAATTCTGGAAGAAAGCAAGTGTCTAACAAACAAATAGAATAACTAGTCTTTGGTTAATCATACTTTAAGGTGACTGGTGTTCTAACTCTAAAATTTAAATGTTTTTTGCACTAAGATGAATACATTCTTTGTTTTCATTAGATAGGATATACATTTCACGCTATTTATATGTGTAAAAAATGAAGCTCATTGCATTTCTTTTATACTTCATTTTTTTCCAGCTAATAAAATAAGTCTCTAGTTTTTCTAGTTCTAGGGGGGAAAAAGTACTAAGCAGCTATAGTTAGAAATGATAATTTAAACACAGAATTGGTAATCATCACTGTCTTATTTAACTTATTTTGTTGATCTCCTAAAGGCTAAGAGCCATTATGTCTTCATATATAAATGTAATGAGTTTCTGTATATTATTTAAAAATAAAATAAAATTAATTACTATATCACATAGTTATTAAATAACACCACAAAATATTGCAACAATGAATTTAATATGTAAATCCACATTATGCTAAAATAAAATTTAAAAAATAAAAAACATCTTTTCAGTTGAATCTCTTTGAAAAGTGTATAAATATAATCATATAAATATAGGGAATTTTACAAATATATGACAATGAATTTTTTTAAGGTTTTATTTATTTATTTGACAGAGAGACTGAGTCTGGCAGCAGAGGGTGGGGGAGAAGCAGGCTCCCTGCTCAGGGTTCGGTCCCAGGACCCTGGTATCCTGACCTGAGCCGAACGAAGGCAGATGCTTAACCAACTGAGCCACCTAGGTGCCCCCTGACAATAGCTTTTAGAAATAAATTTTCCACTGTCTAAAAAGTGAAATTGTAAAACAGTTGTAAAATCCTAGTCGTAAATTTTCTACGACATAATCCTATTACAGTCCCCACCGTGTCTATTTCTAAGAGTGTGCTTTTTTAAAAGGACTCTTAGTTTAGCTTGGCAGGAGATATTAATTGAACTGCACATAAATTATCATCAGAAATACCTATCTTATTTTAAGCTCAGTTGAGGTTCAATGGCAGTGCATGAGAGGGCAGGGGTGAAAATTCACCTAAAGATTGCAAATCTGCTAAAAGCACAGCTTCTAGAATCAGGCAGACTCAGATCCCATACCTGTTCCACCAAGGCTGCATAGCCTTGAGAATTTAGCACTTTGTGCCTCAATTCCTCATTTGTAGAATGGGTCTAAGAATAGTAATTCATGGGGATGTTGTAAATGTTAATGATGGAAGAGAAATATGTATATTAGTGTAATCCCTGGTTCATACTAGGGATTCATTAATAGTAGTCAGTAATGTTATTCATAGCATTTTTTTAATGACAAAGAGAGTAGTGGAGAGGCAAAGGAAGAAATGGCGATACAAATAGTAGTGAAGAAAAGATAGATCATCCATAAAAGGATCAATTATAATGATAATAGACTTGTCAAAAGCAATAATGGAATACAAGGAATAGTAAAATATTTTTGAACTACTGTGAGAAAATAGCTGTCTACCTAAAATTATGTATTGAGCAAAAGTATCTTTCAAGGACAGGATGAAATAAAAGACTTTTTAGATTAGTATATACTAAGGGTATTTATATAGATTTATTGCCAAGGATATTTCAATAAAAGAAATTCTAAAGACTAACATTCAGAAAGAAAAGATAATCCCAGAAAGAAGGCTGAGATGGTTAAAAATTTAAAACAACAGTAAAAATCATTAATCATATAGGTAAATCTTTGTAAAAAGGTCTAAATATCATAATGATGATGATTATGTTAATTTGTGGGGTCAAACTATCAGAAATTATAAAATAGTGTAAGTCCAGTTGCACACAGGGTCCATCTGCTTGATAGTGTATCCTTCATTAGATTTTTTCCGGTCTCTGTCCTACTTTTCTATTCCTTACTTTTGTTACTCTTACCTACCAAGTAAAATACTTTTGTTCAAAATTCAACACCACTAGTAATTACCACAACTCAAATCAAAGCCACAATGAGATACTAAATGGATACAATTTAAAAGAACAGATAATAACAAGTGTTAACAACAGATAAACAAAACATGATATATCCATACAATAGAATATTTTTCTGCAAAAAACCGTAAGGATGTGCTGATATATACTATTACATGGGTGGACCTTGAAAACATGCTAAATGAGAAAGCCAGTCACAAAACTCAACATATTTTATGATGGTATTTATATTAAATGTCCAGAACAGGAAACTGTATAGAGACAGAATATAGATTAGTGATTATTTAGGACTGAGGGTATAGAAGGAACTTTGGAGTTATTGCTGAGTACAGATTCTTTTAGGGTGGTTAAAACATTCTAAAACTGATCATAATGATGATTGCATGACTCTGAATATATTCATAAGAATTGAATTGTATATGTTGAATAGGTGAGTTGTATCATAATGAATTATATCTCAATAAAGCTGATATATCAGAAAGGGAGACAGAACATGAAAGACTCCTAACTCTGGGAAATGAACTAGGGGTGGTGGAAGGGGAAGTGGGTGGGGAGTGGGGATGACTGGGTGATGGGCACTGAGAGGGGCACTTGATGGGATGAGCACTAGGTGTTATTCTATATGTTGGCAAGTTGAACACCAATAAAAAATAAATTTATAATAAAAAATAAATAAGTAAAGCTGATATATTTTTAATTAGTTATTTCACAAAAATGAAAACGGTCCTGATGCACTTATGAAAGGTTGCTCAATCACACTGAAAAAAAAATGGAGCACATGATAACAATAAAATGATATTTAACATGATCTAGTTCAGTAAAACTGAAGAATTAAGAAATCTGATAATAATGTTATTGAAAATGGGGATAGGGTAAAATGATCACTCACAGAGCTTGGAGAAAGGAAGAATGAAAACTTAGTGTTTAATGGGTAAAGAGTCCCTGTTGGGGAATGTGAAGAAGTTCTGGAGATAGATGGCAATGATGGTGGTGATGGATGATTGTGCTGCCATGTGAATGAATTCACTTAATGTTACAGAACTGTACACTGAAAAATGATTAAAATGCTAAATATTATGTATATAATAAATAGTATATTTTAAATCAGAAGGAAGGAAAAAGATAAAGCAAAAAAAAAGGAAAAAAGAGAAGAAAATGGGTATCAATGGAAATTCTCATCCACTGGTAACTGAAGCTATATATTAGAAAATAAATTAAAACTAAGAGAACCAGATTGGGGACCTAAATGTGATGCAGAAACCTTCCCTTCCTATTCCTGCTTTCCCACCTCAGCTCACCTGGGATTGAATGACTGGCTTATTGAGCACCAGCGTGAATGCTTTTCTACTCCTGGGCAGATTTCTTCTCATTCCAGTTAAAGGAACAATCACTGAATTGAAATTAGGGAACTATGGGCTCATCTTTTTCTGACTTTGTTTTGCAAATTTTGCTGTTCTTAAGCAAGAAGCTCTGCTTCTTCATTTTTGGTCCTCATTTATTAAGCCAATTATGAAAGATTAATGAGGAAAATCTATATCTTAGATATATCATGCTTCATTCTCCATTCTCCATCTATAGATCTCCCTATCATTATGTTGGCCTGAATTCTGCAGAATCATAGTTGAATAATACTTTTTTTTTTTAACTTCTTGGATTTCTGAGTTGCACCCACAACTAAAAAGAAAAACAATAGCTTTAGTACTGAAATCAAGGGGAGCAGCATTGGCTTTTCCATTCCCACTGCAAGAGTACTGACAAAACTTAGCCATAAATTTCTTCCTGGTTCATCAAGAAAAACATAAGGCAACAAATACATCTCTAATTTGACTATGAAGTTTAGGGAGAAAGAAAGCAATTTGGAGAAGATGTATTTTTATTCTACATCTTCTCATTATTGACATATTCATTATGTTGTAAGAAATCAAAGTGTTTCTA
The DNA here is from genome assembly GCF_048164855.1 of Canis lupus baileyi. NCBI lineage: Eukaryota > Metazoa > Chordata > Mammalia > Carnivora > Canidae > Canis > Canis lupus. Next base: position 18,050,531 of record NC_132844.1, on the reverse strand, counting down.
CTTCATACAAGATGTCTTGCACCTAATTAATTTAGAATTAAAATAAGCAAGAGATTTAAAGAAAAAAATCAGCCACTAAATATCTACTAATGTCTGTCAAAAGCATAGCTCATTAAAGTCAACGGCTTTCCTTCCAAGAATTTTAGCCTCTCAACTCACAGATGCAGTCTATATGACAGTACAAATGCAGATGAAAATTAAAAATGAGCTTGAAATGGTAATATAAATTAAAATTTAAAAACAATGAACAGCTAGAGTTTGAGTTCTAGCTAAAATTCTATTACTATTTAAAAAATGGGATCTTGGAAAGCTGGTTAAGCTATGTTGGTTACAAAGTGATCTGTTAGAATGGAAGATATCTAATGTTGCTTCCAATTTTAATTTCAGAATATTACAGCTTTGTCAAAAGGTATCCAAATTGCTACTTTCCACAATGTTAAAATCCACATCTTAAGAAATAACTGCAGGGATCCCTGGGTGGCGCAGCGGTTTGGCGCCTGCCTTTGGCCCAGGGCGCGATCCTGGAGACCCGGGATCGAATCCCACATCGGGCTCCCGGTGCATGGAGCCTGCTTCTCCCTCTGCCTGTGTCTCTGCCTCTCTCTCTCTCACTGTGTGCCTATCATAAATAAATTAAAAAAAAAATTAAAAAAAAAATTACTGCATGACTGCCTTATGTTTTCAACCTATTATTTGGAGCTCTGTAGATAAAACTTCAATCATCAAGCAGATTAGATTATTCTTACTTCTCAAGCAATAAAAATGCTGTTTTGCATAGAATCCATTATTTCCATACTTCAAAATCATGCTTATGGTTGGCTGCCCACTAAGACAACACATTCACTACGAATAATTTAGCTTTTTATTCTTTTTCTTCTCAATCTTCTTGACCTCGTTCTTTGTTATAATAAAGGACTGATCAATAAATGAGTATTAAGACTGCCTTGTGATTTAAAGCTAAAAGAAATTTTAGAAAAGAAGTTGATTTAGATTTTTGTATTATATTTTTCCCTAGCTAAAGACTGGGAACAGACTTCACTGGCTCAGTTAAATCTTCAATAAGATGTATAGTTCATAGAGTTACGTGAAGTGTTAAGTTTATAATAACAGACATCCCTCAGGACTGGAATAAAATTCTCTTCATTTTGTAGTCTCCAGCATTTAGCATCAGGCTAAAACATGACAGATTCCCTATAAATGCGTTGAACTGAATTTAACTGAAGGCAACAAGGAAAGGAATAAAGAACTTCAAATTAATTGTGCCAGACACTTTGTAAGTACTTTACAAAAGTTATCTCACAAAGGTTACTGACTGTATGTAGATATTTTCAATAAACACATTGAGGCTGCATCTGCTCCGGCAAAGAGAACCACTATGTCATGGATTTCACTAATGTATTTTATGGGTTGCAGAACTCTGGCTTAAGAAACCAATTCTTTCTCAGATTAAAGGTTTGGTCTCATGTTCACTCTATCTCATAATTTGCCAGTAACTCTATGTTTTTCATAAGTACTTTGGATTACATTATGCAGTAGAAAAATAAAAATTGTATGTTAACAAAAATGAAATATTCTGTGTACTTTGTTAAGGATTATTTGTAAAGTTGTATAATTCCCAATTTATAAGAACTTGACTTTGCCTTCTCTGAGTGTTAATTGATGAAATAAAAGTTTAAAAAAAGAATCAAAGGATAGATGGTAAAAAATGAGTAGGATTTATTCAATCCTGGCAGCGTTTTATATACATGAACATATAGTCATGACAAGCCTACAGATTTAAGTAAAAAAAAAAATAGAAAAATGAATTACTGAATACATTTTTATCTTTAGCAAAGTTTTAACAGGTTCTATTTACTTCCAAATATATTCTCTTATGGCCTAAAATTTATTGAATCATTCATGGAATATTTGCTTCAGTGTATTTTGAATGTAAGTAAATGGTACTATTATCAGAAAGCATCAGTGTATTCTGCTGCAACTTTCTACATAAAAGTCATCAATCATATTATCACTTCTGAGTATCTACAACTAATCCACATAATCAACAAATATTTTTGGAGATACTCTGTGCTAAGAATTCTTTAAAGGTAAAGCTCTAAAGATAAAGCTCCAACTGCCTTTGACAGCCGCATTCTAGTTACTATATTCAAACAAGGAAATATAGACCAAAAAAGTAAATAAAATGTATTAAATTAAAAATGGAAGTTATGTAAACAACTACATAGGATACATTCAATGAAAATTTAAACCAAAGCTATGGAGAAAAGATCAATTGATGATTCAGAAAGACCGAGATTAAAAAGGTCTTTTCTGAGGAGGAACCAATCATGTTAAGATCTAGTGGAGGAAAAAAAAAAAAAAAGTTCTAGTGGAGAGACATTCTAGGCAAAGGGAAAATCATGAAGACCCAAAGTAAGGACTACCATGATCTTGCTTGAAATATGGAAAAACCGTTGTTCCTGGTACTTACCAAATTAAGGGAAGGGAGGCTGTAAATGAAGTCACTGAATAGGCAGAAGCCAACTGGGTCAGGTCTTCTAGGCTAAGGGAATGGGAATGTATTATATTTGACTTGAATTGCAGTGGGAAGCCACTAAAGTAGGGTAAAGATAAACCTGTCATCCAAACCAGGACACTTTTGACGGTGGAAAAAAAGATTCTATTAATAATCAGTCCAGAACAATAGGAGCAAACCAGTACTCTCTCCAGCAGAGTGGAACGTGAACACTCTTTATTGAATATTTCTAAGTAAAAGAGTGGCATAATATGCTTTATGTTCTCAAAATATCAAATTGAACTCTAAGCAGAGATTGGACTAAAGAAGAAAAGTTTAAACAGGAAGACCAACTAGAAGTTACTACTTATATCCCACTGACAAATAATTTGGTTTGAATTCAGCTTCATGTAGCAGAGTTAGTGAGATGTATTCAGATGTGAGATTAGAGCAAACAGGAAATTTTATTGGATTGGAGGTGGCATGTAAAGGAAAGAATACAAGATGACATAGTATTTTTGCCTGAGGAATTGAGTGAATACTAATGCCATGTACTTACATTGAGTAAAATGAGCAGGAGAAATAGTAAGGAGAGGAAACAATTTTGTTAGGACAAATTCATTTTGAGGTTAATGTCTTCAAGTTTAGAATGTTTGATCTTAGTGCATTGCTAGAGAAGTGGTCAGTTGAGTCAAACATCCAACCCACATTATTGAACAGAATCTATTAATTCAAATTCAACTGCTTCATGTAACGGAGAAGCAAAAGTAGTAATTTTGGAGGTCTATCCTTCAGCAGAGAGAAAACCTGATTTAAAAAACCAGTAAAACATAAATACAGTGTTTAAGGGTTTTTTTTTTTTTTTGTATTTTGAAGTCCGTGGTTTTCCACAAGATCTCAATATCCAGATAAACAGAAAACTAAAGATATAAATATACACAGTAGCACAAAAATGCATTAACTTAATCAGGTGTATTTTCCATAGTTTATTATCCTACTGTTAAGAAGTTAGTAGATATTGGCACAGCATGTGTTTTCCTACTAAAAAGCAATGGTATTGATATATATGGTTATCAAACAAAATTTATATTCTTGCCCATAGGCAATACATACCGTTGGTGTCAAAGGACCAGCATCTTATATGATTGGTCAGACATCTACTCTGGATGGTTGGTGTCCATGATGTACTAGCTGTTAAAGAATGTTAATGCTACTAGTAGTTAAGGAACTAAATGCTACCTGCCTATATCTTCACTATAAAAGTAAGGTTTATAGAGTTTACCATGACCAAACATGTTTATTTAAAAAATGAAAAAATTATAGGGACCTATAATCTGGCATTTTCTGTAGGAACAAAGGGAATTATATGCAATAGTTAAATCCATACTGAGAACTAGATATAATTAACTTCATATATAACAAACTGTAAAGAATATAGAGTAAACAAAGGATCATTCTTCATTTTTTCTCCTAAAGACTGTAGCTGACCTCTAACCTTTGTGCCTCTCCTTGTTTAAAAACTGGAAAAACTAGAGTTTAATCTTTGGGTATGTATATATATATATATATAGAGAGAGAGAGAGAGAGAGAGAGAGAGAGAGACAGAGAGACAGAGAGAGGGAGAGAGAAGGAGAGAGAGGGAGAGAGAGGCAGAGAGAGAGTACAGTCAGTGAGGGTAAGATTTGGTCAAAAGCTCAGCAAGCCACCTGGATCCATTTTTTTAGTAGTGGTATTATCAGGGCTATCAGCATTTTCTTCGTGCTGCATATGGTCAATCCATATATATGATTAAGCAATAAGGCATGACACAGTTGGTACATGACAGGGCCAGAATTCAAACTATTTCTGTCTCCAAAGTAAAAATTCTTAACTGCTAAATCATGATACTGCTACAGTCACAAACAGGGAATTTAAGAGATAGAAAAACAGTAAAAAGTCACTAGTATCCCACAGTGGCTTTCTGCATGTAAAATATTGATAGAAATTGAGTTAAAAATCAGCCATACCTTAAGATGATGGTTGTTTCTCAAATAAAATTCAATGTAACCTACTTTTGTACTTGATAGTATCAAGTTTCTATCCTCAGTAAAATTTAAAGACCTAAAAGATCTCTGGTCCTATAAAGAGTTAGAAAACTTCTGGGTGGTATTTATGAATGCATCAATATCATGTCAAAATTTAAAAATTCATCAGCCTGATTTCTCATCTCAAAAATACTAAATGATTTATTTATTACTCTTGTTTAATTGTTGCTCTTGTTTGATCCCATTTGTTTGACAAAATTGGCCTTTTATTTTGGCATGAACTAAACACGTATTAATCAATGAATTATAGGAAATTGGATCCCCTAAGCCATATTTCAGAAACAAGAAATTCTTTTTGTTCATTCATACCCATCTTGGGACAAATCCAGCAGGTGAGAGGCCATTACCTACAAGTGAGTTAATTACATCAAATATAATGCTTTTATGTATCACTGGAAAGGTGGCTTGAATGAATCACTTTCAGTATCAGAAATGGGTGGCCTGAAATAGCACCTCCGAAATTTTCAAGGATAGCACTTAGTTTCCTTATTTTTTGCAATGATTTCAAATTCAAACAGACCATAGCTATAAGATGATGCCAGAAAAAAAAAATTCACTACTTAACACCAGGACAAATGTATTGTTCATAAGTATGGTGAATGCTAAATATAGATGTGGTGTGACTGCCACAGTCAGGGTGTACAAATATATAAAGAAATCAGTCCTTCCTCTAAGAAGTTCCCACAGAATATGAGCTAGTTACCTCTGAGAAAGCCATAGAACTTGATGACAGGTGAAAAATAAGTGATCAAAATTAACATCAGCAATACTGGAAAAAACCAACAACACTAAAAACACCAAGTGTGTCTTGGTGGGATGCACTGAGGATCCAACATAAGGTCAGTGGTATTCCTGCCAAAATTTCATAGCTTGACTCAAATGAGAGGGAAACATCAGACAAACTCAAATGAAGGAAATTCTATAAAATAACTGACCTGTACTTTTTGTTTAAATGTCAAGGTTAAGGGGATCCCTGGGTGGCTCAGCGGTTTAGCACCTGCCTTTGGCCCAAGGAGTGATCCTAGAGACTCGGGATTGAGTCCCACATCGGGCTCCCTGCATGGAGCCTACTTCTCCCTCTGCCTGTGTCTGTCTGTCTCTCTCTTTCATGAATAAATAAATAAATAAAATCTTTTTAAAAAATGTCAAGATTAAGAAATGTAAAGAAAAACTCTTTAGATTTTTCCCAATTAAATAAGACTAAAGGGCAGCCCATGGCTCAGCGGTTTAGAGCACCTTCAGCCCAGAGTGTGATCCTGGAGACTCGGGATCGAGTCCCATGTGGGGTTCCCTGCATGGAGCCTGCTTCTGTCTCTGCCTGGGTCTCTGCCTCTTTCTCTCTGTGTGTCTCTGGTGAATAAATGAATAAAATCTTAAAAAAATATAAATGAGACTAAAGAAATATGTATACTTCTGCAATAAATATCCTCGGTTGAGTCCTGGACCAAGAAAACAAGAACTATAAAGAACATTTTGGGAGAAATCGATAAAACCTGGATAGGGACTATGGATTAAATATAAAATGATGTAAAATATAATATAAGATGATTTAAGAACATATCGTTGTTCTATACAAAGAAGCCAAGTGTCTCCAACTTACACTGGAATGTGTTGAAAGAATATGCATATGCTATTTTATATAAACACATATAGCTTTATTTTTATAAAACTTGGATCAAATATGCTGTTCTGTAACTGGGTATTTTCACTTGCTATATCTTGGAGATCATTTAATCTACTGATGTTTATTACTATTTCATGCCTCTTAATAGTGGCAGAGTATTTTATAGGCATGATGACTACCTAAGTAGTTTTGATTTTTCAATATTATAAATGATATGTTATTAACCTTTCTTATACCTGTATTTTTTAAGTCTGTTACAGTAATTCTGTAAGAACAGTTTCTATAAGCAGAATTATTAGATCAAAAGATATAAGCAATTTAAATAGTGGTAGATGCCCTCAAGTCACCCTCAAAAAATCTGAATAATTTACCACTCCCTTCAACAGTGCAAGTCCCTTTTGCCCATAAATTCCTTTTGGGAATATTAACCTTTTAAGTTTTATACAGCTTGTATGTATCATTATTGCTTTAATTTAGGTTTTACAAATTACTGGTGAGGTTAAACTTTTATCACAGTATGTATTGGCCATTTGTATTTATTTTCTGTAAAATATGTTTATCACTCGTCCATTTTCTTATTGTCATTTTCTTGTTGGATCAAAAAACTTCTTGTGTACTATGATTATTAGTCATTTGCTGCATCTATACTGAAGAAGTGCTTTCTTCAAGCCTGTGCTTACCTTTGATTATGGTGTCTCTTAATAATTTTAAGTTTCATGCAGTGAATTCTAATCTTTTATCCACGTATTCTGTATTTGGCATCTTCTTTAGGTCTGTCCCTGCTGTTAGTGGTGGGCCCCCTCAGCCAGCGAATCGAATCGAGGCAGGCCAAAGAGGGGGAGGGGGGGACTCCATGGAAGGTTCTGGAGAGGGCTGGTGAACCGTGTGGAGTGAGCTGTCCCTTGGCAAGCAGAGCCGGACAAGTCTCTACTGAGGTGAACGCCGGTGGGGGCCACCCTCGCTGTCCCGCCCGCTCGGCTGGTGCTTATCCTTATCCTTACATTCTATAAATGTCCTTCTACAGCTTTTTTTATTACTTTTTAAATTTTTAAAGATATTTTATTTATTTATTCATGAGAGACACAGAATAGGAGGCAGAGACATAGGCAGAAGGAGAAGCAGGCTCCCAGGGGACTCAATCCCAGGACCCCAGGATCATGCCCTAAACTGAAGGCAGACAATCATTAAGCCACTCAGGTGTCCCTACTTTTTAAAATACTTAGATTTGAGTAATTTTTATAGTATGAGGTAGCTATCTAAAAAATTTTGTTTTCAACTAAACGTCCATCCTATTTCATTTAATACTTGATTTTACTTTCTCTATTAATTTGAAATTCAAATTTCAAATTCAGTCTTTTACATATATTAAATTCTCACATCAATATTATCTGTTTCTGTTCTCCCAATTCAATATAATTGATATATTACTGAAACAATATTGTGCTATTTTAGCTCTGTGTTATATTAAAGTATATGTCAGGAATCCACTCCCTGCCCTATACACGTGGCATAATAGTTAAGAATAGAGATCCCAGCGCCAGTCCTGGTCTTTTTTTTTTTTTTTTTCCAGTCCTGGTCTTAGTGCTTTCTGCCTACTGGCATGTCAGTTGTACTTTCTGTACCTTTCTTATCTGCAAGATCAGTAAGACTATAGGATTATTATCATTATTGTACAATCGCTATGATTATAAGATTACTATTGACTATTATAAATAGATTAGTTACTGTATATATAAATTGAATACATCAGTATCATGTCATAAACACTCCATAAATTTTGCCTGCTACTATTACTTCTTTACACTTTATTTTTGAAAAATATGGTCATACTTTTGCAATTTTGCTTATATAAATTTTTGCATCAGTTTTCCAATCTCCCTGAGTATTACCATTTGTTTGTACTTTGTTAGATAGAGCAATGGGAATCAGATCAATTATACTTAAAATATTTTTTTGTGTGGCTTGGTACAGTTGAGCAATAATGTCCTGTCTTCATATGGAAGTTTAGATAAAATCCAAGATGTCGCTGCCTTTTATCTGGACTTGCTGTGGTTAAAGCTGCCCACTCCTATGGCATACAGCTCTCTGGACTCAGGAGAACAGAAATTATTCCTCTGCTCTGGAATAATTTATGTCTTTTCATACAGTCTCTTAACATATGTATGTGGTCTCAGTGAACTGTGACTGAATTACTGTGCTTTATTATCTGGGAGTAAGTTGTTATTTGGTGTACTTCTTAGGAAAAACATCCCTAGAAGATATTCTAGAATTTGCAATTTCAGTGAAGAAAGCAATAAATGACCACCGTTCCTATTTGATCTGAGGCTGTATTTTACTAACGAGGCATAATCCACTAATGTGCACCATGTGAAAAATGTTTTGTTTAACCGAGTTTGGTAAAGCCTATTTAAATGAATCCACACTATAACATGGTTAGGTGAGATGCTATTATACTTATATCCACATTGCTATGGTAGGTAGATATGATAACCCTATTAGTTTTTTTGTATAAAATATACTACAGGATTTTATAGTCCAGGATTGCTGTTATTGGTTGTCCTCTTGATTTACTATAAACAGCTCCCTAAACCATAAATAATCTAATTGGCCTTCTGTATTTTTATATTTATGTCATCACTTCTGTTGAGCTAAATGCAAGTCACTAAGTTATTGTCATAAACATAGTCAACTGAGTATAAGAAATTATAATAGGCTGTATTTGTTCTATTGTTATACTTTGTTCAACCAAGTGACAGCATGGTTGCCTCTAAAACACAAGTTATTGTACACTGCAGGCCAAAACATAGGCTGATTCTGAGTATGAGCTAATAGTGCAGACATGGAATAACAGTGAATGGCTCTCTGGGTTCCAATGAGTAAGGCAACTTTCCAGTTCATCTGAGAGAAACACAGTCCAATATTATCACAGCAATGTATCCATCTGTGCTTCTTGGTAGCTCTGAATGAGTGCATTGCAGAGACTGTGGCTGGTTAGCCAGTTACTAAATGTTGCACACTGTTTTGCCTGTGTGGTAATAAAAAGGACCACAGATGGGACTATTGTTTTAGGAGGGATACCAATACTGGGCATCCTAATATATTGTGTCATCAAAGTATACAATGTCACAGGAAAAAAAATAGATGACTTTCAACAAAGGACTATTATGTTGAACCATGGTACATACTTCGAGCCATTTGTTAAGAAAAAAAAGTACTTTTGAATTGTTCATTAAGGAGAGTCTTCTATAGGACTTGTTATTATTGGATGCATCAGTATATATGTGACTCACATAACATGTATTTAACTATGTAAAGATTAAAATCAATGGTTTACAGTTGAGCAATAAGAGTAACCACGAAACTTGAAACTTGGAAGCCCTTAGAACCCACTAAACTCTGAGGATTTTCTCTGCTTTAACCTAAAAAGAAAACAAAATAACAACACAGACAACTGCAACATGATTGTATCTCTCCATGACATACAGGTTACGTACAGTCTTAGAAGTGAAGAAATTGGGATCCCTGGGTGGCGCAGCGGTTTAGCACCTGCCTTTGGCCCAGGGTGCGATCCTGGAGACCCGGGATCGAATCGCACGTCGGGCTCCGGTGCATGGAGCCTGCTTCTCCCTCTGCCTATGTCTCTGCCTCTCTCTCTCTCTCTCTGTGTGACTATCATAAATAAATAAATAATTTAAAAAAAAGTGAAGAAATTGGTCCATCACTGGGTGATGGACAGACATTAAGGAGGCCACACGATGTAATGAGTCCTGGGTGTTACATAAGACTGATAAATTACTGCCCTTCACCTCTGAAACCAATAGTATGTGTTAATTCATTGAATTTAAATGAAATAAGATTTACATTAAAAATAAAATGAATCTAAAAAAAGTGAAGAAATTTGGCTGAGATCATAGCTAACAATTTTGGAGCAGGATACAAATTAGTCTGTCTAATTTCAAAGCCTCACACTTGTCTCAGTCTTTTAGCTTTTGTGTATTAGGAACAACTCCATTAAAATCCAGGGTCTAGGCCTACAAGAATCACCATATTCTAAGTATACACTGAATTCTTTACCTTTTTACTTTGCTGGTTTAGCACTTCTTGTCATTGCTTGCTTGCCATTATATATTTTTAAATTTTTCCTCTCATTGCATTGCTTTTAAAATGATCTTATAATGTTTTATCTCACAGTGTTAGATGATCCTCTTAATTTGTTTTCTTGTTTCAAAATGTATCAAAAAAAATAGCAAACCTGGGATGCAAACCTCCAAGATGTACATCTTGGCATGGTTACTTCATTTCTTTTTTTATATAATGAAGCAAACTTTACAGATAATGTTGAATTTTCCTATGTTCTGATTCTTGATCAACTTGTTTTCTCTCCAGAGACAAACACTATCATGAACTTGGACTGCATCCTGCCAGACAGTGTTTTTAATTATTTTAGTACATCTATATTATCTATAAGCCATAATTAACATTAGTTAATTATCTGTTGATCTACATAAATGGTATCACGCTGGGCAAATGAATCTATGACTTTCATTTTGCAACTTGACATGCAATCTAGTTGATTTATTTTAACAGTTGCATAATAATATACTTAGGTTTTATTTATCTGTTTTCCTATTGATGAATATTTAGATATCAAACCTTACAATTTCTTTTTAAAAATATTTTATTTATTTATTTGAGAGAGAGAGAGTGAGAGAGAGAGTAAACACAAGCAGGTGGAGGGGCAGAGGAGGAGGGAGAAACAGATTCATGGCTGAGCAGGGAGCCCAACATGGGGCCCCATTCCAGGACCCTGGGATCATGACTTGAGCTGAAGGCAGATGCTTAACAGACTGAGCTCCCCAGATGCCCCCAAACCTTACTATTACAAATAAACAACAGACTTTTGCTTCAAATGCAACAAACAGCCTTCTGCACCTTTTTGTGTACACATGTGAAGTTTATCTAAAGTGTATTCCTTTTTTTAAAAGATTTTATTTATTTATTCATATAAGACACAGAGAGAGAGAGTCAGAGACATAGGCAGAGGGAGAAGCAAGTGGGGAGCCTGATGGAGTACTCGAACCCAAGACCTCAGGATCACGACCTGAGCCAAAGGCAGACACTCAACTACTGAGCCACCCAGTCATCCTTAAAATATATTCCTTAAAGTGTGTGCTCAGTGGTCAGTGGCATAAACTGTCCTATTAATTATTTTAAATAGAACCCCTTTGTACAATGTGCCTTTGTTCAATATTATCCCAACATAATATTTCACCAGTGGTATACAAGTTTCTATACCTAGGTATAAAAATAGGTATACCTATTTCTGCATATTTGCCAATACTAATTTTTTTAAAAATAATTATTGTTTAATCTATTATTGTCATGTATTAAATGTGTCTTCCAGAAACTCATATGTTGAAATCTTAACCCTGGATGTGTTGATATTAGGAGATAAGACCTTTGGAAGGTAGTTAGGTCATAAAGGTAGAACCATAATGAATGGGATAGTGCCCTTAGAAAAGAGATCCCAGGGATGTCTTTTTGTTCTCTATGATGTGGGGATACAATGAGAAATGTGTCATCTATGAATCAGGAACTAAGCCTTCACCAGACATTGAATATGCCAGAACCTTGATCTTGGATCTTGTGAGAAGTAAATGTTTGTTGTTTAAGCCCCCTAGTCTATGATAATTTTGTGATAACAACCTAAATGGACCAAGACACTCATATGTAAAAAAAATGTATAAAATATACATATAGGTTTTTAAGGAATAATATATAAACATCATGGGACTTGCCACCAAGGTCAAAAGATAGAACACTCTTGGTCTCTTAGAGATCGTGCAGTACTACCAAATCATATCACTATCACCCTCCAGAATGCCTTTTGTGTTCGTCATTCTTTTTTTCCATATAAATTCTACCATCTAGGAAGGAATATATAGTTTTAAAAACCTGAGTAGCAAGCACCAAGCTAGATGTGTAATAAAGAGTCACTGTCACTATTAGAGGAAGGCTTCCAGGAAAAGCTCTGCTGATAGGGCTTTAGAATTTCTGAGAGTATAAATACTCTCTACTGTGAAAGTTAGTGAATGAGGCCATAAGAGTTATGAAAAACAGGGGTCATGCCACTTGGACTACCTAGTTACAGTAATGTAAGAAGTAGGCATTGGCGTTTTCCAACAGAATTGTGGTCAGAAAGAGTGGACAATTCCGCATTTTCTGCTTCTCAGCTTACTACAGCCCAACTTTAGCTCCCTGAATCGGTCAAAGCAGAACATCAGCCAAATACAGGTGAGACCCTGGGTCAAATTCTACCTGAAAATTCTGCCCTCAGGTTCATAATAGCACAGTGGCAGTGGGAAGTTGTTTAAGGCACACTGCAACATGTTTATCTCTTGAGTTACTCTTCTCTAATCTAATCTGGGGCACAACTGGATGTTCATCATTTTACTGGAATTTCTCTTTATCTGCTTCCTATATTAAATCTCCTCTTTGATATATCCTTTTTTAGTTTCTGCCTTGTTTAAGGATAAGCCAGTTTGGTTCACCAATATAGGGAGAATCTGTGATATCAGAATTCCACGCTTGTCCTCTGGTCCTAGTCATGTCCCCCATAGGGACCTCCAGTCACCCACTTAGAAGGTAAGGACCCGAGAATACAGTAACAGAGAAGGATTGGTATCTCTGAATTCATCAATCAGTATAGGATCATCATTTAATCCTTTTGTTTTGGAAGCATCTCTCCATTTTTGTTTCCATCAATCTCCTCTATTTTACTTAATTCACAACATAAACATTTAGAATCATTGAAGAAGAGGCAATTTATCAAAGAGGATTTTTTTAAAGGACTTTAGAGATATTAATGCATCTAAATGGCTTTTACCCAGTCCTTTGCATATTAGGCTCCCCTGTCATTTCTATTAACATGGTCCTTGACATTTTTGGTAATGTTTTCCAGTAGACATTGCGTAGTCTTACATTCAAAAGAAATCTTGACAATACCTTTTGGAATGCTACACACTTATTCAGATGAAACTAGGTAATTTGAAAGTATGGGTTTAATTTGTAAGAATTTTAAATATGAGTCTGAGAAAATTGCATAGCTAAACAGATTCTTTCTGCACACCATCAAAAGTTGGGGCAAAACAGAAATGATTGGTGTATGAAATGCTGATAGAAAATATGCTCTAGCATTCTTCAGACTATATGATGAGTGGAATACAAGGAAAAACATAAGAAGCAATAACAAACAATACAGACAAGGATCTCCAAAATAAATTTTTAATTCAATAGATAGTACCTTCTAAGAATATTCAGTGTACTAGGGATGGGGAATCTAAAGAGGAAGATCCTTGCCTCTCAGAAGCTCACAGTCTGTCCCTTTGGAGAAAAGGTGTCTGGAGGAAGCAGATTGTCAGGTAACAACAGGATTCAAGGTTTATGTCATAATTCTCCTCTATCTCCCTAAAACATTGTTTTGTTTGTTTTGTTTGTTTGTTTGTTTGTTTTAACTCTGAATGGCTCTTTTCTTATCTTTGAGGTATCAGCTAAAATGTCATCTCTCCCCGACCACCCTGTCTAAAGCAGATCACTCATCTGCACTTTCACTATAATCATTTTTATTTTAGTGTTCAATTTGTTTCCTTTAAAATATTGATAAAATATGTGATTATTTTATTATTTGTCTCATTTTTCTCTTCCGTCTTCCACCACTGGACAAGGATCCCATCTCTTGTGTTGCCCGGTTTATTTGCAATAATCAAAGCAGTACTTGATACACAGCATACTGGGGGGATGTAGTAGTATTTCCTACCTAAACTTTCTAGCAGCACATGAGCTAAGTCTTGAAAAATTTGTAGGTGGTAGCTAGTGGTAGAGGGTATTTAGAGGAGGTTGTTTCATTTAAGCAGAGAGGTATGTGGGAAACCACAGACTTTTTAATATAGCTGGAGTGAATACTTTAGTAATGCAGATAAAAAAAAAGAACTGAGAGAAATTACATTGAAGAGGAAAGCTGAGCAAACTCATGAATTAATACCCCATTAAAAAGTCTTGGACAACATTACAATATTTTGATCAGGGGAAATATAGGAATAAATTTTTATTAAAAAAATGAACCACAGAAAAGTGAGCAGAAATGGATTTGAATTGGGCAAAGCTAGAGTTGTAATTGTTGTTATCGCAGTTATCCTTTAGAAATATAAGAATTTGAACTTTATATGGAGAGGAAAGATGAAGAACTTTCGAATCAACAGTATTTGTTGATCTGTTATCTGTTCTGTATACTGAGTGAAGGAAACAAACATATCAAAGGTCTTTTTCAAATTTCTTAAGTGGTCTATTAAAAATGGTGCCATATGCTTTAAAGTGAGAAAAATGAGGAGTAATGTCACCTTTAGATTGAGCTTTTGCATGCATATAAGATGCTAGTTGTATAATTTTCTTACTTTGTATCACTTTTTAAAATCTTTTTCTTTACTTGGACCTTTCATGTGATAATTCCTAAATACTTGTTGAATATAGATTTCTTTTTCTAATTTGCTCCTCCTACACTCCACAATGAATAATGGTCCAGACATTTAGAGATTGAAAGAGAAGAATGTTCTAAGAAGACAGAAATCTAGACTTAAGACTCTTCTAATTATCACTTTTTTGTTTAAATATGAGCTCACAGACTAATGGAGAACAAGTATTGCCGTTGAAATGACTGTTTTGAAAAGAAAAATGCATTTTTGTTGTGACCAAAGAAAGAGTAATAGCTTTATTATAATCTTATTATTTCACATTAGATAAAGGCAAATAATGACTAATGACTGTGACATGTTCTAATTTTGTAAAGAAAATCAAAATGCCATGTCATTTGCTTTTATGCAGGCACAATACAGACGAACATAATACATTAATGCAAACCATAGGTAGTAACACAGGTATAAAAATATATATATATAACTCCAAAATGCATTAAAATGGTTAGATTAAAGGAGAACTTTGGAAAAGGAATACATTCTATCATATATTCAAGGAGAATTTTTTTGAGATACGAGTAATTCAAAACATAGCATTTTAGTATTTTTATTTGAAATTCTCCAATTTTGAATCTAACATTCAAGGCAGATACTCATTGTTTTTGCTAATCTAAAAATGGAATATATAGGGGTGCCTGTATGCCTCAGTCAATTATGTGTCTGCCTTCAGTTCAGGTCATAATCCTAAGGTCCTGGAATCAAGCCACTCATCCAGCTCTCTACTCAGCAGGGAGCCTGCTTCTCCCTCTTTCTCTGCCTGCTGCTCTCCTTGCTAGTGCTCTCTCCCTCTGTCAAATAAGAAGTAAATAAAATCTTTTTTAAAAATATAAATGGAATATTTAGACACTTGAGCTTTTTCCATAATTTGGCTATTATAGATAACGCTGCTATAAACATTGGGGTGCACGTATCTCTTTGAATCAGTGTTCTTGTATTCTTTGGATAAATACCCAGTAGGGCAATTGCTGGATTGTAGGGTAGTTCTATTTTCAACTTTTTGAGGAACCACCATACTGTTTTCCGCAGTGACTGCATCAGTTTGCATTACCACCAACAGTGCAAGAGGGTTCCCCTTTCTCCACAACCTCACCAACATCTGTTGTTTCCTGTCTTGTTTATTTTAGCCATTCTGACAGGTGTGAGGTAATATCTCATTGGTGTTTTGATTTGCATTTCCCTAATGATCAGTGATGTTGAGTATCTTTTCATGTGACTGATGAATGAATAAAAATGATGTGGTACATATATACAACGGAATATTATTCAGCCAAAAAAGAGAATGAAATCTTACCATTTGCAACAATATGGATAGAGCTAGAAAGTTTTATGCTAAGTAAAATAAGAGAAAGACAAATACCATATGATTTCACTCACATGAGTAATTAAAAAACAAAACAAATGAGCAAAAAGATTAAACAAAAAAGATAGAGGCAAACAAAAAAATGCACTCTATAGTGAACAAACTGATGGTTACCAGAGAGGATGTAGGCAGGAGGATGGGTGAAATAGGTGATGGGGATTAGGGGGCTCACTTGCTGTGATGAGCACTGGATGTTGCAAGAAAATATTCAATCACTATAATATATAACTGAAATTAAAATTACGCTGTATATCAACTAACTGCAATTTAAATGGAAACTTAAAAAATAAAACTACTATCTAATAAAAAAATAAAAATGCAATTTATTTTTCTACTTGAGAAAAGTTAACAAAAATGTTTCTATGAAATAGCTGATATTGCTCTTAAAATATTAATAGGCTGGATGCTATATTAATAAAAAGACAAGATGTATGATTGTAAAGAAATTAGTTAAGTGATTTTTTTGTTCTTCAAAATATGAAACAGGACATTAAACATAAGAGCAATCAGACAAATAATTAAAAATAAACAGACTATTTATATATATATCCTTATTATTTTTCTATCATGATATCTACTGATGCATAATTAATTTCATAAACTAGATTAACTTTCTGTATAATCTTGGATTTCTCATATTTAAGATCTAGAAGTTCAGCAACCTGAAGCTTACATTACAGTTAAAAGGGAGACATTTAATTTGATAGATAATAATTTGGGTTAAATGTCCTCATTTTATAATATTGAATGACACCAGAATTTTCTGTACCTAAATCTATCTATGCATGTATTATATACATATTCTCACTTTGTTTAAGATGAACATGTATCTTGGAAAAAAAGAAAAAAAAAGGGAAATACATAAAATGTAAAGACTTAAAGAAAAAAATATGGGAAAAACTAGTAGAAATAAGAGTTCCTTGGAGAATTATCTAATTCCTTGTCAAGGGCAAAAAAGGTATTATGTGATGCTGTAGCATTTTGTTGTGCCAGAAATCAATGTGTCTTCAAGACTGGTGGGGTAACATCAAAACAATAAGCAAACAGGTTTAAGGAGCCCTCTTTGACCAAAGTTGAACACCAAAAGAATAACTGTAATGGAATGAAAGAATCTTTGAAAGTCCAAGAATTAGTACTCAAAAAACAATAAAGTCAGAAAAAAAAATGTATAGATCAACATTTGATAAAACATTCTCATACTGTAAAATTGGTAACTAAATAAAAGAAGTAAACATACATCATCTTTTCCATTAGGAGTTATATTTCATGGTAAGTAGTTCTAGTAAGTGGAAAAAAGTTCTACATTACAAAAGAATATCACCTAATATTATAGAAGAAATGGTAGAATTAAAACAACATTGTTTTATATTTGTATTCCCCAAGTAGTGTAACCTTAAAATACATAAGTCAAGCTTACTATGAGGGAAATGATTACATCTGAAATCAAACAAGATTGTGAGACTTCTCTCTCAATAATAAATAAGTTGAGGAATGGAAATAACCAGTATAGTATAAGAGGTTTTTTTTTTTTTTTTTTTTTTTAGATTTTATTTCTTTCTTTGAGAGAGAGAAAGAGAGCACACAAGCAAGAGGGAGTTCGGGGCTCAATCCCATGGATCATGACTTGAGCCAAAGGCAGATGCTTAACTGACTGAACCATCCAGATGCCCTAAGAGATTTAAATAACTAACAAAATTGAATAAAAATATACAGAACTCCATATCTTGCAATTTATGTATGCATGTTTTTAGCATATTAAAATATATTGCTTACAAAACTGTATTTAAATTATAAACAGTAAATGATAGCAAAAAGCAGAGCATCATAATCATATAGATTACTTTCTGCTGACAGCTATTAAAATATGTATTAGTGACAAAATTACCTACCAAATACCCCAAATATTTAGAAACTTTCACAAAAGTTATTACAAAAGAAAGATTTCTAAAATATATGTAATTGGAGACTCAAAAGGAGAGGAAAGAGCAAATGGAGTAGTGCCAATATTCAAAGATACAGTGATTAAAATTTTTGCATACTAATGAAGGAATTTAATCTATCAATTTAAAAAGCTTTACAAGCCAAGTAAGATAAATGCAAACAAAATCTCACTTAGGCACGTCAAAGTAAAACTACTGAAAATCAAAGCAAAAAGGAAATCTTAATAGCAGCTAGGAAAAAAGTTATACTATATTTAACATAGAATAAACAAAGCTGACAGAAGCAGTTGAGAAGTTTTAAAAAATAATATAATAACAACACTAAAGGAAAACAATCTCAGCTTTGATTTGATCTCTAAGGCTGTCTTCAAAGTGAAAATGAAATTAAAATAATTTCTGATAAAATAAGATGTATCATGAGTGTCCAACACTAAAAGAAAAACTAAAGGAATAATTTAAGCAGAAGAAAACTTATTTCAACTGGAAACCTAAAATGCATGAAAACCAAGAAATGAAAAGAGTAAATATTATGTAAACGTTAATGAATATTAACTATAAAAAGCTATAGTAGGAAATTTCCATATGCTCCAGTCTAGCAGGGAAAGAGTTTAGAAGTTGCCACTCTATCTTAACAATTAGTAAAAAGATAAACAGATTGAAATATAAACAATTCTTTTTAGATTCATCAGAGAAGTAGTAATAGGGCACACTGCTGCCATAAGAATTAGAGGGGTGAATGCAAAGAATCATAGTTTACCGGCAGAGAAATCCATAAGCAGAAATCTCTTACAGAACCAATGCTAGAATAAGAAAATCTGAATTGTAATTGATAAATTGCTAGAAGCTCGATGAGGACAAATCTGAGAGTTATAGACTCTCCGGAGACCCAATCATAGGGGAACCCCCATGTTTTTGTGAGTTTACCTCCAGGAGCTCAACTGTGTCCTCATTATGAAAATCAGAGAAAAATCCACTTGTTCAGGGGAAGAAAAAAGTATTCAGTTTGAAATACACTGGAATATACTCTTCTTATAAGCAAGGCCTGCTCTTAAGAGAAACTATCTTACTAGATCTCAACATGCTGGAATTTTATTGGAATCGAACCTACCAATGGGAAGAAAAATATTCAACTCTAGTCTCATTTAGTCATCCAGTTCTAAGGGGAAAATAAAACTGAAAAGCACTAGTGAAGTTTAGTGTCCAGGGGACACAGGCACACGTAAAGATTGAGACCTAATCATACTGTACAGAACACTTTCTCTCCCCCTACACATTTACATCATGTTAGTGAAGTCTTATTTATAGGAGTTCTTTTTACTTAGCTATCAAGAAAAAAATTACAAGACATACTAAAAGCAAAAATCACAGTTTGAAGATACTAAACAAGCATCAGAACTAGAGTCAGCTATGGAAGGAATGTTGGAAATTATCAGATCAAGAATTTTTTTTAAAGTATGACTAATACAGTAAGGGCTTTTTCCTAATAGAAAAAGTAGTTAATGTGCAAGAATAGATGGATAATGTGAGCAAGAGATTGAATTCTAAGAAAGAAACAAAAGAAATGCTAGAGATAAAAAAAAAACAACACTATTACAGAAATGAAAAATGCCTTTGGTAGACTCATTAGTTGTTCAGTAACAGTTCAGGACAAAATTCTACACTTAAAGCTATGACAATAGAAACTTCCAAAACTGAAAAGCAAAGAGAAAAAAGACTAAAACAAACAAACAGAATATCCAAGAATTATAGGATAAGCACAAAAGATATAACATACATACAATGGGAATACCAGAAAATGAAGAAAAAGGAAAAAGAGGGGGGGCAATATTTGAAGCAATAATGGAAATTTCCCCCAAAAAATAATGCTAGACAACAAATCATATAACCAGGAAACACAAGGAACAGCAAACAGGATAAATGCCCCAAACAATCTACACATAGGTATTCATATTCAATCTTCAGAAAATCAAATAGAAAAGGTTTTGGAAAAGCCAGAGGAAAAATAACCTTACCTACAGAGGGATAAGCATCAAATTATATCCAGCATCTCAGAAACAATGCAAGCAAGAAAAGACTTGAAGTGAAATATTTAAGATGTTGAAGAAAAAAAAACAACCCCTAGAATTCTGTAGTCTGCAAACTGTCTTTCAAAATAGAAGAAGAACTTTCTTTTAGACAAACAAAAATTGTAGGACTTTGTTGCCAGTAGGCCTGCCCTGCAAGAAATGTTTTTAAAAGTTTTTCATAGAGAAGAAAAATTATATACCTCAGGCACATCAGGTATATGTAAAGACCAGAGAGCATTAGAGAAGTAATAAATGAGAGTAAATGAACACTTTTTATTTTTCTTATTTTTAATTAATTTAACAGGTAGCAATTTGTTCAAAATGCCAATAGCAATAAAGTATTAACAATATATACTTAGTGTATAAAAGGCTATATTTGTTAATGTATAAGAGAGATGAATGACAGCAAGGACAAAGATAAGAGAGAAATATTAGGGACATTTTATTAATATAAGGTACTAGCACTATCTGTGAAATGGTAGAGTGTTATTGGAAGTGGACTTAGATTGCTTGTAATTATAGATTGCAATCTCTAGGACATTATCAGGTTATGATCTCAGGTTTGTGAGATCAAGCCCTGCATTGAGCCCATGCTGCACACAAAGTCTGCTTAAGATTCTTTCCCTTCCTCTCCCTCTGTCTCTTCCCAACTCTCTCCCTTCCTAAAAAATTTTTTTAAAGTGTGATTGTTATGCTAAAAAGAAAATGGAATTATACAAAATGTTCAATTAAAAACTACAAGCCAGAAAACATGTGGAAAACAAAAATAAGACTAATGAACAAGGGCAACAAATGGAAAATAGTAACAAATAGAAAACTAACGAATATGAAATGTTAATAAAAATCTATCATTTTAAGAATTATCTAAATACTGCTATAAGACAGAAATTGTAAGAATGAATAAAGAATCAAGATCTTATTATATGTTGGTTATAAGAAACCCACTTTAAATATAAAGACATGAATAGATTATAAGTACAGGGATAGAGAAAGATATATTATGCCAGCACTAATCAGAAGAAAGTTGTAGTGGTTATATTAATTTCACAGAAAGAAGACTAGGAAGACTTGAGCAAAGAGAGTTATTAGAAATAAAGAGGGGCACCATAAATGGTGAGGGTGAATAATCTAAGAAGACATAACAATTCTTAATGTGTATGTACTGAACAACAGAACATCAAAATATATGAGGGAAAAACTGATAGAACTGCAGGGAAAATAGATGAATTCACTATCATAGGTAGAGACTTCAACATCCCTCTATTATAAATGGACAGATACAGCAGGCAGAAAATCAATAAGGCTGTAGTTGAACTCAGCAGCACCATCAATCAACTGGATATAATTGACATCAATAGACTACTTCATCCAACAATAGCAGATTACACATTCTTCTCAAGCTCACATGGAACATTTACCAATAGACCAAACTCTGGGACATAAAATGTACCTTAACAAGTTTAAGAGAATAGAAATTATACAATGCCTGTTCTCAGACTACAGTTAAATTAAACTAGAAACCAATAACAGAAAGGTAGCTGGGAAACCTCAAGATACTTAAAGACTAAACAATATACTTCTAAATAACACATTGGTCAAAGAAGAAATTGTGAAAAAAAAAACTTAATATTTTTAACTAGGGGTTCCTGGGTGACTCAATCAGTTGAGCATCAGACTCTTGGTTTCAGCTCAGATCATGACCTCAGGTTTATGTGATACAGTCCCATGTCAGGCTCCACACTCAGTATGGAGTCTGCTTGAGATTCTCTCTCTGTCTTCCTCTGTCCCTTCTCCCTCCCTTCCACTTCTCTCAAATAAATAAATCCTTAACTATACACACACACACACACACACACACACACACACACACACATATATATATATGTATATTTTAACTAAATCAAAACATAACATCAAAATTTCTGGGATGTAGTGAAACCAGGGCTTAGAGGAAAACTTATAGCATTGAATGCATTTATCAGAAAGAAGAAAGACCTAAAATAAATTATCTAAATTTCCATTATAGAAAACTAGGAAGAATAAATTAAATCCAGAAAACTAGGAAGAATAAATTAAATCCAGAGTGAGCAGAAGAAAAGAAATGAGAAAGCAGAAATCAGTGAAATAGAAAACCAAAAATCAACAAATCAAATTAATAAAACCAAAAGCTGATTCTTTGCAAAGATCAGTCAAATCAATAAACCTCTAGCCCGCTAACTGTAAAAGAGAGAAAGGACACAAGTTACTAAAAGCAGAAATTTAAGAGGGAACATCATTGCAGATCACATGGAAATGAAAATAACAAAGGAATACTGTATGCCACAAATCTGTATACCTAGATGAATTGAACCAATTCTTTGAAAGACACAATTTGTCAAAACACACAAAATAGAAATAGACAACTTAAATAGGTTGACATCTATTAAAGAAATTGAATCAATAGCTAAAAACATTTTTAAGCAGAAAGGCCTAGATACAATGAGTTCATTGGT
Source organism: Canis lupus baileyi (assembly GCF_048164855.1). NCBI lineage: Eukaryota > Metazoa > Chordata > Mammalia > Carnivora > Canidae > Canis > Canis lupus. The sequence continues at coordinate 18,027,943 of NC_132844.1, read as the reverse complement.
GATTTATAACAACATTTATGAAAGAAGTTATACCAATTCTCTGTAATCTTTTCCAGAATGTAGAAGCAGAAAGAATACTTTCTAACTCAATCTATGAGTCTAGCATTAGCCTAATACCAAAATTACACAAGGACATTATAAGAAAAGAAAACCACACACCAATATCTTCTACGATCCTGGCAAAAAAATCCTCAACACAATATTAGCAAATCAAATCTAAACTGTGAAAAAGGAATTATACCCTATGACCAAGTGGGATTTATCCCAGGTATGTAAGGCTGTCTTATTCAAAAATCAATTAATATAACCCATCACATCAACAGCTAAAGAATAAATCACAAGAACTTATCAATAGATATAGAAAAAGCAATTGGCAAAATCCAACACTCATTCATAGTAAAAACACTTAGCAAACTAGGAATAGAGGTGATCTTTTTCAACTTGATAAAGAATATCTACAAACACACACACACACACACACACACACACACAAAACCACAAAAACAGCTATAGTTAATGTCAAACTGCATAATAAGAAATTCAATGTAACCACTAAGGTTAAAAACAAGGTGAGGGCAGGTCACCTGAGTGTCTCAGGCAGTTAAGCATCCAACTCTTGATTTCAGCTTACATCATGATTTTGGGATCTTGAGATCAAACCCTGCATGAGGAGTCTGCTTGAGATTCTCTCCCTCTCTCCCTCTTCCCCTCCCCCTGCTGGTGCACTCTTTCTCTCCTCCAGAATAAATAAATAAATCTTAAGGAAAAAAAAATAGAACAAGGTGAGGGTGCCCCTTCTCACCTCCCCTTTCAACATAATACTGGAAATCTTTACTAATGCAATGAGAAAAGAAAAAGGAAATAAAAGGTATACATACTGGGATGAAATTATCTTTGTTTGCAGATGACATGTATCCATTTCTATAACATTTAGATAGACTGAAGGAATTGACCAAAAAAAATCTCCTGGAAATAATAAGCAACATAGCAAGGTTGTAGGATACAAAGTTAAAATGCAAATGTCAGTTGCTTTCTTTTTTTTTTTTATATAAATTCTTTTTTTTTTAATTTTTATTTATTTGTGATAGTCACAGAGAGAGGGAGAGAGAGGCAGAGACACAGGCAGAGGGAGAAGCAGGCTCCATGCACCAGGAGCCCGACATGGGATTTGATCCCGGGTCTCCAGGATCGCGCCCTGGGCCAAAGGCAGGCGCTAAACCGCTGCGCCACCCAGGGATCCCAACTTTCTTATAACAACAATAAACAGTGGAATTTGAAATTAAAAACAGAATAATATCATTTAGTTGGCACCCCCAAAAATGAAATATTTAGGTATTTAAAACTGTCTAAAATAAAATTTTAAAATTTAATTTAAAAAGTTATACTAGTAAAGTTTTGTCTTCTAATATCTGCTCGGTTATCTATTGCATTTTCTTTTTTTTATTAAGAAAAAATTTGTATGGATACCTGTGCTTTTTTAGTCATGCACATTTTATCTTCATACACTTTATTGATGAGTGTTTTAATTAGTGATTATAATGAAGACATAAATCAAAAATTTAAAGTAAAACTCTAACAGTAGTTCTCAGATTTATCATCATAGACTCTTTGGTTACCTGCAGAAATCCAAGGCCTGGAGACTTTCTGATGAAATCTATGGACACAAAAAGAGGAATATATACATATGTGAAATCTCACACATAATTTCAATAGTCTAATAAAAGACCCAATTTAAGAACCCATTTATTTATTTATTTATTTACCTATTTTTAAATATTTTTATTTATTTATTCATGAGAAGCACAGACATAGGCAGAAAGAGAAGCAGGCTCCTCCCAGGGAGCCATGTGGGACGCAATCTCGGGACTCCAGGATCACGCCCTGAGCCAAAGGCAGATGCCCAACCACTGAGCCACCCAGGTGTCTCTAAGAACCCTTTTAAACCTGGATATTAGTTTGTATTTAGTAATTTAAAATAATGAAATATAATATTCATATAATATTATGCAGCTCTTGAAAAACAAGGTTTTCAATTTTTTTTATTAACTCAATGTAACGTTAAGCCTAAAGGACTATATTAATACTATGGTCTCAATAATATATATTTACATTATTATTATATATTATATTGAAAAGGGTAAGACTAGAGGCAGGGACATATAGAAGACTGTTGCCGTGGTATCAGTGAATGTAAAGGTGACTTGAATAAACTGCATATTACTATGTGCAAACTTTTGACTTTCAAAATAAAGCCATCGAGCCCAAGTGAAGGCCAGCTGGCTATCTTCCATGAAACTTTACAGGGTAACATTATTTTGGTGAATTTACCACACTACTCTAAATCTGTATCTCACATGGGTTTTGAAATATAATTTTCTGAAAACCAATTTTATTAGCAAATCAAGGAAGAATAGATTTTCCAGTGGGTAATCCTACATGAACAAAGGTAACTAAAAGCTTCAAATTTGCTTGTATCTTTTATCTTTAAAAGGGTGAGAATAAAATGGGATAATATATTTATCAGTATATCTGGAACAATAAAAACTCAATACATAATAGCTTTGTTGTTATATATAAATTGAGTGTTGATTTATTACTTGCCACTGAGAAATAGAACTGTCAATTTGAATGAACATTTTTCCTAATCAGGACAAATGTACACCTACACACTTGCATATACGAGGAAAGCCAATTTTCTTTATAAGCATGATGAACAGTGAATGGATTAGAAGGGCAGTTAAGGGCAGAGAATTTTGGCAAAACCCTCAAAAGTTTGATCATAAAGGAGTAAAAAGATAAAAATGGTAACTGAAACAAGAAGTCTGGCTAAAGAATCTTTTAAAGTTTGATTTAGTTATCGTGCTTTATTAAGATGATGTTATGGGTTGCTTTGTGTCTCCCCCAAAAAAAGGTAAGCTGGAAGTTCTAACCCATAGTACTTCAGAATAGACCATCATTAGAAATAGGATAATTGCAGATGTAATTAGTTAAGTTGAGGTCATAATGAATAGAGTAAGCCTCTACTCCAATATGACTGATGTACTTACAAGAAGACAGCCACGTGAAAACAGATACACACAGGGACAATTTCATGAGTCAATGAAGGCAGATATCGGGGGTGTGCAGCTGCAAGCCAAGAAATTCCCAAGCTGTAGGCAACCCACTAGAAGCCGGAGAAGAGGCAAGAAAGGATTTCCCTGGGGCACCTTGGTGGCTCAGTGGTTGAGTGTCTACCTTCAGCTCAGGTTGTGATCCTGGGATCCTGCAATCCTGCAGGGAGCCTGCTTCTTCCTCTACCTATGTCTCTACCTCTCTCTTTCTGTCTCTTATGAATAAATAAATCAATTTTAAAAAAAGAAAGAAAGAGGAAAAAGAATGGATTTCCTACAGATGTCAGAGGGACCATGGCCCTGTGGACACCTTGATTTAGGACTTCTGGCTTCCAGAACTGTAAGACATAAATGTCTGTTGTTTAAGCCACTCTATAGTACTTTGTCAAGGCAGCCCAAGGAAACTAATACATTTAGGAATGCCCGTAGGTTTAAATGTTGGGAATGGGTCACCAGAGATGGAGGCAGATGAGAAAGGAGACACTGATGGAGCAAGTCCTAGAGGAGAAGTCAAGGAATGCCAACCCAGAGAATGGCCTCAGGAGGAGACACTTGAGTAGAAGTAAGAGGAAAGTAGGAAATAGAATAGTTCCTATCTGTGATTCTCACTTCTCTAATACTTATGAGGCAAATTTATTTTCTGACAATGAGCAAGGCCCTGATTTCATAGATTTGAGAGGATGGAGATTTGACACGACTTCTGTGGAGGATGAAAAAGGAAAGCTAACAGGCTCTGCAAGATTGCCAGTCTTCAGATTCAAGTAGAGCATTAATAAATGAATGCATTTGCAGTCTGGTCTAGTATTAGGGCAAGTCAAATTTGTATTTTTATTTTTTTATCTGTTCTACTTTAAAAGCACAATTTGGTAATAAACATTTTAATTATTAAACTTAACATCAATAATAGTTGTATGTTTTGTTCCCCTCACATCATTGGAGAAAACCATTTATTAATTTCAAGGCTGTATTCATATCGTTGATGTCTTAGATTTGTGTATTATTGGTAGGAAAAATGGAATCACTGAATTGTAAGTTTTGGAAGCTATATAATCAGAAAAGGTGGAATTCCCATCAGACCTATAAAATTGCCTAGCTTTTGAGTTTATTTTAATACATGTGATCATTTATTAAGTAAAATAACATACTAACATTCTGTAGTTTGATGTATGTAATAAATAGGCCCCTTGATACTATAGATCAAAGAATATTGTAGAGACAGAGTTGTTCATTAGCATATTTAAGACTTTATTAATATGGATAAAAGCAGGCAGTTAACACAAATATATAATGATAAGCCAATATGGAATTTTGAGAGGATCCTCACTGGTTTCCTGAGACACAGTTTTAGGATTATATTTAGTTTCCATCACCCAGATCTACATTAATAAATAAATATCTAATTAATTTTATAGACATAACTATAAATAAGTCTCCATCTATAATGAGATAAAGCTCAGCATAATAGAAAATATTAACATCCAAAATGAAAGGGGTACCTGACCACAAGGAGCAAGAATATATTAATTAATAAGAAATCATTCCAGACTAGCCTTTGGTTGAAAGTAATACACATTTGTAAGAAAGACATGATCAAGTTGATTAGTAATTAAAATGAGGAATTTATAATGGTGCTGTGTTGACACTGTAAATGTATGGAATGCTGCAGAAAGAATAGTGAAGTCTTTATTTGAGTTCCTTCCTAAGGCTAAGCTTTATTCATCTTATTTCCCAGTTATCTCCTCAGAGCTAGTTCTTCTCCTGACTAGTGAAGCTATAGAACACAGAACTCAGAGGTACAGTGTTTTCAACTATTCACTCACATTTGCTATCCCACTGTACTGGTCGCTAGCTATGTGACCTTGGAAAAGTTACTTTTTCTCCATGTCCCACAGCTTTCATATCTGAAAAAACGGAAATAATACAAGTTTCTTGTAACGTCATTAAGATAATTAAATAAATTAACACATTATAAGTATTTATAGCAGAACCTGGTACAAATTAAGAGCTAAATAAGCTCTTATTATTAAATTATTAATAAGTATAATTGTTATTATACTTATTAAAAATTGTAATAAGTATCATTGTGTCCCCTGTCTTAGCTAATAGACACTTACTCATTTGTAAATTTACTCATTTACTCTAGTTACACAAATTAGAAATGAGTCCGCCTTAAAGCCCACCTTCTCATCATGTATATGTCTAAAATAATTTATAAGCGTATACCTCAGTCTGCATCTTTAATGTTCCAGCTTCAGATTGTGTTCAGGGTCTCATCCAGACAATTTGATGGAGTCTCAATTCTCTGTAATCTCATCTGCCCAGAGTCAGATCTGTGTTCCAGGTCTCTTGTCATACTTTTTCCCCTTCCCCCCATCAATGCTCCCCACAGCCAAATCTGATCATGTTCTTTTCTGAAAGACTTAGGAGCTTCAAATATATATAGTCCAAATTTCCCATCATTTCACTTCAATTACATTCTGAAAAGTCATTGTTCTCTGGACCTGCTCTGCTTTTTTTCGTACCTCTTTGCATTGTTTCCCTCCCTTCTCTACTTAATTATGATCCTCTTCCCTTCCTAGCTTGCATAAGTCACTTCTTCCTCTTTGGCCTTTGAGTACAATAATTCTTTTATAACAACAAGAGCAGTATTAGGTATAGCTAATATCAGTGTGTAATTATGTCACTCACTATTCTAGAGACAGACATTACCTAATTTACTCCTCCTTATAATGTAGGTATTGTTATCAATGTCATTTAACAAATGAGGAAACTGGTGGAAAAACTTGTCTTGGACAAATATTTAACCTGATGAGATATGGAGTAGGCTTTAAATTCCTACCAAATTACTTGAGAGCTGAAGCTACTAAGAATATTGTCTCTCAGTTACAGCACCCAAATACAGCACATTATATTATTATGGAAATCTACGCTTGTCTTCTTCAAAATACAATGTCTTCATATTGGCATCTCCAGTGTCTAATTCCGTACCTAGAACACAGAATGTATAATAATTAATAAAAGAACAAATGAATGAATGAAAACAGATGAAATGAACAGCTAGTTTTCAATGGATTACCTTTCCTACCCTGTGAATATGTTATATAAATATTACTATTTAATGAACAGCTATATTGAAGTGTGATTGGTATACAAAAACAACTACACATACACACAAAAAATCTGCTTCTTAACTGATGGGTTTGAACTTATGTATACATCAATGAAACCATTACCACAATCAAGACAATAATTTCAACCTCATTAGAGGAAAAGCATAAGGAAAGTTGAGTAAAAAGTAAAGTCACTGCTACAACTGAATCAATATTTTGTCCAGGTCTATAAAACTATAAGTAAATCAGATCATGAAGGAACTATTCTTGCTTTATTTGCCAGTTTTTTCAAGTCCTGAAAACACTAATTTTAGTGTTTATGCAGACTGTTAAGAGAGACTCTCATCAGATTGGGCCATATGAATTCTAAAGATCTGGTTTCATTTTTTAAGGTGGTTAGCCTATAGTCCCTATAATAATAAAAAATAAAATCAGTGTCAGTAAAATTGTTTTATTATCCCTAAGTCAAGAACATACTCATTTAAAAATGTATATAGTTTGTTCAGCCAATAGAGCATAGCTTCTGTACAATTTCCAAGTCATCCCATAGGATAACACAGAGTGGCCCCATTCAGCTGAAATACATGATTTGATTTCTGCTTTCATTTCTGGAATGTATTTCTCCAAGGTAAATGGAACCAGCCATATTAGCAGTTCTCCAAAAAGTCAGATTTATTATTACAATATGCATTGCCTCAATTAGCCTCTGACTATCCAGATGTCTTCAAACTCATTTTTATATATATGGCATTTCTTTTTTTTTAAGTTTTTTTTTTTTTATTTATTTATGATAGTCACACAGAGAGAAAGAGAGGCAGAGACACAGGCAGAGGCAGAAGCAGGCTCCATGCACCAGGAGCCCGATGTGGGATTCGATCCCGGGTCTCCAGGATTGCGCCCTGGGCCAAAGGCAGGCGCCAAACCGCTGAGCCACCCAGGGATCCCTGGCATTTCTTTTTTATTCAATGATTACATGAAACTGAAATCAGACCATGAGTTTTTGTTACTTTTACTTATTTATTTATTCCCTTTGCAGGTTTATCCCTAGAAAAATAAGATAAAACATTTCCTGTAGGCCCTATATTTTGGCTTGAGTTTAGGTATTTTGTGTTTAATTTCTTAATTTTGAAATATATGTAAGTTTCTATTTGTCTGCTTGTGCTTGACTTTTAATTTAATTGCATAGTATCCAACAAATATATTCTGTGTAATTTAGAGTAAATTTTTCATATGAAAAATTCTATTAAATAATTTTCTTTTCTTTTTTTTAAAGATTTTATTCATTCATGAGAGACACAGAGAGAGGCAGAGACACAGGCAAAGGGAGGAGAAGCAGGCTTCATGCAGGAGCCCGATATGGGACTCCAAGACAGGTCCTGAGCCAAAGGCAGACACTCAACCACTGAGCCACCCAGGCATCCTTATTAAATAATTTTCTATACAACTCCAATCCTAGAAATATACTATGAGAAAATAACTGAAAACATATGCAAAGATTTAGCTGTCAGGACTTTCTATACATTTTTCTTTATAAACACAAAAATTTTGAGAAAAAATATCATATGAATTTTGAGAAAAAGAACAAAATAGCTCAAACTATAGTTGCTAAAAATCATGATTCAAAGAAAGTTAATTATATCAAAAGATGCTCTTAAATTAAGTGAAAATAATATGTTATAAAACAGTAGTTTTAGTACATTATCATTGTGTGTGTATATGAAGGTAATATTCTAAAAGGTTAATGTTGTATGTGGTAAATTAGGAATAATTTTTGAATATTTTACTTATCTACATTCCAAAGTCCCAAAATCTATTAGTTTGGGGTTTTTTTCCCAGCTACTTTTAAAGTCGTATATTATTATACATTATATACAGGACAAGAATTTTAAAGTGCTATTTGATGTGTTGTGCCCAGAATACTTAGATCAAAGTCAATACAAACAGGATTTCCAGTGGCCCTGAAGAGGGACAGTTGAAACTTTTGGTTCAAAATACGTTACAAATTCTGTAACGTAATTCTGCATGTAAGTATACATAAAGTTCCTACCTTGTTCTTTCAATTGGCCACATAAATTTGCCTAGACCACCCAATTTGACTCAGAACTTTGAGTTATAACTCAAATTAGAGTTGTTCGGGTGGCTCAGAGGTTTAATGCTGCCTTCAGCCCAGGGTGTGAGGCTGGAGACCCAGGATCAAGTCCCACGTCGGGCTCCCTGCATGGAGCCTGCTTCTCCCTCTGGCTGTGCCTCTGCCTCTCTCTCTGTCTTTCATGGATAAATAAATAAAATCTTTTAAAAAAATTAGAATTGTTCAATACTATCTAAAACCTTTAAAACAAAGGTAGTCCTCTATTATTAATTGACATCATCTAGCAAACAATAACTGATGTTCCATTATAAAGATGTAACATAACAATGGAAAACTTTCACAAAGTTCTACAGAAGCTATGTGCTATGGGAACCTTATAAAATGTTTTTAACATCTGTTCTTATTTGGATTAATCTTTCCTTTGTGCATCATTACCCTTCAAAAGACAATGAACTTAAAATTTATTATTCAGTTTAACTATTTTGCTTATAAGCCAATGAAATTCAAAATAAAGGAAAGAAATTGTACTTACTTGCTAATTAGTCAACATGACAAAATATAAACATATAGTGATTTAAAATAATATTTTGACCTGCAATAAAATGCTTATTGGTATTCTAAATAAAAGAGAATTTCAGCTGTAAAGGACTTCAAATCAGAAGATTATTAAATTTAAAATACTGATACTTATAAAAATGTAAAATAAAGTGATATTCAGATGTACAGACATCAGGTACCATCAGCTTGTGTTTTGAATTGAAGACTTTCTGGAATAAATACATTTTAGCATTTTTTTTGCAATAAAATGCTATGATTGATTTATTGACACAAGAATATAATCTTGAAACAACCTAGTCAAGAAATGGGCAGAAGACATGAACAGACATCTCTCCAAAGAAAACCTATGAATGGCCAACAGATACATGAAAAATGCTCAACATCACCTGGCATCAGGGAAATACAAATCAAAACCACAATGAGATATCACCTCACACCTGTCAGAGTGGCTAAAAATTGACAAATCAGGAAACAACAGATGTTGGTGAGGATGCAGAGAAAGGGGAACCCTCATACGCTGCTGGTGGGAATGCAAGCTGGTACAGCCACTCTGGAAAACAGTATAGAGGTTCCTCAAAAGGTAAAAATAGAGCTACCCTATGACCCAGCAACTGCACTACTAGGTATTTACCCCAAAGATACAAAGATAGTGATCCAAAGGGGCACCTGCACTCCAATGTTTATAGCAGCAATGTCCACAATAGCTAAACTGTGGAAAGAGCCCAGATGTCCATTGACAGATGAATGAAATTTATGTAGTTTCACTCATATGTGGAATTTAAGAAACAAAACAGGATCATAGAAGAAGGGAGGGGAAAATAAGACGAAATTAGAGAGGAAGACAAACCATAAGAGACTCTTAACTATAGGAAACAAACTGAGGGCTGCTGGAGGGGAAAAGGGTGGAGGGATGGGATAACTGGATGATGGGCATTGAGGAGGGCACATGATGTAATGAGCACTGGGTGTTATATACAACTGGTGAATCACTGAACTTTACCTCTGAAAATAATAATATACTATATATTAACAGAATTTAAATAAAATTAAATTTTAAAAAAGAATACAATTTTTATTTACTATTAAGTGGCATAGCAAAATGACCATATGATCTAGTTTTTAAAAATGTGTGTGTATGTATGGGTATGTATATTAATATAAATACATAATTATCAGATCATTCTAAACAGTTAAATCATTGGTAGGTTTTATTTTCTCCTCTAGTAATCTATATTTGAAGTAATTTTGCTATAATAAAAGTTATTTTTGCATAAACATTTAGTCTAATTACATGGCAGTTTCATGCTAGAATTCCAGAACTTCTGGCTCTCTCTTATATACACCATAAAAATAACTCCCTAAGTAAACAGGGACAGTGAAATATTTATGGCCAACAGTAATTTCCTATCATCAAATATCTTACTAAAAATAAGTTTTATGCCTACAAGCGTCATCAGGTACTTATCTGTTTTATTTAGAGAGGCCTTGAAAAAGTATGTATTAATTAGTATTATTTGGGTAAAATAGTCAATGCAGTAGGCAAAGAAATGAAAAAAAGGTATAAGTATTAGAAGGGAAGAGATAAATATATTGCAGATATGATTGCCTATCTTAAAAGCATACAAAAATTGAAAAACTCTTGGAAATTACACATGCTATAAAAATAGCTTTTTAAATAGCCAGTAGGAAACAACTGTAACATCAAAACCTGGTATTCCAGCATTCCCTATGAGTCTGTAAACTCTCCAACATCTTAAGATAAATCAATTTTTGTTTAAAATAATAATATTTGACACCATTGTGGACAATTAAAATCTTTATCTAAACTTAAATTTTTTGACAAATTTGATAGATGGATGATAGATCAAAAAGGACATCTATACATTAGACAAATATTAAGTAGATATATTCTGGATCATGACATTTGGGGTGATTTTTCACCTCACTGATTTTTAAACTGTTATTATACTAGTAATGTACATTTCCTGTCAAAAAGTTATGCAATTCAAAGCAGAAAATATTAGTCCACCCAGAGATTTTCTTTAGTATCACCATAATTAAATAGTATATGATATCAAAGTTAGAATAATCTCTATTGCAGATAGCTAGCTGTGCATCAAACAGTTATAATAACCAAATAAATGCATGTCTGTTGCCTTTTCTAAGACTGTGGTTCTCAGTCTCCCATTTACTGGGTACATGTAGACACATGATTGTTTTAGTGAACAGACTGTAAAGAGAAGTAATGTGTACCACTTCCAAGACTGTCCCATATAAACCTTCCATCAACAATCCTCTCTCACACCCCTCTCTTTTAGAGATGTTAATGGGCCCAGTAACCTTGGAATCCATGTGTTAAAGATGGAGTAGCCATCACTCAGACAGATGTCTATATAGAGAATGGTCAGCTATCGATATGAATAATAGCCCAGGACTATCAGATGAGAGAGAAATTTTTTTTTAAGGTACTGAAATTTTGCTGTTTATTCACATTCAGATTACTCCATCCTAACCTTAAACTCTACATTTCTCCTATTACCTCCCTTTTCCTCTGGCCTTCATTCTTTTTCAAATTAGGACTACTTGTGGTGTTATCCTTATATTTATTTTTCCAAAAAAAAACTATCTTCCTTCAGCACCTGGAGACTTATTCTAAAAGGTCTCATCTGTAATTCAGCTAACAGAAATTGCTCAAAGTTTATTGTGTTAGCCTTTCCCCTAGCTGCAAAGTCAGTAAATTATTTCTTATATTCTTACTTTTTAATGGCTATACCGTTTAGGAAAAAATAGACCGAATGCTTGTTCTTATATTGATGTATTTTACTAAAACTCTGATTTGTAAATATTCCTTCTTTTTTCCCATTGGTATTTAGTTTTTCTGTAGCAAACATGAATTACTTATGTAATTTTTAATGAGAAAAGTGGGGAAAAGGCTTGTTAAAGTACATATTTATCCCCCTGTTCATTGTTGAATTCAATTGAACAGTTCAGGTATAAACAAAAATTTCTGTCATTCCAAATCTGGCTTTAATTTCTCATTGAAATCCATGAACAGGCCTGTCACAGTCACAAGTGTTGGCAAGACAACATGCATCCAGAGGATGCTCTCTTGCCTTCTAATTTTCATTTTCAATTCTCTAACATCTTCCAGGATTAGGAACTGAAAAGCTACTCTCTACTTCAAAACCTTCCATGTATAACTACTGACACAATGTTCCTGCCCAATGGGACCAAATGCCCAACTCTGATTTTTCTAGTCCTTAAATTATTCAAGGTCCATTTTTACTCTTGCTTGCTATATTAATGCTCCACCGTTCCTTTAACAGATGTACTCAATATATTCATTCATACAATTTTGTTTAACACTTGTTTAACCTGCTTTCCAAACCAGGTCTTCTGTCAGAGGAATCCTAATCTGTTCTGTGCCTCCGTAAACTCAAAGGTCCTTGAGGTCAGAGATTGGGTCATATTTCTCTTTTTATTTTCCATACCACTTAACACAGTAGAAAACATATAAATGATGTTTTCTGAGTGTAATTAATTCATTTCCTTGAATTAAATTGAGCAAATATCCAACGTTAGTCATTATTTCCAGTGAAACCCTGTTTCTATGACATTTCCAAATAATAGGTCACTTCCTTCCAAGAATAAGATATGGATGCTGGTGGCAAGAGTCCTGAAATCCTTGTTGGAATGAACGGAAAGAAAGTTGTTTCAAAATCACTAATAGGAATATCTTTAGGAGAAAAAACAAACTTGGACAGTAGCTTTGGTGTGATAAAACCTGGAGTTTTAAGATTTATATATTAAATATATTATTGATAATTTATATAATATCCTATTATATCATTGATTAGTAGGATTGATAGGAAGCCTAACTAGTTTTTCAAACCCAATGTCATTGGGAAATATACTCCAAGCTTCAAACACCTGGCTGAAACTACTTTTTTGGAATAAAATACATTCTTAGTAACAAACTTACTATAAAAAAAAAAAAAAAACAACTGGCACCATCAGTAGCATAATCCACAATCAATCCTCGAAGTTTATTCTCTGCAGTTCTCTCAATTTAGTTGATATACTGAGCTATGTGCAATGATAGATCTTTTTGAAATTTTATGATCCATCTTGAGTAGAAATTTTGTAGTGTTGTCAGATGTGAGTTATGTATAGTCTACAAACATTTGTCATATCATAGAAAGCTTAAATTTAGGGAAGAGGAGGTATATAACTTTCCTGGTTCTAGTTAATCTCACTGAGTTACTACGTTTGGTTTATGTTTCAAGAGCAAATATAACTGAAAAGACAGTGGCAACATTAAAATAATAATGAAAATCCAGACAAGGTATTTCATAATCTGGATTTTGTTAGTCTATAATTTTCACTATAGTTTTTTTTTAAAGATTTTATTTATTTATTCATGAGAGACACAGAGAGAGAGAGAGAGAGAGAGAGAGAGAGGCAGAGACACAGACAGAGGGACAAGCAGGCTTCATGCAGGGAGCCTGACGTGGGACTCGATCCTGGATCCAGGATCACACCCCGGGCTGAAGGTGGCACTAAACCCCTGAGCCACCCAGGCTGCCCATCACCATAGGTTTTCTTGAAAAACAAAACAGTTTACAATACATTCTTATTATTTATCACTAAATTTCTCCCCAACAGAAAGAATTTCAACATTTCATGAATTTAGAAGGATTTTCTTATCAAAAACTGCAATTAAATATGTTATATACATACAATGAAATATTATTCACCCATAAAAAGAAATGGAATTCTTATATGTGCTACTATATGGGAGAAACTTGCAAATGATATGCTGAATGAAATAAGCCAGACAAAAAAGGCCAAATATTCTGTGAACCCATTTACATGAAATATTTAAAAGTGTCAAATTAATAGAAACAGAAATATTAGAGGTGACCAGAAGCTAGGGAATAGGAAGTAATGGGGAATTGGTTCCTGTTTAATGGTTACAGAATTTCTATTTAAGTTGATGAAAACATTTTGAAAATAGTGATGATTTTTGTACATTGTAAATATGACTGATGTCACTGAATTGTACACTTAAAATGGGTAAAATAACAAATTTTGTTACATATTTTACCATAATTTTGAAAAATTGCAATTTGTGAGCAGTGTTGTGGCAAAAAAAAATCATAGCATTGAATTTTATATCTGGGGAAATTCTGACATTTTTAACTTCAATTAAAATTTTTATTCCTGTTTATGAATGTAATAAAGAATTGAGAATATTTCAAGTAGCCATATTACAAATTATTTTGGAAACAAACAAAAAAAACCCCTCTAGACTTTGTAGAAGTAAATAACTATGTCTTTGGAATATATGCCATAATTTTAAAAGTTCTTCAAATCTCAGGGTTAGATTTTTAAAACTGGTAGAAGTATTATTAATTTGAGAAATTAAGAAGTTTTTCAGGGAGTAGAATATGAATAATCTTATTAAACTGTTAAAATATATTTCAAATATGTACTTATATAAAAATAATAAAGATAGAGCACTAATTTACAAAAGAGAAAATATAAAAATAAAAACAAAGGCAAAATACTAAATTAAAAGTCAATCAGTGACATTTTACTTCTCTCAAATTTGTTTAATGATCATTATCCAATACATTTGTTTTGATTCCAACAGAATTCTTTGAAATGATGCTGATACATTTTTCATGACCATACAGAGAAGTAGTCAAGCAGAGCAGAGGGAGAAAAGTAGTTGAAAAAAGCAGTCCTTTAATCATTATTTCTCTGCGAAGAACGGAGACATTTAGGCTTGTTAAAATTAAATTGTGAAAGTTAATTGTTTATCTGTTTGGGGCTTCAGGAGATTCTCAACCCTTGACCAACCAGTTTTGTAGTGTGAGGGAAGAACTAAAGGTTTTTGCATCTCTTTTTATTTTTGAAAAAAGTGTGATGCCCATGCACAGAGGTCACTTTTTCTCTTTGCAGGCTACTTTGCAGCCTCTTATATATATAGGCATAAAATAATTCAAGTTATTTAGAGGTCATTTTTTTTCTTGAATCATATCACTCTGTTAGATAAGTTTGAACATAGTGTAAGAAATCAATTATTTTTGTAGTTTTCCATTGATCTCAAAACTCCTTTCTCTCTTAATATAATCAAATCTTCAACATTTCCTCTAATGGAGTCCAAGAGTGAGATTTTAGCAACTGGCACCATTACTTGGTTGAATGTCACCAAGATTTTCCCAGTCCAAATCTATTGTATATCTATATCTGTATCTATATCTATCTATATCTGATATTTAATTTTCTTTCTTCCCTAGGGAAAACTGCAAAATTATTTGAAAGTTTCTGACATTTGGCATAAAGAACAGATTATTTTGTTTCATTCATCAACTCCTTTATTCTCTAAAGATGAGAAATGGAGTAAATATCTTATTCTTTGGATAGAAATTGTGTGTCGATCTCGATGAGATACGTTATATGATTCAGCAAATGTCAGGAATAATCTTTCTTTATTCTTTTTCATTTTAGGCCTGGCTTCATCATTGGAGAAGAATTGTTTCTGCCTATGTTTTTCTGCAAATTCCAACTAGATCTAGCAGAGTTATGCACTCTTTGATATCATTTATGTCTTCTTTTGACTTTTCTTCCTTAATGTTAGCACGCCCCAACAGCACTCCTTTGAAGATTTAAGGTAAAAAAGGGAAGAGAATTTGAAGGAGATAAAGCAACACAAAAGTTGGCAAAAATATTTTATTTTAGAAGATGAGAGAAAATTTTAAAAACTGTCTTCATTAGAACAGTTTTAAATTTACACACGTAAAAATTGAGAAGATATTACAGATTTCCAATACACAATGCCCAGTTTCTCCTATAATTAACATATTATATTAGTATGGTATATTTGTTATAATTAATGAGTCAATATTGATAAATTATTATCAACTAAAGTCCATTGTCTATTCACATTTTCTTAGTTTTTACTTAGCATCTCTTTTCTGTTCCAGGATCTTATGTACAATATTACTAGTTGTCATATTTCCATATTTTTGTTTACTATAACAATTTATCAGAATTTCCTACTTTTAGTGACAGTGACTGTTTTGAGAAATACTAGCCAGATATTTTGTTATATGCCACTTTATTGGAATTTGTCTTATATTTTTTTCATAGTAGGACTTGAGTATAGGTTTGAGATGGAAAGGTCAGAGATAAAATGCCATTTTCATCACCTCATATCAAGGGTACAAGCAATCAATATGATTTATCTGTTAATGCTGACCTTGATCACTTGGCTGAAGTAGTGATTGCCAGAGTATCACATAAATTTGGAATTCTCCTGCATGAGTGTTTTGTTTCTTTTCCCCATTAATTAGTCATCCATGTTTATGTATGCATGTGCTAATATATTACCAAATATGGAATTAATAGACATTATCTTAAGTAAGAAAATTAAAAAAAAAATACTCCTCTTCGAAGGGCCTGTGGCTTAGTAGGCTGAGCATCCAACTCTTGGTTTCAGCTCAGGTCATGTTCTCAGTTCCATGTCAGGCTCTGCACTCAGTGGGGAGTTTACTTGAGATTCTCTCCTTATTCCTCTGCCCTTACCCACCAGTATAAATAAATTTTTTAAAAAATGAAAAATCTTTACCCTAGTGGAATGGACTGCAAAAGTGTCAGCCAATCATAGGGTTTCCAGATATTGTCATCACCATGTAAACAATTTTTTAAACAGTGTTCCAAGTATTTGGATGCACACATGGCAGCTAAGTCCCTCACAAAGCACGTGAGAGGCCATTCTCATGGGAGACCTATAAACTGTTAGAATAAGAGGGTAGTGGAGCCCTTTTCCTAGACTACAGTGTCTTTTGCAATCTCCCTGTAGTTTCACTCCTACATGGCTCCTCAAGGGAAAACAAGAGTGACATCATGCTAGCATGCTTCATTTTACTGTCCCTTTGATTATAAATTTCCCCAATAACATCTGTTTTTGTGCCTATGCTGAGTGGTATTGTTACATCTTCCTTTGTCTACTGCTCTATAAGACTCTATAAGAGAAATTCATTCTGTTGTTCCTTTTAAAATATTTATATCCCTTTTAAGCACCACAGTTCTATTGGTGGCATATAACAATTAATTAGGTCATAAATTCACTAGTTACATTTTAGTGTACTCACTAAGATTCCAGAGAAACAAAATTTTCATCAGCAATACAATCACAAATCGTATTTCAGAATGTTACTTTTGAAGGCAGTAATTTTATTTTTTACTGATTGTAATTGCATACAATGTGAAGGGCACACTCTTTTTACATTGGCACCAACTTCTGGAGGTACACCAAATCTAGCTAGCCCTCAATATCTCATATACTGTGTGGGAAAGTGATCAGTAATCCACCATTAAAAATCGTCTAGAAGATTCATACACTTAATAAAAAGTGGATGTTATAAAAGATTATCATTCTTTAAATGGTAGTGTAAATATAATACAATGATTCGTCTAATTATGAATTAAATTTATTGCAATAAATAAAAATTATGTATTAGGTAATGTAAAGTCTGTGCTACTTTAACTAAGAGGCCTGAAAATACAGTTCTCCAAGCAAAAATGAAAGGTTACTACTCTTATGTGAATAGCCTTAGGTAGAAAACCTATCAGAATAGATCTGCTCTATGATGTTATTTAGGATTACAGATTTCCACCTTTGTGCTTCACCATGTCTTTGGTTAGTGTCTTTATCTACATGATGGCAGCAAACCCATACCATAACTTCTACACTTTAGTCTCAGCCAAGAGTGGGAAAAAGTAGTGGATAGGAAGCAATTTCCTTTTTAAAGCTTGTAACCTTTTGTAAGATTGCATATGTCGTTTCCTTCAATCCATGAGCCTTCTATAAGATAGTCATATAGTTATATCTGGCTCCAACAGAGACTGTGAAATAGTCTGTAGCTGGATGGACTAAAGCTGAACTTTAATTTGGAGGTCTTTGTTACAAAAATGAATAAAAGTGCTTAGACTAGAGAAAATTAGGCTGTGTGTATGTATGTGTGTGTTGCAGATTGTTACCCTACTTTCTGTTCCTAGACAGGCAATATAAAAGTTTTTTTATATACATATCTCTTGAAAATCTTTAACAGGCCATTGACAAACTTAGCAAGAATGCAAGATATTAAATGTTTCACCATGTTTTCTTTGTCTAATTCCAATAGTTTTCTTTTAGACACCTTTTCTTATTTCAAGCTTTCCTTCCTAGTCTATGCATCTTGAAGAAAACTCAGCAGAAAGCAGAAAGGCTTTCTTTACTCTTCAGCTCAATTTGACGTCGAAGAAATGAAATCTGGTAGTGGCTTGAGTATCCCAACATTCAAGCACCCGCCACTTTCTCAGAGGTATTCCTTAGTGTAGTAAGCTGTTATGACCCAATGAACTAATGCTGCATTAATTCACCCTACCACTCTACATTCTGAATCCCACCACTTCTTAGTCTCCACTGCTACGGTGCTATAACAAGCTGTGATTATCAATTTCAAGGACTGCCACAACCAGCCACCCCATTTCCATCTTTCCCCCTAAAAGCCCATTTTCCACATAGTAACCAAATGATTATAAATCAAAAAACCTCACCATCCCATTTAAATTCTCCAGTGATATCCCCATTCCAATTAAAACAAAACTTAAACTCTTTATCATGACCTATAGGATTCTCCATGTACCAGTCCTCAGCCTTCCTCTTCAATCCCATTACCTATTACCCTGCTGAAAACCTAGACCTCTTGTATTAAGTCTTTCTTTGCAAAGAAAATGACATAGATTACATTATTTTCTCTTCTCAGGCTCAAGATCCTCATTTCTATGTTAAAGATTAAACCCTGTGATAGACCTGTTTTTAACAATTAGAGCATTCTTTATCCTCTGAAAAGAAATAGAGCAGGAACATTAGTCTGAGTTTGAATTTTTAATTATCTGGTAACTGGGGAGTCATGTCTAGATCCTTTCAGATAACCATGTTGTAGAAAGTTGCTTCATTTTCTAACTTGTTCCTCATATGTCCCACCATCACTGGACTTGTTTGAAATTCTTTTTTGGCAAAAAAGTCGAACTCATATGCCAATATGGTACAAAGGGAAAGGATAGAAAATTGTGGTCTAATGTAATGAACTCAATCTTTTATGTCTCCAAAGGCAGAGCAAACCTCAATATGTAGACAGTGAAGGTTGGTCCACTACAACGTGCCCTTTGCTACTAATATAATAGATATGAGTTTTTCCATAATAGTTGATATTTCATAAGTTTCACATTGCTGTATTATTTTTATAAATATTTTCAAATCTCACTTACCAAGATTGATTTTAAAAATTCCCTATCAGTAATATTGTTGGGTTGCTTCCCACTCTTTTGATTTGGGACATACAAGATCCCAGAAAATGGTATGATGAGAAATTAGTAGTGGCAAGAAAGAGGATGCCTTCCACTTCCATTTTGAAATAACTCCTCCATTCAGAATTTTCTTGGTACAATCCAAGGATATAAAGTTCCAAATGAAAAGACTTGTATTTTATCCCAGTATTTTCTTTTTTCCTTGGAAAATAGTATATAATGGTTAATAATAAAATATATGGGATCAGGCTATTCCAAGATTTGAATTCTGGCAGCAGGCAATTTATTGGCTGTGTGACCTTAGACAAGCTATTAAACATTTTAAACTTTAGTTTCCTCATCTGTAATATGGATAATAATTGTACTTATCTCAGGGTCAAAGAGGATAAAATACTTGAGGACTTACTCAAAATTTTGCAAAGTTTAAGTGTGGTAATAGATATATCTCTGAAACCCAGAACAAAGAACCACCATTATTATCATGCTCTCTCCCCTATCCTAGGTGCAAAGGGGCTTTGTTAAATCACTGGCTAGGTAGGAACAAATGTGAATGTGAGCTGCCATATTGGTAATGATTAAATAGATAGAAAAAAAAATAAAGGAAACTAGACTTCATGGAGTTATTCTGTAGTCTTTATTTACTAATAAATGACCTTACTGCACTAATCCCAACCCCCCTTCTAATATTCTCTTTGCTGCCCTCACTCCCAACTTCTTTCCTCATCCTCCAATATTTTTGTCCCTTTCTTCAAGTCAGACACACACTACCCTTCCCTAAAGGATACTGATCCTAGTCCCTTCTTATATCTTACAAAATATTTTTTTTGCTGCCTTGCACCCTGTCTTGATGCCATCTAGATGTAGTTCTTATAGACTTTGCAGTGGAGAGAGACCAGGTTGATTCCTACAGAAGGACTTAGGGCTGCAATTCCAGATATGTCTCTCTTCAGCCACTGGGAAGAGCTGCAGCATTACCTTAATGCAAATATGACTCAACACTATAAAACTCAGTCTATTTCTTGAAAATCAGAACATCTAGTCTACACATGGTATATGTATTTATGACTTCATTATGTAGTATAATGGTCCACCCAAACTAACTAAACTGCTTATATGGTCATCAGGACTAAAAGCACCATGTTCATATAATTCTGTTCTAATTTTTTTTTCTTTTACAATGGTTACAGTTTTATGCTACACATCCTGAAAATGGCAATTTGACAATAAAAGTATATATGGGCACATGTTACATAGTCAAGTTTCCCAATTTTATCTTCAGTGATACTGGCATTGGGATGGGGGTAAGAGTGGAGAGATTACAAGTAATATATGAAAACAGGAAATTCAGAGAGATCTGTATTTTAAACCCCAACCCACCATTTATAAGTTGTTTGATCTTAACCATGGTTTAATCTCCTGAGACACAGTTTTTCTAACTCCAAAATATAGCTACTTATATTTATTACTTAAATTTAAATCCAAATAAAAGGTATATCCAGAGTAAGACTTTAGAATATCCATTTAAATCTTGGTAATCTAGATCAGACAACACTGATTAAATTATAAAGTCAAAATTAGGTACCTTTTTACTCTCCTTCCATTGAGGCAAAAAAGTTGAACACTTTCAGCACTTTCCTTACAGAACAAGAGAGAAAGAATGTGTACCATGTGTAGGA
This sequence comes from Canis lupus baileyi, assembly GCF_048164855.1. Classification (NCBI taxonomy): domain Eukaryota; kingdom Metazoa; phylum Chordata; class Mammalia; order Carnivora; family Canidae; genus Canis; species Canis lupus. The sequence goes on along the minus strand of NC_132844.1, from coordinate 18,007,038 downwards.
CCCCAGGAGAGACTGTATCCCAGATGTGCTGGGCTCTTCTGGGCTCTTCTTTTTCCATGAGGAGAAGTGAGTGAAAAGGTAGGATGGAAGTGCGACCAACAATATTCTCTCTAATAGTGTCCTCTCCTGGAAAGAGTAGATATTCAAGGATAAAGAAAATTAAGTGAAAGTCAAGAATTGGGGGTACCTGGGTGGCTCAGTGGTTGAGCATCTCCCTTTGGCTCAGGTCATTGATCCCGTGGTCCTGGGATGGGATCCCGCATTGCACTTCCTGCAGGGAACCTGCTTATACCTCGGCCTATGTCTCTGCCTCTCTCTGTGTGTCTCTCATGTATAAATAAATAAAATGTTTAAAAAAAAAGGCAAGAATTACTCTCCAATGGCAACTTAGTAAGATATTGTAAGGATTAAAGAATATAGTAAAATGTTTATCACAGCACCAATAATATAAAGGAAACTCTGTAAATTATAAATTGTTACTGTGTTGTTGTGTTACTGTTATAATAAAGTCTAAGACCAAAATGAAGTTTCCCAAGCTTTTATCTTAATATATAATGGGTCTGTTATTTTCCTAATGTAGGAAAATGGCAGTCTATTCACACCATGTTATAGTCCTTCCACCCTATCCTCATGACCAGCTTCATGTAGCCTTAAAGTTCATTGTTAAAGAAGTCAATTTCTGATCTTCTAGAGGAAGACATAATTTATTCTTCTAGTGTCCTCTTTTCCCACATCCTACGGAATTCAGCTATTTAAAAATTCTACTAAATACAGATTTAAATTAGACTTAGTCTTCATTTAATATGGAAGACATAAAATAAGTATTCATAATTTTTAAGGGTCTTAGAGATAATATAATTTTATTTTATTGTATATTCCTTAATTAGTATATAGTTTCCTTTTATAGTAATAATATTTCTCTGGTTCTAAAGACATTTATTAATTGAAAACTTATTTTCTCCATGAATTTCTTATTTTTACCTTGTTAAAAACACAAACTACACTTTTGGCTATTAATTTGAAATTGTAATTAACATGAGGTCATTATCATCTCCATTTACACCCCAACCCCCACCCCCACAAATATTATGCTTATAAATGACAATGTTTTTCAATAGCATCACTGTCAATGATGTAAAAAAAGTAGATTATCCATAGGAAAAATGATTTAGAATTTTAAGCACCAGTTTCATGGCTGTAAAATAGTCTTTAAACTATAAATTGCTCCATTTTTAGGAAAGGATTATTTGATTAATTTTATCAACTGCATATTCATTTACTGTTTCATTCTGCAAATATTTCAAGAGTATTTTCTTTGCTATATCTTAGAGATGAAGGTATTGAACATATGCCTGAAAATTAGTTTTTCCTCTGCAGTCCTCACAATTTCATAAGAGAAACGGCAACTTATTTATACCACAAGGAAGGCAGTGGTTGGAAGTAAGAGTTGGGAATAAAGTAATATAGGAACACAAGAAAAAAGAGCTGTTAGTTCTACCTTTGAGGACTGGGTAATATTTACAGAGATGCCATTTGAATTGATCATTTCTATCACTGCTACTTCACTGTCTACTTTTGACTTCAACATGTTTGAACTTTGCCTTACTTATCTTTTCTAGGTTCCCATATTTATACCTATGGCTATGCATTCACTTGGAGGAATTCACAAGAAAAATAGCCTCAGGGCTATAAATATGAGACACATATGTGTTCCCATATTTATACCTATGGCTATGCATTCACTTTGAGGAATTCACAAGAAAAATGGTCTCAGGGCTCACAGTCTATTTTTTGGAAGCCTGAGAGTTTATGAGGTGTTTCAACAGTTCTATAAATGTTTCACTCAAACAAATATGTAAGTCTCTGTGTGTGTGTGTGTGTGTGTGTGTATATATGTATATTAAGAATATATATATTATTTGTGTGTCTATATATATGCAAAAAGAAACTTATTATAGTTTCTTTATAGAATCAATAGAATCTTTAAGAATCAATCTATCCCAATTTGTTATATATAATAAACACAACTTTTCAGGGAAGTTGCTTTACATTTTTTCAAATATTGGAGTAAAGGCTGTTTTGCTATCTCTGTGTGTATATTTGAACATATATATATATATATATATATATATGTTTCCATTGGTTATGAAAATTACATCATTGCCTGCTTTTTAATTAAGAACTGCTTTCAAAATAAGTGCACTACTAGAATATACACTCCATTCTCTCTGTAACAACAGACAAGATTCAGATTTAAATGTTCTTATGACGTAAGAACTGCACAAAAGAGTAAACAAATTGGATTATAACAATATGGTATAATGATTCATTTTAATGTTTATGATCTAATTTTATTTTATTTTATTTTTTTAAAAATTTTATTTATTCATTCATGAGAGACACACACACACAGAGGCAGAGACACAGGCAGGGAGAAGCAGACTCCATGCAGGGAGCCAGAAATGGGACTCGATCCAGGGACTCCAGGACTGTACCCTGGATTGAAGGCGGTGCTAAACCACTGAGCCACCCAGGCTGCCCATGATCAAATTTTAATATTATAATTTAATATACATAAAAATACCCTTAAGAGTGGAGATATTTTGTTATTGGTTAAAAACTACAAATAGTTTTCTGATTAGAAACATGATATTTCTAAACAAATACGACTATTATAATTGTATTGATAGGGGTTAGCATAACAAAGTAATTTGAAATACATTATATCAAACTAATTTTTCAAGTACTGTCTAACACATTCACTGTAGTGGTTGGTATTTATTAGATCCATTCACCAAATAAATCCAGTTATCTTTTTGGAAGATGGTAGTATGGAACTTCTTTGTGCACTTGCCATTAGGTATAAGCATGGAATTTGGTTCAGCCAAAACAAAATAAAAAGAAAGAATTTATGAGGCAGGGAGTTGGGGCCAGGAGTTACAGTAACACAGAATAAGGATCACTGAAAATCTCCACCTCCAAAAAAAAAAAAGCAAAGAAAGCCCAGTAAAAATTGCAAAAATCAACTTTCTCAGAACTTTAGGAATTAACCAAAAGCTTGCAACTATCTGAGGAGTAGTCATTAAAGAACAAAAACGGTTGAATCTCTCTAAGAAGTTTTGCCACATTTTAACTTCTTCTGTTCTAATTCCCCTCTTTCCAGCTTTGCGGTAGCTTTAAAATCAACAGTTCTGTAACCATACTACCTGCAAAAAACCAGCTGCCTAGTAGCTACTAGAGGAGGTAGATATGAGCCACAAAGAATCTCATGCCCAGAAAATTTTAATATTTGATCTCTATCTCAAAAAGTTCTAATCAGCGGAGATTTTCCTTGCTTGACCTGACTCACCACTCATATTAGAACAATAGCAAGAATATTCTCCCCAGGGTATTAGTCAAAAACAATCACTGGTCACTGTTCAACATCAAATCTGTCTGAGAAGGTAATACAATTTGGAGCATGCAAGTAGTGGGACAAAAAAAATTATAATGGGGATTTGGTAAATCAGATGTATATACAGGTATCTGAATAGCTTCAATATATTCCTGGAGATCAAGAAAAATCTAAATAAACATAAATTAATATGCATTATGATTGCTCATATAAAACATAATGAAAAAAGAAAATTTGCATGATTGAGAAATATAAATATTAAAGAAAATACAGGTATAAGCAAGGGCCAATGTTACCCAACCCAATTTTACCCAGTTTGGTGGCTGAGATGTCACAGAATGCATGGCATTGGTGTCCAATGCCATTCAAACATGGGAGCTGGAATCACAATTCCCTCCTCCTATTTCCTCCCGATGTCTCCCTTCCAAAGCCAAAAATGAAACAGTGCCACACTATGTAGCTAGGAATTGCATGGTCATAGTGCCATCACTTCTCTTCCTGCCAAATAATTGTTATACACAGATAAAAACATAAAAACATACCTAAATATATACAGCTATTTTCCAGCGGAACACAATGGCACAACCGTCATAGAATGGCCAACAGACAAAAAGAGACAACATTCTTAACAAAAGAATAACTTATTCTTGTTGAAATGGTAATAAAAACAATCTGAAAAAAAATTTAAATAATCTATGTACTGACTACACAGAGATAAGGTATATAATCATATTTACGAAGCTAGAATAGTAGGTTATGTAACAAGAACAAGTGACTGTGAATCAAGAAGAGGCAATTGTACAAAAGAATCAGAAATTTTGCAAAGAACCAAATTAAGATCTTGTATATTTAAAATGTAATTATTAAAATAAATAACAATAACAAAACCCCTCTTTATCCATTCATCTTTCGATGGACACTGAGACTCCTTCCACAGTTTGGCTATTGTGGACATTGCTGCTAGAAACATCGGGGTGCAGGTGTCCTGGCATTTCATTGCATCCGTATCTTTGGGGTAAATCCCCAACAGTGCAATTGCTCGGTCATAGGGCAGGTCTATTTTTAACTCTTTGAGGAACCTCCACACAGTTTTCCAGAGTGGCTGCACCATTTCACATTCCCACCCACGGTGTAAGAAGGTTCCCTTTTCTCCGCATCCTCTCCAACATTTGTGGTTTCCTGCCTTGTTAATTTTCCCCATTCTCACTGGTGTGAGGTGGTATCTCATTGTGGTTTTGATTTGTATTTCCCTGATGGCAAGTGATGCAGAGCATTTTCTCATGTGCGTGTTGGCCATGTCTATGTCTTCCTCTGTGAGATTTCTGTTCATGTCTTTTGCCCATTTCATGATTGGATTGTTTGTTTCTTTGGTGTTGAGTTTAATAAGTTCTTTATAGATCTTGGAAACTAGCCCTTACTCAGCCATTAGAAATGACAAATACCCATCATTTGCTTCAACGTGGATGGAACTGGAGGGTATTATGCTGAGTGAAATAAGTCAATCAGAGAAGGACAAACATTATATGTTCTCATTCATTTGGGGGATATAAATAATAGTGAAAGGGAATAGAAGGGAAGGGAGAAGAAATGGGTAGGAAATATCAGAAAGGGAGACAGAACATAAAGATTCCTAACTCTGGGAAACGAACTAGGGGTGGTGGAAAGGGAGGAGGGCGGGGGTGGGGGTGAATGGGTGACCAGCACTGAGGGGGGCACTTGACGGGTTGAGCAGTGGGTGTTATTCTGTATGTTGGCAAATTGAACACCAATAAAAAATAAATTTATTATTAAAAAAAACAAAACGCCTCAATAGATACGATAAATAGAAGACAGAAAATTACACAGAAAATTGGTAAACTACGAAATTAAGACATCATTTCAAATGATAACAAGGATGAAAAGATAAAATGAGAAAAAAACAAAAAAATGAATTCACATGTTTCCAGATTTATTGTTTAGAGGTCTCAGTACTACACAAGTGTGATTCACAGGATTTCAAGCAAGTTTTACTCATGATTAAGGCTTATTGCAACAAAATGATAAGAGTAGAAGTAGTAAGAAAAATACTGGCTTTTTTTCTGAATGGAATGGAATTCAGAATGGAATACAGAGAGATCAGGTGCAGTCTTCTGAGTCCTTCTATGTCTCAGCCCAGGCAGTACTTTCTCTCTAGCAGTGAACCATAGGAGCCTGTAGGTAATGTCTCTGCTCAAGAAAACCATCTCAAGTCTTCAGAGTATGAAGCTTTTATGGGTCTGGTCACATAGGCATATCTGCTAAGCAATCATTTATGGTAATGGAAACTCAGGGCCTCAACAATGAAACTGGTGCACATTACCAAGCTTGATATTTGTGCCAGGTAATCCTGACAAGTTATTCTGACAAGTTAGAATTGAATAATCCATTCCTCTAGGTATGTCAAAGAATATTTTTAATCATTAACATAAAGGACTTTCTGAGGGTCACCTTCAAAGGAATTGTGAGTCAATCATGGAGCCAGGCTCACATAGAGCTATGACTGAGAAACCATATATGCTATATTTATATACTTTCTTCATATTTGTCTAATTGTTCAAAAGAATAAAATGGAAAAAATAGGAAAGTGTGTTAAACAATTATTGGTAATAATTTCCTAGACCCAGTTTCTAGATGGAAAAAAACCTACCAAGTGTCAAACATTATAAAACAGAAAAACTACATTTCTGAGGACAAATATAAATAAATAAATTCCTAAAAGTAAACAGAACTAAATGGTGCTTAAAGACATTCATTGTATTAGATTTCCTACTAACAATATTGGAAACCAAAAAAAAAAAAAAAAAAAAAAGATGAGTGCCGTTAATGTTCTGAGGAAATATAATGATGAATTTAGAATTATAAATTATAATAACTTTGTTTTTTGTAATTCAAAAGCAAAGACAAAATAAATGTCTTTTCAGATATACAACCATTGAAATTATATATATAATATATATTACAGTTTTTGTTGTGACATAAATTGGTATGCATTATAAACTACATCCTTTAAAATATATAAATTATATAAAAATATAAATTATATATAAAATGTTATATGTAGTTACATATACTATTATATATAAATATATAATATATTTAAATTTTATATTTAAACTATATATTTTTTAAATTTTTATTTATTTATGATAGTCATAGAGAGAGAGAGAGAGGCAGAGACATAGGCAGAGGGAGAAGCAGGCCCCATGCACCGGGAGCCCAACGTGGGATTCGATCCCGGGTCTCCAGGATCACGCCCTGGGCCAAAGGCAGGCGCTAAACCGCTGCGCCACCCAGGGATCCCTTAAACTATATTTATACATAAAATTTCAATGAGCCTTATATATCTGAAAGGATATCTGTTTTATCTTTGTTTTTGAATATATATATTTATGTATTTAGAAAAATATGTATTTAGAAAGTAATATGAACAGATTCCCTAGGCAAAAACTGAAAATAATAGTGGGATAAATAAAAATTGAACAAAAATAAATAAAACTTACTGAAATTTGATAAATAATGATGAAAAATATTAGTAATGATTCAGAACCAAATTCCAAAACAGAAAACATGAATGGAAGTGTGATAGGGCAAGAAGTGAGATGGATCAACATGAAATGTTGAGGTAGTTATCAGGATAGTCACATTTTTCTTTCTCAGAAGTAGGATACTGCCAATGATCAATTTTTGTGTTTGATATAACAATTACATCATAAATACTTATGTCAAAATTTTGAGAATGAAAGTGAATTTTGCAATGAAAAGAAATATAAAATAAAAAGGAAAATAAACATCAAACCAGCAAAAAATAGAACAAAAGTCAAAAATACAAGAAAAAATAGAAAAAGAAGGAAGCATAGAACATAATAAGAAAATATGAGTCCAAAGAGAATATACTTAATCAGAATAAAGTTAAAGTCATCTAGGGGTACCTGGGTTGTCCAGTTGGTTGAGTATCTAACTCTTGATTTTGGCTCAGATCATGACCTCAGAGTCCTGAGACAGTTCCTTGTGGGGCACCACCCTGGACATGGAATCTGCTTAAGATTCTCTTTCTCTCTCTTCCTCTTCATCCTCACCACTCACTACCTTGGGCTCTGTCTCACTTTCAAAAAAACAAGACAAAACAAAACAAAAAATCTGAAAATTTGATATATATTGATACTACAAGGTATACTAACCCCAAACTAGCAAAAACAAAGCCAGTGACGATATTAATATTTAAAAAAGTAGAATTCAATAAGGAGAAAGAAGCTATAAAAAGACATAAAAATCATTTTGTTGTTGCTCCGTATCAATGAGAGACATTTCCTCATATTTCTCTTCCCTGATCACCTATTTGACTTGTGGCAACAGTGTTACACTCTTTTAACAGGAGTTTGGAAATGTTTGCCCCTTCTCTATTTGCTGAAAGAGAATATGCAGCAGTGGTATTATTTTGCCCTTAAACAATAGGATTTACCCTGAAAATCCGCTTTTGGTCTTTGAGTTTTTGTATAAATAAATGTCTTAATTCTGATTTGAAAAAAATATTGCAGAAAAATTATTGAAGTGTAATTTATGTACAATATTGTATTAGTTTCATCACTTATTAGTTTTATTATTCATTACTATTAGTTTTACTGTTCATTATGTACAACATGATTATTCAACAATTCGATACATCACTCAATGTTCTCCATGAGAAATGTAGTCACCATCTATAACCAAACAACATTATCACAATCTTTTTTGTAAAAAAAGATCTTATTTATTTATTCATGAGAGACACACACACACACACACAGAGAGAGAGAAAGAGAGAGAGAGAGAGGCAGAGACACAGGCAGAGGGAGAGGGAGAAGCAGACTGCATGCAGGGAGCCTAGCGTGGGACTTGATCCTGGGTCCCCAGGATCACACCTGGGCCGAAGGTAGTGCTAAACTGCTAAGCCACCTGGGCTGCCCCTCTGTGACTATTTTGTAACTAGAAGTTTGTATGTGTAACTAGAAGTTTATACTTGTTAATATCCTTTATCTATTTCACTAATGTCCCACCCACCTACCCTCTTGGCAATCACCAGTCTTCTTTGTATTCCAGTATGTTTTTTTATCTCTTTTTTTTTCCCTTTTTTTTTTCTTAAATTCACTATACAAGTGAAATCATATGGCATGTTTTTTGCCTGACTTTTTTCACTTAGCATTGTACCCTCTAGGTCCATCCATATTGTTGCAAATAGCCAGATCTCATTTTTTTTATGGCTGAGCAATATTTCATTGTAGATAGATAGATGATAGATAGATAGATAGATAGATAGATAGATAGATAGATGATACACATAATTTCAATGAGCCTTATATATCTGAAAGGATATTTGTTTTATCTTTTTTCTTGAATATATATATGTATTTAGAAAAAAAACACATATTTAGAAAGTAGTACCAACAGATTCCCTCAGCAAAAATTGAAAACAGTAGTATGATGAATAAAAATTGAATATATATGATATATATGTGATTTCTTTATCCATTAATCTAGTGATGGGCAGTTTGGTTGCTTCCATATCTTGGCTTTTATAAATAATACTGCAATAAACATAGGGGTGCATATATCTTTTCGAATTAATGTTTTCATTTTCTTTATGTAAATGTCCAATAGTGAAATTACTGAATCACATGATATTTTTATTTCTAATTTTTTGAGGAAGCTCTAAAATGTTTTTCACAATGGATGCACCAATCTACATTCCCATCAACAGGGCACAACCATTCCTTTTTCTCACATCCTTGCTGACACTTGTGTTTGTTTTGATTCTAGTCATTCTGACAGGTGTAAGGTGGTTTTGATTTCCATTTCCCTGAGGATTAGTGATGTCAAGCATTATTTATGTGTCTGTGGTCATCTGCACATTTTTTGAAAAAAAAAGTCTATTCAGGTCCTCTGTCCATTTTTAATTGGATTATTTGTTTTCTTGGTATTGAATTGTACAAGTTCTTTACATATTTTGGATATTAACTTCTTATCATATATATCATTTTGCAGATGTCTATTTCCATTTAATAGGTTGCTGTTTGTTTTGTCAGCAGTTTCCTTCAAAGTGCTAAAGTTTTTTTTATCTTGGTGTAGTCCCAGTAGTTTATTTTTGCTTTTGTTTCCCTTGCCTGAGGAGATGTACCTAGAAAAATGTTTATAAGGCTAATATCAGGGAAATTACTTGCCTATGTTTTCTTCTAGGATTTTTATGGTTTCAGGTCTCACATGTAGATCTTTAATCCATTTTGAGTTTATTTTTGTGTATGGTGTAAGAAACTAGTCCAGTTTCATTCTTTTGTGTGTAACTGCCCAGTTTTCTCAACATCATTTTTTGAATAGACTTTTTCTCCATTGTACATTCTCACTTCTTTTGTCATAGATTAATTGATCATATAAGCATGGGTTTATTTCAGGGTTCTCTATTCTGTTCCACTGATCAATGTGTCTCTTTCTGTTCCAGAACTACACTTTTTTTTAATTACTACAGCTTTGTAGTGTATCTTGAAATCTTTAATTATGTATCTCTAGCTTTATTCTTCTTTCTCAAAATTGCTCTGACTAGCTAGGGTCTTTTATAGCCCATACAAATTTTAATAATATTTGTGAAAAATACTGTTGGTATTTGATGGGGATTGCGTTAAATCTGTGGATTGTTTTGGGTAGTATGAATATTAACAGTATTGGTTATTCTGATTCATGAGCATGGAATATCTTTTCGTTTCTATAGTCATTTTTTACTTTTTTTTAAATCAATTTTTAAAGATTTTATTTGTTAATGACAGACACACACAGAGAGAGGCAGAAACATAAGCAGAGAGAAAAACAGGCTCCCTGCAGGAAGCCCGATGCAGGACTCCATCCTAGGACCCGAGGATCACCACCTGAGCCAAAGCCAGATGCTCAACCACTGAGCCTCCTAGGTTCCCCCCTTTTATCAATGTTTAATAGTTTTCAGAGTACAGGTCTTTCATCTCCTTGGTTAAGTTTATTCCTAGGTATTTTATTCTTTTTGGTACAATTATAAGACGTGGAAGAATTTTAAGTGCGTATTACTAAGTGAAAGAAGCCAATCCATTCTGGAAAAGGCAAAACTAAAGACAATGAAAAGAATCAGTGGTAGTCAAGGAGAGAGGAAGGAACAAATCGATGGAGCACAAAGGATGTTTAAGTCAGTGAAACTGTTCTGTATGATATTCTAATGGTAGATATGTATACATACATATATACATATATATATAAACATACTCTAATGGTGGATATATATATATATATACACATATATATATGTATATATTACACACACACACACACACACACATTTGTCAAAACCTATACAATGTACAACACCAAGAGTGAATCCTAGTGTAAACTATAGACTTTGGGTGATTATGTATTAATGTTAAGTTCCTCAGTTGGAACAAATGAACCACTCTGGTGCAGAATGTAGATAGATAGCAGAGGAAATTGTATGCAGAGGGGGACAAAGGATATATGAAAACTCTGCACCTTCTGCTTAATTTTGCTGTGAATTTAAAACTGCTCTAAAATATAGTCTATTAAAAGAGAGAATGTACTCATATGGTACTATTATATTCAAAATTATGTTTAAATAGATCATCTGCTATACAATCGGAATTTGTAAATTGATTTTAATGTTTGCCAGGATTTTAATAATTATACAACAGGAACAGAGGACTTCAAAATAATTATGAAAACCTTGAGGAAAAGGGACAAAAGATGAGAACACAACATTAATAAATTTACACAGAAATTTATTATTCAAGAAAATGAAAATAAGAATTATATTACCATCACAAGCATAGTCATATTTTAATATCTTATGAAAGCTGATAAACACAACAGATAACATTTATGAAGGGCTCACTATATTCCAAGCATTCTTGTTAAAGACTTTGTATGCCATAACTCTTTAAATCATTGTAAAAATTTCCGTAAAGTGAGTATTGATGTTTTATTTCCATTTATAGATGAAGAGAGTGATGAAATATGTTAATAGCTTTTCTAGTATAGAAAATTCCTTACATTCTTGGATAAAACACTTTACACACCCTCTTGGTGATGAAATTGTATTCTTTTAATGTGTTGCTAGGATTTATCTGTTCCTATTTTAACTAGGACTTTCCATCAATGCTTTTTTTTTTTTTAAAGACTTTATTTATTCATGAGAGACAGAGACAGAGAGAGAGAGAAAGAGACACATGCAGCGGGAGAAGCAGGCTCCACGCAGGGAGCCTCATGTGGGACTCGATCTCAGGTCTTCAGGATCAAGCCCTGAGCTGAAGGCAGCGCTAAACTGCTGAGCCACCCAGGCTGCCCTCCATCAATGCTTTTAAGTAAGATTAGTCTGTAAATAGTATATGATACTTAATCTTTAACATCTTTAGGCATTATTTGTACCTGCAAACTTTCATGAATAAGAGTATTATGATTCTTACTAATCAGTGGGCTTAAAGCTATCTTCTTGCAAATATAATATCTGATGTAGTTATGTTGATGCTACACTATTTGGTACATAGATATTCATAATTGTTTTGTATGCATAGGAAGGTGCTTATTACTCTAATCATAAATTACACTTCTTCATTTTTTAAAAAAGATTTTATTTATTTATTAATGAAAGAGACACAGAGAGAGAGAGAGAGGTAGAGACAGGCAGAGGTAGAAGCAGGCTCCGTGCAGGAAGCCGGATGAGGGACTCATTCCCGGGACTCCAGGATCATGCCCTGAGCCAAATGCAGACGCTCAACTGCTGAGCCACCCAGGCATCCCATCTTCTTCATTTTGTTTAACATGTTTTTGGTTTATATGACACCTTATTTTCCCTTATGATTGTGATTCCCGCTTACTTTTTGTATGCCTCTGCCTGGTGTGTGTGTGTATGTGTGTGTATATATATATATATATATATATATATATTTTAACTTTCAAACATTCTGAGTTTTCTGAGTTATAGATATAAAACATAAAACTCTATTTTGTTTGTGATCCAATCTAAAAATCGTACTTTCATCATAGAAAATGAGATAACTCTATTAATTGGTTGTTATATGAAAGATATGTTTGCTCTTGGTTCTGCCATACTGTTTTGTGTCATGTTTTAATTTTTTAACTTTGTAAAGTTTCCTCACTCTGAGGTCTATTTTCTTTTTATTTCTGTATATGTGTGTTCTCTATGCTTTTCATTTTGTTCTTTGCTACTTTTGTACTTATTCCTTTATAATTAACTGCATTTCTCTTTTTATAGACTGTATTTATTAGTTTGTTGAAATAAATAATAATAAAAATTAATATTTTGTTCCTGTCTTCTATTATAAATTACAATATATTGTAATATATTATAATATTATATTCTCTTCTATTGTATAATTTGTTTAATATTATCTTGATTATAGCTTATCTTTGTGTTGTTAAATACATTGGACTACTTGGTTAAGTGATTTCCTTTGACTCCTGGCCATTAAACAGTCAATGCCTTCATATCCCATCTTCTTTTGCCCTTCTCATCCAAATTTTGTTTAGATATATCACTTCTATATTGTCAGAGTCTATGAAATTTATATTCTATTATTTTGTCCTAATTCTCATGGTCTCACATATCAGATCCATGATTAAATACATTTAGTACTGACAATCAGTCTTTAACCCAGAATGTCTCTTCCATTCATCTCCTAGAAAGTTAAATTCCATTCTCCACCCTGAAGACATGTTCATTTGAATAATATTCCCTTAGTTATGTTCAAAACTATGTGTACCTGTTATATTTGGAGGATTGTTTGGCTAAACAAAAATACTCCTTAGCTCTCACTTTATTTTCTTTGGTATCTGGTGGATTTTCCTTCACTGATATTGACTGATTCTATTCTGCTATCAATGTTGCAGTGAAGAATTCTGAGGCCACTCTTAATATTTTCCTTTATAAGTTACTGTTTTTGCCTGCATAACTAAAAGATTCTTTTTATATTTAAGTTCTAGATACTGTACTAGGATATATCTTGAAGGTGATAATACTGGAGCAATTTTCCTAATCATCATTGTGTCCTTTAAAAATGAAATTGCTTTTTTTTGTTATTACAATTTTTTTATGTAAGCTCCAGACCCACAGGGGGCTTGAAATCACAACCCCAAGATCAAGAGTTGCATGTTCTACCGACAAGTGTCTCTTAAAAAAAAAAAAAAAAAAAAAAAAAAAAAAAAGAGGCAAACCATGACATAGACTCTAATGGGCTAAATAGATGATGGGTATTAAAGAGGGTACCTGTAATGAATATCAGGTGTTATATGGAGGTGATGAATCACTGAGTTCTACTCTTGAAAGCTACATTATTGGTTAACTAACTGGAATTTAAATAAAAACTTGAAAAAGAAAAAAATGAAATTGTTGATCCTTCATTTCAAGAATGTTGCTTTCTTTAACAATGTATTTAAATATTTGTAATTTTTTATATTTATTTTTCTTCTACAGGATCTCTAATTATGTATGTGTTGGATTATGTTTGCTAATCTTGTACATCTTTCATATTCTCTCTAATCCTATTCATCTCTATTTCCAGTTCATTGTGCCAATTTATCTCATTTCCATTCTCTTTCTCTTACTGTGTTTACCTCAGTGCATATTTTTACCTTGTAATTCTTTCATATCCATTCTTAATTTGTAATGTTTTATTTTTAGTTCCACTTCTTTCCCCAAGTTTTGCCAACTTTGGGTCATCAGCTCCTACTGTCTCCTCAACCATCCCCAAGTTCTCATATTTGTCTTGTAGCTTTCATTCACAGAAGCAATTCCTTCATTGCACCCTTATGAAAATTCATGGCAAAATGTTGGGACAAATTTTTCAACTTCTCCTTGGCAACACTGTTAGGATATGTGTTCTCTAGCAATTGTTACATTTTGATGCTCCTCTGTAAGTCTTTTCCTATATTATTTTTGTATTGATACTCTGCCCGTTCTTTTTTTATTACTCATAATTAGCTAAGTTTTTCTCCTCTAGGTTCCTGAGAAGAAAAGAGGAGGAAATAGCCATCTGAGATTTAGAAATACTCTGCTTCTCTGCTGATGAAGAGATAGACTGCTTTTTGCAAATATCACTCCTCTGTTCAATCTGCATTTTGCCCTCCATTTCATCCCCCAGCACATATAAAAGAAGGTTCTGGTCATCAGTCCCACTCACTTTAGTTTCTACACTGATTTCTGCAAAGATGCATAGGTTTGGCAAGTCAAGATGAGCAATTCACCTTTGGGAAGAATACGTTTCTTGGCTTTTGTTAGATTAGCCACAAGTGAGCCCTGTCTCCACTTGTCACACTTCTTTTCTCCTTCTGTAGCAATACCCCAATTTCAGCTTCTCCATCCATTGCTGCAACCAAGAGAAAGAGCTTTAGCACTTCAAAGTGAAACTCTCACTTTCAGGAATGATATTTTTATCAATGCTTTCTAAGATTAGTTAACATTGGGCTCACTATCTGCTATTCTTCTCTTTACTTCCTTTTCTTCAAGCTCTGGTTGATCTCAGCAGTTTGGGCATCTTGTACACACATTTTGAAAACTGCAGATTATCTATCTCCTGATTTTGCTAAAATTAGAATTTGCAGATTTTTTTGTTTTAATCCCCCTTGTTGTTTTGCTATGTTGTTCAGGAAAATAAAGGGAAAAATGGCTGATTTTTGTCATCATCATCATCTAGAACTTGTCCATGTATTCAGCAGTACTAATCATATGTATTACATACTAATTCTAAAGAAGTCTCCATAACCTCAAAGACATTTATTAGGGGTGCTGGGTAGCTCAGTGGTTGGGCATCTGCCTTTGGCTCAGGGCATGATCCTGGGGTTCTGGGAGTGAGTTCCACATTGGCTCTTCATGGGGAACTTGCTTCTCCCTCTGCCTGAGTCTCTGCCTCTGTGTGTGTGTGTCTCATGAATAAATAAATAAATCTTTAAAAAAAAAAAGACATTTGTTACTCTCTATTTTCCTCACCAATAATAGCAGATATTTATTTTGAAAGTTGAGGCTCGTGAAAATTTTCACTGGTCTGAAAAAATTCTATAGTTTCCTTTCACTACAACAAATGTTTTCTTGTTTGTTTGTTTCCCCAAACCCTTCTTTTTCATCTTTATTCAACAACTAATATAAGACTTGGCTACAAGCAGAGCCGAATAATCTGTATTCCTTTGCTCCTAATCTTGTTAATGCCTATACTTAAATTAATAAGTATTTCTTCTTTGGGCTTGAAATTTATCATTATCATCATGATCATCATCATCATCACCATCATCACCATCATATCATCATCATCAACATCTTTCCTAGTGATAAAGCACTTCTATTGGATCATTAGACTGTAAGTCTCAAAAGGCCAGTTACCAATTCTCTGCACTGTGGTATATCTCTAGGGACTAAAATGGTGCTTATCCAGAGTGGCGGTTATTAAACATATATGCTCAATAAACAGATGAATGGTATTTCCTTTGCTAACTGTCTCTGGTACAGAGTGCCAGAGTTGTTCAAAGATAGGATTTACAATATTTCTGATTTCAGAAAATTGCAATATAAGTATTTGTTTTCAAGTAAGTAAATGCAAAGGGTTAGTGTTTAAAATGAAGCTTTTTATTTTATTTATTTGCCCTCCCATGTTGTAAAAAGAATACAGTGCAACACTATTGTGGATGTAGAAGGGGAAAAGAAATACAAAAGAGAGTGCGGTGGTGGTAGAGGTGGCAGGAAAGTTTTTACCCAGCCTGAAAATCTCCTCCTCCAGTAGGAGAACTGGAATGCCATTCCATCTTTTATCACCTATTCTTGTCTCCGGTGGGCCAAGTGGTTAGGAATGAGGAGTTAAAAAGTTTCCTTGCTGTGCTCTAAATGTCATCCCTTCTCTTTGCTTGGCTTTAAGGCATTTTCATTTCCATTTGTTTTTCGTATTTTTTTTTTTTGTCTTTTTCTAGTCGTAAAATGAGATTATATAGATACTGCTATTCCAGTTTCATAATCAAATGTAGGAGGAAAATAATAAAAATTTTCAAAGGTGAATTATATTAGTAAAGGAAGAGTAAGGACTATCTTAAACAGGGATGAGAAAATGGAGATTCAATTTTTGGTAATAGCTCCCTGCCCAAGTAGCCACTAGGATTTGGAAAATTTACTGCTCATGTCTGTAATATAGACACTACTGAGAATTCTTAAAGTCAAATAAGGTGTAAGTCTTCACCCACTATTTTCTTCCTATGGTCTTCTTTGAAAGAATAGCATATGGTGAATTTGTATGGTGCAACACTGAGCATCTGGAGACAGTAACACATGCCTTTTAAAGCTGAGGTGTATTGGAAGAGTTTGATATCTGTTGTTCCCTTAATGAGGAGACGCTTCTCTCATTCAGATTATTAGGTAGATGTGAAACCAAATATTTTCATTAGCAGTTGTGCTCCACAGAAAAGATTCTAGAAAGTCAACGATATCTAGTCCATCTAGTAATACGTCATTACCAACATTGTTTTTTCTCATGTGAATGTATATATGGGAAGAGCTAGAGGTTTTTCATCAATTTGAGGGTATGCTTTATGCATTAAAAATGTTTCTGCATTCTGCATTTACAATTGAGAGTATTTTAAGATAGCTACATTTGTTACATAAGACATATTTAGGTAAAATAAAGTGCCCAGTTTATTCACACTAAAGGATAAAATCCTTTAGGCTTTTAAAAAAGGACTCAACTAACTGAAAGACTACTAAAATTACACACACATAGTATCAAAAACTGTCCCCAGTGTATTCACAGGGAGTGATTTGATCACTTCGAACGTTATGTGATTTGAGGAGAGTTGTACTTGACTTTTTTTCTAGTCATTTCACACACATCATTTACTTCGCTTTCTCCTTACCGTCAACTAGCACGTGAAGATCATGAAACAAAATTATGGTTCATGGAAGTGAGTCAACAATGTCTCGATTGTTTTATATTTACCAAATGTGTGGATTCACCTCTTCGGTCTCGTGAATGTACAAGGCGCTAGATACAGTCCCCATTTCCATGCTAGTCTCTGTAGTTGAGGAATAAACAAGACTGATTCACATTCGAACAGAGCAAAGAAAATCTACAATAGGACAGCGAGGCCAACGCTGGGAAAATCGGAGTAAAAACGGAATGCTCTGCAATAAAAAGATTGAGAAATGTTTCCATTAAACGTGCTAAGCTGTGTCCCGGTTTTTGTTTTTTTGTTTGTTTTGTTTGTTTGTTTTTAGGACATTAGGGAAAGGGAGGAAAACCAAGGGCAGAAGATAACCAGCTGCCCCTGAGCCCTTTAAGACCTTCCTAGATCACTGAGGACAGGACCCCAGCAATCGGGTCATACGATTTTTCTTTTTTCTATCCTTTTCCTTCTTTTTTCTTTTTTTTCTTTTCTTTCTTTTTCCTTCTTCTTCTATTTTTTTTTTTTTTTTGGTAACCTCCTTAGCTAGTGCACCCCGGCCGCAAGCAGACACCGCCACCCTCATCCAGGAAACCGCTCCCAGGAGCTGGCGCTGGTTTGCCTGCCTTGAGCTCCCCGCCGGCGCCTTCTGGCCGGACCCGCGTGCCCAGGAGCGCCCAGGAGCGCCCAGGAGCGCCCAGGAAGCGAGCCGCAGCAGGGGCCCCAACAGCTGTCACGAATGCACACGCAAGGGCCTCATCCGAGCACACGGGGAAGCCGGGCGGCCGCCGCAATGGAGCCGGCGGGGGGTGCGCTCACAGGTGCTTCAGGCCGGTGGCGCGGCCGCCCCCGGGGCTCGGCACTGTCACCGGCGCGCAGAGGCCGGGGCTCCGGCCGGGCCTGGGTAACCCCCAGCCTCAGCTACACCGGGAAAGGGCGCGAAGGGGGAAGGAGGGAGGAGGAGGGGGTGGGGTGGGGGTGGGGGCGGCGGCGGCGGCGGGGGCGGCGGAGGGAGTGACCCGCGTCCCCGTCTCCTCTCGCATTTCCCCTCCCGGAGCAGGTGGGCACCTCCGCCGAGCTCGTGCGCGCCTCCCTCCCCGCTCGTCTCTGCTCGGGGCGAGCATCTCCCCTGCTCCCCTCGCTCCCCCCTCCCCCCGTCCCTCCCTCCCTCCCGGCCGCGTGCCTCCTCCCTCCCCTCCCCTCCCCTCCCCTCCCCCCTCCCTCCCGCGGAGCCGGAGATGGGCAGAGAGCGCGCGCGGCGCAGCAGCTCCGGATCCACCGCCGTCCCCGCCCGCGGCTCCCCGCGTCCCCGCCGCCGCCGCTGCCGCCGCCTCGGCGTCCCCGGGCCCCAGTCCCGCGCCTAGGACAGCGCCGCCACCGCCGCCCGGCCCGGCCCTGCCCGCCGCCTGCGCTGCGCAGCCCTGGCGCGCGCCCGGATGGCGCTTCCCTCCCGGGACCGGTGAGTGGCCGGGGGGGCGCGGGGTGAGCGGCGCTCGCCGGAGGAGGTGCCGCGAGCCACCTGCCGGGATGCCCGGTCCCCGGGGCGGGGCGGGGCGGGGGGGCCGCTGGGTGCCAACTCGGCCGCGGGCGGGCTGAGCCCCCTTGGCCGCGGGTCCCCGAGGGCGCCCCAACGTCCCGCCTCGCTCGCGGCGCCCGGGCTCTCGCCCGGCGGAGGCGGAGGCGGCGGCGGCGGCCCTGCCCTCCCCGCGGCCCCGACCGGGTCTTCCCTGCCCCGCACCGTCCCCGCGTGTCTCCCTCCTGCGTTCCCGCTTCCGTCCGCGGACAGACGCGCCCCTGCCGCCCCCTGCCCCCCCCTCCTCCTCCCCGCGTCGCCGACAAAGCCAGCTCCGCGAAGTCCGCCCCGACCCCCCTTCCCTCCGCCTGCACGCGGGCTCGCGAGCCCCGCTGTCCCGCCGCGGTGCGGCCGGCGAGTCCTGCCCTCGTTCCCTCCCCAGCGGTGCCTCTTCTCCGGCCGCCGCTCTGACGGTCGCCCCAGGACACTGGCACAGGCTCGCGGTGAGCCTGGCTGGCGCACGGCCGCTTGGCGTGTGTCTCAGCACCTGGGCTCGCGGGGCGCGGGGCGCGGGGGGCCGGCGGGGGGTACGATCGAGCGTGAACACAGCAAGACCCAAACACAAAAACAGAACAACAACAACAAAAAAGCAAACCTTTTTGCAGCCAAACTTTTTTGTTATTGCTGTTTTCAAGAGCACACCTTTGGGAAGCCGCTCAGATTGATTCTGTTCGGTTTTCAAGGCTTCTTGGCTGACACAGGGAACGCCCCTCTGTTACCTGTTTTCTCCGGAATCGGTCTCGGTTCCAGGTTGAGAGCCCTGCCCCTTGCCTGGGTGATGAATCTTCTTCACTCTCTAAAGCTCAGCAAGTCCTGAGGATAGAAGAAGCTTTTTTCCTTGAAGGAGAGGAGGAGAGTGGCACCAAACTCACTCTTTAAAATCTTCTTTGAAAAAAAAAAAAATAAATAAAATCTTCTTTGAGTTTGCAGTAAGCCAAAGCCCTTATTTCTCTTTTAGTTTAATGGATATAGTAGGGTCAGAAAATGTGTACTCAAAAGCTCCGCTGCGATCTGGGTACTGGTGTTGTGTAGTGTCTTAGCATCCACACAGCCTTTCTGAAGAAGTTTTCTTAGGGCAGCTGAAACCTTTCTTTCTGAAACCATGTTTAACGTTTTAGTATTTCTGGTTGGCTTGAGAGAAAACAGGCAGTTGTGTTCAATGAATGAATGAGCAACGGACAGGAGGGGGATGAGTGAGCTCGGGGAGAGATTATCCAAATACTAAAACCTGTATTCCCGGTTCCCTATTTATTGCAATCTTAAAAAGCAAAACTGCTCACACACGGTTTATGATTTAGTTTCCTAAGGAAGTAAAGAAAATAGATTGATCTCAGCATATTTTACTGTATACACCATTGGTCATAGGGTTTGTGCTCTAATCCATGCAGACAAGAGTGTGTAGAAATAAATGTTGGAACTTTAAAAGGTGCCCCATTTGAGTATGTAGTGTGTGAATATACAAATCCTGGTAATATTATTTTTATTTTGACTAATTTTGAAGAAATAAAATTAAATTGTTTTTTTTGCTCTCGCAGTTGATGCAGAGAGATGCATGCTTTCCTCACCTTAAACTAGCAAGCTCTCTGCCTACATAAGAACTAGAAAGGAAAAGATGAGCAATTATTTAGAGAATCTGTCTCGTGAGGATTGCCTTAACATCTTGCCTTACCCGATGTTAAGAATTTTTTTTAAATTTTGTTTTAATTAAGACTGTATGGGAGTGTTTATTTCCCTTTTCTTGTAACATAGGCAGAAATGCAGTCAGCAAGTCACTGACAAGGGATGGTGTTAAGTAAACCTTGAGAGCTGCTTCTAAAGTCAGAAGAAGCTATGAGTAATGACTTTATTGTTGGTTTTCTAAATTTGGAAATTTTAGTTGTTAAACCTAATGCTTGACTAAGAAGACTATTCAAAGCCAAGTATTTACACTTACAATTACTGCAAATATGTACTTGTGGACATATGAGGTGAATAGATAGTAGGTAAGTTATGAGCTGACTCAAAAGGTCATTTCCTTTTCATTACATGCCTTTAAAACCTTTGGATAACAGTAGATGCTTGCTGTATGCAATATACACAATACCAGTGAATCTATATTGGAAAAGATACATCCCAACTGAATGAAAAGCAAAGCAAGGAGCAATGCTGACTTTGATCAGCTATTGCCCATAATTGTGTAAATGATAAGTCCAAGCGACATGTGCTACCATAATTCTAATTAATGTCAAATTCTAGACAATGTCAAAAATGTCTCAACATACCTTTTGTGAGTATGTATGCTTATACACGTGCAATATTAAAAAGGTCTCAGAATTGTCTATGAAAATGCAAATAATTAATCTGCCATAAATTATGGCATGGTTTTTGGGTAAGAACTCTTGATGAACTGGAACTCAAGATCTGCCTAAATTTAATGTCATTGTTGTTATGCAAAACAGCTAAATATAACACTTGCAGAGATAAGGCATACTAATATTTGAATGGCATATCTTTGACTATCATTAAGTTATATCTTATAATGCTCACTATTAGGTGCCACCTAGAGGATGGGATGGGTGTATATTAAATGTATAGTAAATGCTTAGAGTGGTAAAAAAAAAATTTAAATTGGTGAAGAGAAATTTAAAAATGTGGAAATGATACAGATTATTTCACCAATAGATTGTATTAGTTGAAACCATTATGTGAAACCATTTTTTGGCTTGTGTGTGGTGGTATGGGGAGGGTGTGCTAAGGAAGAGAAAGCAGGCAAGAAGGGAGAGATAAAGGATAAAAAGCTATGGATACTTGCTTAAATTTTTTACTTCAAGTTCAGGTAACTAAATACAGGTTCTATTATTTTGGTATTTGGAATAACAGCTTTTTTCCAACTTGGGTTTTAAGAACTGTTTCTTTAATTACAGCAATAAAAATACCATTTTTAAAAATGAAGTGGCTCATTTATTTTATTCAGTAAAACCCGATTATAAGCAAACTCTCTTATGTAAACTAATTGACCTAAATAAAATTCTAGACAAATTTAAAAACAAAATCTTGAAAGAAGGAAAACACACATGTTCCCATACATCTAAAATTACAATATTAAATAAAGAGCCAGGTGATTTAATGTTTTATGAAGGCAAGAAGATTCAGTTGAAGGATAACTACATAAAATTCTTTCATAGCTTAATACAATATCTCATATATTTTTCTTACACTTCTGAGTGTATTATCCATTTTTATGGATTTTTGCATTTTTATTTACAATTTACAAGGATCTGTATTTTATTAAACGTGTCAAATTTTAAAAATTCAAAACAATCCTATTTACTTGTAAATATCAAATTATTACATCAATGTTTACAAATGGCTATGCTTTCTATCCTTATTCTATAGGGAAAGAGAACATTTAATAACAAACTCTCAAAGAATTAATGAGCAAAATGAATATTTCAAAACTAGCATGATGATCTAACCAAAGTTTAGTAGTGCTTTCAAAGTGGCACTCTCATAAGATGAATTAAACAATTGAAATTCTTGCAGAAGAGACATATTTAGATTTAATTAGAAATATTTAGAGTCTGTGATTTTACATGTGACCATGTGTGAGATTCACTTTTATTCATGAGGCTGCAAATAAAATGTTTGGCATTCTTAATAGAAGGAATCACAGAATTTAGATATCAATTAAAGGATGTACGGGGCATTCCATCCCTATCATTTTACTATATCTTACCCAAGTTTCTTAAATAGTTAGGCGAAACAGAATTAGAATCCAGGTCTCCTGACTCCATGATGTATGTGTCCTTCTATAAAATAAAAGTCAATTTTCCTTCTTATTTTAAGAAGGTAATAAGAGAAAAATCAGTTTGAGTATCAAAGAAAACTGAAATTAAATGAAAGTCTGTACTTCTTTAGGAAATGCCCAGTCCTGTCACCATCATAGTTGAAAGTAATATGTTTCTGCACAATCTTTTCCACCTGTAGGTTTAAAACTTGGGAAATATTTGAAAATTTAACTGTTACTGGTTCACCTAAACATATTTTAATATTTTTGCTTAATTTTCACCATAAATTCTTCACCTGTATAGGTTTCTTTCATGGTAGTTATATGTCCTGGATACTTCCATTTTAACTTTTAATAGATAGTTCATTGAAAAATATTCATAAAAACAGATTTCGGCTTCCGTAATTAAAACGAGAAATAAACTTGTAGTTTCATCTCTGTACAGTCTTTTTGGCATCACAGAGAAAGTCTATGCATCCCCACACAAACTTGTTTTTTGTTTCATCACTGTAGCCTGTGAATAGCTCAGCTGGTCAGGGAAGATAAATTTCTTTAACAAAGCTCCAAGTCTGCAATAGAAAATCCTGGCACTTTGAGCTTTCCCCCCTCACTGGTGACCAGACAGATCAGTGAAAGTGAATGACTCAATCAATGGGGAACCATCATCATTACCTGGTCAAAGATAAACTTTCAAATGTATTCTTAGTGATGGTGGCTTATCAGAGCCATCTCACCTAGGAAGAGCAACATGGTAATATAGATTGATTTCTCAATTACATTATCTGGAAAAAAAACTGTGTTGTCTAAGTGTGCCTGGGTTGATTGAAATTAGGGGAATCTGTGGCTTCAGACGGCTGTGTCTCTCTTTCAGAGGCTGAGGGGGAAAGCCTCAGCTTAGGAAATGGCCTTTTTAAAACCAACTAAGACATAGATTTAACTGAAGGAATAACTACATCTCTGAGGCTCCCATAGCCTAATTGCTTTGGAATGTAATTCAGCCTCCACTTATTGAGGGACTACCACGTGGCAAGAACTGAAGTGGTGACTACAGACACAGGATGAATGTGATGCAGGTTCTGACTTCAAGCCGCTTACAGTATAACTGGAGAGACAGATAAGAACAAACAGAAAGGAACAATAGGATACCAGCTGGCCTTAACCTACACCTACGGCAGCCACCAAGTTATTGAACAAGGATGTCCAAAGAAAAAAATCAAAAAGACTACAACTTATTCTTAATATGCCTTGCCAAAATCGATGGAGGTTTGCCATGACTAAATCCTGGCATAAAAATAATCCATGTCCTTTAAAAAGCATATGTTTCCATTGCTTCCCGTATTAATTTTAACTCTGACGAAGGTTTTTGTTTTGATAATGCAGGAGCCTATTATTATGAAGTAATATAGGTATAGCCCCATACTAATGGAGCCAATGATGGATTTAATCTTCATAGGTCATAGGGTAATTTTTTAAAGGAAATGTGATTAAATGGATACTTTTAACATGATTTGAAATATCAAGATTGTCTTTCAAGAAACTTAAATCTTCAAGGAATATTTCAAGGGAAATGTACAAAAGACAGAAGAAATGGAGACAATGAACAATATATGCAATATCTATTAAACAATAAAAGTTCACAAACTGCTTTAGCAAAATATATTTAAGGAGGTAATTTTAAAATTCTGTATCATATACTCTAATAATGAACACTTATTGAGCAGGTAGAAGATATGATACAAAGGAACATGGTGTTAATGATAATGATAGCTTCAGGCTTTGACTAGGAGACAGCTGGCTATTTCAATAGCCATTTCCTGCTGACTTTCAAAACCCACGAAGAGTCTGATATTTTACTCTCTAAGCATGAATAATTAATCCTAGACCTTGTTTTGGAGGGACCCAATGAGAGCAGTCAATCTAACTTGTCCTATTTGTCCATGTCAATAGCCTGGTAGTATTTGCCCCACCAAGTGGCTAAGCAGTACTTACAGAAATGAGAGTGGAGAAGAAAACATCTAGAGGTGTTGACAGGTATTTACATGGGAAATGCAGAAGCTGGGCCATCCTGTGCTATTTCTAACACATTTCCTTGCTAAGATTAAGAGAAATAGGGAATATAGATCAAAGCATGGTCAGAGCTGTCTGGCGGGGAATGGCAGATTCAGCAGAGTTAAATTTAGGACCCTTGTAACAGTTTGGGAGAGCCATTTTTTCTTGTAAAACTGAGATGCCACAGGAGCTGGGCAAGCTGAGAGCTTGAATATACTGTTACCATGTGATAAATGAACCCTTTCTCACAGTGTTAGTCACTGAGTCTGAGTTGACTCACCCCCAAATGATATGTTCCCTCTGTGTTAGGGAGGTGATCAGTCCAAAACCTCAAGGGGGACCTGCAAGTAGCAGTCGTCTGCCCTTTCCAGAGGCTTCTGTCAGCAATAGTGTTAGTCACAGAGACCTGTATCTCACAGATTTATTAGGGATGTGGGACCCCAAATGTAGAGAGCATCCAACAGCTTGCTTGACAACTTCCAACAGAGAGTATGGATTTGACCTCAGTCAAAAGATGCCAATTTTTGGATTAGTTGATGTGAAAGTCCAAGTAAAATATCCAAGTGACATAGAGACTATCTCTAATACTCCCAGATTCCAGTAAGATTCTAGATACCTTTCTTGTTGGTGGAGTTGAATAGACAGAAATTTGTCTTTGACTGCTGGAGGGATTGAATATTACAAATCTGCCCATACAGTCCCAAGAAACTTTATTTGACAAGCAGAGCTCTCAATTCTGTCAGGGTTTATTAGCCACTTTAGTATGTGTGTGTGTATATGTGTAAATAATACCACAGTCATGACATTGCTAATGGAAGCTTCTGACTGTGTCATAAATAGGATATCATATAGTTAAAGCATTGTACAATAGGAGGTAGAAGCACTCATCCTGCTCACCTATTGATGGCAAGTGGCAGAGGAATTTAGCTAGTTTTGGAGATAACCTGTTGGAACTTGAAGAGTTACTGCAACTGTGCATTCGTGACCATGACACATTGTCTTCAGGGGCCAGTGGGATAGAAAAGAAAGCATTGGCACAGTCCAGTGTAATATAGCAAGTGTTTAGTCTGTGCAATGGATTCAGTTACATGAGCAGTTAGTGATAATCCATTCAAGGCTTCCAGTTGTGTCTTTTTCATTATCCATATTGAGCTGTTGCATTAAGATATGGCATTTCTTATTACTCATGTTGTCTTTAGGTCTGTAATCAGGGCTGTGATTTCCTTTTCTCCTGGGATTTTACACTGGTTTTGTTGGACCATCTGGGAAGAAACAGAAAAAACACTGGAAAATGATTTACATCTTCCATTAAACACTTATCTACATACAGCCTTCCCCAATTGTGACTATCTTCTCCAGTACTATGGATGATGAACTATAAGTATATAACACATTAATTTTTATCATACAAAGTCTAAAACAACAAAAATAGTACATTAAATTGGCCCCAAAGTCTTTATCCACAGGATCATGTTATCCTGCTTTTTCCATTGTGAACCCTGCCTCGATGCCATTACCTAACTCTGAGTGTTCTATAGATCCAGGTAAGAAAGTGACTTGAGGATTCATATCCAACACATCTATGTAGGTTTAATTCCCCCTTCCACTTGAAATTTTCTAGCATACTCAGGTGAATGAGTATGTCCTTTGATCCCTGTTGAGGATAGAGATACCTTGGCCTCTAATTATGTTTCTCTTGAAATCATTAGTCAAAGTAGAGGGACAGAGAGGAATCGGGAGCAGAAAAGGAGATACTTCATATGCAATTTTAGTTTCAAGTAATGTGGCAGTGGTTCATGGCATAACCACATGAAATCTGAATATTTTTGGTACATCCGTTACTTTGTATGTGGAGGAGCAAGACCCTCATGGCTGACACTATCCGTTTCAGCCTCGGAAATCCCTGGACTCAGAAACCTCAGCTGCACTGATATTTTGCTAGTAACTTCTGGTTGACTAAGTCTTGGCTCACACAATGGTGACCTTCTTTAAGGACTCCATATTAATTAGGAGCATTAGCAGCCCTATTGTATAGATAATACCTCATAAGTTTTTAATGGCTTTAACATCAAGGCTGAGGGAGTTTTCCTGCACAGTGGTTGTGATCTCAAGAATTTATCTAGATTTGCCTGGATCTCTTTCCCTTTCTTTCTTTCTTTTTTTCTTTCTTTCTTTCTTCTTTCTTTCTTTCTTTCTTTCTTTCTTTCTTTCTTTCTTTCTTTCTTTCTTTCTTTCTTCTTTCTTTCCTCTTTTCTTTCTTCTTTTTTTTTTCTTTTGGGTCTCTTCCTAATCCTCCAGTAGATCAACTTCATCAGAATTCTAGACTCAATCCAGGGCAGTAAGAGTTCAGATACTGGTCAAAGCCTCATCTGTGGTCTCCCAAAGGAGTTTTTCTATCTCTGCAAAATATCCCCAAGAAAGGTAAAACTCTTTTATAGCAACCAAAACCCACTGTAAAATAACAAAAACAGAAACCAAAACTCTGAGCAATTTTACTGTTACTTCCAGATGAATATATTTAACATAATAGAATGCAGGAGAGAGATAGCTATAAGACAACTTACTGGGGATCCCTGGGTGGCGCAGCGGTTTAGCACCTGCCTTTGGCCCAGGGCGTGATCCTGGAGACCCGGGATCAAATCCCACGTCGGGCTCCCGGTGCATGGAGCCTGCTTCTCCCTCTGCCTATGTCTCTGCCTCTCTTTCTCTGTGACTATCATAAATAAATAAAAAAAAAAAAGACAACTTACTACTTGCCATTATTGCTTAATAAGCCCTGTTCTCCATGCTCCTTCTTTCTCATGTGAGCCAGTCAAAATTCTAAGGATCCACCTGGGTTCTGTTATGGAATTTTCCCTTTCATACTCAATTTGTGTGTGCATTCCTCTGTTGTCTGAAATAGGAAGCAACCTTCTGCCTACCCAGTACAAATCTTAGTATTAGTTGTAACTTGTGCTGCAGATCAGAGGCTGGCCACCAGATTGCAAGAAGTCCTTCCACCTAGAGGAGGATAAACAACAGAACAGCATCTTGCCATCTGTATTTTACCTACTTCCTGCTACTTAGCTTACTTAATTCCAGGCAAAAAAGTGGAGGACCTTTATTGCCAATAGATTATATTATTTGCTACTGATTCCCGTAGACCTACCCTCAAATTCATTAATGGACCTGTGAGGCCCTCATCCTTCTTTTTTAAGAAAGAAAGCCATGTCTATGTATGTCAACATCCCATCCTTATTACCAAAATGATCAAAAACTCTGAAGAGTTTGAGATGTTACTCTAGTTTCAAACTGACATGAAAACCTGCCACAGATTCATGGATGGTGGCAGAAGACATTAGGGTCAGAGATGAAGGACAATTTATTATTCATAGCAGTAGCAAAAGTTTCAGCATTTTTGCAGTGGTTCCCTAAGTCCTAGTTTCCACAAGAAAACACAGAACAGACCGGCTGATGCTTAAACAGTGCAAGAAAGGGATCCTGAACTTAGGGAGTGCAAATCTTTTATAATGGATGATTATGCCTTACTTTACAAGGAGATGCTAGTTCTATCTTCAAGGTTATTTGCTTTACAAACTTCTTTTAAAAATAGTTCAGAACAAAAGCAGCCAATCCTTCTTTCATAAGATGTGCAGAAACGTGAGAGACCCTTAGGAAATTGTCTCCTAACAATGACAGAAGATTTCAATAAATGCTTGTTTTGATAGGCTCTTTATCTATGGTTTGATCTATGTTCATCGTTGCTATTTCCTAATGATGGAGTGCTTTAAACATGTGCAACCTGAGATTGATGAATCCCTCACTAAGACATAAACTAAGAAAGAAACTTTTAAAGCAAATATATTCCATTTATAAAGTACAATGTTAGATTCTTAATTAGTTGCTCCTGACTATATGGGCTATGCTCTATAGACTAGATAATTATATAGTGTAGGAAAGACTAAAGAACTGAGCATTTCTAGGTCAGGAAGTTAAAAATCTGAGCCCAAAATACATATATAAGAAATAAGATATAAGAAATGTCTATTTTGAGTAATTATAGTAGATCATAAGTAAAAATCATTAAACAAAAATGGTGTATGTGAATCTTTTCCTATAGCCTTAATGCTTCTCTGATACTTTGCACTTTAAAGGTTGCCTAAACTTTTCCAAATAATCAGAGGAAAAAGGCTCATTGATGTTTTATTATTGCTTAATTGTAGACTGTTTCTTCAAGATTGAGCATTGTCATCATTTTCTCTAATATGCATCTCCTATACCCTAGGCTAGGACACATGCCTTTTCTGTATGTTGGTATAATGCCCAGGCTTATCTGTATCATATTATGACTTTACAAGATCACATTGGCATGATATATTTATATGTGGTTCCCCCACTGGATTACTTTGAAGCTGGTTGCTTATTAATCTTCAAAACCTTAGTGCTCAGCTTCCTAATTGATGCATAGTAGGTCAATATTTATGGAGGTGAACAAAAGGTAACAAAGTCCATTAACATTGAACTTAACATTGGATATTTTATTAAGTTATCTCCCACAAGTAATAACTAAAAGGAATATATGTAGAATATTTGAGCTGGGAAAATCTTTAAGAGTTCTTAGTGGCCTTTGGTTTAGTTATAGCTGTGTTAAACATCCAAATTCTGATGCTTCTTCCTAGTTTTGTGACCTCCTGAAACATTTAAAATTATATCATGTTTTTTTTTGTGAAACCTTAAAATTAGTAGTTTGTATACTTTTAGAAATTGATGGGAACATCACAAAGTATAATGCAAGCCCTTGTTTGATTATCGAAGTTTGGTGTCTTTGATTATATTATCCAGGACAGATTTCTCTTTTAACCCTCAGTTAGAAACTTCAAAGCCTTTGACTTTTCCCCTTTATCAAAGGGTTAGACTAAAGATGAGCATACCTCTTTTCACCTCTTGCCCTGATGCACAGATGCTCTTTCTTCATTTCTTTGTCATCATGTTTTTTTCTCTGCTGTTCAGATGTCTGCTGTTCATGCCTGCCTGCCTTTGAGTTTTCTGTCACTGCCCCACCCTGATCACTATTGTTAAAACCAATGCTGCCAACCCTGAAGTCTGGTGTACTTCTCCCCTGCCTTTTTTCTCCAATTTTTCAATTTATTTTGCATCCAATTCTTACTCATGTTATAAAAACAAAAACAAAAAACATAAAAGCCTTTCTCTAAGGGACAGCTGCCTTCTTTGCCATGAACTTGAAGAATCAAATAAAATGATGGGCTCTGTGATTCTTGTTCGGTGTTTATTGCTTGTTCATGGGCTGACTGCAACTTCATTTCAATTCAGGGGCTGTAATTTTCTGGTTTTGTTCCAGAGCCATTTTGGAAATTTAAGAATTCTATATTACTGAATTTTGATTAACCAGATTTTTATTATTTTCCTCATAGTAAACAGGTCTTTGGTGACCATATTGTCTCTACGTTGCCTTGTTACATTCATGAATACTTTAGAACCAATGAAATATTAGCGTTATTTAGGAAAATAAAAAGGGTGGAATGAATTAGATAAGAGACAGATAAGGTTTTATGGAAAGCATGGAAGGTCAGGAAATGACTTTGGGTTGTTTGGAGCATGACAGTGGTGAACTTGAACAAAAGAAAATTGGAAGATATTGAACAATAGGAGAGCATAAAAACAATGTAGAGGAGAGGGATAAAGAAGCAAATTATACACTGATAAAAACAATATTTGCCTATGCTATAAATGGAGCTCTATGGAGACACTGCATTATAGAGGCAAAGTATTCAGACATAACTGGGTTTTATATTCTTATCTGACTATTTACTAGCTAAGACACCAAAGTCAAATTTCCTAGTTCTCTTACGTTCTTTGCCCATTATGTAAAAATTTTGCATAATTATTGTGAATGTAGAATTAAGTAACATGTAGAAATCCCTAAAACACTGATTGGCACCATAAATTCTCATTTGGTAAATATTATGTTTTCTCCATACTTAATTTGAGAAGACATAACCATTTCAGTTTGTAACAAATGAAACAAGTGTACTTTCCAATTAGATAATTAGCAAGTGACATTCATTCTTTCAGGCCACTAGAAAATCTTTGATTTTTCAGAATAGTATACAGTAATGCAGGAAGCAGCATATAATGAGCACTGGAGAGCTAATTAGAATCATACTTTTTTATGACAATATTAAGTAGATACTTGGAAAATAAATTCTGCACTTTAATTATTATTTGATTAGTGTGGTGTAAAACTTTTCCCAAAGAATTAAAGCTCCTGAAGTGAAGGATTCTTGTTCTACCTTGGCTAAACAAAGCTTGTAAGAGTATATATCCTACCTTAACAATAAAAAACAAAACAAAACAAAACAAAACAAAACAAAAAAGCACTGGGTGAGAGACGCCTAGGTGACTCAGCAGTTGAGCACCTGCCTTTGGCCCAGGGCATGATACCCCGGAGTCCTGGGATCAAGTCCCACATCGGGCTCCCTGCATGGAGCCTGATTCTCCCTCTGCCTATGTCTCTGTGTGTCTCTCATGAATAAATAAATAAAATCTTAAAAAAAAATTGAGTGAACTACAAAATCATAACTTTTCTTGAACTCATCAGAAAGCTGACAATAAATTCCAGAGTTGTTAACCCAGGGATAGATCCCTCCATGGAGCAGTAAGTCATGGGGATGGTGTGATATGTGGTAGAGAACAAAAGGAGACCTGCTCATCATACAAGTGGCTTTAAAAAATCAACTAAAAATGTAATAAATTGATAAAGGTTGAATGTGGTCTAAAATGACAATATAGGACCTCTATAAACGTGACACAAGGGGACTTTGAACTCACCAATGCCTTCATGTAGACCTCCCTCAGGTGCTTGTAAGAAAAATTAGAAGCAGGGTAAAAGACAAGTGGAGCTTCCCTCATTAAAGTAGATACAGAGTAGAAGATTGGCCATCACTGTAGGTAAATCACAAAATCCTACTCCCCCTCCAAACCCTCGGGTTCTATCCTAAGCAGTTCTAGAGGACATTGAAGTCTTTTGTTCACTGAACATCAATTCCTAACTAGATAAGTTCAATGCCCAAACTAATAGGCTTAGCATAGAAGAGGCATGACCTGTGTCCAGGTATAAATAATTTTCATCAGTTTCAACTATTTTACACCTGATTTTTGGCATTTAATAACAAATTATAAGCTATACAAAAATGAAAGGAAAAAAGAATCATTGTCAACAGTCAAAGCAATAGAGAAAGCTAGATTTAAAGATAGTCCAGAGTTGGAATTCTCAGACAAGGACTTTAATGTAACCATTTTTAATGAGCAAAAGGGCCTAAGGGAACAGGTGAACAATATGCATTAACACAGAGAAATTTTAGCAGAAAAATGAAAACTGTGGTAAAGATTCAGATGAAGATGCTAGAAAAAACATAAGTTATCACAGGTCGCAGACTTCTTCAATGTGCCTGTTAGTTGACTCAGTTTTTCTCACAGAGAAAAAAAAATCTGTAAACTTGAAGACAGGTCATTAGATATTAGCCAAACTGAAAAGAAAAACAAAAACAAACAAAAACAGAGACAAAAAGAGTAAAAGGAAAACATAAAAATTACATATCCATCAATTACATATCCAAGAAGTCAGGAAAACTCCACATAAGAGAACTATACAAAGTACACATATATTTTAAAAAGGTTCTTCATGTGGTACAATAAAATACCAGACAGAAACATGGATCTACATAAAACCATGAAGAGCTTCAGTAATGGTAAAAATAAAGTTAAACATCAAAGATTTTTTAAAAATTTTAATTGCTCTTAAAGATAATTGACAATAGATAATTGACAAAGAGACAATATATTGAGGACTTTGTAATCTATCTAAAAGTAGAGTATATGTCAATGATACCTCAAAAATTATAGAGTTACAATAATGGTTAATTCACTTATTTTTAATTACTTGCCATTTGAACATTTGTACCTGTATGTAAACAAATAACCTAATTTATGCAAATACATTTTGTGTTACTCTAAAGTGTTGATACACATTATTTCATTGGACTTTTATAATAGGTCAAACTATAACTCCATGCAGAGTTAGGGTGAGTGTCTTCGAAGAATAAAACCCAGTACAACAATATAGCCCTTTAAAAGATTAACTACCTCTACCAACTATACCTTTGTTATTTAACAGGCGGTGTATCCTTAGATGGTACTACAGAATATTTGTACCCTGGTAACTTGACAGGAAGTATAACTTTGACCCCACTTCATCTAGTTTCATTAAAAGCTTGGTTATGTGAATTAGAATTTTTTTGAGAATTGACTATTGCCCCAGGGTCCAAAGTTTAGCTAACCCCAGTTGCTAAATCTAAAATGTAAATGAGTAAAGTGGGTCTGGGTAAAACACAGGGTCATGGAGGAAAGTGGAGTAACAGAAAGGATGGGCATCTTGGAGATAAAGGTGCTACTCAAAACATGCAGGCCCACACTGTTTTGCAAAGTGTTTCTTATAGATTCATGAGAAATACAGACACTGAGAGGAAACATTTAGAGAATTTTATCGTAAATTGGAATTATTTTATATCTGTTCAACCTAACAAAAGAAAATACAGGCTTGTATTTTTAAGTCTTTTTTAAATTTTTTTCTAGTAACATATTTGTAATTGTATTTTATAAAACTGATTCATGAGGGACTTGATATTTAAAAACAAAAGTAGTGCTTCACTATAATTAGCCTGAGAGGCACTGATCCCTAGACATTACATCTAATGAAATAAAAATGATTAGATAAATGCAATAGATCTGTGGCCAAACTTGTCCTATCGTTTTCCACTTTCCAATCTTGCCTTTAAATATTATAAATTTGAAACCTATGCATTGGGAGTGCACTGTTCTCACGTTTTCCAGAATTGATCTCACAGAACTATACTTTACCATTATGTTTTCAGTCTACATTGAACCCTATGGAATATATTGTTGTATCTAAAATAAGGATATTATTTTAAAAATCTAGTTCACTACCTCATACAGGGTTATCTATGATGATCTGCAAGAGAAATATTTCTCACACGTTTTCAGAGGAGTCATACTGATTTTATTACTAACCATATTAAATGAACAATTATTTCAATGGTTTTTAAGAAGCCCAAAGTTAGATATATATCCCTAATAACTATAAAGAGGTTTATAGTCTGTATTTTTTAATTATATTATTTATTTAAAAATGATCTTGCTTTATTTCATGTCTTTCACCCTATTCTATATTTTTTTCTCATAATGCATTTAAGTTTGTAGCAAAGTAAGGTGCAACTAGAAAGATGATAAGTACTAGGGAAAAAAAGAAGGAAAGAAGAAAGGAAGAAATGAAGAAATTAATATATTCAGATATGCTTATATATTGTATATTAAATATCTGAATATATCTAATATATATTAGCTCTTCATTACATTGTGTTGTCCTTGATACCTAGTTGAAAAGATTCTGTGAAAAATATGTTGAAAATTTCGATTTAAAAAATAAATATAGCAGGAAGAAATTTACTATAACTTTCTCTATGTAAAAGCAGGCAATAAAATTTACCCATGTTTCTTCCACTCAGAAGCACCTGTTCCAAAACAGATATGAGCACTGGGAGTCATTTCATTATTATCTCTATGCCCATGTGATCTCAGTATTTCAGGTTCCCGATTTAAGCCGGCCCCTGTCTGTAGGCAGGCCATGTAACTGGAGAGATAACAGCATCCTACTGAGATAATACGCTTTTATTCCTAATGATAACCTGAGGAGTAGATGAACAGTACATATTTTTATAGTAATTGTAAGAAAACTTCAGGCCAGATTTGCATCCTGTTCAACTCAGCATGACAATTTTGTGATTCCCAGAAAGAAGTTTCTGTGCTGCTAACCAGGAAAAGAATCCCAACTATTAAGAACAATTACCATGTGGTTTTCAGCTCTCCACATTGGGATTTGAAATTCTGTATAATTAATTATACCTTATGGAGATCAAATGAAGTTTAAAAAACAAGCCATTCCACTAGTGAGAATACGAAAAATATTGAAAGCCCGTTTATTATCAGAGGTTTCATAACCATTGCTAATCTTTGTTCTATTGTGTTGAATTTCATGGAAGAAAAAGTAATTGTAAAACTTTTTAGCTTACGTGACCTCACCTTTAAGACTTATTGAAAATCTCTTGATCACTAATTAAAGCTACTAAACAGTGGACTTCTTTGAAAAGAAGCATTTTTTTTTTTTTTTTTTGGCTGGCGAGACAGAGTCATTTCTAAAATGGAGTATAGCAATCCACAGATGGAATAAAAATTGCTTATAAAAGAAAATGACTCCTCATTCAATTGATACAGCAGGGTCCAGAAAACATACGAGTCACAATTAATAACCTAGCCTGGAAATTATCCAAATCCATGGAAAACTGTCCAAGGTCGATTTCTCTTCATTCTAAAATTATTCTCCTGAAGCACACAAAAAATTTATTGACTTAGACCAGGCCAGAATATATTAGAAAGTAAATTTTTTAAACCTAGCAATTTTACAGATGAGCTATTTACTTTCTCAAATTTGTTTGTCTTCTGATATATCAAATATAAATACATAGATACTCAAATATATACACATATATATACATACTTATGTGCATACAAACACAAACTGCCAAATATGTAAATATATATACAAATATACACACATGCAAATGCAATACACATACATACACTTGTAAATATATTTATTTACACATAAACACACTTAGGTAAATATAAACACGTATGCATAGACATACACATACGCATGTCTAACCTCTTTATTCTATATTCAGAAAATGTTAATTCCTAAATCTTCTATAAAGACAAATGCGAAGACTTTCAACTAGGGAGAGGAAACCTTAGGGAAAATAAGAAGACAAATATAAACCCTATACAGAGCTCAGTGGGCAGGGTAAATCTAATTTTTGTTTCTATTATTTTCCCAGTATTTTCTTATTTCTCTGTCTCTCTGTCTCTCTGTCTCTCTCTCTCTCACTTTTTTTTTTTTTTTTTGAGGTGGGGAAAGGTAGAGATTGAGGGAGAGAGAGAATCTTATGCAGGTTCCACGACAATGCAGAGCCCCACAGAGACTCGATTTCACAACCCTGAGATCATGTGCTGAGCCGAAATCAAGAGTCAGACACTTAACCAACTGAGCCACCCAGAATCCCCAGTATTTTCTTATTTCTATCTTAGTTCTTGATTCTTGTGGATTTTTCCTGTCCTTTAGTTCCTTCCTCAAGCATACCAACCCTCAGAATGAAGCAGGCCAAGGAGTAAACGCAATCTCTGCATCTATGTGAGTATGGGTAGAAATATATCATCATAACTATTAAAAGTAGTAGGGGAGTATATCATTATTATAACTCTTATTAAAAGATAATTGTATGTGTTACTATAGTTAGGCACTATAAAACCCTATTACCCACTTATATAGTCCATGTTTTATCTAGGAAATTATACCCAATATAAAATCAAATCTGCAGAGCAAAAAAGGTAGAAAAAATAAATAATAAATCATTACTTAAATGGACTATAGAGTTTTAGAACAGTGCATGTTCTTCTATCATTGGCTTGAATTATTATCTTTATTCAACAAATGTCCATTAAATTAGCATGTGAATGTTGCAGTGCAAGATAAATGCCCTAGACTGGCAAATGAATAAACTGACGTAAATCAATTTGAGATGCAACAGAACAGATCGGTTCTTTGTCTGACTCTTATTATTCACTGAGGCAATTGAGTTCTGTGGTTGGGAAACTGTCACCTATACACTTTCACCCTTGCCTCCTTGGACCCATACTTTGCCCTTGCATCAAACCCAGAATGCTTGCTTAGTAAGTGCAAAGAAAGTTATCAAAACTCTTAACTAGAAATGAAGAAGGAGAAATTGTTTTTCTTGCTTTTTCAACTTTTAAGAAAAAGCTATTTTGGCGGTAACTGACCATTACTCAAGTGGCTTAGATAAGAGGAGATAAGCAAATGACTTAAATAAGGGCATAGACAAATGAGCTACAGTTTTCTAAAACTTCTGATCAGAAAAGGATGAGTAACCATCAACTCAATTAGCTCACATGAGATCATAGAGTTACTAATGGAGTCTTTGTTGGAAATACAATGTACACCATCTTTAGTATATTATACACTTTCTGAAATCCAAGAGACTCTACTACTATAACACATTCAGATAAAAAGGGAGAAAGATATTAATTTAATTATGGAGCATTATCGAGTAACTATTACTAGTATAACAAAAAGATGCATGAACACTTTAAAAACATCTTATTTTGAGCCCTTTTTCTTCTTTCTCTCTCTTCTTTCTCTTTCTTTCTTTTCTTTCTTTCTCTTTCTTTCTTTCTTTCTTTCTTTCTTTCTTTCTTTCTTTCTTTCTTTCTTTCTTTTTCTTTCCTTTTCCTCTTTCTTCCTTCCTTCCTTCTTCCTTCCTTCCTTCTTCCTTCCTTCCTTCCTTCCTTTCTTTTTCTTTCTTTCTTTCTTTCTTTTTTTCTTTTTCTTTCTTTTCTTCTTTCTTTCTTTCTTCGTTTGTTTGTTTGTTTCTTTCTCTTTTTTCTTTTTTTCTCAGTAAAATGCCATTCTGCACTTGTACATGAAGATTCTTACTCTGTTTGTTTTATATCTACTTCCCATGTCACCCATAACCTTATTCTTCTCTTTATCATACTTGGTTTCTTCTTGTTCCTTCATCTGTATATCTTCCATGCTTCTAACACATTTAGTTATTCCATTTTAAGAAGTCATTTTGGAAATACAGGAGTTCACAATTTTGAAGACTAATGTGGCATCTACCCAGGAGGACCTCAAAAAATACATTAATTTTAGAAAGATATAATATAAAGTCCAAGTCTGACATCTGCAAATGAATACTTATGGTTTTAAATTTCCTTTATGTTTTGAATCAGAACACTTGCACTTTAGAATAGAGATCCTATATAAGCATTAAATAGCATAGTATAAAACACTAATTTTCATCTTTACCATGTCTTTTTAAACTAATATGTAACCTGATTTTGAAAGATTCTGAGCAGATTCCCATGCTGCAAGAATAACAAATTATGAAGACTAAATGTATCTCTGAGCTTTGCTACTGTGATTAAATAAAACCCACAGCAATGCTAATCTAATACATTGAGTCCATCCATGGATTGCATAATCATTATTATACTGCGTGATTATTATGCATAAATGCTAAGTGGCTCACATAAATGACTGCCATTAGAATTACTTTTATATAACCAAACTAACTTTTTGGTTTTTCTCTTCCCATTTTGTCAATGGGGCCATTAGGAGTGATAGCTTTGCCAAATACCATGTACATTTAATCATGTTATCATTATCACAGACATCATAACATAAAGAAAAATTTCCTCCATGAATAAAACAAGATCCAAAGATTTAAGTTTCTTTTATTGAAAGATTCTTCATTATTTTCAAGGATCTGAGTCCATGCTTAAAACCTTGCTGTGTTTTGTCTGTATTTGGGGACAGGAGGAAGGAGACAAGAGAAAGGCACCTCTAAACCATTCTAATAATCACCATTATCTTCCTTTCTGCTTTTACATGGAATTTATTTAAACTAAACATAATAGCTGTGCTTCTCAAACTTAAATATCCATATGAACCACCAAAAATACAAATTCTTATGCAGTAGGTCTGGAGCAGGACCGGGGATTTTTAACCAACTCCTAGGTGAACTGCTGCTCTCTGAACCACACTGAATAGCAAGGCTCTATGGAACACTAAAGGTAGAGGTCATTTACTTCAATGTTTCATAACCAGGAACCTATGAATCACCCAAGCATTCATACACAGGTTTTAGGATTCCATGGGTCTCAAGAAATCAAATGCAAAAACTTTTATATATGTGGATATGAATATTTTTCTTTTCTGCAGAGTTCATGGTTATAAGATTCTGCAAGAGGCTTATGACCTAATTAAGATAAGTGACTACTGATTTAATCTGCTCCATTTTTAGATGAGTAAACTAAGGTCTAAGGTGCCTAAATTATCTGGCTTACACAATTAGTTACAAATTTAGGACTTGTAACCAGATCTTTGATGCCTAACTCAGAGGCTTTTAATGATAATAGATTGGTCTTCAAGCTTTCATTAGAGAAAAAGGAGGATTAATTTAATTCAGTAAATAAATGAAATAATGAAGTAATAATAAGTGAATATGAATGTAATCTTGTAAATGAGGTATTGGGCTTTTAAATTTTTTTTCTTGTAGAATAAAGCATCCTTAGCCTTGGCCTAGATTGGAGGAGAAACTGATAGTATCAATGATATTGAACGGCTTTGGTATGGAGGAAGTTGGGGAATATCAAATGCTGGAAGGAGAATGGAGACAACAAAGATGGAATTTAAAGATTAACTCCTCAACTTATCTTTATCTCTATCTGGTTAACACTATGCAAATGCTTAATAATTAGTCTCTAATGTCAAAAAAATCAATTATTACATGTTCAAGAAGAAAACAAAAATTTTGAATCTTCTTTCCAGAGAAATGTACTCACAAGTGGTATTGTTTTCATTAGCCACTTATGCCAAATTGAATTTTATGAATTAATCCAAGTGAATACAGAATGACAGAAGTACAGATTCTTAAAAGAATTACTGCAGTAATAGGTGAGGTGAATGAGACAGTACTTCAATAATGTATTTATAATATCAGTGAAACCTGTATATCAGTATTGGCCAAGACTTTAAGCTGGGCTATGGTTTTAAAGGCATTAGAAGTTTCCAGACAGGATAGCTAATTAGAGCTTAATACAGACACTTGAAACATACACGAGACCTGAATCTTCACCCTAGGTGTGTGCTGCCTTGAACAGAGACCAATGCTTCAGTGCCCAAAGGTCAAAAAGATGTACAACATGAAAGTAGACAACCTCTGATAAAAGAAATGCAATATTTATAGTTATAAGATTTTTAAGAAGGTATGGGCTTTCCTTTTAATTTCCAATTATGGAATCAAATCAGAAGAGTAAAGATTTTCAAAGGAAAAGATGCAAAAATGTTGCAAATATTCATCAGAGAGGATCCTCTGTCACCTTTGAGTCAGGTGAATTCACTGCTATCTTGGGATCTAAGACATGAGTAATATTAGAAAACCACAGACACCTCAGTCTTCTGTTAGCAAAATGTCTGGCTAGCAAGGCAAACCACAGACCACTTTTTTTTCCCTCCCTTTTTGCCATTACGCATTTAAACTATAAAGCTAATTCAAAAAAGAAAAATGTTGAAGATTATAAGGAAAATATTAAGTAATCCCCTTAAAAACTGTTCTAAACAGTTAAAAGGTGTTTAAAGAATTCAGAAGAGATTTGACATTTCTAGAAAAGCAATTTTCTTCCAGAATAGTAGCTGGGTAAAAATACATACAAGATGTTCCCTACCAGCTGCCAGAGATCTATTTAAAATGCAAATCTGACTAGGTCCAGTCTACTCTTCAACATTCATCAATGGCTTCTAATTGACCTCAGGATAGCATTTGAACATCTTGAAATGGCCTTGAAATCTCTCTTGCTCTGTTGCTTATGTTCCAAATCTTATTTTCTACTCAGTTCTTATTTTTAGCTTTAGTAGTACTGACTTGAAAGACCTCCTTTGCACCCATCTATGTGAAAACTTGTCTTTCTTTAGTTTACACTTTCTTTGTAAATGGAGCACCCTGTTTGGCTTAGTCAATTAACTCAAAACGCTTTCAGGAAACCTTCCTCCAGTCACCATTTTAGGATAATTGATCCTTATCCCAATCTTTCAATATCCCTACATTCAAAAAGTATGTTAATATTTTTCTTTCTTTCTATATTATATACTCTCTAAAACAAGAAGTATGTTTTTCATCTTGTATCCCTATCACTAAGCTCAGTGAGGGGAACATAGTAGGTGCTCAGGAAAGGTTTAGGTGCTTTTGTTTGTTCAGCTTTATTGATGTATGATTGACAAAATTGTAGGACTTTTAAAGTGTACATCGTGATCTGATGTACCCATACTTTGTGAAAGAATTCTCACAATCTAGTTAACACATTCATCTCCTCACATACTATATTTTGTTGAGAACATAGAACTTTTCAATAGAACTTTCTATTGTCTAAGCAATTTAAATTATATAATACAATGCTATACGATACAACTTAGTCACCATGTTTTACATTACATCCTCACTTCATTTATCTTGTAGCTTAAAGTTTGTGCCCTTTAACCAACCTCTCCCTATTTTCCCTACCCCTCTTACTATGGCAACCACATTTCTACTCTGTTTCTCTGAGTTTTAGTGGTTTGTAAAAATTTCATATGTAAATATTACCATGCAACATTTACCTTTCTCTATCTGGCTTATTTCACTAAACAGAATACTCTTAAGGTCCATCTATGTTGTCACAAATGGTGTGATTTCCTTCCGTTTGTGTGTGTGTGTGTACACACACACACACACACACACATATATATGTATAAATTTGTATATATAAATATCACATTTTCTTTATTAATCCATCGATTAATGGTGGAAAATAACCCAAGATAACACTTGGGTTATTTCCATATTTTGGGATTGTGAGTAATGCTCATGAAAGTGCAAACGTCTCTTCAATATCTGGGATTAATCTCCTTTGGATAGATACCTGGAAGCGGAATTAATGAATAAAATTGAAGGTTTTCACTCATTCCATTTCTTGACCTTGACAAATTTATTCCCACTAAAGGGCCTGTGTGTGTGATATTTTCCATGTCCAAATTTTTCTTCAGCTATTCAGCTCTCATCTCAAACATTACCTCCTCCTCTTCACAGAGGCTGTCTCAATAACCGTATCCAAAGTAACGAAACTACCTGATCATCATTCTCAATCACAATATCCTGTTCTATCATTTTCATATTACTTATACCATTTGAAAATTTCTTTTATTACCTATCTTCACTGCCAGAAATAAAGTTCCAAGAGGATAGAGATCTTGCTCTTTGCTATGTCTCTAACACAGTCCAAGCAAATGATCAACAAGTATTTGTAGATCTAATGGAATGAATAATATATTTCCTTTCCATATTGGGTTTTCTTATTAAATATTGTCTCTACAAAGATTTCTTGGATTAATAATATGTGAGAAGATACTTCTTGGATTTTTAAGTTCAAACAATTTCTCTGTCTCTTTCTTTCTCTTTCTTGCTTACTTGCTTGTTTTTCTGCTTTCTTTCCTTCTTAGTTCAAATATTTAATAGATTCATATTACATACCAGATACCAATAGCTAATGCATCATATTATGTAATATGACCTTAAATAAAATATTTTTAATTTCTAAGTTTTTCTGAATATTGTGTGTGTTATTGGCAGATATTATAAATTATTTCCCCTTGTTATTCAAGTGTGAGTACGTAGTTGTTTAAATGGTCTATCTAGGGGATCCCTGGGTGGCGCAGCGGTTTAGCACCTGCCTTTGGCCCAGGGCGCGATCCTGGCCCTGGCTCTGGAGACCCGGGATCGAGTCCCACGTCAGGCTCCCGGTGCATGGAGTCTGCTTCTCCCTCTGCCTGTGTCTCTGCCTCTCTCTCTCTCTCTCTCTGTGTGACTATCATAAAAAAAAAAAAATATGGTCTATCTATTTAAGGGCCATTTAGGAGAACAAAACACAAACTATCAGAGTCTCTGGAAAATTCCAACCAAGAAGGATAACAATAAATTCATTTATTTATTCATCAACTCACTAATGAGGTCATGTGGTCTAAATAAAGCATTGCTTAGCAGCTGGTATTCCACAAGTGAAAAGGCATAGCAGTGCAAAATCATGGCATGTTCCTGGAACTACAAATATCCAATATTCTTGGAGAATAAAGATGGTAGTAGAGAAGGAAAGGAAGTGGTTTGAGGTAGGCTGATACAGGTAAGGATCAGATCACAAAATATCTTTAGTGACAGATAATTGAGTTTAAATTTTATTTTGTAGGTGATGACTCCTCTTCTATAGGATCTTGGGAAAGAAGGAAGGGGTTTGGAGAGGGTAAGCCCAAATACAGTAGTCCAAATGAAAGAGATGAGGAGGGCAAAAATGGTGCAGTGTAGATGGAGGGCAGTCCATGTAAAAATGCCCATTTTTGAGGTAATATTATTGAAACAGCAGAAATCCTACCCTGAATGATGCAATGTGGGGGATGGAAAGTCAGGAGCAATCTATGATGATTCCCTGGTTTAGGCATTGTGGATACCAGAAGGGGGTCAGGTACGTTGAGGTTGATGTTACACTAGTTTTTTTCATCCTGGAATTCCATTATTTTTGTTTGTTTTTGTTAATGTGTAAAAAATATAGTGAGAGGCTGAGAGAGGAAGAGAAATCAATCCATTGGAATTCTCAGGTTTTGAACTAAAGTGTTTCTTCTTTGCCTGCCATTCCCTGCCCACTCTCCCACCATCAATTGCCCGGACCTTAGCCTTTCTGCTTCTGTCCAGTATATGGCCAGTATGCTTCCTAAGGTATGTCTGTGCCTTTTTACTTCTCTGTTTTCACTTCTTTCATAAATCTTGCAAAACATAGCTTTTTAAGTGCTACTCATATACCAGAATCTTCTTCATCTATTTAGTTGATTACCAACTCCTGGAAGGCAAGGTTGTATTTACCATCATAAAGCAGCTTCCAAAGTGTCTGACAGAAAATAGATATTTGGTGTTTTGAATTCTTATTTAAGTGTTCTCAAGCCACAAAACTCAGAGTGAAGAATTCTCTAGCACTCTTAGTCCTTCCCTACTGTGCTTTTTAGAATACATGATTTGTAATCTATATGTAAATTGCATACATCTTGTATAAATAATT
Organism: Canis lupus baileyi; assembly: GCF_048164855.1. Classification (NCBI taxonomy): domain Eukaryota; kingdom Metazoa; phylum Chordata; class Mammalia; order Carnivora; family Canidae; genus Canis; species Canis lupus. The sequence continues at coordinate 17,963,460 of NC_132844.1, read as the reverse complement.
CAAAATTAAATATAATCTTGTTACTAGTCCCTGAATATAAACAGACATCTACCCGTATTAAACTAAATATTTTCCATATGGTTTTCCTTCAAAAGTCATGTTGCTACATAGGAAAAGAATAGCGACCCTGAAGAGGTATTGGCAGTTTAGAGGGCAACTGACCCTGCCACTTAGCTGGCTCTGTGATGCACTTAAGAGGTGCATCTTTTAGCTGTCCTGAACATTAGTTTTCTTGTTCATAAAAGCACATTTCTAAGGGCATCTTTAACTGCAAATTTCTCTGACCTATGTTTTTTGAACTCTATCTAGGACCTAAGCAATCTATTAGCACATTATAGTCACCACTTATATCTCTTAGTAATCCTGATGAGTTTCTCCTTGTCATGACCTAACCTCATTGTGGAAAAACATTATTGAAGAATAACATTCTCTCTGATATTATGTTTATATAGAAATAAAAAAGAATGGCGATTATTATCTGTATAATTCACAAAAGGAAAGGTTTACTAGAAACATCCATTGATTAAAGCAGAATTATTTTTGCTTGAAGTTGTTCTTTGCTCAATTATCTGCACATGTGGAAGATATAACTATACAGATTTATTTCATATTTTGATGTCCTACTCAAAAACAAAAAATAGTAGGCATCCAGAGGAAGACATATCACTACAATACCTAGAAACTTTCTATAGAATGACAAATATTTACGTAATTGACCTCATTTTTTTCTAATTGAATTTTTAAAAAAAATAAATGAAGTATTTTTCCTTAATTTTTAAAATAAATTAATAATTCTTACATGGTGACATGACAGTTGTTCATACGATGACTGGCTCTGACTTCACACTGAGTTATTCTTTAGGTTTTAATCACTACAAATGTCTCAAATAGTTGAAAAACAAAAATTTAGCACTGAGGTTATAAAGAGAACAGAAGAATTATGAAAAATAGCAACATTTTATGAAATATTTTATAGCTCTACAGAGCCATAAGGAGTCTAAGATAAAAGTATATATGTATGTGTATTTATATGTATACATACACACACACACATAAACTTTTTAATACAGAAATAAAACTGAACCATACCAAGTGTTTTGTAGCAAGTTATATAATCAGCACATTTTTATTGTTTTTCATAGTTTTGCGACTAATGCTCTGTTTTTCCTGAACTTTATCATCAAATTATATCAGTGCTGCTTTTCAAAAACTTGAGTCCAGACTAGAGACCAATTTCCAGAGCCTGCTTGTACTTGCCCTCACGTGTCCCTAGGTTTGGCCTGACCAAATGAGTCAAAACTAGATGCCAGGTGGGGCCTACAGGCACCAGGGCCTCCCACAGCCTTGGATGTACAGCAGGGCAAATTGCTTGTCGAGGCACTATCACAACTAGCAATTTTGTACCCGGAGGCAAAACAGCAGAAATCCTACCCTTAGACAGAAATTTGGAACTCCCAGGTAGGTGTTAGGAAAAATACCTGCATTTGATAGCTTCTTTTAATTAATAGGTGCTGAAAGTATTGCACTTTTTAATTTTCTCTTATTTTATTTTGAAAAATGTAAAACACATAGAAAATATGAAAGAATTTTACATATGCCCACTACCTAGATTCTACAACTAGCATTTATTACATTTGCTTTATGCTTGGATATCCATCTAATTCATCCCTCTCTCCACCTCTCAACTCATCTTTTTTTTTTTTTAGATGCAAAGTAAGTTGCAGACGTCACTAAACCTCACTGTACAATTTAACATGCATATATATCTGTTTATGACTTTCTTTTTCCTTTGAGATAGTTAATATGGATTTGAGAGATGGATATTTTATAAATGAATCAAATCTTAAATATAATGAAGCCTCAAACACTACTCTGTCAGTAATAACAATAGTTAACATTTATTGAGCAATTACTGTATGTGACAGATCCCGTATTAAAGATTTTGGGTGTATTAGCCCATTGTATTCTCATCACATGGACCTATTATTATGCCTATTTTATACATATATATATTAGAGCTTAGAGCAGGTAATAATTAAGGTTTAATTTATAAGCTCCCCTCTTGCAAATAAAATATGCACTCAGCATTTTAGAAGTCTATATGGGTGATGGGTATGGGTATTAAGGAGGGCACTTGTTATGATAAGCATTGATTATTATATAAGTGATGAATCACTGAATTTTACTCCAGAAAACAATATTGCACTAGATGTTAACTAACTAAAATTTAAATAAAACAAACAAACAAACCAAAACAAAACCATGATAATATTTTTTTAATACCAGAATGTGAGGTAGGAGGAGGAACAAAAGTGTCATAGACATCATACTCAGCATAATTTGTGTACATGTCCTACAATCAAAAGAAAATTTGTGCATATGTGTACAAACAAAAGCCCTTATTCTTGGTGATTTTTCCATTTTCTACAATTTGCTCTAAATTGAAAGAATGACTCTTTGAGCAAAGACCAAGTTAAGGCAGCATGACCTAAATAATTGTCCGTAAAGCTGACTCTGATTCCTCATTGAATTTTTTGAAGTTAGTCATTTCACTTTGTTGGCACAAAGAGACAGACCTTATTTAACAGGCCTATTTGCATTTACAATTACTCAGATTTGAATGGAGATACTCCAAAAATCCATATCTTTTGAAAAGCTCAATCATGGCTGATAAACTAGAGTAAAAAACAAACAAAAATAAACAAACTTTATTTTCCAACAGTAAAGCTGAATGAAATATGTGGAATATTTCTTCTTATATTGTTTAATATTTGCATACTTGACAAAGAACCTCTCAACTAGCAAAATATTAATTGAAACTCTTGGGGGCACCTGGGTGGCTCAGTAGTTGAGCATCTGCCTTTGGCTCAGGTCATGATCCCCGGGTCCTGGGATGGAGCCCCACATCAGGCTTCCCACAGGGAGCCTTCTTCTCCTTCTGCCTGTGTCTCTTCCTCTCTGTGTCTCTCATGAATAAATAAATAAAATCTTAAAAAAAAAAAAAAGAAGTTCTTGGATTAGGTACTGGAATCTTGGTCAATAATTTGTTCAGGTTATTTGCCTGACTTAAACACAGCTACAATCACCTTATTAATAACCACACTCTGTGCCAGGTCTTCATGATAAAAATTATTTTATAAATAAATTTTAAAAATCATAAAAAAAGAAATAGTCTTCACAGCTCTTTACTATATTAATAATTCACGTGAATTTTAAATAATATGCTTACTATGCTAGGTATAAAAGTACTGTATAAATTATTTTAATTAAATAATAATGGCAATGTTGGAATAAGTAAATTTACCCTGTTTATTTTAACATTAATTACTGCTGATATGTACAGACTTCTATGTTATGCCTGCATATGAATATTTCAAAATGCTTGATATGCCAAGTGACTAATTTCATTTGATAAATGAAGGCACAATATGGGAAGTCAGTCTAAATTGGGTAACATGAAAGGGGTGAAATGGGCCAGGCTCACTGTGAGGGAGAATGTCAGGACTTAAGAAGTTAGACATGTGACAGACGGATTTTTCAGTGGTATGAGATTAGCTAAACCAGCTGATTGGTTATCATAGAGGAAAAACCAAGATGTGAAAAAGCAAAAGCAAATCATGCTAGACCAAAGTGACTTGTGGAAATGTCAGAGCAGGGGCTCAGCCACCAACAATAGTCCAACTGAAAATAAGAAAATGGATTATTAGGAAAAAGCAAGAGCAAAAATCGGGAAGTAAGAATAAGTGAGGTAGATGGGGCTAAAAGGAACTTTCAGGGTGTACATTAGAACTTGGCCTGATCCTCAGACATTCTTCCATTTGTCATTATTTCACATTGTTCTATGTGCAAGCTCTGTGTGGTTTCTCATATCCATGTCTAATATATTCATTCACTTCGTCAATTCCTAGCCAACTACTTGCTTCATTTTTTAACATAATTTTGAACTAGACTCTGTACTAGGTACTGATATTGCCTAAAAATCCTAAAGACTGACAAGTAAATAATTACCATCCAAGATAGCAAATACTATTGGAATTTGATGGATGGGATGCAAAGCACAGGAGATTCTGGGAATATCCAAGGATTCCAAATACAGTTGTATAGACCCTGTAAGGTAAAAGCTACTCAGCTATGGAAAAAGTGGGGGATGGAGGGTAAAAGTCACCTGCCAAGCAATGCAGCCTAGTTACCCTGGAGAGGTCATTGCCATTCCACTCTACCTCAGAGGAGATAACTTCTTTTATAATCTGCCCATGCCAACGGGGCACCTTTTTGTAGTTTGCCCAAGGCTGTTCAATGCAGAATAGGTGTGGATGGCTACTTGAACCTCCGAATGGCCAGCCCAGATGTAAAACACACCATGACCTGCAGTCCAATTTTTAGTTTCCTAAATACATAAATCTGATCTTGCTAAAGAAATGGGACTGGATCAGTGGATCCAGCTTTTGCTTTTGAGCAGCTCATTCTTCCTTTGTATGTATGTATGTGGTTTCAAAATTCCCTTTCTGCCTCATTCCACGTGGAGTAGTATTCATATCCTTTGATAGCTGTATAATAGTGTCTTTCAAGCTCTTCTTTGAGCCTTATAGGGAAAAATACATTTTATGTTGTGATTCGTATATGCACTCAGAAGCATGTGCATGACTACGCATGCACACACACCCACACGTGCATGCACACACACAACATCATTTGATGAAAAATGTATTCTTGAAGTATATAATGCACTCTGATTTTCCTATTTTACTCTTTTCTATTCTATTTCATTTTTTAAAAATTGTTGCAACTTACTAGATTGATTTTAAGTCCCACAGATTGGTCACAAACCATAGTCTGAAAAACATTGATCTATAAACTCCATATAGTTCAAGTCTGTCTAAAGCTTTGCACTTGATGTTCCCTCTGTCTTAAACCCCTCCTGCAGAGATCTCTACAGAAATGGCTTCTTCTGGGCAGCCCCGGTGGCTAGTGGTTTAGCGCCGCCTTCAGTCCAGGGCATGATCCTGGAGACCTGGGATCAAGTCCCACGTTGGGCTCCCTGCATGAAGCCTGCTTCTCCCTCTGCCTTTCTCTCTCTCTCTCTCTCTCTCTCTCAATCTCTCATTCTGTGTCTCTCATGAATAAATAAATAAAATTAAAAAAAAAAGAAATGGCTTCTTCTTTTCTCAAGTTTCTACTCAAATGTCATTGTTGCAAAGAAGCCTGCCTTTTCACCCAGTGTAAAGACTTTCAAAGCTACTGACGATTTATTTGTTAACTTGTTTATTTTATGCCCCTTACCTAGTTTTTCATAAGAGAGGAGAGCCCATTTTCTTCACTGCTGCCTCCTTATGAATCCTGGCATGGTGTCAAGTGGTTAATAAACATATATGCTTTGTCTATTATACATGTATATCTCTTCTAAAATTCCCAAGGATTATTTTACAATGAGAATACCATTTGGGGGGATCCCTGGATGGCTCAGCAGTTTGGTGCCTGCCTTTGGCTCAGGGCGTGATCCTGGAGTCCCGGGATCGAGTCTCTCATTGGGCTCCTTGCATGGAGCCTGCTTCTCCCTCTGCTGTGTCTCTGCCTCTCTCTCTGTGTGTGTGTGTGTGTGTGTGTGTGTGTCTCATAAATAAATAAATAAAATCTTAAAGAAAAAAAAAAGAATACCATTTGGAGTCAACCTGCATTATCCAAAGAATATTGTGTCCTCCCTCTAAGGGCATGCTACAAAAAATATTATTAAAATGAGGGGAATTAACAATGTATTTTGACTTAAGTGGCATCAAAAAGAATGTATCTTTAATAATACTTTACTTTAAATATTTTATTTATTTATTCATGGGAGACGCAGAATGAGAGGCAGAAATATAGACAGAGGAAGGAGAAGCAGGCTCCATGCAAGGAGCCCAATGAGGGACTCGATCCCAGGACCCCGGGACCACACCCTGAGCCAAAGGCAGACACTCAACCATTGAGCCACCCAGGCATCCCAATAATGCTTTATTATTTAATAATGCCCCCTCCTATGACTAGAAAACCATGTCTCTGAACCTGGAAGGACCCCTTCTTCTTCACACTGTGCTTTAATGGCAAATCCAAACTCTATTTGATCATTACTTTTCACTAAGCAGAAAGGGATCTAAGTTTTTCATGGTCTGAATCTTATACGGTTTGGGGGCCTTCTTTTAGAATAGAAAAATGACAAATATAATATGTCCTTCCAATGCCACCCAGCAGATAGAAAAATGCGTTGGAGAAATGGTAAGAATAGTTGTCCTAACGGATTGCAGTGGGAATATTTCACTTATGCAAATTTTACTGGAATGTATAATTCTCTCTCAGAGCTTTTGAAAAGGCATGCTAGTGAGGAGGCCAATGATGTTTAAGTGTCATTCACATCACACTATATCTGCCTCTGCTTCTAGGTGCACATTTAGTCACAAAATATGTTTTCTACAGTAAAGTAGTTTTTATAATTTCCATTTACTGACTTGTAATCCCATCTTGTTTTTTCCTGCTTGAGACTAGGAACACATTATTTTGAAGAGAATTGTGGTATTTCCCAAATGTCCCTTCATAACATTAAACCCCAAAATTTTGGTTTAGTCCCTGAGATAGCTAATTGTATTCATTACATATGAAATTGTGATTATAAATTCAGAAAGGAAATGTATTTCTCACTTACAGTTGATCAGGAGCCTTTTCTGTTCCACTCCTGAAACCTTTATACCAATATGAAAGTAAAACAAGGTCTATGAGAGAAAAACACCATGGGTACTATGTGAGGGGACTTAAGCCACACATCAGGCATTAAGAAAGAAATCTTGAAATCTCTTAAGAGTTGCTGGATGATTATAGAGGGTGCATTTGTTTTCCATGCTGTTGTAACAAATTGCCACAAATTTAGTGACTTAAAATAATAAAAATGTATTGTATTACAGTTCTCTAACTCAGAAGTCCAACATAGGCTTCCATGAGCTAAAGTGTGACAGCAAGCCTGTTTTCCTCTCTGGGATCTTTAGGGGATGATCTGTTTGGTTGTCTTTTCCATCTCCCAGAGGCTGCTTGCATCCCTTGTCTCATGGCTTTCTTCCTCTATCTTCAGAATCAGCGACATTACATTTCTCTGACTCTTCTGTAGTGATATCTTCCTCTGACCAAAACTGAGAAAAGTTTCTCCATTTTTAGACACCCATATGAATACATTGGACCCACCAGAAAATCCAAGATATCACTGATCTTAAAGTCCTTCATCATATCTGAAAAGTTTCTTTTGCCAATCGGGTAACATATTCACAGGTTTGGGGGATTAGCACTTAGACCTCTTTGCACATCTGCCTACCTTAGTGGCTAAATGGAATGATCAGAGTTTTTGAAAGATAAGTCCTGCAAAAAGGTGGCCATAGCCACCACCATTATTCAAGAAGGAAAAGACAGAGTATTCAAAGGAAATGTTAGTAGTTTGAGAAGAAGATTTTGCTGTATAATATGGTTTGGAAGGATTGCCAAAGAGGAGCCAAGGATAAAAAATAGAAGAAAGCTACTCCCAAGTTTCTGACTTGGGCACAAGGATAAACGGTAGTTCCACTGGTGAAGAGAGAGGTGAAAGGAGAGAAGATTGGATGGTAAGTTCACACTGACCTAAGGTTGCTGTGATACTTCTGCTAAACACAGGTGAGGATCTGTGTATTACCATGGGACTAAAGTTAAAAAAAAAAAAAAACAAATAAACAAAAAGATCTGTACTGGAGATTCTAATAGCACACATTTACTCTTTCAATAAATATTTCTGAAAACCTCCTGAGTGCCTGACATGGAGAATAGGACAGGGAATTGACCAAGTACAATTGGACTTGATTCAGTGTCTACTTTTCCATTGGGTATGGATGATACAGAGGTAGTAAAGCTAAGTGATCAAGAGCAGGGACTCTAAGTCAGATTGTCTGTGACTGAGTCTTGATTCTGTTAGTTTCTACTAGGATCACCTTCAGCAAATTATTTTATCTTACTGTGCTTCCTTTTCCTTTCCTTTAAGATGGACATAATAATACAAATACCTTTTTTATAGTTTTGTTGTGAGTTAATACACAAATTTCCTAGAACAGTGCTTGACGTGCAGTAGATTTTAAATGGATACTAATTATACTTGTGGAAAGGCAAGAAAGCAATTAAGGGAAGGATATTCTTGAAGTAAGAGATTGGCTGATCTAAACTAGAAAATAAAGGACAGGAAGTTGAGGGGGACATAAAGAGCCTCAGAAAATAATCTCTTCTGGGATCCCTGGGTGGCGCAGCGGTTTGGCGCCTGCCTTTAGCCCAGGGCGTGATCCTGGAGACCTGGGATCGAATCCCACGTCGGGCTCTCGGTGCATGGAGCCTGCTTCTCCCTCTGCCTATGTCTCTGCCTCTCTCTCTCTGTGTGACTATCATAAATAAAAAATTTAAAAAAAAGAAAAGAAAATAATATCTTCTTTACCAGCCTTCTCATTACTGTTCTTTGGAACCCTTAGTTCCCAGGCTTCTCTATTCTCTAGCATCTTTCTGAGGATTACACAAGCTAGTAGTAACATCCAGTCTCCTGGGAAGCCAGTCACCTATATACCAAGACACATGCTACTCACTGATAAAATTCAGTATTTAAACTGCATCTTAAAAACATTTATGTTCAACTTATGTAACCCAGTCTAATAAAGGAGTCATATTTTAGTCCTATCAGTAAGTCAGTAAACAGTACCTTCTTATTTCCTCCATGTCTCATATAAGGCCATTCTATTTCAAAGTCAACACCCAAGGGAAACATCAGAAATAAAATTTGAAAAGGAAGGAATTTTAATACTTGTCCATTTGTGATACAGTGTAAATAAGCAGGAGATCTACCAGACACTGGCTCCAACTTTTTCAAGTTTTGGAGTGAGAAACATGAATTAGAAAATTGTTTTGAATTTTTCTTTAATTTCTGTTACATTTATTTTTATTATTTCCTTTGGGTTATGAATTCTTTGAGTATCTCTCTATTTTCATTCACAGAAAAGAGAGAACCAGAGACATGGGTTATAGTAGAATCTTGGAGGAAGGGTAAAATTCTCAACATATTGGCATAGCGAACATAGACTGAACAGTTATTATACACCAGGCACTATATGGAAATACTATAACATTTACTCCTTACAATAATTCCATCTTGCATTTTTACAATGAGGAAAATGAGAGAGAAAGTAATCTGCTTAATAGAAGAAGCCACGGTCTGAATCCAGTCTGTCCTTGAGATACTTTTTATTTTGCTTTATGATTGTTTTATTCATTCATTTCTATCATGTTTATTAAGCCCTTAATACATGCAGGCAATTTTGAATAATGATCTCTATTCCTATGAAATATTCAATGTTTTCTTTTGGTTACTCCATAGTGAACAAGATTTCCAAAAATTTTTAGAAAAGGATTTATGGTGTAAACCTAACTATATTGCTCCCACTAGAACAATGATGAACATGGGAAAATATAGTAATAAAATTAAAAACCTACTGGGTATTTGGCACATGTTAGAAGATTTTATCTTTACAGCAAATACGAAGTTAGGCATTCCATTTGCAGGAGAAACTGATATTCAAAGAGGTTAAGTGACTTACAGAGCTAATGAGTGATCGATGCAGAATTGCCCAATATGTCCAGAGAAATATCTATCTCTGGAAATATTGAGAAAGGGCCCAGGACTCAAATGAGGAAGGATGTGTAGCATACCTCATGCCCCCTGTAGGGCATGTACATTGGCCTATTAAGGGTTTTAGGAAACTCCATAGTTGAAGCCTGTTCAATATTGGTGAAGTAATTATCCTTAAACTTATATGACCATATAGGCTGGATAATGGCAAATTATGGCATTAATGGCAATATTAAGTAATTATCAATATCAATAAGTAATTAACAATATTGTTTAATTATCCTTAAACAATATTGGTGAAGTAATTATCCTTAAACTTATATGACCATATAGGCTGGATAATGGCAAATGGCACCAATTTAATCCTTAAGTAATTATCCTTAAACTTATATGACCATATAGGCTGGATAATGGCAAATGGCACCAATTTAAGCATTGCACATCATGTTTAATTGGGTCATCTACATAATTTGTGGGACCCAGTGCAAAATAAAAATGTGGAGGCTCTTACTCAAAAAAGCAGGAAAAAAATGTACCATTAAAGGCTTTTCCTTTTCCTGCACACTCTCTCTCAACATGTCATGCTGTTTATTATTTGCTATTTACTGTTGTTCTAAGGAAAGAAAATTAAAATTTTAAATTATCAGCATAAGTTTTACTATTCATCTTTATATTAGGTAATGCCTGTCCCAATGTAAATATCAGAACATTTAATTAGTATGTAAAATCACCCAAAATTATAAATTATAAGTCATATTTCATAGCTCATCCTTTCATATATGTATATATATATTCCACTGTTAAAATAGAACAATGGAAATTCTATGAAAAATTATTTCAAGTGTTTTTATTTTACTTCTTGATACATATAGACATTCGACCAATGCTCTACTTTCAGTTTATTCATGAATAAGAAAGAACTGAAAAGGAAAGAAACTATGAGATGCCCTATCTGTACCTTTTCTTTTATGTCATCCGTAGTGTAAATGGTTGGCTGATAATAGAGAAGTAACAGGAATAAGGAGTATGATAGGATTCCTCGTTGTGTTTTTTAAAACAATAGTGTCTTCTGTCTGTATTCAAAGCAAGTTTTTGATCACATGGAAAGCATGGCCACTTGGTGGTATCAGTATCACCCCCTTCCTTTAGTCAGACATAACACTTTTACCTTGAATTCACTTTGAGTCTCCTTGAATTCTCACACCTTGTGGGTCCACCAAGATTCTGTGCCCAGAAGATATCAGAAAGGCTACATGCAAACAGAGTTGCAAGGAATGGTGGCCATACATCTTGCATGTATCTCCCCTGCTTATTGCCCACTATCTTATCACAATTATTGAATTTCACTTAAAATACACAAGTTCAAAAATAAAGTTATTAAGAATTTCAAGGCAGCAACCACAGAGCAATAAACCAAGTATGGGGCCCTCTGATAGCAGAATCCTGCATAATTGCACAGGTCAAAAGCCCATGCAGCTGTCCCAGTTTTAACCCAACTCAACATGATGTAAAAGTCAATATTTTTAGATTATCAAAACACTACTTTTTATTTCTAATAGAGACAATGCTCTTTTTATCAACATTTCTGTCAGTTAAAAATGCAACCCATGTTCAGATTTGTGGTTTAGTGTTCTAGTCATGAGCAACTACACTGTTCATTATCAAGTCCTGTGCTTTGAGACTATCTTAATAGGAACAGTTTATCCTTTGCATCCATGCCCATCACCAGCTGATATTTTCGTAAAACACAAAACCACTTACTTGAATATCCTAGTCATGTTAAATTGCCCTAAAAGTATGTTAATGCCTATTGTCTCTTTCTCAACTTATCTTATTTGCTCTGGAACAAATAATTTACATACCATACCACATTTTGTGTAGCACTGATCTGAAGGATATCATAATTGTATTCTAATTGTAAAGATGATTGTTTCAGTAAGGCACTGATTGGAAATATTATCTCAGTCTTTTAATTCAATTATGGATGATAGAGGGACATGCAACTGCCATGTCTCTTTTACATTTCTAGCCTATGAAATAGTTGTAAATGATTTTTGAGGAATCAATTTTTGGTAATCTATTTTCACATGACTTAGGTGAAATCCTTTTACATACAATAAAGTAATAGTAGAAACAGTTAATTAAAATTTGCAAATCAGTATTATGTATTGAATAAATGATTTTTCCTTAGATTAGGATTCTGATGGGGAAAAGCAAGCATCCAGACCCACTGAATGTCTTCTAGTAAGTACTCTTGGCTTTCCAGAACCTTTTGAGAAGTGCAGTTGCATTGGAAAAAGTTACTAAAAAGAACTGGAAAGTCTGGCTGCTTTTGTCACTCTTTCTTAATGATACTTATCCTCCACAGAGTTTTCTGCTGGTTATTCCCTCTTTCACTCCAGAGCTTTTTGGAAAATTTATCAAGGTTTCCAAGTGTATGGCAATTACTGCTACTAAGCACGTTGCCTTTTCCTCAACTCCCAATTGATTAAATCAAGAAAGAAGCAAAAAGAAAGTTGAACAACCAAATCTTGTGTGCTCCCTAACCTGGCCAGGGTGCTGCAGAAAGGAAATGGGAACAAGGAGACAATCAGAGGTTTTTCCAAATGGAAACAACTTGAATTCACTATGACCACTCAGTTGCCAAGAATCTGAAAGATGTTAGGGTGTTAATGGATACCTATTTCTAGCACTATATTGAAATATTGAAAGGCTTTTGCTTTTTTAATACCTAAGATACTTCTTGAAACATCAAGAAAGAATCTCTGAAGAAGAAAATACTTGTGAACTTTTCTTCATGAAGGTGGTATGTAGAGAGGGATATTTGAAGAAAAATTAGAGAGCAAGTTAATATTTAATGAGATCAAAAAAATAAAACTATAAAAATAAAGTATTGAAAATAATCTTGTGTCTTCACTCAATCACCACCCAGGCAAGCCATCGCAAAGCTCAGCCTTCATTGAAAATTTACCAAGAGCAAAGTAATTTTTTAATTCTTTTGAAACCGAGCACCAAGTCAGATTAATTAGTAAGACTTTTTCTTGGTCCATGGAAGATTAATTTCTACATAGATCTAAAAGATATCAAAATAACTCAGAAGTTTATATCTCCATAAAACTAATTTATTTTATACTGTCCTGAGGATTATCCTAGATTTTGGAGATTTTACAGATCTAAGAAGCATTAAGGCAATGTATTTTTTTCCCAATCATTTGCTCATTTCATTATTTTTGTAGTTTAGAAACTTTAAATCTATTACAGTTGGCTCTTAAACAAAATGATTTAAACTGCACATGTCCATGTTTTTCAATAGGTACAGTATAGGGATGTACTGGAGGATGACTGGACAAATGTATTTTCTCTTCCTTATGACCTTCCTAATACTATTTTCATTTCTCTAGCTTACTTTATTGTAAGAATACAGTATGTAATACATATGCAAAAATATTTTTAATCAACTGTTTATGTTATTGGTAATGCTTCTAGTCAACACTAGGCTAGTAGTAGTTACATTTTGGGGGAGCCAAAAGTTAAAAACATGAATTTTTGACTGCATGGGAGTCAGACACCCTAATCCCCTCATTTTTCATGGATTAACTGGGTATCCAAAGTACAGTTGACCTGTGATTATATTAAGTATAAAAAGGAAGTTTTTCTACTCACTAGTAAAAATGAAAAAAGAAGAAAATCTTGAACCATTTTAACTGAGGAAAATACATTTGTTAACAGATACATTTAAATAAGTAATCACTTAAGTACTAACCAAAATATCACATGTTGTATATTTACTATCAATTTTGCCATGTTGTCTTGGAAAGCTATTCGATATTTGATTGTATACACAGGTAGCATAAATTATATATTATATATATTTATTTCTAACAGTAAGTTATGGCTTTAGGGAAAGTGTGAAACTGTATTATTTGTAAACAAAATATGATATATAGAATTAACAAATCAGACTAAACAGATTTATTTCTCATTTTTGGATATTTTTAATACTGCTACATAAAGCACAGGCTATCACAAGGTGTCACAACATAATATTACTATAGCGAGTGCAGTAGCAAGAAGAATAATTCTTTGGCTGCTTCGGGGTCCACTTCATCAAGTGATTACAGCTGTGAAGGCTAGAGGTCTTGTCCTTATTTTGGAGGATGACTGGACAAACTAATTCACTCGTTCCGTAACTCAACCCTTCTTTACTTAGCTCTTACTCTGGGCTTTATTATATTCAGTGCTGGGGTTATAACAAATATGGAAGAGATAGACATGGTGTTGGCCTTTGTGAACCATACAGCCTAGAAGCTATTTATAGTTTATCAGGTACTACCATCCAAGACCAAATACACATGCTAGTGCACAACTTGAGATGTGTCCTACAGAATTCACTCATTCATTAATTCATTTATTCAGTCAACAATTTTGAGTAATATTGTGGCCCAAGTGTCTTGCTAGATCTTTGGACTACAAAGATTTCTTTTAAATCCTTCTACTTTTAAAGGACTTACAATCTGATGAAAGCATAATAATAAAATAAATCCACAACTATCAGCATTTTAAAGGATGCATATGACAATACAGTGAATAATTTAAGAAAATTTATATGTGATTAATTCACACATGAAGCACCCAGCATACCAGAAGAAATTTAGGCAGAAGTACTTCTATCAGAACATGGAAGATTCCAGCCACATATTGCCTTTTGATCTTGAGTGTGTCCCTAATCTCTTTTTGTTTGTGTTTCAGTGTTTTCATATGTCTGAAAGAAGGAAAGGGATAATTTCTATCTCATAGGGTTTAAAAATGCAATGTTCATGAGATAAAACAGATACTATGCTTATAAGAGTACCCAACACATAATACTAAGTGAATATTAGTTATTATTTCATTTTTATATATCTTGATTTTGTGTTTGCTTCCCTTTCCTTCATTAGATTTCAAGAGTTCCTTAAATTTCCTTATACTGTGTCAAAAATGATGATCCTTGTCTCATTAATTTAAATGATTATTCTCTTTATGAATTGTGAGTCGTGTGCATAGTGCAGCTATTAACTTATTTTCGTTCTTATTTAATAATGAAAACATGTAATGTTACAAATTTACTTTGAATGTAGCCTTAGCCATATACATTTTGACATACAGTATACATATGCTCATTAACTTGTAAATAGATGTGATAATCTTTTAAATTTTTTCATTGACCCAGTAACTAAGGAAAATGATTTAAATCTCTAGTTAATGGTTGTTTGAGGTTTTACTTTTCTTTTTTCTCTGGTTCAAACTTAGGCTAATATCTAATTATAATACATCTTAGTAAAAAATTATGGCATGTGCAATCTCTGTTTTTATAATTTATTTAGATATTCCTTGTGGTGTAGTCAGTTTTCAACTACACAGACAACAGATATTTAGGGAAAAAAAAACACCTTATAGTTCTATGGTGCAAAGTTTAGTATACAGGGTTTATATTTCTATTATAATTTTGTCAACTTAAGATCAAAATATCAAAATAACATTTGAATTAAGTATGTTGAATTCTTGCATTTTAGTTCTATTTATATGTGGTTTAAGTTCTGTTTTTTTTAAAGAATTTCTCTTTTAGATATGTTGGTCTCTGCCAGTTCATGAAATTTCATACCTGTTATATCTTTATTATCTGTTGTTAAATAAATAATTTCTGCCCCTTCTTATGCTTTTTGCCTTGCAATCTATCTTGCCTGAGACTAAAACAATGATCAGTCTGCTTTAAAATTCTCAATTTGCAAATCCTTGCTTCCCATTGGAGGGCAGTAGGAAAAGATAGATAGAATTTGGTTAACCTCAAAGTAATATGTATGAGATCTAGAAATGTTTTTCTTTGCCAAAACCATTAAGAATTAGAGAATTCTAATTGGAGAATTAGCCCTATAAATATGCATATCAGCTTTTAGTTTGCTTTTATTAATTCATGTAACTTAGATTAATAGTTCTCAATCAATGAAAAGTGTGTTTTAAGACCTTTTTTGCCTATTGCTGATTGAATTCTGAAGGTATTATTAGTAGAGAAAAAAACACAACTTAATGTAAGCAAATATATCTATTATCTAAAAACCTAAACTCTTTTAACTAACCATCTAATACAGTAATTATACCTCACATGGTTACAATCTACATATGTCTTGATTATGTATGGAAATAATGATAAAAGAGAGCTTGGATAGATGAGAATTGCATTTTAGTTTTTATTATCAGTCCTCTCTTTTTCTAATGTTTAAAAAGTTAGAAAAGTAGTAAGCTATTCTAGTTTGTGTCCACTTCTTTCATTTTATATCCAACATAAGGAAGTGCTAAAGAGCAGTAAACCAGACCATTCTAGAAGACAGAGAAAGAAGCCTCTGTAAACCATATGTTCCACACCCATTTCCTGAATAATAGAGAAACGGACAGAAAAATAAAAGTGGAATTACTGAAGGACTAATATTGCCACTCGCTTCCAAGAGACTCAACAATGGGCAAAATTTACATTTGTTGATTTTATAAACATATATTTGGAAAGCTCTAAGTTGTTCTTCCTCAAGGCCCTAAAACTGGGTTGAAATCTGTTCCTTCCAAAGGCTGAATTGGGGGAATTCTTTCCTACAGTTTTTGCGATAGAAAGTTAGTGGAAGCACAGGATGAAAAGCAGTATATACATGGAATGCTGCTGTCGGAAAGAAAAACTGAATATGAGACAGCCAAAGAGCCAGCACCACTCTGGATAAATCAGGTGTGTTCAGCAATTTACGAAGATTCTCTGCACCCAGCCTTTCTTATATCTAATGCTGTCTGTAAGAAAACTGTAATTACCAGCCGTGCCATTAGACTCCAGGGGAGGAAACCTTTAGGAGAGAGAGGGAGAACAACCAAAAGCTACTCCTACAGATACATATAATTAAATGTAAGGAAAAGTATGGGAAAGAATCTAAAGTAAAGGTTTCACCTTCCCCACTTTCCATATATGTACTTAAGGGACCTCATAATCAGATAATTTTCTCCTTTTCAAGGAATAGAATTAATGGAAAAATAGCTTCTTTTGGTTCATGTTCATAGAAAATAATGGTGTATCCCTTTGTGTACTAGGAGTCTGTTCAAGTCATGTCCAAGAATTTGATGTGTTTGTGCATAATAGAAAATACCTTGATATTTCCTAGTCCTAACTTTACCACTCACTAACAGTAGGGTCCAACGTAACACAGAATTGGAAGGAATTTAAGGTCCCAACTTACTCTAAAATTCCCCACATTTCTTGCCGGAAAGCCTCTTTTGATCTGTCCACATCTGCACTCTTGTTTCCTGTCTGTGCCACCTTCCTCCCCTGCTTTCTCTCCATCCCTCTTCCTTAGTGAATCCAGTTTAAAGTCTCCATAGTGACCATTGCAGCCCACCTGCAGCACTAGGGAGGGATTGAAATAAGAAGAAGAATGGGGAGAAGCAGCCAGGAGATCCTAGAAAGTGAGAGCACACCAACCCTGTCAACTTCTCCATACCCTGTCACCTTTTTAGCCAAGGGAATCAAGAACAGGATGAAGAAATTGAAATATTTTCTCATTTAGACACAAAGAAGCAGATGCGATGGCTCACTTTTTTAGTGAGAAAGATAAAGCAAAACATTTTTTTTATTTATTTCTAATAGGTTTGTGTCCTTCACAGGATGAGAGGGGCTAATAAACTGTGCAAAGATGACACAAACAAGATTCATTAGGTCCATATTTCTTTCAGAGGCCTTTAAAAGTCTTATGATCTAAATGATATAAAACTAAATTTTGAAGTGACTGTTAAAACTATTTTTATATACTAGACAATTTTCTCAGGATTTATTCTTTTTGTCTCTCAGGCTCTCACTAGAGTTCAGTCGAGTTTCAGTTCACACGTGTGGATAAGCCTCCAACCTCTCCAAACATTTTAAAAATCTGTAAATTAAAGACATATAAAAGGAATTCACATGATCTCATCTGAACTGCTGCTTGATCTTGTTTGATATTCTTTAGCGTTCTTTTTAGAATGGGTTAGTAGCAGAGGGGCTGTAACTGATCTCCTCATTTCAGCACTGGGAACGTGAGGCACTTTACGTTGGGTTCAGTTCTATTCTGTTATGCTACTCCCGTTTGTCAGTAGGTAGAAACTTTTCCCATTCCCCAGAAGGCAGTACCTTCTGTGAATAGTTGCTTTAGACAAGCATTCATTGTTCAAAGGGTTTGATTCTGCACTGAGCAAAAGCTACAGCATTATAAAGATGCCAGTTTAATTTTTTTTTAAGCTTGAATTTTTTAAAGCTAGAAAGGAACCCTCACTGTTGAGGCAGTCATGAAAGAAAACCTCTTTTCACAACCCCTGAAACAAGTGGATGAAGAGAGTAAGAGTGAAAGTGCAAAGACTGGGAACCTGGCTTTTTTCCAAGAAAAAGAAAAAGCCACAGTTAGAAGAAGTAATTGAACACTTTGGAAATCCCTTTGAAGACCTAATGCAGTGGAACTTTTTTAAATGAATAAAAGCTAAATGCATAATAATTCCATGTAAGAAAATATAAATGAATGTTTGAAGTAGTAAGTAATGAATTTATAAATGTTTAATGTAGTGAGACCAAGCAGTAGCACCCCTTGGTAATGTGTGTTTAGCATTAGCAATGCTGTTACTTGGAGGAGACAAATGAAAAACCTGGCAAAGTTTTACCTCTTGTTATTTTGTGTCTTGAATGCTTTGCCTGGTTCACAGTGATGATATTAGTTGTATCGATCACCCTTATTCAGTAGAATTTCGTGCACTTGGCAAACAAAATTTTTAACGTTGGTGAAGGCAAAATAATTAGACTTAACTATAAAAATGTTCCACTCTTTCATATTGTGACTAATGATACATTAAACAAGCTTATATATTACTTATAATAACAGTCGAGGCAGTTGCATTTACATGGAAAATATAGGAATGGATTTTAGCTCTGTTAATAGAACACATAATATGAAATTTTAATATCTTGCTACATGTGGTATTTCTTAGCAAAAAGGTATGGAAATCATCGATATTTGGATAACTTTGATGTAAAAGCAAATGTGTGTCGAGGACACTGGAGGTTGAGACCTAAAATGGAAAGAGCCTTGAGTGTTTATCACGCTGAAGGAGAATGTGTTTTCTGCTGAATGTGGTATATATATATATACTTTATAGTTTTAGTAGATCAGTTGCAGGCAATCTTCTCTAAATATTCCAATGAGTTGTGGTGGGTTTGTGTGTGTGTGTGTGTGTGTGTGCGCGCGTGTGTGCGCGCACCAACTTTGTCTAGACTCATTTCTCTATCAACCTCAAATGACTCAATTTGCTGAAAGTTGGAGAATAATGTCAGACTCACCACCTGCACACATGCACACCTGCGCATGCGGAGATGAGCAGGCTACTAGAGGTCTGCTTTGGAGCAATGATTTCACTTTGGACCGTGTAGATGTTGCAGAGGAGTAATAAGTCAGTTAAAACATAAATGTCTAGACGGGAGGAATAACTGATATGGTGGAGTGTCATAGAATTCCGAATCAGGAAAGAATACCAGTAACAACAGAATCTTAAGGTTAGAAGAGAGTAAATTAAATCAACTGTCCATCACATTACATTACCTTTCACTTTGAGGCTCCTTTCTAACTGGCGTTACATTGGAACACCACTAATTTCTGCTTCTTATTTTGAATTTTGTATGTGAATTGATTTCTCAGCCTGCCCCACAATATCTCCTCTGTATGGAAAAATGTTACCTCTTTTTTTTTTTTCAAAGTGTGAAAATAAAGCAACCAGACTGATTTTCTTTTGTGAGTCATATCCGATCTCTAAAAGCAGTTCCTAAAATGGAGTTGCCAAAATATTCCACATCATGGCAGCATGGCTGGAGTAAGTTTATGAGGTAAATATTCTGAAAGATATTTCAGTGCTCATTTTATAATCTCATATATCTCTATAATCACATGCTGAACTTTAATACTGAACTTTAGTAACTTTAATACAGAAAGACATAGGTAAAAGCGCATGTGTTTATTGCTTGCACAGAACAATAACATGATTTCTTTGTTAGTAGATCTCATTTGGTGAAAGAGAGTCTGACAAAATTTTATCTTGTTCTTGCTCAATTATCTAAACACAAGGAATGGTCCTGATCTGAATTAAAACTCTCTTTAGTGTCAAATTGAACAGATGGAAACTCACTTATGGAGAGTCTTTTCTTGGAAATAAACTCTTTAATTCAATAAATCTATCTAATCCCAAAGTATTCCACAGAATATGAATACCTAGTTAAATTAATTTAAATACCAAAGAATATTTCATCAATAACAGTTACATTCTAATTTCAATTTATACAACATAAAACACTTAGAACCATTAAAGACACAAAGATTATTTTGAATTAAGTGCTTAACATCATTAACGTCAGTATAATATTCAAAAAAGGAATTAAATATTTAAGGAAATCCTTAATGTCTTCTTCCTTCTCCTTCCAAAGGCTATTTGGCTTGCAGTACTCTCAACATCTCCAGAAATATTACCAGCTGGGCATTTATTGCACCGAAATCACAAATTCAATCAATTAAGAAAAGACCATTATAACATTGAGACAGAGTTTAAACAAAGTAAATAAGTGTTGTCATTTTGTTTTGCTTTGATTTGGCAAAATTATTATAAAAGTCCATAGCATAGGCATGTAAGATACACATTACAATGTATTTTATATCTAACTAGTATTAAACTTGCAGTTCACTAGTAATCCCATGGGATTTTATCACACAGGTACGGGAATAGGAGAGGACATATTGCTTTTGGTCTTATTTTAGAATTCACCTATTATGGTACATGAGTATTAATCTATTTTATAATGGTGTTGTTGAAGTAAATGCTACAACATGTTTTAGTAGATCATTCTAGTATTTGACTACATTTCCTGGCAAGAATTTATTATCTATTGTTCTTTAAAAGTCTCATGACACTTCTTAAACTATTCTCTCTGGGGATGGGTAAATTCTAATAATCATGCCATAGATTGTCTTAGAGATCATTAAGCCTTCTCTGCTCTAGATATTTTTAGCATTTCTATTTTCTCATGTATCTAGTTTTACAAACTCTTTCCCTCTTTACATTGTTCTTTTCATTTTTTGTCTATACCAAAGAAGCATCTGCTTCTTATCTGCTTAGAATCACCTGCTTCTTATCACCTTAGAATTGTTCAAAGTCTCATGGAACTTCTTGATGCTTTGTATATATTATTCTCTTTTTTCCCCTCATTTTATATTGTGAAACTTGCTTGCACTACATGATTCTGAGAACTTTTTCTTGCATACTATGTAGCTGTCAAACTATGCCTTGTGTTTATGTTCTTCATTCCTTTTTTTTTTTTAGAAAAAAAGATTTTATTTATTTATTCATGAGAGACACACAGAGAGAGGCAAAGACATAGGCAGAGGGAGAAACAGGCTTCTTGCAGGGAGCCTAGTGCAGGACTCGATCCCGGGACTCCAGGATCACGCTGTGAGCCAAAGGCAGATGCTCAACTGCTGAGCCACCCAGGCGTCCCTGTGTTCTTCATTCTTACAGTATCTAACTACTCTACATGGTTAATGTTATTTATGTTGTAATCCTCTCCTCTTGGATGCTTCTAATTTAATCATACTTAATTATCAGCAAATTCAGAAGGCTCTTAGCTTCCCCTCTATTTTATTAGAAGCACTTTCCCAGAATACTTCTTCCCAGGAAACTAAAAAGAAAAAGTGAGCCAATGCTACTGTCAAGTTACTGAAAACAGAAGCACTATGGATTATCTAGCAAGCTGGAGATACTACTCTGTCTTAGTTGATCTATATTCTGGAAGTCAAATTGATTTTAATCATTCCCATGGAGTTGCTGAATTAATTTAATAATTTAACTTATAATTGTGCCACAGTTATAATAGTGTTATGATAGTGTTCTAAGTGTCTTTGGTTAATTTATCTCTTTTAATACTAGGGAGGAAGGAGTTAAAGTAGCTGGCCTATGATCCATTCACTCTCATTGTGAAAGAGCAAAAATGAGGATGTTGTGGGCAGAGGTGGGGAGTAGGTAGTTTGGCTTAATCTTTTAATAAATGAACCAATACTACTTCAAAGAAAAGAGATCTTATATATGAAATGCTCTTAGCAGGATATTCTTGGTTTAGGGTTATGACAATGAACCGAGAATCTGTAGGTTAAAGAGGATGAGAAATAGGGAAATTTGCTGACTCTCTGGGGTGTCAAATATAGTTATTTCAGAACCTAAATGCCCCATTTAGTCAAATAAAGACAATGAAACATCACAGGGTTGTGGATGGATGAAGTTGTGGATCCAGGGGTATACAAAGTGGGGAGCAATCAGTCTTTCCTTTGGAGAGAGAATTTGGAGAAGGATCCTGCAAATGACATCAATAATCTGTGCACAAGGTAGATGCACCAAACCACCTCAGCCAATCCTTTAGAGAATAGAACATTAACAAAAATTGCCATGTAGATTCAGGTTGGCAAGTAACTCATGGGAAAAAACAATCTATATAAGACCAATTAAGTAATTCTTTTTGTTATTTCAGCTCACTGGAAAAGCCTCAAAGTGAGACAATGGTATGACTTGAATATTTAAACTTGCAAACTCTTGGTTACACTAACAGAATTGCTGCATATCTGGATCCATTTCCAATTTATAAGGTACAATTGCTGCCAAATGCACAAGGAATTTGGGTGTAAAGATCCAGAAATACTGGCATCAAAGTGAAACAATTACTTCATGTTATTGTTAGCTTGGGTAATCCACTAATGAAGAAGTTGCTGGTCCATACCTGCTGTCTATGACAGAGAACTCATCCTACACCTCACTATTAATGTGATCACCATGATATTTGACTATGGTCTCATAGCTCCCCGGAAAACAAGTTTTCTAAGAGATGACCACCACAGCACCACCTGTCTGCTAGAGATGAGTGCTGAATGGAGGTCACAGAAAGCATCATACAGGATCATGTGGAAAGTGACGCATGTTTCCTCTGAGGATTGATCATCCCTTATTGGCAATGTCCAAATGGTCTGGAACTGGCACGTGAGTGCATGGTAAGGACGGCAATGAAAAAATGAAGATGTGGATGG
Source organism: Canis lupus baileyi (assembly GCF_048164855.1). Classification (NCBI taxonomy): domain Eukaryota; kingdom Metazoa; phylum Chordata; class Mammalia; order Carnivora; family Canidae; genus Canis; species Canis lupus. The sequence continues at coordinate 17,940,678 of NC_132844.1, read as the reverse complement.
CATCATTATAGCAAGGAGCTTCTAGCAGTCTTTTCACCTCCTATGGGAGAAGTTGGCATAAGGTCTCCCTCCCCTTTGAAGTTACTTTTCATTGGCTCCCAGCATGCACACTTATCTACATTCCAAAAAATATGTATGCAAAAAGTAGTTATTATATATAAAAATGTCTGGGTCTTGAATCAATTTGATTAATATTCTATGATGCTTTCAGCTTATTTGTGACCAAGTTCCTACCAAAGGCATTCTTCATCTTTAGTTTTCACCTTAACAAACATGTACACACACACGCATACACACACAGATACACACCTCCATCTCCTTCCCATTTCAATCTGCATTAGATATTCTTAAAGCTGAATGGCTATGAAATCGCATCATTGAGATATCTAGTATGTAATCAAAGCAATATATTTATGAAGAAATGTGGGCATAGGACAACTGTTCTCAAAATATGTTCTTAGTTTGGCTACATCAGAATGCCCTAGACATCAGAATATTCTAGACTGTAAAATGTAGGTTCCTTGGCCTCATCCCAGATTTGGAGAATCAACAAGTCTGTATTTTTATCAAGTATTCCACGTAACTTCTATGAAAAATGATCAATAGAAAGAACATTGGTTTAGGTGTTTATGGAAAAGATTACTATCACATGAGTGTTTTTTTTTAAATCTAAATAGACTTAGAAAAGTTATAAAGAAGTTCCAGGTTTGAGTTTCCTCATCTAAAAATAGAGCAATTAAATCGGACATAGAGAACTAGTCCAGGTGTTACTAGTACAATTCATTATCTCGTTGCTCAGATGAAATGTTTTAAAACGAATTATCAAAACAAAAAATACTCTCTTAGATGATTTGCCTTGCAATTCTGTCATTTCTAGTATGCTCTGGGAAGATTCCTATTGCCACAAGAGTAGCAAAACATAGGGAAGGAAAAAATATGTTCAATGAGGGGAATGCCAATGCTTATATATTCCTGGCAACTTGCTCAGTACTCTAAGGAATTGGCAATGGTGGCTACTCCATCTAATAAAATGGGATGTGATCAGTATGTTAATGAGCAAAATATTGTTGTGCCTCTTTGAGCTCCAAGTCTAAAACCTTCTCAGGAATTTATATACAATTTAAAGAAATTTGAATTTTTAAAAATGTTAGTGTTTGCTTTGCTTTCCACAACATTTTTCCTGTACGTATGTAATATATATGTAAACAACAGCCACAAAAACTGCTGTAAGTCTATTATTTTTTAATTTCAATTATAAACCATATGCCTGAAATACTTTATTTGAAAGTTTGGCTTTGTATGTCATAAATTACAAAATTGATTGGAAATCTTTACAAGTTGCAAGATAACAGAAAGAAATAGAGTGTTGTCACAAGATAATGGCCACTGACTGTGAGATAAATGTCAAGGCAAAGTCATGGCAAAGTCTGGCCATTTATCAAAAGTAAACATTGAACAAAAAGTAGGATACATTTATCAAGCAACTGTTCTAGTCCAAAAATTTTATTTTTCTCATCATAGCTGATGTATGATTTAGATGCTGTCATTTCACCTGCCAGATGTTTGTGCAGCTAAATGACTTGGGTCATTGCCACCTTATTTAGAATTATATAACCTTGATTTTTTGAGTGATGATTTTGTTTAGTTCAATAAATACCTTATAGTAAGAAAATAATTAAGAAAGTTAATTGATTTGGCTGAGTTTTAGTTTCTTTTTCTTTCCACTTAGAATAATTTTATGCCCTATCTATTACCTAAAAGTGGTTTAGTAAGATTCACATTAAAATGCATGTTCAAAGGATCAGTAGGGTAGAAATTCAAATAAAGGCTATAACTGAGGAGAATAATACTCAAAATTATTTTAATATAGGCATAGAGATTCTAACAAGCAGAGCAATCGCTTCTACGCCTATTGTCCCTGACAGGTGTGGCCTGTTGAATCACAGTATCATTTGATCCTGATAGCTTTATTGTCACCTGTAGTCATTTATGCCCATCACCACTCCTAAATTACTGTAAAAAGAGACCACCATTCTCCTAATTTAATTTAACAAGTTCTTCTATGTTCCAACCATGATGGTGAATTTGGAATCCATTTAACTTCCATAGACCTGCTTCCTCGAATGGAAAGCAAACCCGCAGTAATTATAAGCTAAAAGCATATGGGGGAAATCTTTGTATAACTAATACAAGTATATATTTCCAGAACTACTTTATAATGACATTACTTAGAGTATAAAAATAGCAAAAACATTTCTAGTCTGTATTTAAGGTGGCTGAGTATAGTGTACACATTCCAGAATTGCCCAATTCCTGCATCTTTCATACTCATCCTCTTTCAGTTGTAAGAGAGGCTGATCTGGGTTAATGAACATCAGGGACCATAAAATATGGTTACCTAAAGCTTTTAGGTCCTTCTTTCATTGCATTCTTCCTTCATTCATCTTTTTTTTTTTTTTTTTTTTTTTTTTTTTTTTTTTTTTTAATTTTTTTTAATTTTATTTATTTATGATAGTCACATAGAGAGAGAGAGAGAGAGGCAGAGACACAGGCAGAGGGAGAAGCAGGCTCCATGCACCGGGAGCCTGACGTGGGATTCGATCCGGGGTCTCCAGGATCGCGCCCTGGGCCAAAGGCAGGCGCCAAACCGCTGCGCCACCCAGGGATCCCCTTCATTCATCTTTTCAACCAAAACACATCAAGTAACTGTGAAGTGTGAGATATTATATGTTTTAAGGTAAAAAATATATAATGAATACTATACAATCTTTCCATTGAGAAATTCTTAGCCCAATGGTTAGGGTTATATGTGTATATGTATGTATTTTTTTCCATTAGGCTGTGAATATATATATATACACACACACATATATATACACATATATACACATACATATGCATATGTACATATATGTTTAGGTAAGGATAAATAATTCAGTACAACTGTGAGCATATGTTTGTAGTAGAGTTGAGGAGCAAGTGGGATATGTCTGGAAATAGAAAACAACTTTAGAATATAAAAGATCTTGTGTACTATGCCAAAGAGCTTGAATTGTATTCTATAGGAAACAAAAAGCTAAGGAAAGATTTTAAAATTAGGAATGATTGTATCATGCCTGGCTATGCTGAAGGAATCATTGAAGCAATAAAATATTAGAGATCTTAAGTCTTTGCCACTCTTTGAGAGTTGATGATTACTTGAAAAAATAAAGCAGTAGTAGAGGTGATAAGAAGGACATTGACTAAGTATATATAAGATACCAAATTGACAGGCCTTGGTAAATGATTTAGTGATGTAAGAGGAAGGAATGACTCAGGGATGACTCTGATGTTTTTAGCTTTGAACCATAGAATTGTAGTTAAAAATAAATAAGTAAATAATAAAAGATAAAAACAGACTTTGCATTGAGATTTTAAAGCTAGTTTCACCACTTATTTTATCAGTGTGACCTTGGGCAATTTGCTCAAACTCTTTGTGCCTAATTTTTTAACTTATAAAACAAGTATACTAATTATTTTTAACTCATCAGATTTTTGTGAGGACTAATGAATTAATCTATGCAGTCCTTTTAAAATGGTGCCTGGAATATTGTAAATGTTGAATAAATGTTTCTCCTTGATATTATTATTATTATTATTATTATTATTATTATCGTAGAAGATCATTATTATCACTGCCATGATTCCATTACACAAAATAAAGAATTTCAACCAAGACAATGATTTTGAGGAAAAGATAATCCCGTTTTGGACTGATCAAACATTTTCTTTAAACATCTAAGTTAGAAATGACAAGTAGGTTATCAGAAATACAGTTCTGGAAAGAGATGATGGCTAGTATATAAATTTGGAAGTCAGCCATATACAGGTCACATTTGAGGCTATGAAATAGCTTGGATTGCCCAAGGGGAAAATATTAAAAAAGAAGAGAAGAGAGGAATTATGAAAAACAAATCAGTCTTCATGGAAATACTAATATTTAAGCAATGAGTAAATAAGCCATCATAGTACCCTGAAGACCAGAGATACAATGGAAGAATGTGGAAAGATGAGTAAGATAACCAAATAGATAGGGCTCCCCACCCCCCTAAAAAAATTAAGAAACCTGAAGAGTGCTCATTGGAATTCAACAAATGATTTTGGTGAATGAAGTAATTAACTAATTTGATAATTGAGAAGTCATTGGTGACATCGCAAGCTATTTCCATCTGTTCCTATCATATCACTTGGCATGTGAATACACTGAAAATAAATATTAGACTAAAAAAGCAATTTAAGCAATATTAGGTATGCAGTTTAGATTTCAGTGGGCTAAGTTATTAGTGAAGAAATGAGAAAAGCTATGCTTTGGTAAAAATATAATTGTAGACAGATTTTCCTAATAAATTGAGTTATAGTGCTATCTAAATTTGTTCCATACTATTATTCTCACCATTGTAAGAGTATATGAGTCAGCATATTTTGTTCATAGGCTGAAAGAAAACACTCCTATATGGAGAAACTATGGAGGAAAGAAAAGTAAATTTTTTGAGTCAAACTGGCTGGATATAAGAACATAAATAAACCTAAGATTTTCAAAAAACAAAAAAACAAAAAAAAACTAAGATTTTCTGTACACAAGTAATAATTCGAAATTACAGTGGAAAAATGATTTCATTTATAGGAACAACTGTGAAATATGTTCACTAAGAATCACTTTAACAAGAAATAATGATACCTAGTATATTTTGCTTGGTTTAATGGAATGAATAAAGAAGTTCCTGATGGGAAGATTGGAAAAAAAATATTTACTATCAGATTTTTTTCTACACTTAATTTTAATCAAAATCTCAATAGGATACCTTCAGGAAATTTAAGAATCTATCCTAAAATTCATATAAGCAAACCACCTTTGGTAAGGTAATTTGGAGAAAGATGAGTAAATAGCTAGAGAGAACAAATTACTAAAACACATTAAAAAATAATTAAAACTCAGAAATTAAAGAAAAATTTAAAAATTTCTACGAGCACAGCTCATAATAAATTATAAATTATTCATTAATTTAGAAACATAAATAGCTAATGAAATAAAGAATATTTAACTTCATTAATAATGAAAGATATACAAATAAAAAGCACAGTGAGAAATATTCTTTTCCTTTTTTGATTAATTGATTTAGGAGAGGTATATTTTGTTATACTTGTTATATTTGACAAAAATAACAATATACTTTAGATGTTTATGTTCTTTGTCCTTGTAATTATATTTCTATGAAGCTATTTTAAGGAAACTGAATTATAAAAAAGACATTTATTTAAATATGCAGTACTTATTGAAACATTATTTATAATAGCAAAATATTATTGGAAGCAATCTAAATGCCCCACAAAACAAGAAAAGTTAATTATGGCAATCCATATCATGCAATATTATGCAGGCATTAAAATCATAATTACATGGGAAATCATTATGAAAAAAATGTTTAGTAAAAAGCTAGATGCAGAAATACATAAGCAATTTGATTTAAACCAGGAAATATGTAATATATCATAGCTATTTCAACCATTGGGGGGAAGGGAATCTGATTTATGCATTGCTTTGCTAAGGATACAGTAATTTAAATAGAAAAATTGAAGTGTATGTAATTAGAGGTTTATCAGATACCTATTAGCCTACTCACTTAAATTCAATACAACTGTTTATTTTTTTAAATACAACTGTTTAATACCACTCTCTAGACTAAAATAAATATAAGCATTTTCCAAAAATTGACAAAAAATGATATTAAAACAATGCCAGTTAATTAAAGTATTAATACACATAGAATAAAATTTTTTGAGATATAATTTTGCATTTTATGAACCAATTTAAAGTAAATAAGATGTTCAAAAGGTAGTAGAAGAGTCTCCAGAATCAGAGCAAGTGGTCAAATTCTGACAGTTGATGTGTCTCCAGTAGGAACTGCAGGTTAGAGGTTCTTCTCTAGAGGAATAGATCCTAGAACAGTATCCTTAAATGAGGATTCATGTGGACCTGTCTGGGAGCAAAATACCTTAGGAGGAATTTGTTCTAGTTGGCTGACAAGAGATCGAGTGTTTTGGGAGGTGGGAATTGTAAGAAGGATGATGAAAAACAAGATGTGAATTTAAGCATTCAAAACAATTCTCACGTATTTGCCTAAATATCATGATTATTAATTTTCTACTACTTTTCTTCAATCCAATAAAAGATCACAAGAAAAAAAATCTGGAAGTGAAAACCGTTTTGTTTGTGGACAATTAATTATGTAGAAAATGAAGTATAGTAGTCATTTTACTGAAGAGTATGAAGAGCACTGAGCTACAATTCCAGACATATGGAAGCTTTGCCAGTTTAACTCCTGCTGCATAAACAAACTTGAGAAAGATTCACAGTTGTTCTAAACTTTAGTTTCCTCAACTGTAAAATAAGGGATTTGTTTTTAAATTATCACTAAATCCTTTCCATTCTTAAATTTCTGTGACCCTAATTCCAATTACAGCCACTTCACAGTTACGGCAACAATATTTCGTTTATTGTTACTATTTAACTCTGGTACAAGATCTTTTCCATACATTATTCTATTTAATCTTTGCAATGACTTTATAAAGCAGGTTCAATTATAAGCTTCATTTTTAATGAGAAACTAGGGTTTGGAGAGGTTAATTAGCTTGCTCAAGGTCAGATAGCAGTTGGCAGAGTAAAGATTCAAACCCAACTGACTGCAAATCCTGAACTCAAAACTACTGGACTATACTTTATTTCTATATATATTTTCTAAGAAACTAGAGCTTATTAACAGCTAGTTGCAAGCATGTGAGATGTTTATTTAATTCACTTGACAACATAGAAAGTTGTGTCTTAATGACTGTTATTTTCTACAACCACCTAGTAGATTGCCCTATAGATTTTGTTGAATATACTTAAAGAATTTTTTTCAAGAGAATATTAAATCGTTTATTGATTACACATGATAATGGATGATATACAAGCTTTAATCCCTTCTATAATTTTATCTGATACTATAATTCTATTTAGATATATTGCATAGAATGTGCCAACAATCATAATAACCAAATAAACTCCAGGACTTTGCTTGGTCGACCCTTTTAACGGTGAACTCCAGGTCACAACATATTAACTGTCAGTTCAACCACACCAAGGTTTGTGGAGACAATGGCTTCTGTGCCCAAGCAGGTTGCAAATAAATTTTGAATGGAACTGGAATCACCCTGAAGGAATTCTAACTTCACACTCTTGGGGTAGTTTACCAAGATGGCTTCAGAGTAGACTAACTTTTACACAGCACATTTAAAAAGACACATTTATTCAGCGTCATGATCAGACTATTACATTTAGCAATCAACAGCTGGGTGCAAGAAAAAAAAACAAAAAAACAAATAAAAAAACAAAACAAAACTACATTAAAACCCTTTGTTGGAATGCTTCACACTTTCCACAGAACAGAAACTAAAATAACCTGTTATACAGTTAGTCACAAATACAGTCCTTGAGTTTTTTGCCCATACACACGAGTATTGTATAAAACATGTCTTCTTTGTAGCAGCAAGGCCCTCCCACCACTGTGCTTGGCTGAGATCACACATCTGTTGTAACCTGTAGCTTCCCTGTCACTTCTCTGGCTCTCCTCTCTTTCTAAGCTTTGTTTCCGAGCGTAATGAAAACCTTCTGCCACTGCCATAGCTTCTTCTGCTGCTGGAACTGCCAGAGCCACCTTGGTTTCATGGTTTGGCAAAGTTTGGCCTCCACCACCATAGGGGCCAGAGCTTCTGCCTCCAAAATTTCCTTCTTTCATGGGTCCAAAATTTGAGGATTGATTGTTGTAATTGCCAAAATCGTGATAGCTTCCGCCACCTCCAAAGTTGCTTCCATCTTTACCAAATCCATTATGGCCATCCCCACTGCCACTGTATTCACCAGCACCTCGACTGCCACCGAAGCTACCTCGACCACTGAAGTTCCCTCCATGACCAAAGTTCTCATTCCAACCAAAACCACCTCCACGACCACTACCAAAGTTTCCAGAACCACTTCGGCCTCTTTGGCTGGGTGAAGCACTAGCCATCTCTTGCTTCCCTAGGGCTTTCCTTACTTCACAGTTGTGGACATTCACAGTATGGTATTTTTGAATGACAATCTTGTCTACAGAGTCATGGTCATCAAATGTCACAAAAGCAAGACCTCTCTTTTTGCCACTGCCTCGGTCAGTCATGATCCCAATCACTTCAATTTTCTCATACTGTTCAAAATAATCTCTTAGATGATGTTCTTCAGTGTCTTCTTTAATGCCACCAACAAAAATCTTTTTCACAGTTAAGTGGGCACCAGGTCTTTGAGAATCTTCTCTTGAGACAGCCCTCTTTGTTTCCACAATTCTTCTATCCACCTTGTGTGGCCTTGCATTCATGGCTGTATCCACCTCCTCCACGGTGGCATACATGACAAACCCAAAGCCTCTGGAGCACTTGGTGTTTGGATCTCTCATTACCACACAGTCCACAAGCATTCCCCATTGCTCAAAATGGCTCCTCAGACTTTCACTGGTTGTTTCAAGCTCAGACTTCTGATGAAGAGCTTCCGCAGATGCTCAGGCTCTCTGGGTGACTCTGACTTAGACATGACAGCGGTGGGAGGGGAGACTTTAACGATGCTTACTCAGCGGCGTCCAGGGGCAGAAAGCAGTAATCTAATGAACGTATCTACTTAAAGAATTTTTCTCAATGTACCCAAATGTTGAGATCTTTCAAAAATTAGTGGAGAATATTAGGTTGAAAATTTTTGGCCCTTGCTGGTTTGACATTTGCAATTTGCTGTAAGCTTGGTACATATTTCAAAATTGTATTAAGATAGTTATTTTTATAATGTCTTTGTTTGCCATAATTTATTATAAAATTAAAGGATCACATTTTTTTTCACTGAATAATGAAATTCAATGGCTAATTCAGTGGTAAAGAGTAAAATTTATCTGAAACTATTTTGTACTATATTTTTTTATTTATTTTATTTTATTTTATTTATTTTATTTTATTTTATTTTATTTTATTTTATTTTATTTTATTTTATTATTTTATTTAAGATTTTATTTATTCATAGAGACACACAGAGAGAGAGAGAGAGAGGCAGAGACACAGGCAGAGGGAGAAACGGGCTCCAGCAGGGAGTTGATCCTGGGTCTCCATGATCACACCCTGGGCTGCAGGCGGCGCCAAACCGCTGCACCACTGGGGCTGCCCTTGTACTTAATTTTGATTAAAATATTTTGGTGTACATAAGATATGCACAAATATAACTAAATAAAGTTTATGGTTACTCTGAATTTGGCTAAAACTGGAAAAAAGATAATTTTAGTACAGTAAATAGATCACAATTATACACCACATAATCCTTTATTTGGCAGACACATTGAAACCAGACATAGGTAGGCACTGGAATTATTTAGGTGAGCCTCAAGCTCTTCCTATCTTTAGGAGTCTTTTCAATAGTTGGAGAAGACACACATGAAGAAACAATTAGAAAAGAAGATAAACGTTATAACTTCTAACATAAACATGGGGAACAGCACATCATCCCTTCCCGGACATGGTGGAAAGATGGAAATCAGGAGACATTTCATGGAAGATGAAATCTGTATTGCTCCAATACTCATGGCTTCGTATGCTTTAATAAGCCTTGAACAGAGGGAGGTATTGCTGATAGACATACAAATCAAGTAAAAACCTAACAGCCTGTGTATGTGTAGTATTCAATATAAGAAATGTAGGTCTGAATATCAAGAGAGAGATTGGATTAGAGGAATGTGTTGAGGGGCACCCGGGTGGCTCCGTGGTTGAGCATCTGCCTTTGGCTCAGGTCATGATGCCAGGTCCTGGGTTCAAGTCCCACATCAGGCTCCCCCAAGGGGAGTCCCTCTGCCTGTGTCTCTGCCTTTCTCTGTGTGTCTCTCATGAATAAATAAATAAATCTTTTAAAAATTGGTTGAGTATTATCAATATCTAGCTATTAATTAAAATTTTTGCACTGCACAAGAAGCAGATACTGGGAGGGCACTTGACGGGGTGAGCACTGGGTGTTATTCTGTATGTTGGCAGATTGAACACCAATAAAAAATAAATTTATTATAAAAAAAAGAAGCAGATACTGGAAATGACAATGGGACCACAAACATTAAAGAGGATACTCTGAGGAAGAAATGCTAAATTGATCCTCCTTACATAATTCTCTCTCCAGTGCTACTCTCTTTGTAACTTTGAACAACCCTCCTGCAGTACTGGTACAACTTCTGTCATCTGTAGAGGGAGACAATGAAGCTAGCTCATTTGTTCCCAACCTGGGCCCTCAAAGGTAGTGTTGGAGTTCTTCAAGCTAAATTAAAACTCCATATGATTTTTAGTATTAAAAAAAAAACAGTCTACATTGCAGCTTGTTCACTGCTTTTAAATCCTATAAAATTTAGGGTCTGTGACTAAAATAATGAGAGAATCTTTACTTGTGTAAACATTGCAAACCATTTTACCAGATGGTTCCTAGGGTCCCTTCCAGCTCTGAAAACTTATTATTCTATTATCTCAGTGAATATTTGCTGTGGTTGTTTTTTTACATAGAATTTTACTGCACCAAACAATATTCACACAGTCCCCAGCCCTGAGAATGTTGCCTGCCTGGCAGCTGCACAGGGGCCATTAGCACAACAGTTTACATGAAACGTGATGATATCTGTTTTCTTTGGTTTGTTAAAATACAAACATAGCATTTAAAATCAGTCATTTCTTGGAAGGAAGGCAAATGGTATAATGAAAGAAAGACTGAGTTGTGAACATGAATTTCTTGAAAATGCCTAGTTTATTGATATCTACTTAGAAGTCAGTTTTTTGTTCAATTATGTTAGTTGGAAGAAACTAAAATTAACTTTCAGGCATGTCACTTTGCTTCTTTGTAAAAGGGATAGGATGGTAATGACTCTCACCTAGTTACTCCATGGAGGATTCCTAAAAAACATTGCAGAAAGAGTCTCTTGTTCTTTTGAATATTGAAGGTCAAAAACAGGGTATTTAAAAATAATGTGATCAACCCTCATAACCATATTTTTAGAAGAAAATTATTTCCACCACTAAAAATTTGCTTGTGTAATTAAATATTGAAACCATATAAAAATATAGCCAACAGATTAATTAGAGCTTAGTTCTGGATAGTATATAAAATATATGCAAAATATGTGTATATGTATATATGTAAAATATGTATCTGTCTTATGAAGACTCAGCTACTAGCAAAAAGCTACTACATCACATAAAACAGAAACACAACAAAAAAATTAGTCTCTATCAGGAGCCAGGTTTGAAATTAATGATGGCGAAAATTTTAAACAGTAGGACACAACCAAGCCTACATGGTCTCCTTGGATATATAAATAACAAGTAACAAAGTTATAGACTAGGATTTGATGCAAAGAAAACTTGAGAGAGAATGAAATCCTCAAATTTTAACTTATTCTTTCATATTTAGCATTTAGGAGGAAAATTATTGGAATTCTGTGCTTTGGAAATGAATCCCCATTTTCTGGTAAATAAATATATGAGTTTTCTTTCTTGTAGAAGGAGGTTTGGCAAATATGAAAACTCAAGTCATGTATAATTTTCATTTTCTTAACTTTTAGTAATTTACTTATTTAATTATATTTTGAAGTTATATATTTGAATATATATATTCTTTCAAAATATAATATATATAAAATATATGGGTCATATATTGTAAAGACTAGAATATTCTTATAACATGAATGTGTAAGTGAATCTAATGGAAACTGAAACACATTTTAAACTTTTAGACTTTTCAAACTGCCAATCTTATTCAGTCTGTTGCTTCATCAGTTGAATTAATGTCAGTTAGCTGATTCCTTGAATTTCATTTAACTGTAAGTCCACTAACTGATTTGACAGTAGCTCAATGAAAGATCCCTATTGGATTTTAAAGTTTAATATTGCATTAAGTTGATTAAGAGAATGATATTTCTTTTCTCCTCCTACGTGTTTTGCAGTAGGTATTAACAAATATTTATAGCCCCAAATAGCCTGTTGTTAGAGCAGCCTTTGTTCTTCAACCTCTTAAAACATACCAGAAAAGGATATTTACACAAGCTATGCTATTCACACTGTGTCACTGGCCTATTATTTACTATAAATAATGAAATGTCTGGGAGAGTGATCTGAAGTGAGCCATGACTCAGGACAGCCAATTTTGTGGTAGATCACAATTCCATGGGATTCAGAAACAGCACAGATTTTCAGTGCCCTTCATTGGGAGCAGGTACCAAGTAAAGAGTGCTTGCACTTTCTCCATCGAGTGGTATTATTTTTAAATTGATGTTGAAAATAAATAAATAAATAAATAAATTGATCTTGAGATTCCAGTAAATATAGGAAGATCATTTTTTGGGGGGGAGTGGGGTCTAGAAGAGGAAAAATTAACAATTGTTAAAATATCTTTACAAAATGTCAAGGATGGCAAATTCACTTAATACACAGAATTACTGGTAACCTGGAAATTACCTGAAGGCTTTCAAGTGACTCCTGAATTAATTTATTCCTACCTTGTGAATATAAATTAGTCTTTCTTCATCCAAGGAGGCAAATATGGACATACTTTTTGAGTTTTCACCTAAAATTATTTTTTTAGCTAGGTCCTTTGAAAGGATGAACAGTAGATGGAACACCTGAATGGTTTAGTGGATTAAGTGTAGAACTCTTGATTTCAGCTCAGGTCATGCTCTCAAGGTCCTGGAACTGAGCTGCACATTGGAGCTCTGTGTTCAGCAGGGAGTCTGCTTGAGTTTCTCTTTCTCCTTCTTCTTCTGCCCTTCCCTCCATTTCCTGCCTGCATGCACATGCTCTCTCTCTCTCTCTTCCTAAAATAAATAAATCTTAAAAAAAAAAAAAATGAATAGCAGAGCTTTCCTATGAAACCTTACCTAAGCCAAAATGGCATAAATCAAACAAGCAAGTACTCTTTCATAAAAGCAAAAATCCTCCTCAGATTTCCCTGTATTTAGCATTTCATTATTTGGGATATATCTGGCAAACAGATCTTCTTTTATTCAGAAACTGTGCTAGTAAGACTGACATAGTACTTGGCATTGGCTTCATAAGTATAAAATAAATGCCTTAAATTATTGACAGTGTATTATACTGTTTGGCATATAAAAATATAAGCACTTAACTCCTAATAAAATGAAAATTTAGAATAGGCATGCTATAATGTTGTTTTGTGTTTGTGTTATTATTTCCCCTAGGATAGTTGAAGTGCTTCTAATAGTAGTTATTTAGTTCTCAAAGCCACCACATGAAGTGCTCAGCAGCAAATATTGTTGACCCTGCTTCACAAATTGGAACACTTTGTCAGGTTTATATCCATATAAACAAATAGACCATAATAAGAAAATCTTAATTACTAGCTCACTAATGCTTCTCTTCATGCTCTATTTCATTAATTTCTAAAATTTTGATCTAATCAAGTTGCTAACAGAACTTAAAACCATTGAATAGTACAAATCTTGTAAAGAAAAACTACAATTCTCTCCCTAGGCCTTGTCTTTCCCCAGATTGCACCCCAGAGATGCAAGACTCACAAATATACAATATGAGACATAGTTCTAGTATAATTTCCTTATGTTGCAATGAATTAATCAATGTTTATGCTCATTTTTGACTCTGTTATGGTAAATGAGATCAGGATTCTTACAACTGTGTGTACACACACACACACACATCCCTTTTACCTGAACTACTGATGTTACAAATTTTAAGTATTGTATATTTTCCTTCTAGAGCTCTTTACCTTTTTCCCTTTCAGACACAACTAATACCTTTACTGGTTGTAGAATTGCCTGTTGACAGTCATTTCCCCCATATTTTAAATGTCTCTTGATATTCAGTGTTTGTTGTTGGGAATTCAGAAGCTGTTCCTTTTTTCTGTTTCCTTTTATGTGATCTGCTCTATACTCTATTTGTAGTCTTGATGATTTACTCTTTATCCCAAGAATTCTGAAATTTCAAGATAATGCACATTGGTGTGAATTTCTTTATAAAATTGTTTTAGGGATTCAACGAACATTTGCAATCATGCCCTTTGTTACTTTCTTGTTGTTTTTAAAAAGAATTTTTAAATTATTTCCTCTTTGTGCTATTTCTGGAATGCTTTTGAATCAATGCTGGACCTTCAGAATTGACTTCTTTTTCCCCTCCCAACTTTTTTTATTTTCATTTTTATTCTTTATTCTAGGAGATTCCTGCAACTTTGTTTTTCAAAATTTCTATTGGAATTTTAATTTTGGAAATATTTCCAAGAATTTTTTTTTGCTCTCTGGCTGCTCTAACTTCACAACATTCTGCTTTTGATTCATAGATGCATCTTCTTTTGTATCTCTGAAATATTCATCATACTTTTTCTCCCGTGATCATTTTTCCAGTGGGCTTGCTTTGTTCTCTTTCATATTAGAGGCTAATGAAATGTCCCATAAGTCTTAGTTATGCATTCATATTTGAAAGTAAGGCTGACCAAAGATAACTGAAGTTCCCAGCATTTGTATAGGATTTATTTATTGGGTGTGTTTCATTTATAGTGAGTAATCAAGGAGTTGGTCTTTTCATTGAAAGACATCAATATTTAGATTCTGCTCCCTACTCTTAACTATTCAGCTTCTGTAAAGAAGACTCTTCAATCTATTTCATGGGAGTTATATACCTGTGACTGAAGCTCTGGGATCAAAGTATCTTACCAATACATTTTCAGATCCCCCTCCCAACTGCATCCCTATATTTAACCCTGATCTTCACCTCATTTCCTCACTGCTTTGTCTTGTTATTGCCCCCATGTTCAGAGGCATTGTGGTTTTCTTTCTTTCTTTTTTTTTTAAGATTTATTTATTTATTTATTAGAGAGAGAGAGACAGACAGACAGACAGACAGACGGAGAAGCAGGCTCCATGCAGGGAGCCTGATGTGGGACTCAATCCCAGGTCTCCAGGATCACAGCCCGGGCTGAAGACAGCGCTAAACCGCTAAGCCACCAGGGCTGCCCTTCTTTCTTTTTCTTAAAAAAAAAAAAAAAAAAAAAAAACTTATTTATTGATTTGAGAGCAGGAGAGGGGGAGACAGCAAGAGCAGGAGGAGGGACAGAGGGAGAGGGAGAGAACCTCAAGCAGACTCCTTGCTGAGTGAGGAGCCTGGTATGGGGCTCAAACCCCAACCCTGAGATCCCAACCTGAGCTGAAACCAAGAGTCAGACACCCAACTGACTGAGGCATCCAAGTACCCTTTAGTTTTATTTCTTTTGGAAATATGCATTTGGTTATTTTTCCCTGTTGGTAGTCATCTTATTTTTAAAGGTGGAGAAGGGGGACTAGAAAACACTAAATCTACACACGTTCTTTCCACTAACCCTCTATCTTCAGTAATTTCAAATTTTCAGAGTACCCTGTATGTCCAAATATTGAGCTTTCCAGATACCATAGATATAATCTTCTTATCACTCATTCTCTGTTTAGGCATTTAGGTGGAGTCCTTCTCCATGAAGTTAAGCCAGTTATTACTCTTCCAATTGTCTTATGGTTTCTCCTGAAATTGTTGAAATCTCTCATTGCTGATAATCTTCTGTATTTCCCATTCTCTTTGAGAATTTAAAACTTTTTATTCCTTTACAGTCATTTTGGTGATGTTAATGGAAGAAGAGAAAATAAGTACTTGAAATCAATCCACCATTATAATAGAATATAACTTTATTAATTTTCCAGATAATGGCACCATCAGGTCACCTTCTAATATATAGACAAATGTTGCTGAGGACCTCTAGGATGACAAATTCTATCATTATACAGTCTATTTCTAGTGTAAAATATGACCTCTCAAAAAAAGGGAGATAACCAGAACTGGAATTTCAGTCCATAACCTGTATGAAGGGGCTGAACTGTCCTAAGGTAAAAAGTTACTACAAGGGAAAAAAAAGATTACTATGGAACTCCATCAACATAAAGGGAATGAGTAGATTATTTGAATATTTTAGGAAAAACTAATTAATGAACTGTGAGAAAAATGAAAGCCCATTGTGGGAAAACAAAAATGGATCCAGCTGTAAAAAATGGAAAAACAGTTATGATTTTCACCAAAAAGAAAATCCTCATCTTTGCAACAATGTATCTATCAATGTTAATGTTGTACTTCAGGAATTAGAATAAGTCCAGGCTATTAAATATCAAAAGAAACACAAATTTGTATGTATGTATGTCCTTAAATTGTTTTTAAAATAATATTTAAATAAACCATGATGAATAAAATATTCATGGGACAAATTTTTAATCTTTTGTTTATGCTGGTTGTTGTAATCTATTTGTCAGAACTTGTCTGTAGAACTTAATTGTACTTCTAAAACAAAAACTGGAATGTAAGACATAATACTTTTTAAAAAATGGTCATTTATTAGAGAATATTTAAGTGTAATTATGTATAACTTCTTTAATACTTTTTAGAATATAGGACTCATTTTTGGCGACCTTACATAAGAACAGTGAGGAGATCAATAAAATGAAATTTTCAGGTGCATTTTTCCATGCCTAAAGCAATTTAGTGAAAGAATAATGGACTGAAGTGAAACAAAAACAAACAAACAAAAATCTATTTGCTTATTTATTAAATATATGTATGCTTCACCTATTCCAAAAACTAATTTAAAGTAAATTATTACAAATAAATCACTGTATTGAGAAAATTATGATTGCCTCAAGTAAGGTATTTAAATGTTTCAGTGTCAATTAAAATGAACATACTTCATATATTGAATAGTTGGAGAACCACATCTTGGCCACACATTTCCTTCTTTTAAAATCCACTCTCTTCCCTGAAAATTGCATCTAGGCTCATTGTTTAATATGAATGCCATTCATATGCCCTGGACTCCTAAATTTGTATCACAGCGTTGATAAATCTTGTCTCAAAATTCATGTAATAGCAGTCAGCTTAACATTATCTAAGTCAGCTTGGATATGTATATTACACATCTCAAAAATGGCATGTCCAGATCAGAAATCTTATTTCAGTTGTTCCTCATTTGAATAAACAGTGGGAATATGTACTATTTTTTTCAAAGCCAAAATCTGTGTTCTTTCTTGATACCACTTTTTAACTCCTTTTGTATATTCAACCCTTTATAAAGTGTTACCAACAGTAACACCAAAACATATATCAGATCTATTCATTCTCTCCACCCTCATTGCTAAAATTCTAACCAAACTGCAGTCATTTATTTTTATTTTATTTTAATATCTATGGAATATTTCATTAAAGAAATATATAAAATATATATGTAAAGTTTAAGAAATATTTATTAATTAGTATCCAATTTCAAAAATAGAACAATAAGAATTGAATATCTTGAATGCCCTCACTGATCAATTTGTCCTCCATTTCTCCCAGAGGTAACCAGTACTCAAAATCATATGCTCATTATTTCTTTTTAAAATAATTTATTTTTTTAAAAAAATTTTCCTTCCTATGTATATTCATCTTGGATAATACCTTGTTTAGTTTTGTTTTTTGAACTTTTCACAAATGGAGTTGTATGGTATATATTCTTCTGCAACCTGCATTCTCTCAATATCTTGTTTGTGAGATCTGTCTGTATTGCTGTGTATATTTATAGTTCATACACTTTTACTGCTTTACACTAGGCAATTGTTTCAGTATCTCACAATTCACATATTGATTATAATTTGTACGAAGATTTGGATGGTTTTCAAATTTTTCTGGATGCTTTATTATTGTCATCTTTTGTTAAAAACAATGCTGCTACATTATTATAATAAATCTATTGTGAGTATGCGATGGGGTTTCTCCAAAGTACATACCTAAAATGTAGGAACTAAGTCCTGAGGTTTTCAAATATCCAAATGCAATGGATTAAGCCAAACTATTTAAATGTTTGTGCTTATTTACTTTCACATAACAGTGGATGAGAATTATTGTTGCTATACTATCTCATCAACATTCATTATTAGCTCCAGTTATTAAATTTCTGCCCATCTGAAGAGTATAAAGAGTGTAAGGAGCCATCCGTTTGTGACTTACAATTTGCATTTTACTGATTACTAATGTGGTTGAGCATCTTTCTTATATTTATGGCCATTCATGATTCCTCTTCTCTAAAATGCATATTTGGTCATTTAAGCTTTTTATTGTTGTTGTTGATTGTCTTGTAATTATTGATTTGTAGAAATTTCATATTTGTATTTTTGTCCAACTTAATTATAAATATTTTCTTTCAGTTCTGGTCCTATCCTTTTACTATTTTTATGCTATCTTCTGATTATCATCTCAATTGAGGGAAACCTCAGTAATTTTCTTTGGGATCTTGATTTTTTTAACTTCTTTAAGAGAATGTTGCCAAACCGAGTCTTAAGGATATTCTTCTATATTGTCTTCTAAAGCTTTTAAAGTTTTTCCATCCACATTTAAGTATTTTATATCTCTTAAGACAAGTTTTGTGAATGGCACATTAGGGAATTAATTTTATTTTTCCCTTTGAACAGATACTCAGGTTCTAGCATTATTCTTAAGCAACCTATTCCTTCCCAGTGGCTGCTAACAAAACAAAAACAGATCAAGTCTCCATACATGTGTGGATGCACTTTTAGATTATTTCCTTCTATAGGCTCTTTCTATCCCAAATACCACACTGCCTTAATTATATAGCTAAAGCTTCATAATAATATGTCTTGAGGTTTTGTATAGTTTCTTCACCTGATGCTTCTTCTAGAGTTTTGGCTATTATTGTCCCTTTATTACTCTATATACATTTTTAAATAGTTTTTTATTATTTAAAAAATAAGTTTAAAGAAAATTGTATTTAATCTATAATCTAGTTTTGGAAAAACTGCATCTTTGATATACCGAGCCTTTTTCAAAGATATGACATAACTTTCAAATTATTTAGGATTTTTGTCATGTCCTTTAATAAAGCTTTATAATTTTCTCCAAAAGGGCCTCTATATATTTTTACCTACCTACTTACTTCTGTTTGTTTGTTCTTAGATACTTTATGTTATTGGTTGCATTAACAAGGAGGGTCTTTTTCTGGTTATCTAATCTACCAAAGTGCTAGAAATAAGAATTGTTCCAAAATTTCTTAGCTGGTTTCAGTATTTCCACTTTTGTCTCCTTACTTCCCATTCTCCTCACTTACTACATCCTGGAATTTTTCTGTTTATTTTTTGATGTGTTTGTTACCTATTTTCTCTTACTAAAACTCAGTTCTCTGAGAGTAAAAACTTTGTCTTTTCTGATCAATATTGTATCACCAGTGTCTAAAATAAAGTGAGCACTTTAAAAAATATTGAATTATTGAGTAAAAAATTGTAGAATACATTAATATGTGAGTCACATATATTGCTAATATATCAGAATACATAAGTCCACATGAGGGCTTTCCTTTGCTCAAAATAAATAGATTGTTTGGTCTATTAATTAATCAGGATAGGCCAAAATCATGGAATTACAAACCAGACGATAATACTTATGGGTAGCAGGTAATATCAAAGAAATTGATGACTGTCTATTCTCCTCTGGTTCCTAGATGCAGAAAACATCATTTACTGTGGATCTTTGGACACAGAGCAGCCTAATTGTGTTGATCACAGATCTCCTAGTTTTCTGCTTTTTATCCAGTGTACTCGTGCCTCTCTTGCATCTTTGTGGAGTGACCACAGGACTTCCACTTGAACTCTTCATTATCAGGCAGCACACTCTCTCCTCAAGTTTCCATTCCATTTTCAAGTAGCTCTCATTGTATCAGAGTACTTTATACTGAACTAACTTCTACTTCTCTTGAGTCACCACCATTGAACTGAGCTTTAGCCACAAGATCTTCAAAAAACAAATTCAACTTCTTTTGGCAAGATAACTCTTCATGTATTTTAAGTAACCTATTAGGTAATGTACTAATTTTTCTCTCATTTAGCCAAAACATCTTTTTACTTTCATACATGAATTCTTTCAGCTACTATTTCTGGAGTGTCTACCATGTGCTAAGCATAGCAGAGATGAGCAATAGTAATTTCAGAAAACATTGCTTCTCACATGACATTATATAACTCCCAAAATTAAGCTCTAACCTTTTAGGATGTATTTGGCAATTCGATAGATATGTAGTGGAGCCTTTGAGCCTCTCATTCTATCTCTGATGATGGAATTGTTTTTTTTTTTCCAAAAATTGCATAGCAACCTGAAAAAATTTTAAATGAGACACTAAAGTATTTAATCACACTAAAATTAGGCTATATAGAAGATCATATCTTCCCATTTTCTTTTAACATCCAAAATAAGTTTGAGTTGATTCTTCCAGAGAATTCTGTCAAAAAAATCCTAAATTTCCTGGAAAGACCATCTGGTATATTTCAGAAGTGCTATGTATTTTTTAAAACTAGATTTAGCTTTCTGATGAAGAAGAAAGGATTTTTGGATAAAGAACTAAAACCAAAAATTGTATTGCATTTCAGTCTTCAATTTTGCCCCAAATCATCCTTGTCGGTTGAAAATGTTTATCTAAGTTTCCAGAGTTTATCAATATACTTATCAAAGCTTGACCTTAGCTGGTTTTTAAGCTGAGTAGTATTTTTTTTGGAAGGCAAAGTTAATTTTATTACACACTCATTTGGGACTGACCATTCTAATACTCAGGTTTTAAGAAATTTGACACTTAACAGATATAAACACATGTCCTATAGAAATAAGACTAAACTGATTAGCAGTAAAAAAGTCATAAAACTTACACCCAGTGGAGAGGGTTTTGGCTTATAAATCATAGAAATTATCTTGAAGCCCCATATTCTGAGAGTTGCCTTACTCGTATTTATCAGCACATTATGATCCCTAGTATCTGCAATGTTCTGATCACTGATCGCCATTTATTTCCTCCCATTCCCCATAGATACTTGTTCTAATATTTGATATATGCCATATAACTCTGGTTATATATGTATTCTTGCAATATATACAGTTTTGTGTGTGTGCATATTTTTAAATTAATTTATAAGAGAATATTATGATGCATAGTATGATATTTTGTTCAGTTTCTTGTTTTACTTTAAAAACTATCCAGGTAACTGAATGTATGTAAAGATTTCTTTAGTTTGATTATGTGAAAAAACTCATCAGACAGACTTCACAGAGCATACCCTCCTAAGACTTTTATTTAAATGAAAAATATACAAGTACAAAAACGGAAAGAGAGAGCAGGCAAGCATTGGAGGTCTCAGAGATATCCCATGTGCAGGGTGCCATTTCTGGGAAAGCTCAAACTAGAAGTTTCTAGGGAAGCAATTTTGCGTCCCTTTGATGTTGCTTGGTTTTATTTTTCCCTTGGTTTTGTTTTTCGTGAACCAGGAGCAACCCTCACCAAACACCAAAATTGCCAGATCTTTGATCTCATACTTCTAGTCCCAGAACTGTGAAATAAATTTGATTGTTCATAAGCCCACCCAGTCTATGCTTTTCTCTTACATTAGCCCAAACTGATAAAGACAGAAATTGATACCAGAAGTGTGGTGCTTCTATAACAAATGTATTAATTAAAATGTGGAATAGCTTTGGAACTGTGTAATGGGTTAGTACTAGAAAGATTTTGAGGAACTTGCTGGAAAAAGCCTATATTGTCATGATTAAGGGTAATTCTGGTTTGGACACATAAACAAGCAAGGCTTATCAAAGCTCTGTAGATCAGTTGGAAGCACCACTAAAGAAACTGACCTTGAGGATCTCTAGTACATCATAAATCCCACTGCCCTTATTTGGCCAAGAGTAGAATCCAAACATCCAGGTGCTCCTGAAATAGTTTCCCAGTACAGCTATAAATAAATTATACCTTCATAATATATATCTAACTTAATGTTTCTAATTGTTGCTAGTATTTCATGGTTTGCAATCCTTAAGCATTTTTTAGTCATTCTCCTAAAGATGGACATAAAGGTTGCCTTCAGTTTCCAATTACCACAAATAACACTGTGATGGATGTATTCATACATATCCTCTTGCAGTCCTGTGTGAATTTCCCTCAGGAGCTCAGTGTTGGGGATGCCTGGCTGCCTCAGTGGATGAGTGTCTGCCTTTGATTCAGGGTATGATCCCAGAGTCCTGGGATTGAGCCCCACATTGAACTTCCTGCAAGGAATCTGCTTCTCCTCTGCCTATGTCTCTGCCTCTCTCTGTGTGTCTCTCATGAATAAATAAATAAAATCTTGAAGAAGAAGAAGAAGAAGAGAAGAAGAAGAAAGAAGAAGAAGAAGAAGAAGAAGAAGAAGAAGAAGAAGAAGAAGAAGAAGAAGAAGAAGAAGAAGAAGAAGAAGAAGAAAGAAGAAGAAGGAGAAGAAAAAGAAGCAGCAGCAGCAGTTTGGGTGTTGAATAGCTTGGTCATCAGTAGGGCAATCACATAACTTAGTGTCCATACTGAAATAACTCTGTGAGTGGAAGAGGGCGTTTTTAATAATTATTCTGGGATGGCAGCATGAGCCAAAACATGGGCAAACCAGGGTATAGAGTCTTCTGAATCATAGGTTGAATGCATACACTTAATATACCAGTCTCTTCTCCAGAGTGCATAAAAAGTATCTCTTTTCATACTTCCTTGACAATACTTAGCATTTTCAAATTTTTAGTTTTAGAATTTGATATGTTAAATGTTTTTCCATTTTCATTTATCTCCACATATTTGTTTGCTTTCGTTCTTTTAATTTGGGATTCACAACTTTTTTTTTTCTGTTATAAATGTGCATTGGATCAGATTTAGACTTAGAAATTCTTTTCCCTCAATTTGTCACTTATTAGCTTTGTCTCTGAACAGAAATTCTGAATTTTGATATAGAGAATCAATTAGTTTTTTTAAATTTTTTGTTGTTTACCTTTAGTTGTGCTATATGTAATTTGCTTAAGAAGAATTTCCCTATATAAAGGTCAGAAAGGTATCCTCCTATATTTTTTTCCACTGGCTGTATGGTTTTGCCTTTCATAATTAGGAACTATCATACATCTGGACTTTAATTTTGGAATTAGCTTAAACTAGGAACCCAACTTTTTTTTTTTTAATGGAAAAGCTCAGTTTGACCACAGAGTTCTTGACTTTGTTTCTAACCTTTAATCTCAAACTAAGAAACCTTCATCTATCAAGAACCCTTGTGTTTTCTCAGTTAATACTTTCCTCTACTTGGCCTCTCTTTTTAGCACTCACACAAAAAGAACAAACTGTCTGCATTCAGGAATTGAAAGGCACAGGGTAGCAGCAGGACCCTGTTGTCACAGAATATAGGTTTCCTGCAATTCAGGAGTATGCAGTCTGCCAATTTTTGGTTAGCACCTGTGCCTCCCGTGTACTGACAGAGGGACACATGCCTTCTTAACACATGGTGATCAGAAAGGAACCAAACAATTATGCATGTGGGAGAAGGTCAATTCTTAGCTTTGTTCTTCCTGTAATACCGGTTTTTGAAAATCTAGCCCTTGTTTTTTGATGGAGAAAAAAGCCACTCTCATAGACTCAGAAACTAAAGTTGAAAGTTTGCCTTTATTTGGGTTATTTAAATGTATTTTGTCATCTGTTTTTATCTTGACTTATCTGCTAAAATTCTTTGTTATTGCTCTAGAATTTATAGTATATGCTTTTAGCTTATCACAATCAATCTTCAAGTAATGTTATATCACTTTTTATATAGTATGAGTACATTACAATAATAGACTTTTATTTTTCCCCCACAAACTTTTGTGCTACTGTTGTCATACATTCTACTTCCCTGTATTAGTCCTACAATCTGTTATCTTTGTTTTTGCTTTAACCAGTGAATGTTCTTTTATAGAGATTAAAATTAACAGAAAATCATTTTTTATTTACCTATATATTTATTACCTCTAGTGTTCTTTATACTTTGATACAGATTTAAGTTTTCATCTGGGATCATTTTTTTTCTGCTGAAGGGCTCCCTTTAACATATTTTATACTAACGATATTGATGGTGAAGGTTTTAACTTTTATATGCCTGAGAAAGTCTTTATTTTGTCTTTATTTTTCAAAGATATTTTTTCTAAGTATAAATTTTTGGGTTTGGTATTTTAAAGAGTTCCTCCACTGTTGTTGGGCTTTTATTGTTTCTGACGAGAAATCTGCTGTAATTCTTATTTTTTTCTTGGTACATGATATGTTTATCTCTTTGTTTTTAAAATCTTCTCATTTTTGAGAAATTTCATTGTGATATACCTTGAAACAGTTTCCTTCATATATTTTGTACTTGTAGTTCATTGAACTTCTTGGTTCTCTAGACATCACTTTCATTGCATTTGAAAAATTTTCATTCCTATTTAGACTTAGAAATTGGGACCCTCCTACATGACCCCACTACATGAATATTAGATGGCTTAAGGTTTCTCAGAGCTACTGATGCATCGTTAATTTTTCTCTGTGTTCTATACTGAATAGTTTCTATTGTTATATCTTCAATTCCACTTACCTGTTTTCAGCAATACCTAATCTGTGGTTTATTCCATATAGTGTATTTTCAAAATCTCAGAAATTGTAGTTTTACCTCTGGAAGTTAGATATGGGACATAAAAAAAATCTTGTATGTTTCTAACATGCTGTTATTTCCTTATCTTTTTTAAACATATGGAACATCTTATTTTCCTGCTTCCTTGCATTCTTTTTTTATTGGATACCATGTATTGTAAATTTTACTTTGTTGGATATCGAATAGTTTTGTTTGTCTATAAATGTTGTCCTTTATTGAGGAGCACATCTAAGTTATTTGAAAACTGTTTAACTTTTTCATTTTGAAGTTTGCTTTCAGGTTTTGTTAGACAAGATCAGAACAGCTTTTTTCAAGGATTAATTTTGTTCCTGATGCTTTTTTGAATATTCTTCACAATGCCTCTTGATTTATGAGATTTTTTTTTCCATTCGGTCTGGTGAAACCAAACTATTTGTGGCCATATATGAGATTGTTCCCTGTCTTCTTTTTAGGAGGTTCTTCTTCCCACCGTGGGGGGGTTTCCTCATAGATATTTGCTGATTAATGGTCAACTGAGGGGGCCTTCTGCTTATCTTCAGATATTTGCTATGGAATTTTTTTCCTTTCAGATAATTATCCCTGAGAACTCTAGCCTATTGGCCTCCCTGAACTCCTAATTTTCTCTCCTTAACTCTGGAAGACCATCAAGCTCCACCTTGGTTCCCCCTCCTCATGCTACAGCCTGAAACCTTTCACCTGAAAACTTTCACGCAGGGATCTGTGGGAAGTTATAGAGCTTTTTTTCTTCCCCTCTCAGGGATCACTGTCCTGTGCTGCCTGATAATCTAATGTCTAAACTGTTGTTTGATATATTTTTTCTCTTTCTTTTTTGTTGTTGTTGTTGTTTGAGTCTAGAAGATTAATCTCGTCCATATTCCTGCATTTAGGCCAAAAGTACAATAATGGTCTGGGTTTTTAATAGCAGAGACAAGGTCTTATCCTGGAGCAAGATGGGAAGCTGAGCTGAGCTTTCAGTATATTACCAGGAGGCACAAATGCCTTTCAATCCAATAACATGTATTAAAATAGTACCTTGCCAGCACTGAGAAGAAACCAGGGAAAACGTACATTCACAGCATAGAACTCATCATCTTAACCAAGTGACAAGGCATAGTTTTGCCAATTCAAGACAACCTAACATTATTTGACTCCTAATACAATGCAATAAGAAGTGTAAAGCATTATATATGCAGTTTTGCACTAAATGTTCAACTTCAGTTTAACCATGAGAAAACATTACAGAATTTGGATATTTTATGAAATAAGTTACTGTATTCTCTTCAAAAACTTCAATTTTGTGAAATAAAGCGAAGAAATAAAGAAGCAAAAGTCAGTGGGATGATTTTAGGTTAAAGAAGACTAAACAGTGACAATAGCCAAAAGTCACACATGAGCCCTGGTTGTATTCTAGCTAAAACACACACACACACACACACACACACACACACGCGCCACACACACACACACACACACACACACAACAAAACAAAAAACAAGCAGTTTTGAATACATTTGGGAAGCAATTGAAAAAACTTTACACATCAATGCCACAGTTTATGACATGCTATTATTACTGCCTTTTGAGATATGATAATGGCATGCTCTTTTTCTTAAGATATTTAATTCAAAATATCCAGTTGAGAAGTGTCATGAAATCAAGCAATATGCTTTTAGGTAGTTAAGGATAGAGAGAGAGACTGAAGAGAACAGATGAGTGAGAATTGAAAAAGGGAGTAAACAAATATGGCTAAATGTTAATCAGTGAAGCTCATTGAAGGGTATGCAGATGTTCTTTGTAATAATACTTCAACATTTCTATCAGTTTGAGAGTTTTCCAAATAAAAAGTTCATAGGGAGGGACAACACCAAGATAAGATGGCTTTATAAACAAGTTTCATTATATCTTTAAGAATTTTTGAGGGAGGGAGACCTGGGTCACTCAGTGGTTAACCATCTACCATTGGCTCAGGTTATGATCTTGGGTCCTGGGATCGAGTCCTGCATCAGGGTCCTCATGGGAAGCCTACTTCTCCCTCTGCCTATGTCTCTGCTGCTCTCTGTGTCTCATGAATAAATAAATAGAATCTTTTCTAAAAAAAAAAAAAAAAAAAAAAAAAGGAATTCTTAAGGGAGAATATACTTTGAGAAATAAGGTTTTGTTTTTTAAAGATTTTATTTATTTATTCATTAGAGACAGAGAGAGAGAGAGAGGCCAAGACACAGGCAGAGAGAGAGAGAGAGAGAGAGAGAGAGAGAGAGAAGCAGGCTCCATGCAGGGAACCCAATGTGGGATTAGATCTCAGGACTCCAAGATCACACCCTGGGCCGAAGGCAGATGCTCGATTGCTGAACCACTCAGGCGTCCCAAGAAATAAAGTTTTCATGCTAATATTATCATGTGAGTATAAATCAGATCAAGACAGTTTGGACCTAAATCAGATCAAGACAGTTTGAAAATGTAAAGTTTAGTATGCTATTATAAACATAATACAGAGATGATATTTAATAAGATATCAAATTATAACCTGCAGTTCAGTAAACAATAATACATTATGGCAAGGTACATTTACCCTGAAATTCAGTGATATTTTAACAGTAAAAAACTGATCAACACATTTACCAAATTAACAGATCTAAAAACCACTTATAATCATCTAATAGATTCCAAAATATTTTTACAATATAGCTGTAAATGGCAGATAAAATGAATGAACTAGACCTGCATACATCTTCATGGAAATATAATGAAACATAATGTTGAGTGTACCAATAAAGTTAACATTTGATACTACATGTGTGAAATTTAAAAATGAACAAAAATGTAAGAGCATGTTTCTGGCTATATATATTTAAAGCAGAGATATGAAAATATGAATGTTCAGAGCATATCCCCTGCTTATGATATTCTGGTGGCTTCTCATAGCTTTAAGATGAATACCAAAATCCTTACTATGGATCCTAAGGCTCTACATGATCTGATTTCTGCCAGCATTTCTAAATTGTCAAATATTATACTTCTAGCTCTGTGTGCTCCGGCCTTTCCTGGCTTCTTTCACACACTTGAATGTGTCATGTCACAATTCACTATACGGTCTTTGCGTGTTGTTTCTTTTCTGCGATAGCCTAGACTTACTTCTCCTTACTTACATAATTTCTATTTAGATTTCATCTCTTATCCCATTCTTCATTTATTCAGGAGACATATTTTACTCTTATCATATTCCATACTATTTCTTTCTTCTGGGCACCATATCAGTTATTTCTCATTTATGTATGAGATTGTGTGATTAATATCTGTCCTCCTATTAGGTTTTTACCTCCTTCACATAAAATCAGAGACTACATCTTGCTTTCTAACCAGTGTATCCCCAGTACTTACTATAATTCTCACAGATTAAAGGTGTTTACCAAATATTTGTTAAATCAGTGAGTGAATTGGAAGTCATTTTTTTTCATGAAATGTGTTTATTGGATTGTAATTCCTTTGAAACATTTTTCTTTCTGATGTTGCCACTTTCTTTCCCATGTGCCTAATACCATTGATGCAGTTTAAGTGTCTCTCCCTAGATGAGAAGGAATGGATACTATGATTGACAACACCAACTAGAACCATGGGGATTGAATGAAGCATGTCCCAGACAAGTAGTAAGGATATGCCAATCCTGGCAATTAACACATAAATGTATATTAAGGAATTGCATAGAAGAGTTAATAAATTATGTATTACATATTAGGATATAAAACAGAAAAGATCTCTGTAGCAAAGACTAACACTGAAATATGCCTTTCTTTATGTCTATATTATTTAAGAGCATTTAATTATCTTTCTTCCTAAGAAAAAAATAAAAGTGGCTTCAAAGATATTAAGTGAGGAAGAATCTACAAAAAGTGAGTTTCCAAAATATTATTTTAGCAGCTGTTTAATGAAGAGTGTATAAATTATGCAGCTCTTTTCAGCATTTTGGCCTTTCAAATTAACAACTGTTTATTGAATATTGTCTATGTGTAAGACATGGAAGGAACATGCACTGTGAAGCACATGATAAATAGGAAATAATTTGCTGAAGGTATCCAAAGTCAAACCACAGAGTTAGAGGTTGCAGGTCAGCATCTAGTGTGTACATGATTAACCAGTATGTAACTTGTGGAGGATAGTAGATGAGTAGTCATGTACTACATACTCTTCTTCCATAGTAGAAGGGAACTTCCTTGAGAGCAGGAACAGTCTTAATCATCTTTATAAACTGGTACCTACTACAGTGTTGGGATCATAAAAGCACTGATGTGATCGTAAGAGCAGCTCCCTAGCTCCAGAGCAGCTTATGTGCCTCTCTCTCAACTCTTCTTTCAGTGACATACTTTGGTAACTTGGAATTGGCCTTAGTGGAAGTATTTGCACTGTGGAAATCAACAAACACTACAAATTGGATCTTTTTCCCAAGAGCTGGTTGTTGAATATTTACCTTGCATACCATTGCATAAAAGATAGTTTAAAAAGATGTTTGGTGGGGAGCCCTGGTGGCTCAACAGTTTAGCGCCACCTTCAGCCCAGGGTGTGATCGTGGAGATTGGGGATCAAGTCCCACGTTGGGCTCCCTGCATGGAGCGTGCTTCTCCCTCTTCCTGTGTCTCTGCCTCTCTCTCTCTCTCTCTCTCTCTGTATCTCTCATTAATAAATAAATAAATAAAATCTTTAAAAAAAGATGTTTGGTACATGAGTGAAGGAATTAGTAAAATTTATAAGAGAGAGATTATAGATCAAGACATCTTTTAGTTCATTTGTGATATAGAAGAGGTGAGAAGGTGAAAGCTGAAAATAAATAACTTTCAATGAACATTATAAAACAAACAAAATGAAAATTAAGATCCTTAGGATAGACTATAATTCAATTTCATACTTTATGAAGAAATTTTATATAAAGAATCATTTTTTAAAAGGATATTCAGCAACTGCCAATAAAACCTTCCAAAAGAAGGGAATCCTAGGAAATTAGGTAAAGTCCTGCTTCCTTCTGGGGTAAAAAAATTTGCGATTCATATTTCTTCCCAAGTACCCTACATAATGTATTCTTATTTTGTATTTCATCACTATGTGCCTATGACTCTTGCATTAGACAAATGCTTCCTAAATATTTTTAAACCACAATTTCTTTTAAGAGTGTCACCTCCATGTGAAAATGCAATGACATATAAAGTCGTTCATAAAATTTCCAGAGGAAATTCAAAGTGCTGCCCCTAGGCCTGGGTTAGGACAGATATTCTATGCTAGAATAAGAGGACCTTAGGGAGCTAGCTATTTGTTGAATTCATTTCCTATTTCCAGCATGAGTCTGGCACACTGGCACTTTAAAATAGAAAACACAGAGAAAAAATAAGACTTCTAGATTGAATGAATGAATGGAACAAATAATTAGTTACTTTAGATGTGCGTTACTACCCCTGAGATCCTTTTTTCAAAACATCTTTCATTTTGTTTACTGTTTACTTATAAAGCATGATTTTCAAAACCTATAATTTTTAGATCACCGTACTCGGATAATTTTTCACTTTGCATCATTTATGATACCAAACTGAATGTTCTTGATTTGTGATAGAGAGGGTCAAGCTATAGCCTTTT
Source organism: Canis lupus baileyi (assembly GCF_048164855.1). Taxonomy (NCBI): domain Eukaryota; kingdom Metazoa; phylum Chordata; class Mammalia; order Carnivora; family Canidae; genus Canis; species Canis lupus. The sequence goes on along the minus strand of NC_132844.1, from coordinate 17,910,456 downwards.
TTTTCTCCCCTGGAATATATAGTTCAAGATTTCATTACTGTTCCAAGCAACATTGCCTCACCCATGAGCCTCAATGATCTTTCATTTAGCTAAAATTCTAGGTCTTGGTCACCTGCGAGTTGATTAAGCTAAAGCCATTACATTTTTCTACTTTCTCAGTGGACTTTTAAACCTAACTCTCTATTTTTACTATTTAATTCCCTTGTCAGTTTCAACTCACTGTTCTAGTCTGTGAAAAAATTTTTGTAAATTTTATGACATAGTAACTTGAACTCTTTAAAATTGCCTCCAAATTTTTTTTTTTGCCTCCAAATTTATTAAGCATGTCAATATGTCATCAAATAGTTGATTTCAAAATAATGCAAATAAACATTCAGTAATACAAACAAGAAGCCTTCTGCAGTTGACACAAAGATATTAACTTGTATTATTTGTAGAAAAGATTTATCAGCTAAAAATTCAACAAACTACACAAAAATACTATCAACAAATGCTCACCTTAACCACAAAGATATAGGAATTATTTTAAACGCTTTGTTGAAATCTAGATGATTCAAATGAGGTATCACATCATCTGTGAAGTCTTTCCCTGTGATTCAATAGTGCATACCTTCTTTATGTTCCCATGAAATCCTGTGCAAGTCCCTATCACAGTCATTACCACAATATACCAAATTTCCTTTGTATCTATCTTTTCAAGTACTGTGAAGTCCTTGAAGAATGACTCTATGCCTCCTTTATCTCTGCATTCTCAGAACCTCGTGCGCGTAGTAGTTATTCAGTAAATATTTGTCAAACTGTTGAGTTAATAATAGAGAGATTCTCGTAAGTTACCTCAGGATATTTCGTCCTGTATAAAGGTTGCAGTTTTCTCTGGGCTTATTCTAGGAAGCACATTGCTAAAAATAATTTACAACAATTTGTGGGTTTAGATGAGCCAGTTCACCTCTTTGTGCCTCACTTAGAACATTCTTACTATTTTAAATTCATGCACATATGGAATATGTGACTTGGTTTTATTACAGAAAGATAATTTCATCCTTTTAAAGCTAAAACTGGATGTGTTATTATGGTTATTTCTCATTTCTTCTTTTTATACTGCATCTTTTGTATTTCTTTTTAAAATGTCAAAAACAGTATCTCATTAACACCTCTCAGAGAACAGTTGCCAATGTTTCCATTCATAGATTTGATACTTGGAGTGCCTCCTTCCAAATCATAAGAAAATGATAAAATGCAACAAAATCACAATGGTTCTGAATATATATGCACTCAGGTATATAAAATTTACGTTGAACTTTCTGATACTTTGCCTGATACTAATACATTTATTTGAGTATTTGGATAATTAAATGCCCTTATCTGATGGTTGCCTTTTGATGGCAAGATACAGATCCAATTTTCCAAGGCCAATTTATATAAGAAGATACAGATAAAATTCCCAGTGTTCTTGCACATAGGTTCAGTAATTAGTATCTACTTCAGACTAAAAAGCTCAATGGAGGGAGAACAAAGTGACCTTGTACCTTATGTGTAATCTTTATTAATTGAACTCTAAACTAGCCCTTGAGATTTTTATGCAGTCTGCAACAGAAGGGTCAATAGAATACCAGTAAATCCTCTTATATTTATTAATTCATTCTGCAAATGCTAAAGTGGGGTTAAAATTGATTCAATTCATTTGTAAAGCACTACTAAAGGGGGAAAAGTGATTTTTTAACTCATATACGTGGAAAAATATTTCGAAATAAAATCAGGGGAATGTTTTTAAAAAACAGCAATGGGCACATAAGAGTTTGACCATGTTTGTAATTTCTTACCATCTTATAAAATTTCTTAAAAGAAATTAAAATTTTGAATTAAAAACACTAATAAATATTTATATTGAACAAATACTATGGTTAAGGAGCTTTTATGGGTTCTAAGAAGACAACATAAAAAATACAGTCAATGCTCTGAAAAAAGTTATAGTCTAATGGAGAAACAAAATATTGAGAACTCACTTATTAAAATACAAGGTAAAGTAAGGGAAATACTTTGACATTGATCTGAAATAATGCTATGGAAACATAGAGGATTCAATGATGAAGTTTTATAAAATAGGAGACATTTGAATTGTGCATTGGAGGATTAGCATAACTTCACAAGTTTTAAAAGATATTCTAAGCAAAAACAAAAATATGGGCAAGAGCTCTGAAAATATCTAAAGATATAAAGTAATTGAGAAATGGAGGACAGCCCTGTGTGACTGGGATAAAGTAAGGAATCATGATAGACAAGCCCACAAATAAAGATGGGAGTTTAAAATTTGAAGACCTTACTTTCCATGTTAAAATTTTTGGACTTTAGCTTCTGGCAGTGAGGAACTACTGAAAAAATTTGAAGTATAGAACGGCATGAGTTGAACCTGAGTATCTATCAGTGTTTTAGAATGTTTTCACTGGTGACAACACAGAAGGTGTAAAAACTGTAATTGCCCTAGTGTAAATGAAGAAGTTCTGAGTTGTGGCAATAGAAGTGGGATTGAAAGGAGGGAGAAAAATTGTTAAAAGTTAGTAGGACTTGATTTTTTGAATGCAAGTGGAAGTTAAGGAAAATAAAGATGGCAGTGGGGTTGCTACTCAGTATTATTTGCTTTTAACTACAACAAATATGCATTCTTTTTTTAATTTAATTTTTTAATTTAAATTAAATTTGCCAAAAAAAATTAAATTTGCCAACATATAGTAAAATATCCATTGCTCATCCCATCAGTGCCCTTCTTAGTGCTTGTCACCCAGTCACTCCATCCCCACCCCCCACTCTCCTCCCTTTCTGCAACCCTTTGTTTGTTTCCCAGAGTCAGGAGTCTCTCATGGTTTGTCTTCCTCTCTGTTTTTTCCCCACTCAGTTTCCCTCCTTTCCTTTATAATCCCTTTCACTATTTCTTATATTCCACATATAAGTAAAACCATATGATGATTGTCTTTCTCTGACTGACTTCTTTAACTCAGCATAATACCCTGCAGTTCCATCCACATCAAAGCAAATAGTAGGTATTCATCTTAAATATAACTAAATATTTCATATCTAATCATTTAATTTTAATCTGAGTGTTCTTAACCCTGAAAAATTTTAAGTTTATAAAAAAATTTGTTTATAAATCTCTAAGTAAACATTTCCAGTTTATGCATATGTGTGTGTTCTATTTTACCAAAAGATCTTCAAGAATAATTTTTCAGAGCAAACAAAAGAGAAAGAAAAAAGAAAGAAGAAAGAAAGAAGAAAAGAAAGAAAGAAAGAAAGAAAGAAAGAAAGAAAGAAAAAGAAAAAGAAAGAAGAAAGAAAGAAAGAAAGAAAGAAAGAAAGAAAGAAAGAAAGAAAAAAGGAAAGAAAAAAGAAAGAAGAAAGAAAGAAAGAAAGGAAAGAAAGAAAGAAAGAAAGAAAGGGAAAGAAAAGAGAGAGAGAAAGAAAATTTCATTACTTGACCAATTATTTCATTAAGGAGATCACAATCTTTCTCCTTGAGTTGAGGAGCAGAAGAACAGTCTTTATCCTTTCCCATTCTCCTTTTCTACCTGGTTAGTGTCACTAGGAATTCATCTTTTTAGCCTATGATGAATAAAGAAATGTATGTATATAAAGATATATCTGCATTGTTCATAAAGATATATATGAACTTATTCATAGTTATTTCAGTTCATTTGATATGGCATTTGTGTGTGTATGAGTGCATGTGTGGTGGCAAGTAAAGCCTCAAAAGGTAATTGGTGGACATTTCTGTAAAACACAATGAAACTTCCCTGATTTATCCAATTATATGCAGATAACAGCTTCCTAATATTACATCAATACATAGAAGTAGATAATGGGATTCTTGCAAGGATCATTGTTTATTTCTTGAAAATGACATATGCTAGAGAACAGTTTATCTTTAAAGGATAATGTATATCATAATCATATTATTGTAATGACAAAGTAAGAACTATGTATCAGAAAAACTTTATGTAGAAATAGGAATTCACCTAAGTTAAAAAAGAACTGATTATCAGGTCAAACATTCATTAAACAGAATAAACTGATATGATATCTCCTTTCTAGGATAATTTTCTGATACTTGCTTTTTTTCCTCTTATGCAAATCCTAGAACCTAACATTGCTTTGAGTTATTTGTAGCCAATAAGATTTTCATGATCAGGTGCTTCTCTTCAAGAAGAGTTATAAATTCTTTCTCTCAAAGCTGTTCCAAATGGTGCATGAGTCTACTTTTTGAGACAGGCTTTGCTACAATACAATCATCTTTAACTTAGAGTTGTATATGTGAACAGTCTTAAATGTGTGACTTGGTTTATAATTACATATGTCTCACTGAATTTGAATTAAATCTTATAAATGTAGTTGGATTTGATACCCACATCATATAGCACATAGAAATTATGTTTTCCCGTTATGACAAATCTGATGGAAAAACACCTTCATATTACACTAGAGAATAATTTAAGCCTATATTCCTTCCACACATACAGCTACACTAGAATATTTGACATACCAAACAAGGCAATAGAGATTATGTATTGAGATGGGAAAGCACTTTGAGGAATTGATAAAAGGTTGGACTGCCTAGAACATAATGAAGAAGACCAAGAAAATAGTGGGCACGATCTAGACCCCCTTTTGCTTCCCTAAGGCTTTGGGCTGTTGGAAAATAACAGGAGGAAACATATAGGCTAGCTGCTTTCAGCTCTGCAACATAAGCTGAGGCAGTTAACCAAGTTATGACCTAAACACTTGAATGGGTGCTAAGGAAAGAGCCTAGTGAATACTTCAGAAATATTATCATGTAACAGCCTTATTTGGGAAGAGTGTAAGTTCAGTCAATATATACATATACATATATATATATGTGTGTGTGTGTGTGTGTATAAATACACACACATATTCATGTGTATGTAGTTTTTAAGATACTTCCCTTCTTCTCTGCCCTTAGCTTCCATTTCCCAGGTGATCAGAATTGTCATGCTACCTTCTTGTTTTTGTTTTTTTTTCAAAGATTAATTTTTTAAATTTTTATTTATTTATGATAGTCGGAGAGAGAGAGAGAGAGAGAGGCAGAGGGAGAAACAGGCTCCATGCACCGGGAGCCTGACGTGGGATTCGATCCCAGGTCTCCAGGATCGCGCCCTGGGCCAAAGGCAGGCGCTAAACCGCTGCGCCACCCAGGGATCCCGCTACCTTCTTGTTAATCAAGAACTCCTCACTATAGCATCCCACCATAACCTCAAGTAATTCCTTACCCAAATCAAAGTTAAATCTGTGAAGATTGTGTTAATTTCACAGGGCTGCTGTAACAAATTACTACAACCAGGGGGCTTAAAACAATAGAAATTTATTCTCTCAAAATTATTGTGGTTAGAAGTTCAAAGTCAAAGTGTTGGCAGGGCTAGATTCCCTCCAAAGCTCCAAAGGCTCCAGGAAGAATTTGTCCTCACCTCTTCTAGCTTCTAGAGGTTGCCAGCAATCCTTGACATTCCTTGGTTTGCGGCAGCATAACTCCAATCTCTGTATCTGCTTTCACCAGTCCTTCTTCTTTGTATGTATCTGTGTCTCCAAAGTTTTTCTTATAAGAACACAAGTATTGGATTTAGGGCCTATCTTAATCCCGTGTGACCTTATCTTAACTTCATCTCACCTGCAAAGACTTTTTTCCCATATAAGGTCCCATTCACAAATACTGAGGGCTAAAACTCAACAGATCTTTTTCAGGTCACAATTCAATCTACAGTAGGGGAAGCTAATATTTAGAAAATTGTTTAGAAGGGCTACCAGATCCATCTAATTAAATAATTTTATATCAAAGTCAGAGTAACTCTAAGGTTTGTTTGCATTTTTAAAGAAGGACTTTGTAACACAAATGTAACAATAATGAATAGAATCATAGGGATCAGAACAATCTTTGTACCTGCTTCCTGAGTTTCCAGCTCCTCATTTTCAGCAAACCCATGGATCAAGATCTACCTCACCACCCCCACCTCTCAGCACCTGGGTGGCTCAGCGGTTGAATGCCTACCTTTTGCCCAGGGCGTGATCCTTGAGTCACAGGATCGAGTCCCGCATCAGGCTTCATGCATGGAGCCTGCTTCTCCCTCTGCCTATTTCTGTGTCTCTCCTGAATAAATAAACAAACAAACAAACAAACAAAAAGACCCACTTCCCAGAGTAGAGCATCTACAAAATGGAGATACTATGCAGAAAACTTAGGCTGTGTAGCTTATTATTTTCCTTTAGCAATGTTTTTGCTTCTATGATAAATATTTAAGTATTTTCTTTGGATCAATTTATATGAATAATGGCTTTATATCTCATTTTAATTTTGTCATGTTATTGTGGATTTAGACTCATATATGGAAAACATGAAGGATATCCAGGCAAAAATTCTGGCAACAGAAAACTACACAAATGTAAATGATTTGGGGAGGCCTGGGTTTCTTTTCTTCCAAATTATTTCCTAAGTGTGAATGAAAAGAAGATGAAAAGAAGGATAAGAAACAAAGCAAAAGAGTCTTTGGAAAGTTTAAGTCAGATAATCTGGACTCTTCTGTGCTTTCATGGTAGAGTAAGCATGCATTCACAATCTTGGAACACTATCCCTGAGTACCATAATGACAGAGGATATGATAACTTACTTAGGCCATTAAAGTCCTGAAATTCAAGTTTTACAATTATTCAAAAGGAAATGAATGCATTTTAAAACAAAATGCTTTTTCTTGTATGCAAAATGCTTTCCAGAGTACAACTTTGTTGTAAAAATTGGCCTATATTCTGAACAATAAATGTATTTCCTTTTTTAAACGACTTAGTTTATTCATAAATTGCATGTGATCAATACATATCTCAAATGATTGTATTTAATGTAGAAATTGCAGCTAAAATTGGAATGGATTTCTTCTTTCTCAGAACATTATTTAAGACTCAGAATTTGATAAGAAATTCTATTATTTAAAAATCTTTCATCAGTTTTAACACTTTAGAAAAAAGGAAATACATTACTCTAAATTAAGTTGCCATTTTAAAATATCCATTTACATTTTTGTTAGGTTTAGCATTTTTTCTTTGTTGACTACAAACATATTATTCTAAATTTTATTATTTTGATTATTGATTTCCCAAGAGACTTTGATCTGAATTAAAAAGCTACAGCCTAAGTTTTATAATTAAACTTTATAGTGAAACATTTATTTTTCATGCAATTAACTTATACTCAAGAAAAAATTTAAGTAATCATATGAGTTTCTATAGTGCTTTTTATTCAACTGTTTTAAATACTCTGTGTTACCAGGTCACTCAGTTCTTGTCCCAGATGCACGAAAGAATTGGAGACCCGAGACCAGAATGGGAATATAGAGTTTATTGAGTAGATAAGTACGGTACTCTTTCAAGAGAGAAAGTGGGCATTGCTGATGCAAGAGCAGCAATGGCACTGAAAAGCTCTAGCTGCTTCCCTCTTAAGCCTACTTTGTGTACATGTAAATTTGGCTTTGATACATAACATTTTGAGTTTTGTGCATGTGCCTATCCATGATGCATTCGGCTATGACTGTATTCATTTATGTATTATATGAGTTTCTAATGAGCTTTTGTAGTGAACTTAAGGCCAAGATGCACCTTTTGTATGCATGTTCAGCTCTTGCAAGCTCCCTGGTGGCTTCTGAGCCAGCTTTCTGGTTAGGCCTTTTCTGTTCTGTGAGCCCTAAGAGAACTCTGAAGGTATGGCTGTTAAGCCTCAGGGAGGGGTTCCTAGGGTGTGACCAGCATCTCCTTTATCCCTCCTTGCTAATGCCTAACTAATTACATACATCTGGAACTGACTTAGTTGTGACTTTTTACAGTGTGGTTCCCCAAACATATGCAACAAATTCTACTGAGAAGTAGAGGGCTTGTTATATGTGGAAATTCTGTTTCCTATCCCAAATCTATTTATCAGCATCTCATGAAAAATAGTTCATGAATCTATTTTTAATAAGCCAATCAGATAATTTTTATCCTTATTAATGTGTGAGAACCCAGGATTAAAGGTGATAGACCAGTGAATCCTAACCTTTTCAACACTGGTGATCTCTATGCTTTTCAGTATACCGGGAAAATCTATTCAGTGACTGTCAACTTCTTCCAAAGAAAGTCATCCAAGGGACATGAGTGAAAGCCTGAACCACCTCCCAATGTCCCCAGAGTTCTGGGATCCTGGCCATAGATAGCAGGCAGCACACTTGGAGCCTAAGAGAAATATTCAAAGACTTCTCTTCCCTTTTTCCTTCTCTCTCCCCCTATTCCCCTGCTTCTCTTCTGTTTTCCATCCTTGCTTTACTCTTTTCCATTTTCTCAATGCCTTCACTAATTTTGTCAGAAGAACTGGGGGGAGGAGGTTGTCCAGACGGCAAAGACAGCTTATCAAAACCCTCCCTTATTCCACCTAGCTCAGTCTCACTGAACATCCTTACAACAGGTATTTATAAAATAAAATGTTCCTTTTTTTTTTTTTTTTTTTTTTTGGTATTGTCACAGGCAAAGAAGAAAAGAACCAGTGTCACTAGCCATCTGTCCCTGGCCTGTCTCCCATCTTTGGTTCCAGTCATGCATCTCCTAGATGTGTGTGACTGAGGATGGATATAAGTATCATACAATCTTTATCTTGACTTTACTTCCTAGCTCCCATTTCCAGATTCTTCTTCCAGGGAAGGTTTTAAGAAGTAGGATCAGAAATCAAAACACCATCTGAACAAGCAAAAAGTGCACTTGCTTTTTGGGAGCAGTCACTGGAGCTTAGCCCAATGCTCATCCTGTTCATCACAGTTCCTGAGCTACCAACTGGCCTGTCTTTCCTTGGCCTGTCACATCATAAGTCAGGGCTTATCTCTTCTTGGATTCATTACCTCAAGAACCACCCTCTCCCACCTCCCAGCAGAGCTAGAGAAATGAGGAGATAGAATGCTTAAACTTTATTGATTCAATTTAAAGATGGGAAAAATGAAACTATTTCTATACCCATATCTCAGTAAAATTTTATTTAAAAGTTAATTATGGTCTAAGCCAGAAGGTGGCAAATATGATTCATGGGCCAAATCTGACCTGCTGCTAGTTTTTGTAAATAAGAGTTTACTGGAACACAGCCACAGCCATTTGTTTATATATTATTTATCTACTTTCACACTACAACAGAATTGAGGAATTATGACAGAAATTGTAAACAGTTGAGAAGCTACAGAAATCCTTGACTTTACCTTTTGGACTGTAATGCCTAAAGTATTTACCATCTGCTTCTTTAGTGCACAGTTTGCTAATCCTTGGTCTACATCAAAACATTCATACTTTATTTGTCCAATTTCTATAAGAAAAATACTCATAAATTAAATTCCATGGAAAGATTTCCCATAGCAATAGAAAATCTTAATAGACCAATTACTAGTAAGGAGATTAAATCAGTAATCCACAATTTCCTAACAAAGAAAAACCCAGGACCAGATGGCTTCACTCGTAAATTTTACCAAACATTTAAAGGAGAATTGATACCAATCCTTCTCAGATTCTTTCAAAAAAAATCAAAGAGAAGGAACGCTCCTCAACTCATTTTACAATGCCAATGTTATCCTCATACCAAAACCATAAAAGGACACTACTAGAAAGGTAACTATAAGTCAATGTCTGGATGAATAAAGATGCCAAAATTCTCACTAAAATACTAGCTGACTGAATCAGCAGCATATTAATAGGATCATTCAATGTGATTAAGTAGGATTTATCCATGGGATGCAAAGATAATTCAACATATGTAAATCAATCAATGTGATTCACCATATTAACAGAATGAAAGGAATCATGATCACCTCAATAGATAAGAGAACAAGCATTTGACAGAATTCATTCATTTATGATAAAAACTCAACAAATTAACCATTGAAGGAACATATCTCAACATAATAAATGTCATATAGGACAAGCTCACAGCTAACATCATAATTAATGATAAAAGGTTGAAAATTTTCCTCTAAATCAGGAACAAGGCCAAGATTTCCACTCTCACTATTGCTATTCAACATGGTACTGAGAAATCCTAATGTAAAAAAATAAATAAATAAAGGCAAAAAAAGATATCAGAATTAGAAAGGAAGAAGTAAAATTGTCTCCTTTTGCAAATGACATCATTTTGTATGTAGAAAATATTAATAAAAAATGTTCTTTCTAATCAACAAATTCAGTAAAGTTGTAGGATACAAAAGTAAGTAGTAATTCCCTAAACTAATAATAAATTTTCTGAAAAGTAAATAAATAAATCCCATTTGCAATAGTATCAAAAACAATACAATAGTTAGGAATAAAGTTAACCAAGGAGTTGAAAGACCTATACACTGAAAACTACAAAACATTGGTGAAAGAAATAAAAAACATACAAATGGAAGGGCATCTTGTGTTCATGGGTTGGAAGAACTAACATTGTTAAAATGCCAATACTACAAAAAGTCATTTATAGATTCAATATAATTCTTAAGAATATTCCAATAGCATTTTTTTACAGAAGTAGAAAAAAAACTCCTAAAATTTATATGCTAAAATAAGACCCTAAACAGCCAAAGAAATCCTGAGAAAACAAAGCAAGAGCATCACACTTCCTGATTTCACTCTGCACTATAAAGCTATAATAATCAAAACAGACAGAATGATGGAATAGAATTGAGAACTCAGAAGACCAAAGCATATACAGTCAACTAATATTTAACAAGGGAGCCAAGAGTACTCAATGGAGAAAAAACAGTGTCTTCAATAAATGGTGCTGGGATAAGTGAACACTCACATGTAAAAGAATGAAACTGGATCCTTATATTACACCTCTGGTACAAAGTAACTCGAAATTACTTAACCATCAAAAAAAAAAAAAAATGAAACCTTGTCTTTAGCAATGACATGAATAGAGGTAGAGATTAGAATGCTTACTGAATAAGTGAGTCCAAGAAAGAAAAATACTAAGTGATTTCACTGAGATGTGGAATTTAAAAAACAAAACAAATGAGCAAAGAGAAGAAGAAAAAGAAAGAAAGAAAGAAAGAAAGAAAGAAAGAAAGAAAGAAAGAAGAAAGAAAGAAAGAAAGAAAGAAAGAAAGAAAGAAAGAAAAAGAAAGAAAGAAAGAAAGAAAGAAAGAAAGAAAGAAAGAAAGAAAGAAGAAAGAAAAAAAAAGAAAAAAAGAAAAGAAAAGAAAAAAGAAAGGTAAAACAAATTAACTATAGAGAACAAACTGATGGTTACCAGAGGGGAGGTGGATGGGAGGAATGGATGAAATAGGTGATGTAGACTAAGGAGTGCCCTTTTGGTGAGCACCAGGTGTTGTATGGAAGTGTTGTATCACTATATTATACACCTGAAATTAATATTATATGTATAGTAGCTAACTGGAATTTAAATAAAAACTTTTAAAAAATGATGTAAATTAAAGACTTAAATGTCATATCTGAAACCATGAAACTCCTAGAAGAAAACAGGATAAACTCCTTGAATAAGTCTTGGAAATGATCTTTGGATATAACACCTAAAGCACAAAATAATAAGTAAACAAATGGGACTACATCAACCTAAAAGGTTTTTATATAGCAAAATAATCTATCAACAAAGTGAAAAGAAAACCTATGGAGTGGGAAAAAATATTTTCAAACCATTAATATGATAAAGGATTAATATCCAAAATATGTAAAAAAAATTCTACAACTCAGCAGGAAAAAAATAATAACCCAGTTAAAAATGGAAGAAGGACTGAACATTTTTTTTCTAAAGAAGATATATGAAAGGCCAACAGGTACATGAAAAGATGCTCAACATAACTAATTATTAGGGAAATGAAAATTAAAATCACAATAAGATATCACCGCACACCTATTAGAAGGGACATCATCAAAAAGACAATAGGTAAGTGCTGGCGTGGATGTGGAGCAAAGGGACCCCTGCTCACTGCTGTTGGGATTGTAAATTGGTACAGCCACTATGAAAATCAGTATGGAGGAACTTCAAGACATTAAAAATGAAACTATCATATGACTTAAGAATTCCACTTCTGGGAATATATCCTAAGGAAGCAAAAACATATCTGCATCTTCGTGGTCTCAGGAGCATTATTTACAATAGCCAAGACATGAAAACAATCTAAGTGTCCATGAATGGATGAATGGATAAAGAAGTTGTGAGCCATTAATATTATTCAGCCATAAAAAATAAAGAAATCCTACCTGTTTGCAACAACACAAATCTTGAAGGCTTTATACTAAGTGAAATAAGTCAGACAGAGAAAGACAAATATGGTATGAGTATCTTGCTTGTGAAATATTAACAAAACAAAAAGCAAACTCAGAAAAGGAGATCAGACTTAAGGTTACCAGAGGTGGAGAGTGGGGGTAGGAGGAATAGGAGAAAGGTGGTCAAAAGCTACAAACTTCCAGTTATAAGATAAATAAATATGGGGCTGTAAAGTACAGCATAGGAATGCAGTCAATAATATTGTAATAAATTTGTAAGGTGACAGATGGCAACTACACCTTTTGGGTGATCATTTTGTAATGTATATGAATGTCAAATCACTCTGTTGTATACTTGAAACTAATATAATATTTCATGTCAACTATGCTTCAGTTAAAAAAAAGGAAAGATAAATCAGTAACAGGATGTACCGTACTATGTGATGACTATAGCTAACACTGCTCTATGATGTGTAGGAAAGTGGTTAAGAAAGTAAATCGTAAGGAGCACATGGGTGGCTCAGTGGTTGAGTGTCTGCCTTTAGCTCAGGGTGTGATCCCGGGGTCCTGGGATCAAGACCCACATCAGGCTCCCTGCAGGGAGCCTGCTTCTTCCTCTACCTATGTCTCTGCCTCTCTCTCTCTCTCTCTCTGTCTCTCATGAATAAATAAATAAAATCTTAAAAAAAAAATAAATCCTAAGAGATCGCATCACAAGGAATTTGTTTTTCTTCTTTCTTTTTTTAATTGTATCTATGTGATATGACAGCTGAACCTATTGTGGGAGTCATTTCACAGCATATGTAAATGAAATCTTAGTGATGTACATCTTAAGCTTATACAGTGAAATCCGTTAATTATTTCTCAATAAAACTGTGAAAAAAAAGACTTCCCATACACATGTTAAAACATACTATATTGTTTTCTCCCAAAGCAACATAAGATAAATATGTGGGAATAACTGCTTTAATCCCAATAACCAGAACAGCATCTATCATAGTGGAGATTCAATAAATGCTTGGTTAAAGAAATAAATCTTTAAAAATATATGTACATTCTACACTGTATTTATGACCTTTATTTATTTTAGAATAAATTCCTTTTTCCTAAATCTTTGGGTAAAACAAATGTTCCGGGGAGAATGCACAATGAGATTTATAGTACTGTTTCAAGCCCCAGATGAGAGAAGCTCACTAGTTTGCCCTACAGGGTTCTACAGGTTTTAAGAGAACAAAGCACCCTGCTCACCCTCCCTCAAAAAGTGTGTGTTAAAAATGTTCTACAGATAAAATATATATATATATACTCTGAAAGAATTTCAAACATCTATAATAATAGCATTTACTAACCTGTATCCAAGCATATTTTAAATCCTCAACACATTGATGTTTATGAATCGTCCATGTCTCCTACAGCAAGCAGCTCAGCAAGTGGAAGAATTTGCAATACTCAGAGCTAGCTCTCTTCCACAACACCAATCCTGTTTTGTGCAGTTCACACAGATCTGTATCATATTCCCCTAAGGATTAAGGGTCAAGACAGATCATCCAAGCTAGCTACATAAAAGAGAAGGGAATAAGAGGAAAGCCTAAACTGAGAAAAAATTCAGACCATGAAAACAATCAAGGAGTTAAGAAGCAAGCACACATCAGATACTTCTCCCATAATCACTTTTTTCCAGCTTCTGTGCAGATACAGACCAAGGAAGGTGACCATTCACCATCTAGCCACACAGTAAATCTGTCCCACAGCAAAACGCTCAAGAAACATAATTTCCCTTTCTCTTCCTTTTCTTCATTTGCTTTGTGCTTTTTAAATTTTCTTTTATTTTTTAAAATTTTTATTTAAATTCAATTTCCCAACACAAAATATAACACCCAGTGCTCTCCCATCAAATGCCCTGCTTAAGGGAGGTCACCCAGTTACTCCATCCCCCCATCCACCTCCCCTTCCACAACCCTTGTTTCCCAGAGTTAGGAGTCTCTCATGGTTTGTCTTCCTCTCTTAATTTTTCCCCATTCAGTTTCCCTCCTTTCTCTTATAATCCCTTTCACTATTTCTTATATTCCACATATGAGTGAAATCATATGAGTTGTCTTTCTCCGATTGACTTTTTTTCACTCAGCATAATACCTTCCAGTTCTGTCCACATCAATGTAAATGGTGGGTATTCATCCTTCCTGATGGTTGAGTAATATTCCATTGTACATACATACCACTTCTTTATCCATTCATCTGTTGAACGACATCATGGCTCCTTCCACAGTTAAGCTATTGTGGACATTGCTGCTATGAACATTGGGGTGCAGGTGTCCCGTTGTTTCACTACATCTGTATCTTTGGGGTGAATACCCAGTAGTGCAATTACTGGGTTGTATAGTAGCCTTGTTTTTAAGTTTTTGAGGAACCTCCACACTTTGGCTACACCAGCTTGCATTCCCAACAGTGCAAGAGGGCCCCCTTTCTCCACATCCTCGCCAACATTTGTTGTTTCTTGTCTTGTTAATTTTAGCCATTCTTACTGGAGTAAAATGGTGCTTTATGGTCATTTTGATTTGTATTTCCTTGATGGCAAGTGACGCAGAGCATTTTGCTTTGTGCTTTTAATTTCAGGATTCTTATTCCCATTTCCACCTAATAAAAAGAGCAAACCAACATTTTCTATGGTTGGAAAAGGACCCCCTTTCCATGTAAAATATGCAAAAAAAAAAAAAAATCCTTTGTGGCTAAACTATCCAATGTTGACCTCACAAGACAAAACAGGGCTCTAGAATCTGTCTGCTTCTGTTGCAGTCTAGCTGCATCATTTCCACACTGGGCAACCTTGAACAAGTTGTTTAACCTCTCTGTGCTTCATGTTCCTCTTCTCTAAAGCTGGAATAATATCTTATAGGCTTGTTGATAGAAGGCAATTATGTGTAAAATATAATTATGTGTATGAAACTCTGGAAATTGTGCTTGGTATATAGTGAGCACTCTTTTATTATGAGGTGGTATTATTATTAGTGTTAATGAGATTCAAGGTTTTAGCCTGAGACCCTCCAATGGCTGGTTCTTGTTCCCTTCTCCTGCCTCCTACCTATGCTTCATCACACTGCCTATCTCTCTGCTCCGGGGAAGCCACACTACTTTTTATCCCAAATTATGTTATCTCTGTATTCCTTATCTGTGTTCATACTGCACAGCCCCATCACCATTCAACATTCACTTTACACTATCAAGCTTCAGCCAAGTAAAATTGAATACTGTTACATTTGTGCCCCTAGCCAGACATTTAGTACAGATTTCTTCATTTCTCTTTCTTCCCTTCCTCCTCTTGACTATGAACTCATCAAGGACAGGATAGTATTCCAGCCACCCTTTTAGCCATAGCACCTGGCAGCTGCTATATAGAACACATTTTTTAAAATGTATGTTGCATTAAAGAAGGCTTAAGGACCTAGTCTAGTAATTCTGAAGTCATAAAATTCTGTTTAAAGTATAGCCACAGGAATTGGCTCAGTGATCTCCTCTGGCAGCAAATCTCACTTACTACTATAAACTGCATGAAGGGATTGTCTTTAGTTGTTCAAAATTCAATGTCCTTTCACCACATTTGGTGAATTGAATTAAGGAACTTACTCTTATTAATGAAATTCAATTTTGGATATATCTGAAATGTTTCGAACAACATCATTCAGAGTCCCCGAGAGTTTTTCTTCTTTCTAAGACAAGTAATGTTCCATTTATCTATTTCCCTATCATTTCATTTATAAGAACAATATAGTGCTTTTATTAGTCATTTATACTGTCTTGAAACAATTGGTTCAACATATCTTTTTCATTATATAAAACAAACGTCTCCATATTTTCACCTTTTGGTAAATTTAACCCAAATTGACAGTTATCTTACATAAATATCTATATAAATTTTATTTTTCAAATTAACCCTTTGCTAAAGAAAAAAATATAGCCTACCCTATAATAATGACTCAAAAATGCATTTGTGTTGGTGAAATGGTGAAATAAATGAGTAGGATTTTATACTTTATTCAGATACACTCCAAATCCAAACATTTCTCTCACCTTTAGATTGGCTACTGCTTCTGGGCTTGCCTCTCTACTAAATGTTTTACAGAATATCTGAAATAAGTTTTAAAATTTTAATCAGATCATACTAGTCCACTGGTCAGATGAACTTTCCTGTCTCCACTGTACCATGAATAAAATCTGGACTCCTTACAATAGCCTTTGAGGCCCAACCTCATCTGGCTTCTACCTGTCTATCAATCCTAACCCCCTGACCAACCCCCAACTTGACACTACTGTGCCCTGGATTACTATACCACGGGCACACTGGGATTTTTTTCTTTTCCTCCTTGAATATGCTGTGCTTGTTCTTTGCCTGACCCTTTGTAGCTAATGTCCCTTCTCGTATTGCTCAGTCCTGAAGGTGAGGCTGAGACCTTTCCATCCCTCAGCTGTGACCTCCTTCATGAGGCTTACCCTCCCTGACCACCTCTGCTCAGGATGACAACTTGGTCCCATTGCTGTGAGCCACTCCGCAGCTGACATACCTCAGCTTCTAGCTTTGTGTGCTGAACGGCTCTGTGAATTCAATCCACCCTGGATCTTGGCGACCAAGTCCATCAGTCTCCGCTGTTCCAGTCATTGCTGTTTCCCTCTTCCGACACCTGGCTAAAGCAGAAAGCCTCACAAACCCCTATATCTGAGTCATTTTGCTCCCCATAGGCCCATTTTTTTTCTCTCCACTCATCATCCATGTCGCAGATAACCTAGGGAGAGTTGGGTTCATAAACTGGACCTGTTCCAGGTGTGAGACCCTTGTGACACTACTGGTTTACCACATGTTAGCATGGGATTACTCAGCACAGTAATCTCTTCCCAAAAGCAAAAGCAGAAACCTTGAGCCTTCCCTCAAGTAGGAGTCCTGAAAATTGTCCCCCCTAAAGGTTTGGCCTTGAGAAGCTGAGAGGAGAAAACCCACTTTCCCCTCCCAGGGAGCTCTCCTTTCTGTCCACCTCTTGGGCCACTGTCAGAGGAATAGACAAATCAGGCTTCTTCCCATTGCCATTTCTACATGATTTCCAACTCCTTTATATAAAATTATATGCAAACGTAGTCATTTATGCTTACTGACAAACATCAAGATGAAAAGTAAAAAAAAGCAAAAAATCAATGAATCACTTTCATGTTTCATCCTTAAGTTATAGAACCTCTGGATCTGGGCAAGAGCTCACATAATAGACTAATCCACGAAGTTTAGTCTTTATATATAAAAGGGAACTGGAGGAATTTAGAAATACTCCCTTTGTTTGGACGTTTGGGTGGTTCAGTCAGTAAAGTGCCCAAGTCTTGGTTTTGACTCAGGTCATGACCTCCAGGTTGTGGGATGGAGCCCTGTCTAAGGGCTTTGCGCTCAGCATAGAGTCTGCTGGAGATTCTTTCCCCCATCTCTACCTTCCCTCTCTGCTCTTTCCCCTGTTCTCTCTGTCTCTTTAAATAAAATCTAAGAAAAAAAAATAGAAATTCTTTCTTTCTCAAATTGCCTGACTTCATCCATATGTCAAAATAATCCTTTAAATGACAAAAACTGAGGATCTTGTCCCACCTTCACCCCACATCAGGCAGATGCTTTGACTGCCCTAGAAGGAAAGACAGGTATATAGGAAAGCAAGAAAGGGAAATGCATATCATTATGTGACTAGTTTAGACAGAAATGTAGAGAATGGAAAAGAATAATTATTTCTCTACATGTAATACATAAAAAAGATAAAGATAATTTTATTTAGATAAAATTTTATCAACAAAAATAATAACTCCACAACTTTATTCAGCACATTAAATCATAGCCATAATTTGGGAAATACACACATGCATACACAAATCTGAGTTGCCAATTAGATAAGAAAACTCAGGCTACTTATTGGCTCTCGTTATTGCTCTCATTCTAGGTAGGATTTTAAATATTTTTTTCTGATTTTCCAGCAAGGATCATTTTGAAAGCATCAAATAAGATTTGGTTGGTAAAAACAAAGCAAGAATGGCATTTGATGCTGAGGCAGAAAATCATCATAGTATCATAACAGACTGGAACCAGTTGAGATAGGTATAAATGCCCTTTCTCTATTTTTCTTAATTTATTAAATATGTTGATCTTTATGTCAAGATTCATAAATAACACATACATATGTTACATGCAATAATTGTGTTTGTGGTTTTGCTCATTTAACAATTCTAAGATATATACGATTTCAACACAGAAACTTGATCCACCCTACAAAACATTTCATTAATATTTTTCAAATTGATATCAAATAGTATTTAAAGTAGATGTCTAGGCAGAATTATCTTTTAAACATTGTCCAGGAAAACCATGTGCAAGTGAAGACTTTTTCGAGTACACACTTTTAAATTAGGGCTGGATTTGACTCCAGCTATACCTTCCAGCTTCTTATATGAATGATTTGTTTGAACTATCGAAACCCCATAAAATGAGGCTAATAAAACCCACTTTAAAATATTGGTTAAATGTCAATCGAAAACACTTAAAAACCTTCAACAGCTATTACAAAATATAGGCAATCTATTCATCTGCAATTTATGTCTTTGAAAGAGAAAAGATTTAAAAACAAGACAGAAATGCCAGATCTGTACTCAATATTTTGATTATTTTTAATATATTTTTAATGTATTTGAATCCAATATTAGAGTGTAAATAGGGAGAGAGGAATACCACATTGGGGGGAATTATTTTTTTATTAAACATAAGCCAAAGATATATGTGTGTGTGTGTGATATATATATATATATATCCAGAAAGAAATCTGACTGAATTTTGCTTTAAAATCCACTTATTTCAGGAAGAAGAAATGGGTTAGGAGTTTGGGGAACATTAGAGGGGGATGTGATAGGCTTGTGTGTGTATGTGCATGTGCCCCCCAGTCCATGCATGCACACATGTGTGTGCATGTGTGGATGTGTGTTTACGTGTACTGAGTGCGGAATTCCTAACCTCCACTTAGAAACCTCTAAGTTTAAGAGGCTTGTGTTCTACAGTAAAAAAGACGTTTTTGACAAGGAATACATTCCTTACATAGCTTGTGAAGGCATTATCTTAAAGAGAAAACTAAATCTGCTCTTTATTTTACTTTGAGTAAATTATTCCATAGTTCCACTATACTTGTTCTCAGTTAGGATAATGTCAGTGGGTCAGCTTCCCACTTTGTATTCAATGGAGTCTTCATTCATTATAGAATAAATAATTCAGTAAGACTTGAAAGCACTCACCTGCATTTTATAGTCACTCATGTTTTTGGGCAAGCATCTTAGTCCACTTGAGCTGCTGTAACAAAGTGTCACAGTTTAGGTAGCTGATAAACAACAGAAATTTCTTTTCCACAATTCTAGAGGCAGGGAAGTCCAGAGCTGTGGTCCTGGCGACTTGGGTGTTTGGAGTGGGCTTCCTGATTCATAGATGTTTATCTTTTCACTGTGTCTTCACATGGTGAAGAGGGTAAGGGCACTATCTGGATCCTCTTCATAAAGGCACTGATGCTATTTATCTCCCAATACCATCATCTTGGGCATTAGGATTTCAACATTTGGGGATGCCTGGCTGGCTCAATTAGTAGAGCATGTGACTCTTGATCTCAGGGTTGTGAGTTTGAGTCCCACGTTGGGCATGAAGCCTACCTAAAATTAAAAAAAAAAAAAAAGATTTCAACATATGAATTTGGGGAGGATAAAAAAATTCAGAACATAGCAGCTGGCATACAACATGAAAATTAAAGGTATTTGGACAAATCATCTAATTATTTGGTCTTTAGTTTGTTAAGCATCCAGATAATTAAGTAAACCTCTTGTTTTGCGTTTTGGTTTTGGTTTTGTCTACATGTAAAATTTATTTTGGGGGATCCCTGGGTGGCGCAGCGGTTTGGCGCCTGCCTTTGGCCCAGGGAGCGATCCTGGAGACGCGGGATCGAATCCCACGTCGGGCTCCCGGTGCATGGAGCCTGCTTCTCCCTCTGCCTGTGTCTCTGCCTATCTTTCTCTCTCTGTGACTATCATAAATAAATAAAAAATTAAAAAAAAAACATTAAAATTTATTCTGTAGGTGGAAAAAAAAATAGATACCATGAAGTATACTTGGTTAATAAGATATGTTATTTCCTTAGAGTTTCAACTAGAGCATTAATTCTTTCTAATAATATTTCTTTTATGGGCCACCTGGTAGCTCAGTCTGTTAAGCATCTAACTCTTGATTTCAGTTCAGGTCATGATCTCAGGATTGAGAGATAGATCCCCCAAACAGGCTCATTCAGCGGGGAGTCTGCTCATCCCTCTCTCTCCTCCTCTGCCCCTTCCCTGCAACCACCCTACCCAACACTCACACTCAACACACTATCTCTCTAAAATAAATATTAAAAAAAATAAAAATAAAATAAAATAAAATAAATATTAAATAAATATTAAATAAATAATAAAATAATGAAATCTTTTAAAAATAATATTTCCTGTATATATTCAAATGACTTATATAACTCATTAGCATTATTCTAAAACTTAAATGAAATAATATATTTATACAAAGGATACAATAATATATAGAGAAGAGTCTATGTTTAGCTGCATATGTAGTATAACCAGTACATTTAACTGCACATGTAGTATAACCAGTACATTTAACTAACATACTTTTTCTTTCTTTCTTTCCCAACAGGCTTAGAATGTGATAATTCAAGAATTTTATAATACAGTGGAATAGCTTAACAACTGCTTATGTGCTTCCCATGATATGTTCTCTATATTGTAAGTATATATTTACTTCAATGCTGGCTTGAGTGTGAGAGAAATGTGTTCAATTAGAACTTATAGGTAACTTAAATTGTTTTAGAATTATTGTAAACTGAAATTCATTCAAAGTATAGAGAAGTTGTAGAAGTTTATCTTCTAGGAAGAGATATTCTGTAAATTTAGATTTAATGTATCAACGTTAAAACTTAATATAATTGTCTGTTGTAATAGAATAATATGCTTTGAGGGTTAGTTATATTTTTAATAAATCTTTTATCTAATATCCTTAATATTTCTATACTATTCTTTAGTTTTATGTAATTTAAAAAAAATATTGGACCTACAAAATTTTATGCTAAAGTATTAGAATCTTGAAATTATCTTTTTAAAAATATAATATATAATTTCAAGGTCTGGACAATTTATTTCTATGTTAGTTATGTTTTCAAAAATTATTTTAGTTTTGGCAAGATAATACCTACACCATTAAATCATCTGTGTGTGTGTGCATGTGCGTGTGTGTGTGTGTGTGTGTCTAGTTTTTTTAATAAGTTACATAAAAAGGAGAAGAAGGCTTTGCTTGGTAAGTGAAACTCTTACTATTAATTTCACATTGCCAGAAAGCAAGGAAGGGAATGAAAGGCTGGTATACTATGTTGTTAAGTACTAAGCTGAAAGTACTACCTCACAGCAGTGGGAAGGAAAGGAGGTAGCCCAACACCTTTTCTTCAGGAAAATAAGGCATGAGCTAGAGCCCTTCACTAATAAGAAATGTCCCCCAAATTTATGAGATGGTTAGGCCATCAGGAGATGCCGTTCCTTAACAATACTTGATAAGGCCAGATCTGCAATACTCACCCCAAACCTTGCACGCCATTCTTCTGTCCCTTTCCTTACAGGGGCCCTGAGTATCTAACATTTACCACCAGTAATTTGGAGCTTAGTGAGCCTTGATCTTTCTCTACAAAGCAAGGGGAATGGGGTATGACTGGTTATACTGTGGAAGCTGGAGTGATGGTGGGTAGGTTATTAGCATGCCATTTCAGAACACTGAATGCTTTTTGACACAATATATAACTTAATACACAATATATGGTTTTAAAGTAGTGCCATCTAAAAAAATATAATATGAGCCAAACATGCAATTTAAATTTGTCTTGTGACCACATTTTTTTAAAAGCAGAAAGAAGCAGGTAAAATGGTGTTTAATAACATATTCTATTAACCCTATGTACTCAAAATATAATCATTAACATGTGATTGATATAAAAAATAGACACCTTTTATGTCCTATTTTTTCATACTCAGTCTTTGAAATCCTGTGTGTACTTATAGCACATATCAATTAGGATACCACATTTTTATTGGATATTCTTGATCTGTATTTAGGTTTCATAAAATTTACAGTTGAAAAAAAGTAGATTAACAAAGCCAAGTTGTCCCACATATACTTAAGGATTCCAATAACTAAATTGAATATCAGTTTTTAAATTTAAATTAACCAAAATTAAAAGTGATTTCTTAAGTCACACTCACCACATTTCAAGTACTCAACAGTTCCATATGGCTAATACCTACCACATTGAACAACTCTTTTCCAGAGATATGTTAACATAAAGCCATAGTTCTGCCTAATGAATTTTATAGGTGATCTTAGAACACACCAATTGAGCCTGTAACTTTAAAATATTAATAAGAAAAAAATGTCAAATTCTAGACTTCCGACTTAAAAATGAAATTTTAACCACTCTCATCTTATCCAGGAGAAGTTATATATAAGAAAATATATAAGATCTAAACCTTAAGGCTATAATGTACATTTGAATTTGTTTTAAATCGGCTTCAGTGTAAACACTCTATTGAAACTAAAGGAATTAGCTGATCACAGCCCTTCTAATTACAATGAGTGATTCAGAAGCAAAAAGTAAAATAAAAATTTTAAAAATGTCTCTGTCAAATATATTCATTAAAATATATTTCATTTCAAAATGAAAATATAAGCTTCAGACTTATAAATCACATATCTGATAAAGGCTTTGTATTCAGAAATTATAAAGAAGTCTTAAGACTTAAAAAATTTTAAAAATGGATAAAAGATCTGAATTTCAGTAAGAAGATGTATGGATGGCAACAAGTATATGGGAAGATGTTCAACATTATTAGTTATTAGAGAGTTGCAAATTGAAATCACAATTAGATACCTCTAGACACATATTAAAATGGATAAAAATTTTTAAAAATCTGACAATACTAAATGCTGGTGAGCATGCAGAGCCATAGGGATTTTTATTCATTGCTGATAGAAATTCAAAATGGTACCAACATTTTGGAAAATTGTGTTCCAGTTTTTTTAAAAAAATAAATACACTTAACCATATGATCCAGCAATCCCATTCCTATATTACCCAAGTGAATTTAAAATTTATTTTTACTCAGAATTCTATATGTGAGTATTTATAGCAATTTTATCTGTAATTGCTATGACATCAAAATAACCTAAATGTTATTCAGTTGGTGAATAAATGAGGAAACTATAGTAATAACTATACAATGAAATATTACTGAACTATAAAAAAGAATTGTCAATTTATGCAACATCATGGATGAAGGTTAAATGTATCTTGCTAAGTGAAACATGAAAGACCCAAATGACTGAATATTCTATGATTCCATATATTTTAAATACTAGAAAAAGCAAAATAAAGAAACTACAAACAAATCAGTGGAGATATATAAGAGATATTGGGAGATATAAGAGAGTTGACTATAAAGTGATAGTGTGAGGAAGTTTCAGGGATGATAGAACTGTTCTACATGGTACTGCAATTTTGGATAGATGACTATGTATTCATTAAGACCTATAGAACTATATAACACAAAGTGAGCTATATAGTATGCAAATTAAAAATAAGAAGACAATTGGATATTGATATACCAAGATGGACTAAAGACTGTGACAAATCAATATAACCAAATTACAAATGTAATACATAACCTCTTTCTCCATGGGGAAAAAAGGGGTCTAGCCTAAGTAACTTTGGGAAGCAGTCTTCCTAGAGGCACAAACTAAAATGAATAATGCTAAAGGGAAAATAATTGTACATAGACATTGTACACCCTTTGATAATTCTCCCCCTCGAGTACAGGTGAGTATGTAACTACTTTGTAATTATATTAGGGTGGAGAAAATAAATGAATTGCTGATAATGAAAGCTAGGTTCTTCATTGTCAGTGAAAGAGGTTATAAATAATCAAAGGGAAATAGCTAAAATTAACCTCATCATGCTAGGCAGAGATATCAATATGAACTAATTTTTATTTTAGCATACCTACAAACAGTTAAAAAAATAAGTATGT
Source organism: Canis lupus baileyi (assembly GCF_048164855.1). Classification (NCBI taxonomy): domain Eukaryota; kingdom Metazoa; phylum Chordata; class Mammalia; order Carnivora; family Canidae; genus Canis; species Canis lupus. The sequence continues at coordinate 17,886,054 of NC_132844.1, read as the reverse complement.
ATATGTGTGTATACATGGGTATACATACATACTATTTATTAACTCTACCTATGGAAAGGTCCCAGAAGTAGTAACACCACAGTAGCAGTGAGCATACCCCAAGTCCAGATTTTAGTTACTAAATACCATTCTCCAATTTAAGAAAAGAACTCAGGGGCCCTCCAGTGGCTCAGCAGGGAGTCTGCTTGTCCCTCTCCCTCTATCCCTTCCCCTGCACATGCTCTCTTGCTCTCTCTCTCAAACAAATAAGATCTTTTTAAAAAATAAGAAAGGAACCCAGGCCATCAGGAAAAATGGCTGATTTGGGAGATACAGAAGGAAAAATGTAGCTAAGACTCAACTATCTTCTAGTACTAGAAAGTGAAAAAGTGGCAAAAAAAAAAAAAAGTGATTAGGGCATGTCAAAAGGATACAGGAGCTAACGAGAAAGAGTTCCCAGTAACAAAAACTAAAACACTTTGTAAAATAAAATATTGATTGTATTAGGCTATAACCTAATGAATAAAATAAATACTGACGAATTCACATTGGTGCAAATAAATGATTGACTAGAAAGATAAATGACAAAAAATCTTCATTATGGAAAAATTCCAAATAATATATGTAGATACTTCACCACATCCCAGGAAGTGAAGCTTAATTCCTCTTCTTCTGAATGTGAGCTAGACTTCCTGCCTGAGAGAGTATAGATATGTAGGGAAAAGTAATTTTTCCATGGAGAATGTGGCAGATATCATTCATTGAATGATCATGCTTAACATCTCCAAAATAGGTTTTGTTGACCCCCATGTACTCTGGTGTGATGTGATGAGTATATTTCATTTCTGTTATATTCTTTCCACAAACCCAGAGCTCCATTGTAATCTTGAAAAAAAATGAGACAAAGTCAAATTGAAGTATGTACTACAAAATACCAGTATTCTTCAAAAGTTTCAAGATTATGAAAGACTGAGAAACACAGCTAAAGGGGCAAGAGAGACATTATGACTTAATACAATGTGGTACCCTGGATTTGATATTGAAACAGAAAAGAGGCATTTATGAGAAAACTGGTGAAATCTGAATAAAATCTGCAGCCGTATTAATATTATTTTGCCAATGTTCTTAGCTTTGACAAATGTACCATGATTATTTTGATAGTGGAACAAGCTGGTAAAGGGAGTTCTCTGTACCTCCTGGCAACTTTTCTATAAATTGTTATATTATTTTTAGATATAGATAAGAATATTTATATTTACATATTATTTATATTACTTATAGATATATTTATATATTATTTATACTTATATTACTTATAGATATATTATTATTAATATCTTTAAAAATGAATTCTAAGTTTTTAATACTTGGTCAGTGATAAATCTACTTGTTGAAAGATTCCTCTCATATGTAATCTAATCCTTTCTACCCCCGTGATAAACACATTTTGCCATTTTTATCTATCTACTCTAAGCTGTTAAGAACCTATGCTCTTATTTGCCATAAAAACATTCTTTTATTACTTAAAAATTGAGAATTATAAGAGCTCTTCACATAGATTTGCATCTTTAACAATTCATATTACTTAAACCATCCAAAATTATGGTTTTTTTTTAATTTGTAATGCTCTAACTAAATTTAATTAAAATTAAATTTTGCCATTTGGTTCCATATTATTTGGCAGTACAGCTTTGTTGGTCACACAGGCACAGCAACTTGACAATCATTATGACTGGCTGTAGTTTTTATTACATAAATGGATATACATTCTGATATTTAAAAAATCAATAAATGGCCAAAATAACTGTAATGTCTTTTTAGATTGGGATACTTAAGGGCTTGTGTACCTTATCTAACACAATAATATTGCATTACAAGGCCAAAATCCCTTTGTTCTTTTTTTAGGAGTATAAAGGTTTCTTTGTACACATATGACATTTCAGCCTTATAGTGAGCATGCAAAGTAGGAAATTCAAATAAGATTCTTTAGCTGTAAACAAAAAAATAGAAGTTTCTGCTAGGTTAAGTGACTTGCCTAGAGGCAAGCAGCTTGTAAAGGGTTGAGCATCTCTGTAGAACACACCTTGCTTAACTCTTAATCCTTGACCTATGTACCACATAATGAAGTCCACACTACATGGAAATACTCTAATTTGTTAGAGTATATTCTTGTTTTCCTTAACTTTCAGACATAACCAAGCTCTTTCCCTTCATTTAAAAAATTTTTAACAAATTGTACACTACTAAAAGAAAAAGTATTCATATTTAAAGGAAAAATTTCACCTGAAATATCTATTTTCTGTTGAACTTCAAAATCCAATTGAGATTACTAGTTTGGAAATGACTATTGCTGATTTATTTATATTACACGTAAGTATACTTTCACTTTAAGGAAATCTAATGAATGAGAACCAAAAAAGTCACAAAATACATAAACTGAGAAGTTATTTTTTTATTATAAAATGATCCTTTCTCTCACAAAAGAATTTATCATGTCTTTTCTTAGATAACAGTCTTCCTTGGTATAATGTTATTAGGTTTATACATAGTATTTCAGAAGAAATAAATTTTATAAAACAAAGCAGACCTAGACTTGGACATTGTGATCCTTGCCTTTAGCATTTGCATCACTATGACTATATGCTGCAGTTTCTCTAAGAGTGATCTGATAATCCATAGGCAGTTTTAATATGGAATAAATTTATAGCATACTCTCACTTATCAATAAATCAAGCTTTCTCCCTATTGCTTTCCAATCACAATGCCAACTTCTTAGGGAACTTATTTTATTAGGTAATTTGAAAATACTTTATTAGGCTATTTGAAAAGCTCTTGGATAAGAGGATGACAAACAGTAAAAGAAGATACATTGATAGAAAAAAATCCCTATACTTTCAAATAATAGTATAGTAGGTAGAGAAGACATATGCAAAATCAAACTGATCCATCTTATGTGTAAATTTCATTTGACATCTGTTACAATACATAAATATACATTGACAAGAAAATTCCAAATCTACCTCTACCATATCTGAATGCTTAGAGCTCTCACTATTTTCTTTCTTGTAATCTAAACCCCTTCTACCATAGTAAAAGCCTATTATTTTTTGTTTTTGTTTTTGTTGTTGTTCAAGAAGTTACTCATAAAAGTTATTTTTGTAAGACCTCTCTCTTTGTATGAAGCCTTCTTATTGTACTGCTTGGTGAATAATGGGTGCTCAAAAGTATTTGCAATTGAATTTCTATTGAATTTCTAAACAAAATACCATTGAGCACATTTTTCAATTAAGGAAACTAGGCTTAAGATGTCAGGTAATTTCAGGAGTAATTGGGGTAGCATAAATGGAACCATAAGTGTGATTGGCTCCAGAATCCTGGTGTTGGTATTGACTATTACATTTGCAGACACCTATATGATTATAGCAGATGTAGGTAGAGTATATAGATAGATGAATTCATGGATGAATGGATGGATAGATGGAAAGACAGACAAAGTGTTCTGTTATGCCTCCCTGATATCTCCCATACCAGGGATAATATTTTATCCAGAAGTAGAAAATATGTTTAAAGGAATTAGAAAATAGCTAATGATAGAGAATTTCACAGAACTTGGATAATAATAATAACTTGGAGAAAACTGAGGAGAAAATAGTTGTATGCTTTGTGTCCAGGAAAACTTACTGCTTTATTTTGGTTGCCCCAAAAAAGTCCATTTACCTTTACTTTGGTAGCATAGTCAAGTCAATGCCAATGGAAGACTGTACCTTTAATAACTGCTACTTTATATTCTTTTCTCATCCCTTTAATGATATATCTTTATTTTGAATATGCAGATATAAGCAGCTCTAAGACTATACTTCAAATTATATGCTCTGGGGAAAGAATTAGTAGACAAAGATGTCTGGAAAGTCTGAATTTATTATTGTCAAATTGGCCTTAAATTTTTATTTTTAGTGACTATGATTTCCCTGTAGCTACACTATAAACAGAAAACACTTCACAGTGAACCATCTCCTCTAGGAAAAAATACTGTAGTGTGAATATTTATGTTAGTAGGTACTTAGAATAAGTAGAAAGAGATAAACATACCCTAAACTTTTATTTAAAATCATTCATATTAGCCCTGTGAGATTTCTAGCTAGTCTTATAAAATAAATGTGACCATTCTATAGTATTTAAGTCTAATTTTAATTGTTTTCAACTATTTCTATTTTGGTTTTTCTTCCTTTTCAGTGTATCTTCCTATCATAAAATTAATCTTTCCCTTCCTTTTTTTAATGTCTCATCATTTCTTTTAAATTCATATTATTTTTGACTTGAAACACAGTAGGATGTTAATTTAAAATTTGTGACTTTAAATCGATGTCACTTACACCCTCAAAAATGAATATAATGATTCTCCACTCCTATGTTGGAATATAATAATATATATCAAAATAAATCTCTGTGCTGCTAAAGGCATATGCTCCCTTGGTTTTATGGATGCACAATATCAAATCTTCATTATGTTCAAAGCAGAAGTTGATGATGGAGAGCTGTCTTCCATGACAAAGTGAGGGGAATTTATCAGTAAATCTTCAGGGAGGAGAGGATGAGTGATATGTTGGGTGACTCAAAGAGTTTTAGGAGAGTGATGATCTGTGTTCAATATTAACTTGCATACTCTGCTATGGTATAACACTTCTCCATCTAAAACTTCAGAAACACCTGCTAACTATGTCTCCATGAAGTGCCAGGAGCAAATTAAGAGACTGAGTTCCACATCCAGGTCAAAGTAGAAGGAAGGGAACATTTATGGTGAATAAGACATGAGTAGAATTTTTAAATTTCCAGGGTAGGAATTGAGAGCACTAAATAATCAGGAGTTGATAAGAACCTTGGAATTCTCAAGAATCTTTTGGGACATTGGAATTCCCATAGAATATGGGGAACTTCAATTATAGAGATTACAATTTTTTTTTTGAGATTACAATTTATATCTAGTTTACTTTTGTAATTACATAAATATTAAAACAATATACAAAAGTAACCTAGATTACATAAATATTAAAACAATATTTTAAAAACTCAATAAAATGTATTTCACCCAGAATCCAACCACCCATAGATATTTATCCACATTTCCTTTTATTCTCAATTCATATATACACATAATTTTACATGGTATAATTATAATTTTGTGTTTTGATTTTAGGCTCAATCCCAAATCCTAAGCACTTTAACATACATAGTCATTATTTTATCCTTATAATCCTTATAATGACTATTTACTTATCTCTTTTCTTATCTTTGATATTTGAATGTTCATGGGTTTTCATATATACAAACAATGGTTTATTATAAATTTTTAACAAATATTTTTGTCCTTATTTTGGATCATTTTCTCTTGTAGAGCAAGTAGATTCTGACTTAAGACTCAGTCTCTAGATATTCAGAGTGTAACTAGGTATGTGGCTACAGAAAAGGTTTTAAACTTTATAAGCCTTGTTTTCATTAAATATAAAGTGGAAATAAAAAGACTCACATTATAGGATTGTTCAAAGCATTACATGCAAAAATGCATTACAAAGATAATGCGGTGTCTGAGCAAATTTCTAGAAATTAAACGATGAAGGCTGAGAAAATGATTACCTATATTCTTCCCAAAATCGTTGCACAGATTTTTAATTTCCAGAGTATTTAGCTGCCAAAAGGATGAAAACCAATCCTTAATATTTTAAACAAAAAAATCATACTGCTGAATTTATTGCTAACTTAAGGAAAGGAGAACTACACTAGTCAGGTAGAGGCTTTCAGAGCAGAGAAGGCTGCTAATATTATACAGGGTTTGGGTTTAAAGTGGAATTCAGTGATTGACAGATTTCCAGAGTATTTAATGTATTGATGTTGTAGGAACGTGGTTTTTTACCTAGGTAAGAATATCATTGATTAGCTGACTTTCATAAGCATGTTCAAAGTGAGTCTTTTTCTGATCAACTGACTTTTAAAATTTAAGATTATTACTAATTAGTTGATTTTCCGATGCATGTTTACTGAAGTGCATTGCCATTAATTGATCAAATTTGTGTAAAAAATCAGTTCAGATGATTTTTAGAACTGTCAATAACTGAGTAAGCAGGTTTAAAACCAGTCCTGATAGTTACTTGCTACCACAGCTGCAGAAAATCAGCCATTTTTGAGGAGTGCTATATTTGAAACAACCATATGAGAAAAAAAATTCTTGGGGAAAATGATGAAGGATGCCAAGAAGTGCTCTCAGTAAGGAAGACTAAAAAATAACTAGAAGTTTGCTCTTAATGCAGTCTTCTGATTGACAAGTACTATATCAGTATCACACAGTGAAGTAAATGTGGAAAGTTAGTATACCCATTGAACAGACAAGTGAAACTCGGAAGTTCTGTAAGTTAATAAAGTTCTCAATGAAAATTTCCTATTTCACGTAAAAAAATCATAAAACTTTACATTTTAGTGGGATTATAATTGTTAACTTTTATTAAACTTTTTAGATCACAGAACTACTTTTCTCTAATTTTATACTTACCTAGAGTATCTGATCTTTGTTTTTGTTTTGTTTTGTTTTGTTTTGTTTTTGCATTCTTTCTTTCTCCTTCCCTTTTAAACTGTGTGTTACTTGTTGGTATTTCATTGTAGACTAGCTGCCATTTCCTCCCAGAGGGTTGTTCCTGCCAGTTCCAAAATCCTCTTTTGGCCCTCATCCTCCTAAATTTCCTTCTCCTTCATTGTTAACAATTGTGAATACGTCTTCTTTTTTTAATGACATTCAGACTCTGAAATATTGGCCTCTCTTGTTTCTACTTCCACCCTTTCTGTTCTGTCATGCAAAACTAAATCTCCCCCTCTCTTTTTTGGGCCAAACCTTCCCCAAAAGGTCTAAGATCTATTATATTCTCTCTCTCTCTCTCTCTCTCTCTCTCTCTCTCTCTCTCTCTCTCTCTCCCTTTTTTGGAAAGCATCTTAGTAGGTTAGGTGCAGAGTAACTCATTGCAGATGATGCCTATATCTTCCATTCTGTCACTCTTCTGCAGCCCATTCCTGCAACATCAATAGATGACTCATTCCAGCTTGACCTCACAAAAAGAGCTTGTATTCTGGGGCAAGACAGAATAAAAAGAAATTCCCATTTCTTCCATTTATTGGCTGCTATGACCTTATATGAGTAATTAAGTTCTATGTGCCTTTCTTTACCTATAAAATGTGAATTCCAGTACCCAAGATGGTAATGATGATAAAATTATGTATAGAGCACTTAGCACGCTGTCGCTACCCAGAAGGAATACATAAATAATGTATCTTTTTATTTATGTTTCTTTCTCATCATTTACTGCATTTACTTTTCCTCAGAACTGTGTAACCAAAAGACCCAGGAGACCCAATGTCAAAAGCCCAGTGATTTTGTCTGTAGGGATATTAGGCAATTTATCTAATTTTACTCATTTAGGAATAGTAATAATTCTTTCTCTATCTTAACTTCATTTTAAGGATGACAAATTGAACAGTGAGATGACTTATAAAAGTACTTATAAGTATTATAATAACAATAACTGTTAGCATTTTTTAGTTTGGCAACATGAGATATTGTGTTGGCATTTAACGTATGTGACTTCAATCACATACCAGAGACTGAATACTTTTTCTGATATTTTTATGAGGGAACTGCAGTTCAGAAAGATGAAGTCACTGGGCCAAAGATACATATTAGAAGGGAGCAGAGCTGGAATTGAGGTTCTCTGAATATTCACCCCTATCCTCAGAGCCCTGTGTAAATGTAAAGGGTCACAGTTGCATCAGTGTCCTTTCACTAAAATATCCCTTGGCCATTACTTGAATTGTGTCCCATTGCTACCCAGGCCCTTTTAAAGGCTCCTGTTAATTCTTCTAAAGGCATTTTGGAGTTAGATTCTACTTGAGGTTCTAGCTGCTTTGTTTTTATACCATTAATTCATGATTCTTTTTGTAATCTCACTGCTGCATTCTGTACAAGAATGCATTCTGTACAAAGTGATATAAAGGATTTCAAAAAGGAAAGAAAGGGAAGGAGGAAGGACAAGAGGGAGGGAGAGAAAGAAGGAAGGAAGGAAGGAAGGAAGGAAGGAAGGAAGGAAGGAAGGAAGGAAGGAAGGAAAGACATACATAGGTGGTGCTTCTCTCTGGAATCTATGTAAGCTTTTCAGGGCAAAAGCTGACCTGAGCTCATTTTCCCACCTACTCCATGCTGTTGTCAGGGTAGACAGTCCCCTTCTACCCCCAACAGTACTTAAGCCTATCTTTCATGTCTCTCCTCCATGTGCAGATAAAAACTCTTCTGCAACTTCTGAACATTATTATTTGCTTCCCTAAAATTCTGAGCCGTTGAAAGTGCTCACTCAAATAAAAAGTACGTATATGTATATCACTCTGTGCTATTCTGTAAATTTAGGACATATTGAAAATTATCAATTATATGCAAGGAGTTACGCTTCAGGGGGCATTTCATTTTTTTTTATAAATTTATTTTTTATTGTTGTTCAATTTACCAACATACAGAATAACACCCAGTGCTCATCCTGTCAAGTGCCCCCCTCAGTGCTCATCACCCATTCACCCCCACCCCCCGCCCTCCTCCCCTTCCACCACCCCTAGTTCGTTTCCCAGAGTTAGGAGTCTTTATGTTCTGTCTCCTTTTCTGATATTTCCCACACATTTCTTCTCCCTTCCTTCAGGGGGCATTTCAAAGCGAGGTTCTCTTGCCTCTGTTTCCAACTAGGAGATTGAGTGTAGTCACTATATGCATACATTCCTAATTCCAATCTGCACCTAAATTTATGTTATTTGCTATTATAAACATATTTATTTGATCTAAATGAATTCCATGGAGAACGAGGTAATGCCATCTCTGCATTCTTTAACTTTCTTGTTGGAACATGGCCAGGCATGAATGAGAAGTATAAAATGGTGATTAAAACAGAAATGAACAATTGTCTGTAATAATATTAAATAATTGAACAGAGAATTTAGATCCAAGGGTCAATGCTTATTAACCTAAATAATAATTCTTTAAAAATCTATTGTTATAAATAGTTTCAGATTATTATTTAGCCTGAGAGATAATTTCTCTTGTTAGAAACTAGTTTTTCTTTAAGTAATTGTAAAAGGCTTCTTTAAAAAAAAAAAAAAAAAAGATTTTATTTATTCATGAGAGACACACAGAGAGAGGCAGTGACATAGGCAGAGGAAGAAGCAGGCTCCCTGCAGGAAGCCCGATGTGGAACTCCATCCTAGGACCCTGGGGTCACACCCTGAGCTGAAAGCAGATGCTCAACCACTGAGCCACCCAGGTGTTCCTCTAAAAGACTTCTTAAGACAAATTTAAAATCAATATATTTAATAAGTAATAGGCTAAACTACAATAAACAACAATAGTAACAACAATAGACACTATAAACAAAATAAATGCTTTTTTAACTTAAAAAATTGGGAGATAGGACAGCCCTGGTGGCTCAGCAGTTTAGAGCCTGCTTCTCCCTCTGCCGGTGTCTCTGCCTCTCTCTCTCTGTGTCTCTCATGAATAAATAAATAAAAACTTTTTTAAAAAATTGGGAGATAATATTTGCCAAAGTCATATTAGACAAAGATCTAATTTTGTAAAATGTAAAAAGTACTTAAAATTAATCAATTTTAATTAAATTACAAAAAGAATACAATAAAATAGGGCAAGTCAAGTATGAGTAGTCATTTCATAAAAGAAGAAATAAATACTATCCACAAATAAAGGAAGTGAAGCCCAACCTTTACTTAATAATAAGCAAGAAAATGCAATGGGCTTTTATGGGATATTTTTTCTTTGATACAATTTTATATGGTTCATATATCAACTGTCAATCAATAGAAGAAGACTAAAATATGTAACAGTATATGCTTACCAATCAATACGAAGCAACCATTGAAAATAATTTAATAAATATGGAAAAACAGAATAGAGTATCAAAACCACTCACTATAAAAAGCAAGTCTTAGAAAAAAATAAGTATAATGACCCCAATTACCTAAAAAGAAATTATATATGCTATGAATGTATAAATATATCTGGATACATACAAATATATATAAAGTTAATGAAAAAATTCTAGAATGATATATGCCAAGCTGAAACAAAAGTGGTTAATATCTGGAAGAGGAAAGAGGGTTGAAAGACTGGAAATATTAGATTGGGTATTACTGTTTACTTTATATATTCCTGAATTGTTTACATTTTAATAATAAAGAATATATTATTATAATACTTGTATACTTTTTATGAGTCAGGCAAATATAGATACTACATAGTAAAATGTTTTCAGAGAAAATTTATTGGTAAATTATCAGTTCATTAATAATAGTGTTCTCAAAAGTTGATATTTCTAAATATTTCTCTTTTTTTCCATAATGAAGCCTTCATTATGTATTTTTTAATCATACTGGTAGAGTCTGCTTTTGCCTAGAATCAAGTATTTTTGGTAAATTAGAATCATTTGGAAAAAAATGAGGACCTCCTCAATAACACCACACTGCAGGGTGGGAGAGGTAGTGCGAATCTCAGTCAGCATGTTTGTTGGGAGGCCAATTTCTGACCCTCGTATTTGAAAAATAATTTTTGTATTTGACAAAAAGTGAAAAAAATTAAAATTTGATTTTCTCTGCTGGAAGTGAAATTCTTGTTGAGTAATCTTATAAAACATTACAAAAGACTTAATCAGTATCCATGTAGTTTCAGCACTGGTATTAAATAAAATAAAAGGAAAATAGCACCTGGTGTGGGTACAAATGTCTCAGTAGAAATGTGTGGCATACACCACCAATTACATGTCCTTCCTACCATCCTCCAATGGCTCAGTAACACAATTTGTGAGTCTTCATAGGTTTCTTGAAAAACTTAATAGACCTTTATTCTTTTGTGAAAATACCTCTCAAAAAGGAAGAAATGGAGATTCCCTAGTTCTTGGGCATTAAAGAAATGCTGTAGATTCCCTTCAATGAATGAGCCTGAATGAAACTTTCAGACTCTTCACTTGTTGCAATTATTAATATCCAACCTGGCTTTATATATTCCTTCTCCAAGGGTACAGAAATAATTCTTTTTTTCCCTTAAGGGTAATGTGCTAAAGTATTTATTCTTCTACACAATTTTAACTGAACTATACATATACATGTCTTCATACTTAGTGTAAAGATAGAACAGTTGTTCATTATCCTTCTGACCCATTCTAAAACTGTCTCTTCTGTAGTCAGAGGAAATTCTTGGAACTTTATCTTTCTTCTCCTTGTGACAATGTAACCTTGTTGCCTGCTATTCTACAGCCATTTCTGCACTATTTTGGAAGTTCTTCAAAATTTAACCTTTATTTCCGACTCTTTTCAGGGTGTTGATATAGCATAGTGATTATTTGTGCTTATAAATCTGAGTCAATGGTAACACCAACTTCATCATGGGATTTGAGGTTCACATGAGATGATGTGATGATGCATGTCAGTGCAAGTCTCAGTACCTAGATTACATGGAGACCTTAATAAATATGAGCTGCTACTGTTATTTTTTTCTTCCATGAATTCCCACTTTCTCTTTTATTCTAAAAAATCACTACAAACTGCTATACTTTGCTCTTTTCTAACTTAAATTTTATATTGCTCCAATTACATACCAACCACCTGTCTGAAGAAAAGTGAAAACAAAAACAAAACAAAAATAGAGCATATCTTGAATATTTCCAAATATTCAGCTACCCAGCATTGTACAAACAACACTTGGAAAGTTGGGTTGATTTTCCTCATTTCAGTATATTTTTTCTTTCCTTCTTTGCCATATCTACATTTTAAGTGCTGCTAGTAGTAACCAGTAAAGTTGTGCAGGCTACACGTGTGAGGATGTTATACTCTCCCAAATGCATGCGCACACACGCGCGTGCACCCCCACACACACCCCTTTGTTTTAGATCATTGTTAAGCTTAATCATAATTCTTTAACTGAAAGGAGGAATCAGGCATTTGCTCCAAATTCCCAGAGGAGAAAGCTCTATCAAGACAGATTATTTCTCATTCTACTACTTATCCACCTTCAGAGGAATAATGCGCTTGTTTAGAAACTTAGACGGTGGTCAGAGAATCCCAGCTTGCACACATTCATTCCCTGATTCCTCTGAGAGCCACTCTGACAAATCCCCCAAAGAAACCAAGATGGAGATTTCTTATTCAGAAAGGTTTCTTATTCAGAATTCCCATTCTGGTTTCAGATATTACAAAAACCAAAAGTAGTCATCTTTCTCCTCCACCCTATTACATGGGAGGTTTCTCACCTGTTCCAAACAATCAAAGGATTTATGATTTACCTAATATATGAAGAGGAATCAGGGGAATGGAAGTGATCGAAAATTTACTAATTGCCTAAAACATTTAAGTAAATTACAAGAATTATTTTTGACTATCCTCGCAGTCCTATGAAGATGGTAATATAGTCTCTATTTCTCATTTGAATAGAGCTTCAAAGAGGTTAGAGATTTGCCTAAGTCCCAACATGAAATGGAGTAGAAGCAAATGATGCCATTTGTCCATTAATTGTATTTCCCTCCTGACTCTACAAAATTCCCCAATTGCCCATGGTATGTTTTTCCACTAACATTTGCATCATTATTTAAATTTTACTTAAATTTTACTTAGTTAACATACAGTGCAATATTGTTTTCTGGAGTAGAATTTAGAGATTCATCACTTACATACAACATTCAGTGCTCATCACACACACAAAGAATGCCCTTCTTAATACCCTTAACCCACCTATCCCATCTGCCCACCCTCTTCCCTCCATTAGTCCTCAGTTTGTTCTCTATCATTAAGAAGTCTCTTATGGTTTATTTTCCTCTCTCTCTTCCCCCCTTCCCATATGTTCATCTGTTTTCTTTCTAATTCTACATATAAGTGAAATCATACATAATATTTGTCTTTCTAACTCCATCCATGTCATTGCAAAAGGCAAGATCTCATTCTTTTTATGGCTGAGTAATATTCCATTATGTATATATAACACATCTTCTTTACCCATTCATCAATCAGTGGACATTTAAGCTCTCTCCATGGTTTGGCTATTGTTGATAATGTTGTTATAAACATTGGGGTGCATGTATCCCTTCAAATCTGTATTTTTGTATTCTTTGGGTAAATACTAATGTAATTTCTGGATCCTTGGGTAGTTCTATTTTTAACTTTTTAAGGAAACTTCATATGCATTTGCATTCCCACCAACAGTGTAAGAGAGTTCCCTTTTCTCCACATCCTTGACAATGCCTGTTGTTTCTTGTGCTGTTATTTTACCATTCTGACAGGGGTGAGGTAGTATCTCTTCATGGTTTTGATTTGTATTTCTCTGATGATGAGTAATGTTGAGCATTCTTTTACACGTCTATTAGTCATCTGGGTGTCTTATACATTGGCATCATTTGATGTTGGAACAAATATGAAAGTTTTTTGTGTGTTGTATTGTCTGCTATATTTTCTTCCTACAAGTGCTAATAATTTATTTACAGTAAGAAATCTTTGCTAAACACATTTTCAAAAATATTCAACATCTCTGAGGGAAATTGAGTAAAAAACAAAGTTTGCAAGAATTTAACATATCTGCTGTTTCTTTCCTAACAAGCATTTATAAGCTGCTCCTGAAAATGAGCAAAATGTCAGTTATTTTGCCTAAAATAGAATCTGACCTTCTCCAATTTCAGCTGCATGTTACAATCTGGTTATCCTGTATAGGTGTGCATTCCATAGCAGACATGGTTCAGATAATAGAGGAAGATGAATTAGATGATAGAAAATGGATATAGGATAATATCTTTAATATCTTCACAAAAATGTTGAAAACTATCACTGGACTGGTAGTAAGATGGAGAGATGGCAATTTGGAAGCTTGTCAGTACTCCATTAGGCATGTTTTATTGACTATTTCTGCTAACTCAAATTTATTTTGTTAAGTCCTGCTCCTAGAGATTTAGACACATTCTCTCTCTCTCTCTCTCTCTCTCTCTCTCTCTCTCTCTTTGGACACATTCATTTTTGAACTTAGGAAATACTTGCTAGTATGTTTTGAGATACTATAATAGTATGTGTTAAAATGTAAGAAGCATGTAACAGTTCTTATAAGCTCTCTCAAAAACTTTGTGAAATAATCAAAGTCCTATTACAGACTCTTATTCTAAAAATGCAAGACAAATAAGCAAAAAGCATACTATTTTTTCTGGTTCAGACTTTTCTTTCTTTAATATTCTTGCATATATGTGGACTGTATGGATCATTGGTGTGCATGTGCATTATATGTGTGTTTCACTTTAGGTCACAGTCAAAAACTTTAAATGCCATTGCCCGAAATGATAGCACCAGAGAGATAGAACTCTAAAGAAACTTTTCCCACATTCAGACCCCAATTCTTTTCTTAAAACGCTACCTTCATTTCTATGATGCTTTGCTTAAATAACTATGAAAGCAGCTAGAAGAAGAATATAAAGTAAAAGGAAAACAGTAATGATCATTGCAAACACTTGAGTAATCAATTTTTTAAATAACTTTTTAAAATAATACAAACATCTTTTGAGGTTCAGTTAATAAATAGGGAAAGCAGACCAGTAAGTTTCAGTTCTGAGCTTGCTCAGCTTGCTCAATTACAACTTGCTCATTGAGGAACCCTGGACAAAGTTATTTAACCATGCTATGCTACACATCTTTATCTATGAAATGAGGATAAAACTACCCCTGTCTTCTCAGACAGTTAACAGAATTAATCTGTATAATTTCTATATGCGATTTAGTACCTCATATGTAATACATTTCAATAACTTTTAACTATTAGTTCTACAACTCTGCAGAAGAGATTATCAAGCACCAATTTACGGACCGACCAAAAATAGTTTTATTTTGCCTTATCTAGTTTTGTATGTTTGTATAGATTATACCTTGTTAAGATTATTTCCAAAATCAGTAGTCTCTCAAACAAAAAATAAATTTTGCTTTTTGATCTTTGAAGAGATATTTATTTGCAAGTTCCTATGCTCCTCTGTTGGGCAGCTATAATTCTACTTCACTTAATTTTTACTGTAGAATTGTAATAGTTGAACTAAGTAAGAGTAATTTTTAAAATAATTTCAGATATGTTTAAGTACTTCCCTTTTCATGACTCCTAAATAGAGAAGCCCCGATAAATATAAGATTGACAAGTTTTTAAAAAAATATCAGACACAGGGGGTGTCTGGGTGGCTTAGTCAGTTGAGCATCTGACTCTTGATTTTGGCTCAGGTCAATCTCAGGGTCATGGAATCAAGCCCTGTGACAGGCTCCATGCTCAGCAGAGAGTCTGCTTGAGATTCTCTGTCTCTGCCTCCCCTGTCATGTGCACAGTCTCCCCCTCTCTCTCTCAAATAAATAAGCAAATCTTTTAAAAACATATATCAGATAAATAAGTTTTGGAGAGTTGAAAGAGAGAAGTAAAGAGAAGAGATATAAACAGAGAGGAAAATGCATTTTAAAATAAAATATTTTGGGACGCCTGGGTGGCTCAGTGGTTGAGCATCTGCCTTTGGCTCAAGGTGTGATCCCAGAGTCCCAGGATCAAGTCCTACATCAGGATTTTTGCATGGAGCCTGCTTCTCCCTCTGCCTATGTCTCTGCCTCTCTCTGTCTCTCTCTCTGCGTCTCTCATGAATAAATAAATAAAATCTTAAAAATTAGAAATAAATAAAATATTTTGGGGGGCACCTGGGTGGCTCAGTGGCTAAGCATCTGCCTTTGGCTCAGGTCATGATCCCAGGGTCCTGGGATCCAGTGCTGCATCAGCTCTCCACAGGGAGTCTACTTCTCCCTCTGCCTATGTCTCTGCCTCTCTCATGAATAAATAAATAAAATCTTTAAAAAATGTATTTTTCTGATTATAAAATTAGCATGTTCATTATAAAACTTCAGCTCATACTAAAAAATAAAAATAACAGTGTTAATATTTTGTGTATAGCTTTTTGTTTTGTGTTTTTTTTTGTTAAAGACTTTTTATTTATTCATGAGAAACACAGAGAGAGAGAGGCAGAGACATAGGCAGAGAAAGAAGCAGGATCCATGCAGGGAGCACGACACGGGACTCGACCCCTGGTCTCCACAATCACACCCTGGGCTGAAGGCGGCGCTAAACCACTGAGCCACCCGGCCTGCCCTGGTGTATAGGTTTTAAAGGTATATTCTGTGCATACTTACAACTAATAATTTTTTATTGCTATTAATGGGATGACATCATAGAGTTTTATAAGTTTCTTTAGTCTTGTGACTCTATCTTCAATATATTTTTATGTCAATAAATATAAGTCAGTGGTATTGTTTTAACTGCATCAGGATAACTCTATCCTTTGTTTGAACCATAATTTTTAACCTTATTCAAAAACATTTGCTCTATATCTAATATTTAGATTGCAAACAGTGTTTCCATCTTTTTATGAAACTCCCTGTGCCCTTTTCTAAATATTTCTCCTTTCATTCTCAAATGTAACCACTAATTATTGAATGACAACTATGTGACAAAGTAAGAGCATTTTATATATATAATATATAATGTATATGTTATTATAGTAACTATTTATATAGTGACTATTTACATAGTTACTATAATAACCCTGTAAGGTAGGTACCAGCATTAATGTCATTTTACCAAACCAGTGATTGAGTATTAATATAGACAAATAACTTGACAGAAGTTCCACATAAAGCTAGAATTATAACCAATACAAACTGATTCCAAACCCATAGGTGTAGCCATTTCACTATATTACTTCTCTCCTGGAGTATGTACTTCTTACCTTTTATTAGTATTTCCTAATTTGTTTCCCAAAATTTAAAATTAATATTTGATGAATAACCTAAATTCTATTTTGTAGGACAACTGCAATTCAGTTGTCCCTAATTCCCAATGTATTGACTATTATGGCATCTTGTCAACTAGTTGCATGACACATTCAAATTTTATGGCACTTTCACAAAGGGACAAATCATGAAATTGCTGAGGAGTTTATAAAACCAGTTGCAAAGTTAAGAACTAATATTTTCCTTAGGAAGAAAAAAACAAGTTATTGGCAAAATTACCTTGTTAGATAACTTTACCAAATGCCACATACTATGAACTGCAGACAATGGGGGACATCTAAGTGGTTCAGCAGTTGAGTGTCTGCCTTTGGCTCAGGTTGTGATCCCAAGGTCCTGGGATTGAGTCCCTCATTGGGCTCCCCACATGGATCCTGCTTCTCCCTCTGCCTATGTCTCTGCCTCTCTCTCTCTGTGTCTTTCATGAATAAATAAATAAAATCTTTAAAAAAAAAAAAAAGAACTGCAGACAATGTCATTAAGAAATTATTGTTTGGGGCAGCCTGGGTAGCTCAGCGGTTTGGCACTGCCTTCAGCCCAGGGCCTGATCCTGGAGACCCGGGATTGAGTCCCACGTCCAGCTCCCTGCATGGAGCCTGCTTCTCCCTCTTCCTGTGTCTCTGCTTCTCTCTCTTGGTGTCTCTCATGAATAAATAAATAAATAAAAATCTTTCTTTAAAAATGTGAAAAAAAAGAAACTATTGTTTGAGTGTTCTGGCTCATATTTTTGTCTATAGTTACACAAAATTCAGATCTGTGTGGTATAATCAAGTGTTAGCATGTATATGGTTCGTATATATGAAGGACATTTTGTTCACTGAAAATTTGTGTTAGGAAAAAAAAATGTACTAGGAGAGAGGGACATTTCTTTAGTTACTGCTCATTATTCATTGGAAAAATATTGTAGCCTCAGACAATATTCTACTGGGATTAGAGATGAATAAGCACCAGTTATTATGCCCCAGGGAAGGGTATTAATAAGCAAATGGCCAGAGGCTGCATCTTAATGCCAATACTTAAACTGCTTTGGCCAAGGATCAGTTGGCCAGCAAATTTAATTAATTCTGACCATAGTTCAACATCAAAAGAAATAATGAGCAATGGGAATATGAAAAGACTGTGGATACTGAGTATACAGCGTAAAGATAGGCACAGCAAATGTAAAACTCTGCTTTTCTCTTTGCCGGTATACTGGTTGTCAAAAGCAAAGGTGCATTTAAAATCAGAGTGAAGAAACAAACATTTCTTCCCAAGACCAGCCATTTCTGTGACTTCAAGTGACTTCTTCAAGCAGCATATCTCAGTGATATGTTCAGTTTTGAGCATAGACAAAACCACTTACTCATTGACAGAAACATGACTTTTCTGAGATAAAGATAATAGGATCCCTTAAGGCCAAAGGAAAATCCTGCAAAAGGCCTGATCACTTACAGACTTTTTCTAATACTTGATTTTCTTTATTTCCTAGTTGCCTGAGGAGTATATAGATATATTCCTATTGATACATTGAATAAATAGATGGGATATCATTGGGTATATTTAAAAATCACATCTATAGGCTGTATCATGAAGAAATCATTCCAGAGTAAAATATCACCAAAGAGTAAATTAGAAAGTCATTTACCCTTGACTTCCAGTGGGTTGAATGAGTTGAATCATTTAACCTTTTAGCTGTGAGCATGATATGTTGACTTAATATCTGATGAAGTACCAGAAGTTGAATTCAGGGAGAAATATCTCAGCATTCAAAACTATTTAACAAAGCTTCTGAATGCTTGCTGTAAATCTTAATAGATATAATTGAAAGCCTGAATTTAATTTTACTAAGAAACAAAATGCATTAGAATCTATTTATCCTTGAGTCAGATATAAACAGCATCATCTTCATGCATTATGAAATGATTATATAATGTCTTATCACATTTTGTCTTTATATTTTAATTGTGATAAACATTTTAATATACCTAAAATTGGCAATCATTTTGCATACTAAGTATCCATTATGTGGTCTGCAGATGCTAAAAGATTGATGTCATGCTTATAGGAATATCTCCTTCACAGCCCTTGCACATTATGCTAATGCTTTTTACATTCAGAAGAGAGCAAATTTTACTCCAAAGAAATATAAAGAATCATTTAAGTATTGTGAATATGTGTGAGTAGGAGGTTGAGAACATGGTGGGGTTTTAAAGCAATAGGAAAAAAAGAAATAAGTATGCTCATACTTTCAAATCAAAAGCTATTCTTACACTTCACAAATAATTTAATATGACTTATGAATATAAAATTTTAATATGACATGGATCAGACTTGATCTTTACAGCATATAGACTACATACTGAAAAAAATAGAATAGTGTATGGGCACATGGAAACTTAAAGGTTTTTTTAAACCTTTGACATTTACCTTTTCCATATACATCAGGCCAAAATTTAGATGCATGGCCATCTTAGATCAATCAGCAAATATTTATCAAGAGCTTATTAATTCTGAGCATGTAGTAAGGTGCTGCAGGGATGGAACCCATGAGATGTGACTTTTTTCCTCAGAGACTTTGTAGTTTTATCTTCCTCTTTCTCATATTCTAAATTTCTCCTTTCACATATGTTTTCATTTGGGGTGTGGTGGGAGTAGGTTTAGTGATCTTAAATGGTAGTTGTCAGACCATTTGTCAAAGGACACATTTTTTTTGGCCAGTTGTATTCCTTAACAAAAAATCAATCCCAGATTCCTTTTCATTCCCTAACTTTCAATCAATACCTGTTCCATTCAAAACATAAAGAGATTCTAATATCATTCTCCAATAAATGGAACCAAGGTTCTTTGAAGGAATGGCTGATTTCAGGGCAGGGGCAAGGAAGACACAAGATGAGCCTGAAGGAACTATCCAAATAAATAAAAGAATAGAAGACTATCAAAGGAACCAACTGTAAGAATTTCTAATGTCCAATTTTGAGTAAAGTAAAATAGAACAACTTTATCAACATAGTAAATGCTGTAGTATTACAGTATAATTCAATGTATAAAATGAATATCCATTAGTGCATATTTATATGAATAAATGATTAAATAAATAAATAAATAAATAAATAAATAAATAAGAGTGAAAAGACAGATCTCTCATACAGAAGTCCAAATAATTTGTGTCTTAGAGGAGAGGGGGAAAAAACTCCCAGCTCCTTAATTGTGAGCTGCATTTAATGAATTCTGCCCAAATACTACAGTATGGAAATGGAGAATGTGAGGAACTTAACAATGTTGAAACCTGATAAACTCTACATCAGCCTGAACTCTATGGAAAAAAAAAATCGATAAAAATTAAAGAAATCTGAATGAAGCATGGGGTTTGGTGAACAATAATGTACCAGTATTGGTTAAATAGTTGTGACAAATGAATCATGGTAACATAAGACATTAACAATAGTGGAAACTGGATTTGAAGTATAAAAAATACTCCATCCTGTGTTTGCTACATGACTCTAAGTGTAAAACTACCCTGAAATTAAAAGTTTATTTAAAAGGTTATGTATAACAGAGCACCTGAAGCTGTAACCTGAGGAGATCAATGGAATGTTCCAGGGATAACTAAAAGAAGTAAAGTGGGTCTATGTGTTCATTACTGCTCATCTGTTGAACTACTGGATTGTCCTCTCAGTTTACCCTGTTGATGAATATTCTGCATGCTTGTCTCCATTCTTATTGCCTCTTTCAATAATAAACTACAAGAAGGCATAGACCTTATCGGTTTCGAATCAGTCCTGCCCTCTCTTTTTTTTTTTTTTTTCTGCCCTCTCTTAATAATAAAAAAAATTAAATAAAAAAAAGGCAGCAATAGTTTTCCAGTACAGAACTAGGTATTACTATGTTGGCAAATTGAATTTAATTAAAAAAAAAAAAGATGCAGGATAATCCTAACAAAGGTGAGGTTTAACTTGATTTTTATTCTTTACTCTTTCTTTTATGTGCTTCTATTTTTTCATCTGTTGTCTTATAAAAATAGATCCACATGCTGACAAATTGAAAATGATAGTTTCCAAAGAAAGCCATGCAAAGAATATTCTTGTGGAACAGCACTGAAGCACCTATGTGTTCTTTTTTCTGACACTTTACTTTTACAAGGAAAGTGAAATTTGAAATGCCACTTCCTAATGCAAAAAAAAAGAGAGCAAAAACTGTTAGCACAGATGGTTAGCTACAAGGTTGAGGACACACTTAGCAGGCTGAAATTATATTGGTGTGGAGTCTGTCAGCAATACAGAAGTCAGGACTGATTTGGTTTCATTAACAAAGCATCCTTTCCCTTCCTCTCTATCTCTTATATCACTTGTCATTTTAACATACAGACATTTTTAAGAGTCTACAAATGAATTTTGCTAATCAAGAAACCCTATGCTTTCTGCGGCACGTGTTATCTCTTTTAAAGCAGAAGTTTCTCTTTCAGGAATACTTGAACACAGTTTAAAGTGTTCAACTAAAATTTCAAAGAGAAAGTGTCACAATAATTAGATACCTTTAAAGCAGAGGTCATTTTTTTCCAAAAAATTCATTAACTGGTTATTGATTGCCTTCAGTGTGGAAAATGCAAACCTCAACTTAATCTCCATACTTAAAAAAATTGTCTACTGGCTGGAAATTAACATTATATGGGCTGGACAACAAAACTCTTGCTTAATAAGCTACTTTCATCATTGAAAACATTCATATTCTTCCACTTTAGTGTTCAATCTCTAAGATATGCCACATATTATATAACTAAAATCTGACAAAAAATGTCACATTTGAAAGATAAAAGAATGTTTTATGTCCTATATTGACCATAGAATTGGGTAATAATTAAAACACTTCAATTTATAGAATATCAATTTTTCTTTGCTAAATCTAGACAAATATGGATTTATTTTTATTTCTTTGGTTAGAATTAAAAGACATTTTTCAAAGTATCCCAAAAGTATTATGTTTGTGACAGGTTATCTATAATACAATATGGAAGCTATACTTTAATGATTAGTTTTTCTGAAATGTCTTTTTCTTATTGGTTTTTATACTTTGACAATATTGATCCTGAGAATAAGATCTAGATAAAATATATAGGCTAGTAGATCATTTTCCCAAATATTGGAAAAGTACTAGTTCTGAGAGATTATTAACTATTTCTATGAAAAAAAGGAAAAAGTGTTCTCTGATCAAATAAATTTCAGAAATGTTGCCTACCATAGTCTTCACTAAGTTTCTTTTCATTAACATATGAAAGATACTGGTAAATCTTGTAGGAAGAATGTCTGCCAAAAATATTTTGAGAGCAGTAGGAGTAAGAAAGCAGAAGCAAACAGCATCCAAATTATGAAGAATCTTTTATGCCTTGCTGAAAATTTTGGAACGTTTCCAAATTTTCTTTTTAAAATGACCATTGTGGCAATAATGTGAAGGGTGAATAGAGACCTATTTAGAAAACTGTTTCAAATCAAAACAAAACAAAAAAAAACTGAGCGAAAGTAGTTACAATAATATTGGAAAGAATTAGAAAGATTAAAAATATATTAGAGGAAAAAGGCAGGATTTAAAGATTGGTGAGTATCAGAGGTTAGAATTCAAAAGTGATTGAAGTTTATGGTCTTGGTGTTTAGTGGATGTTGGAGCCACTTACTAAGATCAGGCACGTAAAAGGAGCATCAGAATTCAGTGAGGTAAATGGAAAATCTGTTTTCACATATGTTGAGTTTGAGGCACCCACAGAAAATCAAGAGATTCCCAGTGTATAGTTGGGTAAGGAACTATGGAATTCAAGGAAAAGGCCTAGGCACAGGCATATACTCGCAAATGGGTGAAGTCATGGTAATGAATGAAGGCACTCGAGACAATAGGCAGAATGTGAAATTTAGAGAGCACAACAGGAACAAGGAGTTCGATGACTAAGTAGATGCTACAGATGGAAAGACACAAGTGAGCGGGGTCATGGGACCTAAGTGTAGAAAGAGAACCCAAAAGGACAGAGTATGACTTTCTTTATATATTTAATATCAACCTCTTGTTAGAAATATGACTTGCAAATATTTTCTCCTGTTTCATAGGTTGCCTTTTCATCTTGTTGTTGGTTTTCTTTGCTGTGCGGGAGCTTTTATTTTTTTTTAAGATTTATTTATTTATTTGATAGAAAGAGAGTGAGAGTGGGCAGAGGGGCAGTGGGAGACAATCTTCAAGTAGATGCCCCGAAGAGCACAGAGCCTGTCTTGGGGCTCCACCTTTACTCATGAGATCATGACCTGAGCCAAAACCAAGAGTCGGACACTTAACCAACTGAGCCACTCAGGCAAACCTGTGCAAAAGCTTTTTAGTTTGATGTAGTCCTACTGATTTATTTTTGCTTTTGCTTTCTATGTTTTTGGTGTCAGATCCAAAAATACATTGTCTAAATCAATGTCAAGAAGCTTACCACCTATTTTCTTTTAGGAGTTCTATAGTTTCAAGTATTTATTCTCTTTTTGTTTGATTTTTTTTTTTTTTTTCGCATAGGGTATGATAGTGGCCCAGTTTCATTCATGCATGTGACTGTCCGGTTTTCCCAGCACCATTTTTTGAAGAAACTATCCTTTCCTCATTGCATATTCTTGTCTCCATTGATCTAAATTGATCATTAATGTGTGAGATATTTCTGGGCCCCTATTCTTTATAATTGAACTAGATATCTGTTCTTATGCCAATACCATACTGTTTTGATTACAGCTTTGTAATATAGTTTGAAATCAGGATGCATGATACCTCTGGTTTTGTTGTTCTTACTCAAGATTGCTACAGCTTTTCAGGGTCTTTGGTGGTCCCACACAAATTTTAGGATGGTCTTTTCTATTTCTTTGAAAAATGTCATTGGAAATTTGAAAGAGATTGCATTGAATTTGTAGGTTGGATAGTATGGGCATTTTAATGGTATTTCTTCCAACTCAGGAACACAAAATATTTTCCCTTTATTTATATCTTGAATGGCTTATAGTTTTCTTATAGTTTCAGAGTATAAGTCTTTTAAAATGGATTATTGTGATGGTTGCCCAACTGTAAGTGTATTAAAAAAACCATCGAATAGTACACTTTAAAAGAGAGAATTGTATATAAATAATATTAAAAAATGCTACATATTTAAAAACCTCTGGATTTGCTACTTGGAGTTATTAGTGACCTCAGTGGGAGGAATTCTAGTAGTGTTTGGAGTTGAAGCTAGACTGAAGAAAATCAAGCAGTAAATGAGATAAGGAAGTAAGCAGCAAACTTTACCTGTCCTTTCTTTCTTATGACAAAGGAGGTAGGATAGTACTAGAAAGGAAGAAAGTTTATTTTTTTTAAGTTTTTATTTAAATTCCCATTAGTTTGGGGTGTCTGGGTGGCTCAGTCAGTTAAGCATCTTGGTTTCAACTCAGGTCATGATATCAGGAACATGTGAGACTGAGCCCCACATTGGACTCTGCTCAGTGCAGAGTCTGCTGAAGATTTTTTCTCTCTCCCCTCCCCATACCCTCCCCCCAGCTCGTGCTTACTCTCACTCTCCTTTATAAATAAATAAATCTTTTAAAAATAAATACATAAATAAATTCCAGTTAATTAACATTCGGTGTAACATTAGTTTCAGGTGTACAATATAGTGATTCAACACTTCCATACAACACTGAGTACTCATCACAACAAGTGCACTTCTTAATTCCCAACACCCATTTAACCCCAACCACCTCCCCTCTGGTAATCATCAGTTTGTTCCATACAGATAAGAGTCTGTTTCTTGTTTTGCTTCTCTCTTTTTCCCTTTGCTGATTTGTTTTGTTTCTTAAAATCTACGTATGAGTGAAATCATATGGTATGTATCTTTCTCTTACTGACTTATTTCACTTAGCATAATAATCTCTAGCTCCATCCGTTTTTACAAGTGGCAAGATTCCATTCTTTTTTTTCATTCTTTTTTATAGCTGAATAATATTCCATTATACATATATACTACATCTTCTTTATCTGTTCATCAGTTGATTGACACTTGAGCTGTTTCCATAATTTGTTTACAATAACATGGATGAAATTTGAGTGAGTTACGCTAGGTAAAACAAGTCAGAGAAAGACAAATACAATATGATTTCATTTATAGTCCCCCACACCCACCCTCAAAAAAACCCTGAAATCACAGATACAAAAAAAGTTTGTAGGTTAACTGACATGGGAGTAGAATGTGGGCAACTTGAGTCAAACTTCCAATTATAAAATAAGTCCTGGGGATGTAATGTACAGCACAATGACTATAGTTAACGCTGTGTTATATATTTGAAAGATACTAAAAGGTCTTCTTCATCACTGAAAAAAAAATTACTATGTGAGTTGATAAATGTTAACTACTTATTGTGGGATCATTTTGCAAAATTCACATATATTAAATTATTATGTAGTATGCCTGAAATTAATATGTTATATGTCAGTTATATCTCAATTAAAAATTTTATAATTTTAAAAAAGAGGGAATAATTATCAAAATGACAACAAAGGTAAAGTAGGATATATATGAAACAACGTACACTGAATTTATTAATGAATCAATTGTTAGCGATCATGGTCAGCACAATTTTAGAGAAATAGCAAGACAAAAACCAGACGAAAGATTAGGTGAGAGGTCAGGAAGTAGAGATGGAAAACATATCAACTTTTTACTTTGATAAGAAGGAAAGTGGTAAGATAGTGAAAAACAGAGACATAAGTAGAGAATATTATTTATTCTTTATTTTATATTTAAGATAGGAGAGGCCCAGTGAAGAGGAAAAACAATGAAAATATAAGCAAAGGGATAGTTGATTAATTCAGATTCTTAAAGAAGCCAGAAGTGATGGGATCTAGAGGAATGCATCTTTCACAATGTCTACAGGAAACATGGTAATGATGAACATACATGCAGATAACTTGGTAAGTTTAAATAAGGAATATTGAAGGATTTCCCGTTTTCTGGATTTTATATTCTCTTTGAAGTAGAAGGCAGTCTCTTCTGCTGTGAATGAAATGATTAAATCATTAGGGCTTTAGGAAGGTTCTCAGGGTTATGAAAGAGCCACTCTGAGAAATGGATGAACTAGGAACTTTTTGTCAAACTGTTGAGGACCCAGTTGAGTTAGGAACAATAAATTTATATTGACACCATGACATCTGGTTGCATGATTTTCTCTATAAGTGTTGAACAATCCCAATGCAGGAAATGAGAGAAAGTTGGATTGACCCAGGGTCAAGGTGGAAGGAAATTGATAACTTTAGTGACAAAATGCCTAAGTAAGAGAATAGAATATATATAAGAAGAGGATGGCAAAGCAGTTAGAAAGGTTTACAGATCAAGTGAATTCAGTAGCACATTCAGTGGAAGCAATGAACTGAGAAAGATGGTAGTATAAGATTTCAGAAATAAAGCTACAGGTCAGGTGACTGGCCATGAGGATCATGGTTGAAGGAACATCCAGATGGAGGTCATTGGAGATATGTGGTTAAGCAATCAAGTGGTCATAATGTTGGATGTCTCATCTGTATAAACACTGTGATTGCTCTCAATTAAAAAAGAATTAGTGTAAAGGGAAAAGCTGAAAGTCAAACACCAAAAATTTGAAGGATTATTGGAGGCAAACAAGAAGCAGGAAAATAGGAGATAAGAAAAAAAATTGAAAGTAATCTACTTGGAGAGCCATCAAATTTATAAAAAGATTTTACCCAAAGTAGAGGATAAAAAGTGGAGAGATACTGAGGAGAAAAGTCTGAGGCTGGTGGAATTATAGGAGAAAGAGGAGTCTCAAGCAAGAGCCAAGAAATTAAGGCAAGAAAGCAAAGGCTTTCAGAGGGAACTGAGGACAAATGCATTTGGGTCAAGAGAAAGGAAGGCAGAGTAGCAGAGCAGTATCAAAGTGAAAAGAAAGATGAATTTTTTCAGAGGTTTGCATTTTATGTAGTGATCCAGAATGGCAGGGAAAGGAAGCATGGTGAATTAACTCCCTGAGTTTTCAGAGAGAGCTCAAGAATTGTGTTACAAGCTGAGAACCCAGGAAACCTGGGGAATTTGACAGTAATAAACTGGTCCTTGACATACTGCTAC
This sequence comes from Canis lupus baileyi, assembly GCF_048164855.1. Taxonomy (NCBI): domain Eukaryota; kingdom Metazoa; phylum Chordata; class Mammalia; order Carnivora; family Canidae; genus Canis; species Canis lupus. The sequence goes on along the minus strand of NC_132844.1, from coordinate 17,859,080 downwards.
CTCTCCAGATACTGGTTGTCTTCTCTGAGATTTAGCTGGATGCAACTTGGTTAGTTTAATTGTAACGCATAACCTCCTTTTCCTTGTCTGCTGGACATACCTCTCTCGATTCTAACCATATCGCTCCTCCACTTTACATTCTAGCTATTCCGTAGGGTTTAATTAAAACACATCTAACTAATATATGTTTATCTGTGAAGGGGTATTTTAACATCAAGGGTAAGGCAAACAGCTTATACACATGAGTATCTTGCTCATAAATTTTCCTAAGAAGCTATAAAATCCTTTTTAAAACTAGTGATTTCAGAGATGAAACCGAGTATAGGAAGATAGCACACAGAAAATCAATCCCAGTAGGATTTTCTAGTCCTAAGGCAAGTTTCTAGTTCCTAAATTCATCTGTACAGCTTCTCTTATATGAACAAGTGATACTAAAGGCAAGATTAATCGGTGATAGTAGAAATACTTAAATTATTTTCCTTCTGGCCATAATAGGAAAAAATGAAACATGATCAAGTGATAAATAAGAGCAATGACCACTAAAGGGCTAGGCTATGTCAGTGTCCAATCTAAAATAGTATGAGAGAAAAAGGCTGCAAGTTGCCAAAAGTGTACAAAAGGCCAAATCCCAGAAGACCTACAGAGAAGAAAATCTCAGAATCAAAACAGATTTGAATTAGGAGCTACTTAAAGGTTCATCATTAATGAACTTATAGTATGACCAAATGAATCTGATCCTAACTTTCATTTTTTTAAATTTTTATTTATTTATGATAGTCAGAGAGAGAGAGAGAGAGAGGCAGAGATATAGGCAGAGGGAGAAGCAGGCTCCATGTGCCAGGAGCCCAACGTGGGATTCGATCCCGGGTCTCCAGGATCACACCCTGGGCCAAGGGCAGGCGCGAAACCGCTGCACCACCCAGGGATCCCAATGAATCTGATCCTAAATCAGAAGTTGTCTTGTTACAAAAAAGGATAGCTACCAGATAGATCAAGACATTATTTTGCTTGTGCATCCTCAAAAATCTCATTAAAATATACATATTATGTATAGGGAGTAGTATTTACATATTAGCACTCTATTGCTGTATATTATGCCAATATGGGTTTCTCATTATTGTTATTTTCTTGTTAGTGTTATTTTTACCTAAGAAAGAGCATAGCTTTGGGGAGAATATGTAGAATGATCCAAGTTTTTATCATAATAAACTTAAAATCATAGCAACATATTATTTTAAAGAATATTCTCACATAGATTAAGTCATATGACCTGTTAGAAGTCCTGTGATTTTGACAGGGCAGATATTTCACCTGCATTTCAGAAAGAGGGAAATCTAAGGTAATGAAGTTTGGAGCCCTTCCCTAAATGGCATAGTCAATGTCACGGCCAGAAGTGGCACCAAGACTACTTTAACCCCAAATAATTCTCATCTACTACATTGTCTCCTGATCTGATTTCAATGCTTTTTTTTTTTTTTTTTTTTTTTAATTGCATAAGGACCTTGGACACGGTCCTTAACCTCTCTACACCTATGCTCCAAGTTCCATGCCTGGAAAATGCAGGTACTGAAAGCCATTTACCTAGTAAATTAGTTACAAAGATGAAATGACATGTGAAATGTAACTGTGCCCGTTGGTTTTGGGAAGCACCACAAATACTGCCAATGCTGTTATTGTACAATATAATAGAACAATTTAGAGAAATTGAGAGATTTCTTCATAGGCATGAATTCAATAAGCATTCACTGAGTGTATAGTATTTTCCAGGCACCATGTGAGCTACTGGAGAAACAATAATGTAAAAGTATAGCTCCTTGCCTTAAGCAGTTTCATGTCCAAGGAAGGAAAGTACACATATAACTCACACTTGGCAAACTTACTGCGATCAGTAAAATAGAAACAGTGGAGAGTGGATGGTGTAGGCATCAAGCACAGAGTTCTGACCAGGAAGGGTCTCGAGGTTTAGGGATTGTTTCCTAGATGGTGTTCCAGACAGAAAGAGGAAAATGAGGAGAGGCAATGAGACAGGGACTGTTTCAGCATGCTTAGAAAACTGTAAGCACGGTTCAGGATGGCCAGAGAGTAAGGATGATGAGGGTCCCGATAAGATAGAGATTAATGGTTAGACAAGGGGATACTTTCTTCAAAGCAGGTGAGTCATAGTTCTTTCTTTTCTTCCTTCCTTCCTCCCTGTCTTCCTTCCCTCCTTCCTTCCATCTATCCTTCTTTCCTTCCTTCATTTCTCTCCCCCTTCCCTTTCCCTCCCTCCCATTCTTCCTATCTGCTTTCTTGCTTTTTAGTACACTCTTTCCCATGCCCCAACTTCCAACCCTCAGGCATACCATATCCTTAGTGCTGAGCACAGGGCCTTTCACAACTGTTGTACTACCATTATTTGCTCAACAACAAGATTAGTTTAATATATAAAGATTATGAATCTGATGGGTAGATTGAAATTTTAGGCAGGAAGGCTCAGTCATGTGTCTTTTTGAACAAAGAAGATAAGTGGGAATCACACTGCCTTGTTAGAAACTAGAAAGGGGCCATATGACAGAGGGCAATAATTTAAACAGATTCCCCCTCCCCACTCAACTCCATCCATCTCTTTGCTTTTGTTACTTGGTAATAGTGAACTCTGTTGTGTACCTGTCTCAGAAAGCCTCAACTTACTGAGGGTAGAGGTAAGGCTTCAGATAAACAGTGAACTGTACCTCTTAATCAAAGTGTTCGTCCTGTCCAAGTTGAATCTCCTGTTTATCCCCTTCAGTAATCTTACTTGGCTATGCAATCACTCCTATTACACACATAGGTACACATACACACTCATTAATAGCAACCTATTTATTACATCATCTGTGCCTCTCATTTTTGTGGAAAGTTAGTTTTTAAATCCTTTTCTTCCTTAGTGATTTTTTTCCCCCAATTAGTTGAACAAATGATGATATTTGTTTGCAGCTTCCAGAGTTGCCCATAAAGAACACCAGTTATTCATTTAGGGAAATTGCTTGATCAATGCTATGCAGGTCTATTATATCTTTTTTTTTTTTTCAGCTGATAGGAAAAAAGAGTAATATGCCAGATTGAAACAACTGGAAAAACAGATTGCTGAATTAGAAGTGAAGATATAATTAGATGCACCCTCCAATAATTGGTTAGAATTGGAAGCATTTAAGTCTGTACATAATCAAATATTGCCTGGAAATGTTACAGCATCCTTATTTTATGCTAAATAGATTTTTATGGAAGGGCAATAAAGGAGGAAATCTGCCTGCTAATTTGATTAAAAACACAATGGATCTCTGCTATTTCAGCTATTAAGACTCCAAATAGGAGGAGGCTGATTAGAAAAGAGGAAATTAATTGCATATTTGAGATCTATTATCAAACATTGCATATTTTATAGTGGAATTATTCATAACAATTGATGTATTTTCATAATTACTCTCAGAAAAAAATAGATATATTCCTAGCTTCTCTTTATAGTGAAAAAAATCTAAAGAAATAATAGCACTCTATCATTAGTATTTATGGGAGAAAGAAGCTAATTTATTAAACACATAAACCCATTGTACAGAAAATACAACAGAGAATAAAATAATTCCACTTGCAAAGTCCATCCCAAAACACAGATCTGTAGAATCCCATAATTTAAAGACTATATCAATTTTCTGCTTATACTATTTATAATTTATTTATTATGTCATAGTTATTAATGAACATGTTCTTTTGTCTTATTATTTATTCATTCATTAGGCAGATATTTACATCTGCGGTGTAGCAGACAGTGTTGTTGTTTTTTTTTTTTCAGGTACACTGTAGGGAATGTAGAAGACAAAATTTCCAATGATCAAAGATTTTGTAATCTATTTGAAAATTGACAATGTAATAAGTAAATTAAAACGTACAATATATAATATGTTGGGTAGTAATAAATGCTAAGGAACATAAATATGGAGGAATATGAGTTATGGGGATGAGTTTGAAGCTTAGAAAGGTCAAAGACCTCACTGACCTCACTGAGAGGTTTTGACTCAGGATAAGAATGAAGTAAGTGAAGGAGCTATCTTTGTGGATATCTCAGAAAGCCTTTAGGCAGATGTGCAAAAGCCCTGAGGCAGGCTTTCTGGAGCAACAGAGAGAAAGCTTGTGTTGGAAAAGCACCTCAGAGAGGCATCAAGGATGGGATGGGTGTAGGAGGTGCCTATTTTGTTAAGTCTTAGAGGTCACTAGGTTACCATAAAGATTTGACTTTTAATTAGAGTGACATGGAAAACTGGCTGATTTTGAGCAGAAGAAAAATTACCTGCCTTATTTCATTATATGTGAGTTTATAAATGCAAGAGGCTGTTGTAGGTCACACAGTTTTGTACCCCTACCTAAGTGGCCTAACATGGTTCCTCTTATATAAGGTTCAGAAATATGTTTTAAATAGACATAGTTCCAAAGACAATTCCAGTTTCCTTTTTCATGAGTGTCCTATCACTCTACTGGTTTGTAGACAACTCAAGAACCTTTTAATCTACTTTATTATATCCAGTATGCAATCAAAACTGCAAGTATTTATCCGTGATGCTGGTTACCTTTTACAAACCAAATATAAAATGTGCCTCTAATTTAAAGACAAAGATGACACATTTGGAAACTGCAAAGGAAAACATGAAGGGCCATATTTTTATAATCTAATTTAATTATCTATACTTCTGGACATCTGGGCGGCTCAGTGATTGAGCTTCTTTTTTTTTTTTTAAGTTTCTTTTTTTTTTTTTTATTGGAGTTCAATTTGTCAACATATAGCATAACACCCAGTGCTCATCCCATCAAGTGCCCCCCTCAGTGCCCATCACCCAGTCACCCCCACCCCCACCCACCTCCCCTTCCACCACCCCTTGTTTGTTTCCCAGAGTTAGGAGTCTCATGTTCTGTCTCCCTCTCTGATATTTCCCACTCATTTTCTCTCCTTTCCCCTTTATTCCCTTTCACTATTTTTTATATTCCCCAAATGAATGAGACCTTATAATGTTTGTCCTTCTCTGATTGACTTATTTCACTCAGCATAATACCCTCCAGTTCCATCCACGTCGAGCAAATGGTGGGTATTTGTTGTTTCTAATGGCTGAGTAATATTCTGTTGTATACATAAACCACATCTTCTTTATCCATTCATCTTTCGATGGACACCAAGGCTCCTTCCACAGTCTGGCTATTGTGGACATTGCTGCTATAAACATCGGGTTGCAGGTGTCCCCGCATTTCACTGCATCTGTATCTTTGGGGTAAATCCCCAGCAGTGCAATTGCTGGGTCGTAGGGCAGGTCTATTTTTAACTCTGAGGAACCTCCACACAGTTTTCCAGACTGGCTGCACCAGTTCACATTCCCACCAACAGTGCAGGAGTGTTCCCCTTTCTCCACATCCTCTTCAACATTTGTGGTTTCCTGCCTTGTTAGTTTTCCCCATTCTCCCTGGTGTGAGGTGGTATCTCATTGTGGTTTTGATTTGTATTTCCCTGATGGCAAGTGATGCAGAGCATTTTCTCATGTGCTTATTGGCCATGTCTGTGTCTTCCTCTGTGAGATTTCTGTTCATGTCTTTTGCCCATTTCATGATTGGATTGTTTGTTTCTTTGGTGTTGAGTTTAATAAGTTCTTTATAGATCTTGGAAACTAGCCCTTTATCTGATATGTCATTTGCAAATATCTTCTCCCATTCTGTAGGTTGTCTTTGAGTTTTGTTGACTGTATCCTTTGCTGTGCAAAAGCTTCTTATCTTGATGAAGTCCCAATAGTTCATTTTTGCTTTTGTTTCCCTTGCCTTCATGGATGTATCTTGCAAGAAGTTACTGTGGCTGAGTTCAAAAAGGGTGTTGCCTGTGTTCTCCTCTAGGATTTTGATGGAATCTTGTCTCACATTTAGATCTTTCATCCATTTTGAGTTTATCTGTGTGTATGGTGCAAGAGAATGGTCCAGTTTCATTCTTCTGCATGTGGATGTCCAATTTTCCCAGCACCATTTATTGAAGAGACTGTCTTTTTTCCAGTGGATAGTCTTTCCTGCTTTGTCCAATATTAGTTGACCATAAAGTTGAGGGTCCACTTCTGGATTTTCTATTCTGTTCCGACCTATGTGTCTGTTTTTGTGCCAGTACCACACTGTCTTGATGACCACAGCTTTGTAGTACAACCTGAAATCTGGCATTGTGATGCCCCCAGCTATGGTTTTCGTTTTTAACATTCCCCTGGTTATTCGGGGTCTTTTCTGACTCCACACAAATCTGAAGATGATTTTTTCCAACTCTCTGAAGAAAGTCCATGGTATTTTGATAGGGATTGCATTAAATGTGTAAATTGCCCTGGGTAGCATTGACATTTTCACAATATTAATTCTTCCTATCCATGAGCATGGAATATTTTTCCATCTCTTTGTGTCTTCCTCCATTTCTTTCAGAAGTATTCTGTAGTTTTTGGGTATAGATCCTAGGAATAAACCTAACCAAAGAGGTAAAGTGATTGAGCTGCCTTTGGCTCAGGTCATGATCCGAGTGTCCTGGGAGTGAGTCTCACATCAGGCTCCTTGCAGGGAGCCTGCTTCTCCCTCTGCCTGTGTCTCTGCCTCTCTCTCTCTCTCTGGTCTCTCGTGAATAAATATAATTTTTAAAAATACTTAAATAGGGCAGCCCTGGTGGCTCAGCAGTTTAGCGCCACCTTCAGCCCACGGCGTGATCCTGGAGACTCGGGATCTGAGTCCCACATGGGACGCCCTAGGGGGGGCCTGCTTCTCCCTCTGCCTGTGTCTCTGCCTCTCTCCCTCTCTCTGTCTCTCATGAATAAATAAATAAAATCTTTTTTAAAAAATTAAATAAATAAATAAATACATTTCCAAATAGGCTACTTTGATGAGAACAAAAAAAATGTCTTGATGCACAGGCATATGGTAAATATTCCTTGCTTTTCCTCTTCAGAACTATATTTAAAGAGGAAAAAATTAATTCTGTGATGTCACTTTGTTGCAGAAAGAAGCCAAAGGAATTTCTTTATATTTCTATTTTATGTACCTTCTCATTCTTTTCCATGTCACCATAAAAGAGCATTACTACTTGGTGAAAGTTTTTCTTTTATCATAAAATGATGAAATGAATTTTAAATTTATTTCAAAGAATGCATCCATGAGCCAGCTAAATATGCTCATGGGTCTGCTCCAGCCACTTTTACTGCTGGTAATTGACAAGCTCTATTGTACAACACTAAATTTGGAACTAGAAATTCTCTATCTTTGGATAGCTATAATTTAATCAAGCTTGCTTTAGCTCTCTTATTATTTCATAATGAAATATAAAATATCTTACAAGCAAATACCTCTCTTCCAGAAATTAAATAGAGTGCAAAGGATTCACAGGCCAAAGAGTAACAATCAGTATAAACACAATTACCTTCTCACATAAGAGATAAAGCAACTCCTTTTTTTTCTTATCCAATATCAGAGTAGCACAATCTTTTCTCCCAACTTGTACAATACCTATTATCTTCATTTTTATTCTAAAGCAAAAGAAAAGGATAAGCAGCTGCGACTGTGAGATATAGAAATACTAGAGATATTGGTGTTTTTTGAGAAAGGCTAAGTTTCAGGAAGCATATAATTGCAGATCTTGAACCTAAAGACAGAGACTTCTTCATAGACCTAAAAGCAATACAGACATTTGCCACTAGTAGAACCCAGAGTCATTTCTCCTCTCTCCATCCTTCAGGGACGTGCTAATTGAAACGAGGAAGACCCAAGGGGTTTGGTCAAACAATCATCTCACGCAGAGTGTTAAAGCTTTGCTAGATGAATACTAGCCATGATGGATTCAGGCTTGCATAACTAATCTGCAGGAATTCTTTGAAGATATCACAGCCATCCTAGATAAAAGATATTTTGGGGCTGAGACATAGTTAATATTTTAGGGAAAAAAAGTACATTTGATATGGTTTCACATCAGAGATAAAGGTAAAAGAACCACTGAACAAGGGATAAAGAGCACTGAAGGGAAAATTAGTTTTAGAGACAACTACAAAGAGAATCCTTCAAAGAAACATTTATGTTGGGAAGAAAAAGTGTTGAAGCTGAGCGGCACATGTGCAATTAATCGAAGGCCAATCCTTCATTAAAAATCATGTTTAACTCATCGTAGACTTCACAAGGTTGATGATAACTAGAATTCTTCCTAACTGCTTTTCATAGTAGACTAATCATTCACTAAGCAAGATATGTGAAAATCTAGGTCCTAGTCACTGTAAGTTACTAAATGACATTGGGCAATTAGCCACTCTACATCTCAGATTCTTCCCTAAAGAATGGGAAATTAGGGCTGGATAGATCACCAAGCCTCTCCTATCTCCAAAGTTATTGATTCTAAGAGCTCCATAGAGTTCTGGAGAGTTTGGAGGATAAAAGCCAGTCAATGATCACCATCAAAAACCAGATAATCAAAACATGAGCAAATAATCATCAATAAAGTTCCATCACTGAGTTGGATAAAGTATAAATGCTCTGTAGTGCATCAAAAACGGGCACAGACTGCTGGCTTTTTCAAATTTTACTGTTTGTTTTCAGTAAATATGACGTGGTGCAATCAGCCAAGCTATGGAAATGTGCTACGAAGGCTACTTGTTCCTGGGTTCTTGATAACTTCATTGACCCTCTGGGAACAGCTAAATATTCCTAAGGCTGGAGAGGCCTTGGAGAAATTCAGATTATAAAATTTTGTATTGCCCAAGATATAGATTGCTCCAATTATATATTTTGCACTAGGGTTGAGAAAACGTTAAATTCGGGGGAAAAAAATCTACTCCTGTAGTGGATATTTAAACAAATCTGATGTCTTTACTCTGACTACACATGCATATAAATCTCAACAAAATGTTCTCCAACTGCTTTTTTGTGACCGTATTTCAAAACTTGAGCTGTTAGATTTTAAGCTACTTGAGCAAGTAGACTGCTTTCATTATATAATTCCCTATGATCATCTTACTCCATAGCATTTTGGAGTAATGGAGTCAGTGCATTTTGTTAACATTTTTAACATTAACATTTTTGTTAACATTTTTAACAAAATGCATTTTGTTAAATTGAACTTAGTTCTTTTATCACCACCAGACTGTATTTGTTTTAATGAGGAACATGATTGCTAATTTAGATGCCATGTAACAGAGGTTAAGACAGACAATAAAAGTATTGAAAACCACAATGGAACCTTTTGAAAATAAAATTAAAATATTGACTTAAAAATTATTCCATGATGCTTTCAACCCTGAATGGTTAAATATCTTAATGTCTAAACCAAATGCCTTCTCAGTATAACCCTTCTGGAAAAAGCACTCTCCTTTCACCACGTCACAGACATTTGGTTGCCTCAAATCAGGTCTATAAGCAAAAAAAAAAAAAAAAAAAGGAAAAAAATTCACAATCATCAGCAAAAACCTTACTGAAATATGGACATTGCTAGGAAAAACAACATAGCTGTGAATCCCATTCAAAGCACATCTTTCTTCACCTGAACTTTTAATAATTCTACTTCTAGGGCAAAAGATAATTTCTGCCCACCTGAATCTTGTTCTTTTTAGGAGAGATAAGACTTAACCAGTAATCACCACAAGAGGAGAGAAATGGCACAAATTAGAGACTTTCAGATAAAATACCATGAAAATTCAGAAAATGCAATCAGGGATCAGGAAGTCATTGTAGAGAAAGGAGCATTGTTTGTAAGCCTGGACTTTAAAGTGTGGAAATCAGGGGTGGGAGGGCAGGAGGATCCAGCATTCCAAATACTAGAGTAATGTGAAGAAAAGCTAGGGGTGAGGGAGGTAGGAGGCAGTTCCAGGGTTTCACCTGAGCCTCATAGTGTGTGAACCAGAACAGTGAGCTAGCTATAAGGCATTAGAGAGCAGAGCACCCTGGGGGCTTGACATGGACTACAATCATCGCATTGGACGAGGCACGGAGGATTTTGAGAAGGGGAATGACAGAGCAGGAGATTTATTCTGGCAGCTGTGTGTAAACTGGATCGAAGGAGGTGATGCCAACTCAACAGCACAGCAGTAGCATCCATGTGCCACTGAAAATCGACCTACATTCCACCTGCAGCAGCAGCACACAATAGAAAGACTGGCTACCTCTTTCCAGAATATCCAAGATCCACAGACAATTACCTCCTCTCTATACTTGAGCTGTGTGCAATTGGCCTGATGGCAATAATGATAATAAAGGGCATATGTAATTTTCTAGGATTGGGGGTAGAGGCAAGATAACATTCTGAGAACTCCCACGTTGTTCCTATCTTAGGTTTCTAAATTTTACAATAGCAAAGAATTTAATTCATCTTGAGGTTTGAGCTATGCCACTGATACCAGCTTTCTAATTATCGTTATCAGTGTGGCTACAAAAAGGAAAGGTGTGATTCCACAATTTAGATTTTCAGATATCAAATAGAACATTAATTGATATCTTGGATGTATGATTACTGAAGTTAGCACACTTGGCAACGGCAAGAACATGTTTTAACCCAAAGCCATTTGAAGGCTAAAATAGATGTTAAATTTAGACTAAGGGAAAGAGAGGAGAGCCCTGCTTTCCTTGAGGCTTAACTGCTTTGAATAAACTTGATAGCGAGTCATCCTTAGGGTAATTTCTACTTCAAGATGAGTCTCATCCCATGGGTCAGGCCATTGTAGAGTAGTTATAATAGAAATTTGGGTTTTTTCCCCCCAAAGTATATTACAACTTCTGAAAAAGATAATCTCATTTTAACCAAAAGAGAAGAAAACCCATCAAAGGGAATGTGAGAAATTATACTTTCCTTTCTTGTCTTTGCTGCCTAAGGTGAAGTGAAATTGTTTTGTCCGTTATCAGATCAAATGCAGACATAATTTAAGAAGACTAGCCTTCCGTTAAAGATTTCATCAGGTGAAGACATCAGTCTTGCCTTCCTGCTCACTGCAGTGCACTGTAAATGGTCTCACAGCACATCCACAGCTAGTTCACTGGACAAAGGTATGCAGAACAAAACTTCCTTAAATTCTCAAGAGACCTGTTCCACAAAACTGTGAGCAGAGTTTTGCTATCTACAGATTCACTATCCTCATCTCTCATGAACTTTGAGTTCCAACTAGGATATTTTGGACCTAAGGAATAATGTATCCTTTTATTTCTCCAGGAAGCAACCATCTAATACAACGGAAGTTACATAATCGAGACCTCACTGTGAGCTTTGAAACTATTTTTAATCACCAGAACCTACTTCTCATCATAAAAGGATATCTCCAGCTCCATAATTTGAGGTAGAAAACAATGGCAATCTTGAAGAAATACAAATGACAAATTAGAAAGCTGAAGTGGAGAAGCATTCAAACATGAGACCAGAAGGCACACTCTTACTCACAGGTCCCCTCAATGCCAGAGTCTAGAGAAAACATTTTAGGGATATATTTAGTACCATTGAAATTGTTCCCATCTTTACTTAGGGTGAGGTCAGCATTATGATCTGAGAAAACTCTGGGAAAGAAGTCTGTCTTTTAAAGTCTGGTGTGACCCAGGATTCTATCTTTGAACATTGGCCCTCCTATGGGTCATCGCCTCCTCTGTCAGAGTTTTACTTATTACATGTTGGATATGCTGGTGACACCCAAGTCTATAAATTCAACCCAGACCTGATCCCTGAGGTTCAGATTTGAAAGTGACCTAGATTTACACATGGATGTCCCTCCCACAGGCATCTGGCACCCCATGCGGCACTCCTCCAAGTGCCCATTTTACTCCCAGTCTCTCTCACTGGGTGGGAGGTGGGAGAGGGCTGAGCTATGTCCGTTTTGTTCATCTTTGGAGACCTAGGTCCTGGTCGACACCAGCTGTTCAGTAAGTATTTCTTGAATAAATGAGTCAATGAGTGGGACTGAACAATTCTACATGATTATACTTTCATAAAATATCCTTATGTAATCTTCTATCCAGCCACTAACATTTAAGATGAAGGTACTGCACTGACACTTACCTACTCAGGGTCACAGAATGCTGAGTCTCTAGGTACTGTCCTTTTAGACAATGATTTGCTGTGTTTTTGCCTATGAAGGTGCTGCCAAGTACAAACAATTTAATATTACTGCCCATTCCATTGATAGAGTTGTAAATGGAGAAATATTGCCTTTCAGAAGAATGTTTATAAAAATGCATTAAAAGCAACACCTAAAGAGCATAATATGAAAAATGATTTCATTCTCGCATGCAAAGTTTAGGGAAAACAGGCTTTGCCTCCCACAGAACAGGCAAATTTTATCTGGGTATCTTCTGGGGGAAACTATAGAAATCTAAATATGAACAGCACAAAAGGACATAGAAATTTTAGGTATTATAAAGGAGTTATTAATTCTTCTTATTAATAAAGAAAGTAGAATGCCTTAAATCAAGCCCATCATTTTTTCCCATTTATTTGGGATACCACTTTGTCAAGTGGTATCAAACTGGTACTTACAAAAATATGTAACTGTATTGTATATCTAAAACTTGCTAATAGAGTAAGTCTTAAATATTGTCACCACACACACACACACACACACACACACACACACACTGTCCCTCTCTGAGTTGATAGATGTGTCAACTAACTTCTCTTTGGTAATTATTTTGCTATATCTATATATAAATCAAATCATTATGTGGTGCACTTCAAACTTACATAGTGTTATGTTAGATCCCAGTAAAGCTGGTGGAAAAGCATTTAACTGTTGTACATAATTGGTAGGATAAATTTTCAAGAATCTAAATTCTGTAAATATATATAAACAATTCTCAAAGAGCATCAAGTCAAACCATCTGAGAATTGATTGCTCTCAATTCATGCAGGATGTGCTGCTCCATGTCCCGTCAGAGCCCACTGCTTCATTCCTCCCTGCTGCGGCTTCTTTAAATCATAGCAGGACATTAAGCATAGACTGATGTCTTGCATTCTCCTATGTTTTGGGCAACTAGAAAAACTGATTTATCATTTAAAAAAAATAAGTGTGTAGGGTTTCCTATAAGTAGACAATGTGAGAGTTATGAATCCTTTCTAAATACCTTTCTAAGCATGAAATTGAGAAATATCCTGAAAAGTAAGAGCAATCAGATAGAACTAAGCTAAGGAAGTACAGTCATATGATCCTAACTAGAAAGTTATCTATATCTTGATAATGACCATCTCCACAAAAATCTTCACTGAAAAGACCTTCACTCAAACAAGAAAGAAATAGTAACTTATTAAATGAAAATATGGGAAATACTGTCCCAACTCCTCTGAGGTTGTTTATCGTTATGTCTTGAACATTACTTTTCTATATTTTCTTTATGGTTTTCAGTTATGCAAGAATCACTACTGTCATTTAAAAAATAGAATGTCTTTATTTTTATGGGCTGTAGAATTAATTTCCTGCCTCTCTCAGAAATATCTCTTTTGCTAGGGATGGCCAACAGCCAATCTTGATCCTAGAGGAAATTATTGAATTTTTAATTTCCCTGGAGGGAGAACTACTACATGTATCTTTTGTTTCTGGATTTTATCATCAGACTGTATGTTTCCACCTCATTAGCCTTATTTCACAACTAGTTTTCAATGTGAAAAAGGGGAAGAAGTGGAATAGATTATTTCAATCCAGTGGTTAATCTCATTTGACATACTCTTTGCTTTTATATTTAATGATATACTTTATATTACTCTCCAAGTCAGAGATCAAAGTATTTTGTAGTTATCACCTTACTAATATTCATCATGCTTCTTGGAGTTAGATAGTAGAGAAAATGAAAGAAATATAGGGGAAAAAATGATGAAATCATTTTCTCAAATGGTGATTACTGTTAATTCTGAACTTTCAGTTCTAGAACCCTTAAGTATCTATATATATAGCCACAATTATCTGGCCAAGATTTATTTTTTTAATATTATAGTTTTATTTGGGGATCCCTGGGTGGCGCATCGGTTTAGCGCCTGCCTTTGGTCCAGGGTGCGATCCTGGAGACCCGGGATCGAGTCCCATGTCGGGCTCCTGGTGCATGGAGCCTGCTTCTCCCTCTGCCTGTGTCTCTGCCTCTCTCTCTCTCTGTGTGTGTGACTATCATAAATAAATAAAAATTAAAAAAAATATATTATAGTTTTATTTGGATTACAGTACTTTTTTAAAAGCAAACAAATAGTACTTGGGTTGTTAATTGGAAATTATAAGGTATATTAATAAGTAAAAGATATTTATTAGCTGACAATCTCATTTAGTTACTTTACAACTCAATCAGCTTTTTTTTTTTTCTTCTAGGAAAAGCTTCATTCTTAGACTTAGTTTCCCCATGATTGCAAAATGGCTATTTGCAGTTGTAACATCACTTCCACATAGTACATTGTCCAAACAGAAAGAGAACTTGTCTTTTCCCAGTAGTCAAAAATTCCACACTTCATTCTGCTTGGATCAAATTAATTGACGTGTTCACTTTTGAATCAATCACTATAGCTAGTCAAGTCCTATCTGTGCACATCAGAAGACAGAGGTTGGCACTGAATGAGCCCTCATGGAAATTCTCTCCTGAGGTCAAAATCCTTCAAAATGCTTGACTGTTATGCCATATGGAGGAATATAGTACATGCGAGGAGGCATGAAGAGTCCCAATACTTATCCATACCTTCTTAACATTTCCATAGGCTTTATATATATATATAAAGGCCTTTTATATATATATATAGGCCTGCAATCAACAGAGTAAAGAACATCTCCATTCTATAGCAGTTGTGGTTTACTTTCTTATAACACCTACTTTTTTTCTAATACTATTAGCAAAATAAAAGTTTATAAAAAAAACTTTATAAAGTTTTAAAACCTGATTTCCAGGTTTCTTTGAAATCAAGAAAGTTAGTAACTGAGAGTTGGGAGGGGAAGGTGATTTAGTGTCAAATGATTTATTATGAAAGCAATCTTTCTTGTCTTTGGTTGGGGAGGGGGAGAATGTGTTATGGCCTGAATTGTGCCTCCCCCCCCCCAACTTGTACATTAAAGTCCCATAATTACATTATCTAGTCCCCTCAGATATAACCATATTGAGACAGAAGATCCTTTAACAGATGATTAAGTTAAAATGAGGCCTCTAGGGTGTGGCCTTAATCCAGTGTGACTAATGTTCTCATAGGAAGAAGGGCACCTGACTGGCTCTGTCAGCAGAGCATACAGCTCTTGATCGTGGGGTTGTCAGTTCAAGCCCCCGTATTGGGTGTAGAAATTACTTAAAAATAAAATCTGAAAAAGAAAAAAGGAAGAAGAGGAAGAGACACCAGGGACACCCACAAATGAATGACCATGTGAAGAGGCAGTAATAGTATGGCCATCTGCAAGCCAAGGAGAGATACTTGAGAAGAATCCAACCTTCCTAACACATTAAGCTTGGACTTCTAGCCTCCTGAACTGTGACAAAATACATTTCTATTGTTTATCAAATGAGTAGCATTTTTTTATGGCAACCCTAGCAAAGTGATACAGATAAGTTGTTTGCTTTTAATACTATTAAATACCTAAACAGGGCACCTGGGTGACTCAGTTGGTTAAGCATCAGACTCTTGATTTCAGCTCAGGTCATGAGACCTCCCAGTCTGGCTCCATGCTGGGTGTGGAGCCTGCTTAAGATTTTTCACTCCCCCTCTCTGCCCCTCCCGTGTGCTCTCTTTCTAAAATAAAATAAAATAAATAAATAAAATAAAATAAATAAAATAAAATAAAATACAAAACAAAACCTAATTGTGGAAGCAGTTGATTTCTAGTTTTGTTTCTTAACATTCCTTTGTTAGGCACATTCTAATTCTGATCTAAGACTTTCTCCTGTAGCTGGTTACTTTTGTTGGTGTCGTTGCTGTTATTGCATATAGCTACATAAATGGAGACTGTAAAGCTAAACTCTCTCTTCCAACCTTTTAATTTAGGATTTTGTGGTTGCAGTGAGGAGAGCTAATTTCACAGAAGGTAACAATTACTTTGTTGCTATTCAAGGGATACTTCTCATCCTCAGTGAGGCTGATATGTTTCTCTTCATTAGTAAAATAAGTACTATTACTAGAAAGTTTTCAAAGTTTTACACTGGTCCAGGACTGGTTAATTTTCCTTCTAACTTGCAAATACTTTGAGGATAAAGTTTATGAGCCAGCATAACTGTATCAATGATATCTTCCTAATTTCATTGGTATTAACCAACCTTTTGCCCATGGAGCTTTAGGAATATTCTTGTTTGTTGTTGTTGCTGTTTGTGTGTTTGTGTTTGTCTGTTTCTTTTAAACACAATATCTCTTTTCATTTAATCTCACCATAAACCCAGTTATTTTTTTTTTATTTTTTAAGATTTTATTTATTTTTTAATGAGAGACATCGAGAGAGAGGCAAAGACATAGAGGGAGAAGTAGACTCCATGTGGGGAGCCCAATGTGGGACCTGATCCCAGAACCCCAGGATCACACCCTGAGCTGAAGGCAGATACTCAACCACTGAGCCCCCTAGGCATCCCTTTAAGCCCATTTAAATAGAATATGTCCTTTTTCCTGTGGCTGCAATTTGGATCTTGAATGTATAATGTGACTGCCTATAACAAAAGAAATGAAATATGTTGCCATTAAATAAAATAATGATAGGAAATGTTAGTTTGAAATGTTCCCTTTTATTTTTCTTCAGTTCCCATTAAAGTTGGGTTGCTCTCTTGTTTCAGAAAAGAGAGAAAAAAATAAAAAGCAAAGCTTCTGTAATTCCCCAAGGAACTACATTAACTATCCCTAGTCCTAGAGAGACAGTATGAAATTATGACTAACTAAGAAGGCTAAATAAGATATGGTTATTTCTTTGATTCTATATATTATCAATACCTTCACTTTCATTTCCTCATGTAATTGTGAAATGGGTGTGACAATTCTGTCCACCGTACCTCAGAAGTCTGTTACCAAAATCACAAAGAAGGGCCTTGAGCTCCTTAAAATTTGTTAAATAAATGTTTAATAAGGTAAAATATAAGGTATATGGATCTTTTTATGATCTTTCTATTATTTGGATAAATTTGTGTGTTTTTCTCTTGAAAAAGAGATTGCTTAATAAAACTATTTGGGGAATGTACATTGAATCAGTGTAAGCAATCCTCCTAGATTTGAGGATGTTTATGTTAATTATAAGGAAAGTTCTAGTTTAGAACCTATTCTAAACAAATAATGGCATTTAAAAATCAACCAATATTTCAATAACTCTTTAAATGAAACAAAAACAATGTAGAAGAATTTAAACATTTAAATCTCAAAAATGCCAGTAGGGCTGTAAAGCTAATTCGACTAAGGAATTCAAATATTATATAACCTATTTTTACATACATATTTTCCAAAACAGGAAAATAATCCACTTCTTAGAGAAAACTACTCAGTCCTAAAATTATACTTTGAATCAATAATTTATTAATATAGAACAACCCTGCCTTGCATTTTTTTCTCTTTTGATCATCCAAAGATCATTTGTCTTCAAATTTTATTACTATCTTCTCTTTAAAGGCAAACTCATTTAAAAAAAATAGAGATTTTTTCAATAATGGTATAATGTAAATGAAAGTAATATATTTTTGGCAAATATATTTGGCAAATTTGGCAAATTTGGCAAATTCCCAGTGCTACTTATTTTTCTCTCTAAATCTGAAATTTCATTTATATTAATTACATTATCCAGTCTTTAATTATTACTAATGGGCAAACATTACTAAAAAAGAATTAGGCATGGCCTCAACAATGTGACTTAAATTGTACTTTTGCAATCTGCTATTTGAGGAATATATAATTAGTGTTTACCATAATTTTCACAATGCTATTTGTCTTAACTTTATATTTCATGTTTCGTGTTTTTAAATAAATAAATAAAGGACACACGCTTGCTGATTTATTTTTAATATATATTTTCAAAACAGAGTGAAATCTTAATGGCCTTTAATCATCCTCATATCATAATGGACAAGCTGGAGAGAAGAATTTCCTCCACTGTATAGATGTATGAAACTGTACCAGTAAACACTGTACAATGTAAGTTAAACTTTCATGTTATAGATACCAAATATTAATCTATTTAAATTCGTGGCCTGGCAAGGGGAGTTACCAATTTCTCCGGTAGCAAGCATTTACAACAGAGTAGAAGAGATTGTTCTCTAATTCCTTCATCGCTCCTTTTGTTGTAGGGACCAGCCCTCAGACAAAGAACCTGCTCTGTTCTTTTGATGACCAATTATTCTGGGGAGATGTAAAGAATCTCTAACCATTTCTGCTGCTTTCATGGTATTAGTTTTGAGGGCTCATCATCACCTCTAATGTCCATGACTCCATTCTCTACTATTAGTGACTAAAATTTAAGTTCTCTCTCCTTTATCCTATATCAGCCAACAAGGCTTGCATACTCAGAATTTTAGTATCATTCGTAATATTTATTTTTAAGCATTTGGTCACATGTTCTTCTGTGTCCCTGGCTTGACACTCTGAATGATGGTGTACTAACCCTTAAGTTAGTAAGGGGAAAAAGATCATTAAAAGCAACTCGTCTCTAGAACTCCCCTTTAGAAATCATAGAATGGAGTAAGACATGAGATATTAAACTAAAATGGATTGTATAAGACCAAATGCATTGGTAGACCTATATGTCCGTAAGATGATTTAAAACAATATAATTTATAGAAATATCTCCCAAAACAGGTTTGCAGAGCCAGGGTAATTACACTGATAAACTCTGTTTCACTTGATCTCTTTTACTGTTATAAAGTCTCCCATGGTATTTCAAATGACTCTTTGTACCTTACAGTATCTTCTACTGAAGCCAGAATCCAAAATCTATACATGTTTCCATTATCTTAATTCTTAGCATAGTATTTTACTTTAGGACCTAATGGGAAGCCAGTATCTGAATGAGTATATAGATGACTCAAGTGTTACAGTTTCATAAGTGAACCTTGTAGCAATAGGATTTTAAAGATACTTACTATTTTAATGTTAGAAGTAATGCATAGTCTTGATGAATTGCATCACTAATTCATTCTTTCTTAGTGATAAAGTTAAGCATACATACTTTTTGTTACTACCTCAGCTACTTCTTACCACCCTCGGATATATTTTTTTTTCCCCCACTGGTTTAAATTTATATTATAAAAAAGACAAAAAAAAGAATTAGGCTGAACATCAGATAAAATTAAAGAAAGGTAGAATCATCTGGACATCTCGTAGTTACATACACGCTTTCTGACTGATCTTTTAAAAATACTGCCATGCCCTGTGCTTTCCAATTTAAAATATAAATCAAAGCTTAAAATGGTGTGGGCACCACGAATTTAGGTTTTTGGCATACTGAATTAAAATTGGAAATTCTGGAATCTGTGTTAATGATGGGATTGTGACTCTATGAAATGTTGCAGGTAAGAGGGGGAAAGGTACTTTGAATGAAGTTCTGGAGTGTCCAAGCCTTTCAGCAACTAACTATTTGTGCTGGTGAAAGATACTATAGTTTTGCATTCTGGGTTTGCAGAATAAATCGCTTTAATTTCCATCATGACTATGTTTCTAGTTGAATAAGAAAGGCTTTGCTTACCTGATTTGGCTAACAATCACCTGGATCAATCCAGTGACATAATTGGCCACAGTAATTGGAATAATGTATATGAAGGTTTATTAAAAGCTATAAAATGCTATAAACTCTCAAGACATTATTCATTAAGTTATTCACATTTAATGCTAAAACGTTGTCCAACTTGATGATTCACCACATTCTTCCAAATCAGTCCAAAAATCTGAGGGCAACCACCTAGTAATATGGATTGAAAATTTTGAATAATTTCATCATCATATATAGTTAGGTCTTAATTATCTATGGAAATGGATTTTGGTGATAGCATGGGAAATGAAAATATAGATCTATCTATAAATACATTTGCATTACAAATGCCATCCTACCGGTGCTTATTATTTACTAAATGTGGCAGAAATAAAAATAATCCTGATGAGAATATGATGATGATCAGGAGTAATGTGTGTGTGCATGTGCATGAAAGAAAGGGAGAGAAAAAGGAGAAAGAAAAAAGAAAGGAAAAAAAAAGGGAGGAAAGGAAGGAGGAAGGGAGGGAGGGGAGAAGGAAGAAGGAAGGGAGGGAGGGTGGTAGGAAAGGAGAAAGAAAGAGAGAAAAGAAATTAAAGACTGAATATTCTGCTCTTAAATTATGATTATGGAAAGGCAAATTATAATCACAGATAACTCCCATATATTTCTGTAGGGTAAACTAGGAAGGATACAGTTCTTCAGTAAAGGAAAATCTGGATTAGTTTAATTCTGTAACACCAGAGTAGAAATAATGATTGACACAAGAAAGACCAAGCTCAAGGAAGAGGCTCTCTAGCTATAGATATAGATCTAGAAACTTAGATAGATATGGATATAGGTACAGATAGATCTATACCTAGAATAGATAGGTGTAGATATGGATGCGGATCTAAATCTGGATATAGATATGGACATGGGCAGACACACAGACACAGACATAGACAGATCGGCTTTAATTTATCTGGAAAGAGTAGTGAATAGTTTCAGTACTGGAGGTGGCTGCCTGAATGTGGATATGAATACTCATGGACCATACAAATATTTATAGGATCTGGAGACAGTTTCACACATTTAGCTCTACTATAATTCACATTTTCTGTTAGATAAAAACCACATTGTATAGGCCAGCACTACCTGTAACTATGTAGTACTAATAGAGTGAATACCAGATAACTTGAAGAAAGTGTGCTGAATCCCCTTAATCATGAGATATGAAGAAGAAGGACAGTCAGCATTCCAAGAATTTGTGCTAGAAGATTTTCTGAGTCCTTTACTCTTCCCAACAGTCTACTCTTAAACACATCAAGTGAATTCTTAATTTCAGACAGTGTATTTTCAGTTCAGCCAAATGTTCATTTGGTTCTTTTTATACATTTCAATTATTGAAATTCTGCCTCTTTTCATCAAGTTTGTCCTTTTTTTAAAATCATGAAAGTGACAGTTCTCTTGAAACCCCAAATCCCAAGATTCTACAGGCTTTTCTTAGTACTTGACTTAAACAGAATCTCAGGTGCAAGCAGTGTTTGAAGATTATATGTTAATGTTCTGTTTTTGTATGTTGTCTGCATGATGTGTTTATTTCCCATTAAATCTCTTTTGTAATAAGATTGTATATTCTCAGTAACATCCAGGTATATGAACAGTGAGGTCATATAGCAAGATAGTGAAATATCACAAAGTACGAGCACTTTTTCTTCCCGGCAAGCTCACCAGTTGATGTGGCAAAAGAATGATCTCACTAGGGCACCTGGATGGCTCAGTTGGTTAAGCAGTTGAGCATTTGTCTGCCTTCAGCTCAGGCCATGACCCCAGGGTCCTGGGATGGAGTCCAACATCGGGCTCCCTGCTCGGTGGAGAGTCTGCTTCTCTTTGTCCCACTGCCCCATCCCACCGCTTTGCTCTCTCTCTTTCTCTCTCTCTCTCTCAATAAATAAATAAATAAAATCTTAAAAAAAAATAATGGCCTTACCAAATTGAAATAAGAGCATTCTACTAACAGAATCTTTTATTTGGCACACGAGTAACTTGTGATACCAGTTAGAAAACAGTAACTTTATCTTTCAAAACATTTGCTTATATCCACTATACCTAAGGTAAAATATTTCAAACATCTAGAATGATGAAATGTATTCAGTCAATAAATGTATTTTTTGAAGACAAAAGTATTCGCATACTCAAGTATCAACCAGTCCTTCTGCTTAAACCTACAACAATTGATTCACAAAACTTTGTTAGAGTAGAATGTTTAAACTTTTTTCCAGACTGGATATTTTGGCATTTTACTACTATTTAGGGGCATTGTATTTAGAAGTGAGGTCTAAGAAACCCTTATATAATTCTGTATTATCATGATTTGCTAATGGTTTCTTGACTGGTACACCCAACTATCTAAAGGAAATCTTAATGGAGAATACAAAAGCCATCAAGACCCACCAGGAGAGGCTCATGGTTATTTGGTTATTAAAATCTTTGGGGGAAAAAATCTTCAGCAAAAATTTGGAAACCTGCGGCATCTCTGAAGAGTCTGCCACACTGAGGAGGCGAAGTAACAGGCTGGGCATTTGATATGTCAGAGTGTCACTGGAGCCATACCACAGGGCTGCAGCCAGCCTGGAATCGGCTGTAAGAGCAGCCTTAGCATGGCTGCCTGAAGGCAGCAATGTTCTCTGAGGCAAATCAAGTAATAAGACTTCCTTTTCTTATTTTACCAAATATTTCCAGGGCCTGTTCTTTCCTGTAATTGTATCTATTAATGAGGGCCAAATGCCACATTTTTTTTTTCATTTTATTTTCTCTGTTCTTTATCTTATGACTGTTCTTTCTTGGTTCTCACTGAGGAGATAGTTATAGCCACATACTAAAAATACCACTTTTCTTTTTGTTTGGGCTATTATTCATTGATGTGACATTATGAATATTATTTGGGGCATCTACTCCTCTACATTTCTCTATTACATGCATAATCTCTTATAAACTGATGCTTATTTGTATTACTCCCCCCACCACCACCATGACTCTTCTCTGACTCTGATGCCCCTCTGGATGTGTGCAACTATCCAGAAAATGCACTCCATATATCTGAGGTATTATTACATATAAAATATTATGATTTGAGCATGCAGAGCATGTGTAAATTCTGCTCATAATCTGCTGTAGACACAGCTGTAGTTGGTTTGAGGTAGAAGATATATTTAGATGCTTCCAATGTGATAGCCCTTAGAAGTAAAGCTGTATTGACTTCAGTTTCCAGAGGATGACAACACTGCCATGCTGTCACTATTTACTATCCCCAGATATGACCTGATGATAGTTATCTATAGGCAATGCTACGTATCACAGTGGAAAGATGAGTAACGATAGATATGCCAGTCTAATCATGGAGAATGTTTAGTCTTTCTGTTAGTCAAATGCAATATTTTTCAGAATTTAATATACAGACAAATCACCTGGGTGTTTTGCTAATGATGAAAATTCTGAATCAGTAGTTCAGGCTGTGGCGTAAGACCCTATATTTCTAACAAGCTCCAGGGCAAAGCAATACTGCTAGTCCAAAAACCACATTTTGAATAGCAAGAGGCCAGGGCCGCACTGTTCAATACAGCAGCCACTAGCCACAGGTGACTACTTATGGCCATTCAGATCAATTATATCCTCACTGATTTTCTACCTGCTTCATCTCTCAATTACTGAAACAGGCGTGTTGAAGTCTCTAACTTCATGGATTCATCTATTTCTCCTGACAATTCTGTCGATTATCACCTCATGTATTTTGATAATCTATTGTTAGATGCAAACATGTTAAGGATTGTTATGACTTCTTAGAGAATTGATCACTTTATCATTATACAGTGTTCATCTTTATCTATGATAACTTGTCTTATTCTGAAGTATGCTGTGGCTGAAATTAAGATAGCTATTCTAGGCTTCTTTAATTACTGGTAGCATGGTATATTTTTCTTTCATCCCTTTACTTTTAAACTATCTGAGTCTTTATATTTCAAAGTAGGGTTGTGAGGGGCACCTGGGTGGCTCAGTTGGTTAAGCATCTGCCTTCAGTTCTGGTCTTGATCCCAGAGTCCTTCTTGATCCCAGAGTCCTCGGATTGAGCCCTGCATCCTGCTCCCTGCTCAGCGGGAGAGTCGGCTTCTCCTTCACCTTCTGCCCCTCCCTCTCTGCTCCTGTGCTGTCTCTTGTTTTCTCCTTTTTTCACTTTCTCTGTCTCTCAAATAAATCAATAAAATCTTGAAAAAAAAATTAGGATTGTGTAGGCAACATATTATTGATATTTTTTCTAGTGTATATAGAACATACACATTTAAAATTATTATTGATCCAACTGAATTAATATGTAGCCCACTGTTTTCTATTCATTGCATTTGTTCTTTACTTCTTTTTCTTTCCCTCCTTTTCTGCTTTCTATGGTTTTAATTGAGCATCTTATATGATTTTATTTGGTCTCTTAGCATATCAATTATACTTCTTTTTATTTTTTTTATTTTTTTTTCAATTATACTTCTTTTTAAAAAAAATCCCAGTGATTGTCTAGAGTTTACAGAAAATACTTTTAACTAATATAAGTTCACTTTCAAATACTACCATATCACTTGCTGTGTAGTGAAGATAGTTGTTTTTGTTTTTTAAGATTTATTTATTTATTTGAGGCAGAAAGTGTGCAATGAGAGCGAGGGGAGGGGCAGACAGAGAGAATTCCCAAGCAGGACTCCCATCTCCCCTGCTAAGCATAGAGGCCCACATACGACTCCAACTCACAGCCCCTGAGAATTTGATCTGAGCTGAAACCAAGAGTCAGTAGCCCAACAGACTAAGCCACACGGGTGTCCCGTGAAGATGGTTTTTAAGAGACTTCTCAATCCCTCCCTTCAACCCATTATGAAACAGTTAATGTCCTTAATTTCATTTATACATATGCTAAAATCACCTAATACATTGTTATTATTATTCTAAACAGTTATCTTTTAGATTAATTAAAAATAAGAAAAATAAGAGTTTATTTTTCCTTCTTTTATTCCTTCTCTGTCATTCTTCCTTATGTAGACCAAAGTTTCTTTCTTTTTTTTTTTTTTTTGATCCACTTTCTGACATCACTTTCCAGAACCCTGAAAACACTTCACATTTCTTAGAGGACAGATCTGCTGGCAAAGAATTTCCTTGGTTTTTGTTTGACTGAAAAGTCTTTATTTCTCCATCACTTTAAAGGAAAATTTCTCCAATTTAGAATTCTAGGGTAGTGGGGTTTTTTAATACTAAATATTTCATTGCATTATTTTCATGCTTGCATAATTTCTGATAAAAAGTCCCCTATGATTATCATTCTTGTTTCCTTATAAATAAGGTATTTTTAAAATCTGCTCAGGCTTCTTTCAAGATTTTTATCTCCATCTTTAGTTTTCTGCAATTTGAAAATGATATGCATGGGTGTAAAATTACAGATTCTTTCCTCTCCATGTCCAGTCTCTTGATAAGTCCATCAAAGGCATATTTCATTTCTGTGACAGTGGTTTTGAATCCTTTTGATTCTTAGAGCCTTTTTTTTTTTTTTGGCTTAAATTACCCATCTGTTCTTGAATGTCATTTATTTTTTTCCATAGAGCCCTTAACATATTAATCATAGTTATTTTAAATTCTCTGTCTGATTATTCCAAAATCTGTATCATATTTGAGTCTGGTGCTGATGCTTATTTTTTCTCTTCAGGATGTGTTTTTTGTTGCCTTTTAGCATACATTATAATTTTTTGTTGAAAACTAGAAATGATGTATCAGTTAATAAGAACTGAGGAAATAAAACTTTTAAGATTTTATTTATTTATTTGACGGAAAGAGAAAGAACACACAAGCAGGGGGAAGGAGAAGCAGGTTCCCCACTGAGCAGGGAGCTGATGCTGGGCTGGATCCCAGGATCCCTGGATCATGCATGATCTGAGCCAAGGCAGACTCTTGACCAACTGAACCACCCAAGTGTCCCTTAATAGGACTTTAGTGTGAAATTTCATATTAGTCTGCCTTGTAGTTGGGCTGTTGTTTAATGATCGTTAGAGCTGTAAGTCCCAGAGACATCACATTCTGCTAGTGTCCTTGTTTTGTCTCCACTGTTGTCTTCGGGCTCCATTTTTCTCTTAGACATTTCTTTTAGAGTTCCCTGAGAAGTCTTCCTGGTATGGAGCCTGCATCTTTTAGCTCTTTCAGCAGCAATCCACTGCTAATATGTACCAGAGTTCTGTTGGCAAGGTGATAAGATATGGGTGATGGGAACGTGTTCTGTAACCTTATGATTAAATTTCAATCCTTCAATGGGCTTATGTCTCTGGGCTATGACCTTCTCGAGTCTTTCTTAGCTTTTTATTTCCTCTTAGGTCATACAAGAAAGCTAGAGTGGGCTGAAATGGGAGAAACACACTTCCTCCAGGTCAGATAAGGTTCTATCTAATAAAGCCTTTTCTCTTGGAGAGAAGGTCCTTGTTATAGAGATCGCTCTAAGTATATCTCATAATGATTATTTCCCCCTTCCCCTACCAGAATCAGGAGAGGGCTCCTGGCTCCTCATTGTGAGAACTGGTGGAGATAAAACCCAAGAAAATGTAGAGGTGTCCCAAGATTGCAGCCCTCACAAGTTATGCACTCAGGCTAGACCACACTCAGGCTCAGCAGTACATGAAAGTTACCACTAAATATCCCTACCGGCTTATGGCCCCAGCAGCTTCTGTTTCAGGTAAGGAGATCGTGGCTGCAATTCTCAAGATTCCTCTGTCTCTCTAGAGTTGGAGGGTAGCAGTTTGCCCTGTGGCCTCAGATCTCCCATGAATCCAAAAAAAGTCATTGATTTTCAGTTGTTCAGTTTTGCCCTTATTTTGAAGACAGGAGTGACAACTAAATAAAGTTAAATAAAATTTAAAATTCTGTTTCTCAGTCACACTAGCTATGTTTCAAGCACTCAATAACCATGTGTGGCTAGTAATTACCATATGGGACAGCACAGATATAGAACATTTCCATCATCACAGGAAGTTCTATTAGACAGAACTTGTCTAGACAAATTTTCTAAAGAAATCTCAGGAGACAACTAGAATCACAAGACAAAATGGGTCAGTAAAGTAAGATATTTTAGAGTGAGATTGTAAACTTTCATCTCAGGTTCACCTTGAATAATCACTAAATGATGAAAGAAAAATCTACAATAAAAGATATTACTAAAAAGCTGATCAATAACAGTCCATGGTAATCAGGATAAGACATGATCTCTACTTAATCCTAGCTCTGAGACTTAAGTCAAAAATCTGAATTGAGACCCAAGCATACTCTAATACCCAAAAAGGCCCATCCTGATTGAGAGACTTTTGTTTCCACACATAGCTAAAGCCCAACTTGCATTTTCTGCAAGTGATCATCACATGTGGATTTAAAGCTGTCTTCATATTATTTTGTATCTTTTATACAACTAATCAGCTAAACTTTTAGATTTGCCTTGTGATTTTGAGTGCATAAAAAATGCCTCAAGAATATATGGTGATTAATTTCAAAAGCATAAAATCAAAAAAGAAAAAGGATAAAGACACTGAGAGAAAGAGAAAGCGTAGAATTGACTTGCTTTGGAAACAATGAAAAAAATGAGATCTTTCATACCTTTCATTTTAAAGAATGTCATGTAAGTGACAGGTTTAATGGATCAAATCTTTGAAGTAATTACACTACCAAGGCAGTTAAATATGATAATGTAACATTAGGCTAAGGAAGCATAGTAATGTTGGCATATTCTATACATTGCAAGTTTAAAAACTATCTTCTAGCATAATACAGTAGTTTAAAATGTCTTTTTTTTTTTTTACAGAATAATGTTACATCTGACTTTTAAAAATAGACTGGCACGTTGTTCTGAATTACTTACAGGAGCCATAATTCACTTTTAACAACCTCTTTTTTTTAAGTTTGAAATTAAAAGTGTATCATTTTGTTTTTAATTTTTGTTTTACTTTTATCAGTAAGAAACCATTAGCCCTGGAATGCCACTGACTAAAAAAAAATTAAATATCCTTGTACTGTTGATTTTTAAAAATGTGATATTTGAGCCAGTGCCAGATACCTAATAAATATATGTCACACCATACACTTTGTGACCTTTTTTTTTTCTTTCTGTTTAAGTATCTTCATTACTGAGCCTGAAAAAAAATTGCTGAAAATGTAAAATGGTTTTAAATTTGAGATAGGCAACATAATTAAGAATTTAAAGACTAGGGATCCCTGGGTGGTGCAGCGGTTTGGCGCCTGCCTTTGGCCCAGGGCGCGATCCTGGAGACCCGGGATCGAATCCCATGTCGGGCTCCCGGTGCATGGAGCCTGCTTCTCCCTCTGCCTGTGTCTCCGCCCCTCTCTCTCTCTCTCTCTCTCTGTGACTATCATAAATAAATAAAAATTATAAAAAAAAAAAGAATTTAAAGACTATTTCTGAGACTGGAAGTTATTGGATGTGATCCTTAATTCCTAATAAAAAAAAAACTATGAATTCTCTAGTTTTGAAAATTAAAATAATAAGGAAAGATCTTGAAAGTTCTTAAGTCAAATGCCTAAGGCAAACTGAGGGCAAATATATGTAGGAGTTGATAAAGCAAGTAATGAACAGCGATGTGAAGAAGGAAGCAATAAGATCATAAGACTTTATCTAAATAAAATGGAGAGTGTGTTGGAAAAACCGATACTATTCCCATGAGTTTTTTCTTTACTCACATTTCTACCACACTCACAACACTTTTGACATAGGATGTGGGGGAGAGGGGTTCCCCATACCAAGCAATTCTCTGTGACACCAGCTAAATGTCCTAGAACTTCACACAATTCTGACTATCTACCTAGATAAAGTGTCAGATCCCACAGGTGAAGAGCTCAGTCTCACAAGATTTCTCAATCCCACTTTAGGCACCAATCGCAAGTAATAGGTCACCAGGTTATCTTGGAGGTTGGCTTTGAGGTTCCCATAATCTTAATCTCCTCCTCCTTGGATTTGATCGTTTGCTAGAATAGCTCACAAAATTCAAAGAAACACTTACTTGTGTTTACCAGTTTATTATATGATAAAGGATATGATAAAAGATGCAGATGAGAAGAGATGCATAGGGCAAGGTATGTGGGAAAAAGCTTGGAGCTTCTGTGTTCTCACTGAGTACACTACTCTCCCAGTACCTGCATGTGTTCATCCATCTGGAAGCTGCCCAAGAGTGAAATGATCTGACTTACAATTTAAACCTCTGGCTTCTGGGACTCTATAAGGAGCATAGAAATATAAGCAAGAAGAAGGGACTATTTCAATATTTCAGAAGACAAATGACAATGACTTCACTTAAAAGTATCCTTAAAAATGGAAAGAAGTAATGAATTCTATATTTAAGTTAGAGGTAGAGCCAGCAGGATTTCCTTCTGAATGGGATATATGTGTGAGAGAAGAGAGTGAGATCCCTCAAATACTACAAAGTTATAGCTTGAGCAAGTGCAAGAAGGAGGTTACCATCAAGTAAGATGGGAAGGGCAACAGATGGAACAGGCTTTGTAGAAGGTCATGATTTCATTGTTAAACTCAATGTGCTTCCAATACTGTGGGTTGTCCAGATGGAATGACCACATAGGCAGCTTCAAGTAACTTAGAATTCAGGCGTGAGGTCTGGTCTAGATATACACATTTAGTAATTTACACATATTTGTGAAACGAAAGAGCCTATAAGAACCAGATACTAAGCTCTGGAACACTTGAATTTTGAGTGCTTGGGAAGAATGGGTGTAGCCAAGAAAGGAGCAGAGAAGACATGACTAATAAAGAAGAAAGAAAACTAGGGGAACATGATAATTTAATCCAAGAGTTAAAACTTTTTGCTGGAGGAAGAAAGCAATTATATAAAATATTGCTTGTAAGTAAAAGTTAAGATAATGACTGAGATTTTTTCATTGAGTTTAACAAATGGAAGAATTTCAAGAAGTAGCAAGAGAAGATGCCTAAGCACAATGTACTTAACAGGAACACAAGCAGAAACAGTGAAGAAAGTAAATATGTAGACAACTCGTTTGGCGAGTATTACTACAAGATGAGATACAAGAATGGAGCAGTGGCTGGCAAGAAGTAGAGTCAAGAGAAGTTTGATTACTTGTTTTAAGATGGGAAACTTCTTTGCCTTATGATGGAAATAATGCTATAGAAAGTAAAAAATGAATGATAATGAAAGAAAGGGCCTCAATATTCTTGGTTAGGCGAAAGGTGATAGGGTTTACTGTCAAATCAGGAGATTGACTTTAATGAGAATAAAGTTCACTTATGGCGACAGGCAGGAAGGCTATAATGGTGTGGATGCTACTATGTCTGAACAGAAGTGGCAAAAACCTGTTGGCTTTCACTTCTATACATATGTTGTTTCATTTAATCCTGACAGAAGTGCTTTGAGGCGCTCTTATTTTCCATGCTTTACAGATGAGAAATCCAACTCTTAGAGTGTAAGTAACTTGTCCAGGATCATGCTATTGATAAATGATGGAGCTATCTGACTTTATCTCAGAGCCATTGATGCTGACCACCATGTTATGTTGCCTCACATGATTGTTGGTAGAATACTTTTGGTCAATGTGGTTGTTGACAGTTTTGAAGATATGACTCGTGAGCTCTTTATCACGGGGAAGTTAGTAGTGAGAGATAAGAAGTTTTAAAGTTGTGGCTCTCAAGTTCTCAAGGGACTCATCTGAAGAGTTTTTTAATTAGTAAAGGATCTTATTTAGTAGCATTTTTAAGAACATCACATAACGATCATTCCATTTCTAGCAAAGATCATCAATAATAGATGCTCCATTAATATGCAAATATTTATGCTAGAGATACTAAAGAAATAATACAAAGTGCATCATTCACAATGTTCACATTTTACTCAAAGAAAATGGATAATCAACAAGTAAACAAAATTAATAAACAAGATGGTAGTAACTCCTATGAAGTAAATAAATAGAAAAATATAAGCGAGTCTCTGGAGATAGGAGTTAGACAGTGTCAATGTAGTTGTGTAAAAGTGGCATCTAAATCATGACCTGAAGAATGAGAAGCAAACCCTCTGAGGAGTGGAGAGAATATTCTGGGAAGTACAAAGCTGTTAGGAAGACAATAACTTGACATATACAAGGAATAGTGAGGAGACCAGTGTGGCTGAAGTGTGGTATGAAAGGGAGATTAGTATGAAATGAGAGTGAGAAAATGACAGTGACCAAATCTCACACTTAGGACAAGAAGCTTTTTTTTTCCTTGTTTTTAATTAGTGTATTTGCAAGCCATTAAAATATTTTAAGAAAGAGAGGAGATCTGATTTATGTGCCCATTAGAATTGTTGCTTTTAAGAATAAGAATTACTTTGGCCCTTACACCAGGGCTGCCTACTTTTATCCAGACTTCTACTAAAAAGGGTGACTCTAGGCAAAACCAGTATTTTTTTCTCAAAAAGAGTTGAAACTTCTCCAGATACTTGGTTAAATAGATAGCTGAGACATTCGAATTTTCTCCTCTATATACTGGAAGTAGTTATTTGGGGTTTTTAAAAAGATTTTATTTATTTATTCATGAGAGACACAGAGAGAGAGAGAAAGGCAGAGAGACACAGGCAGAGAGAGAAGCAGGCTCCATGCAGGGAGCCTGACATGGGATTCAATCCCGGGTCTCCAGGATCAGGCTCTGAGCCAAATGCAGGTGCTAAACTCTGGAGTCACCCAGGGATCCCCTTAGTTGCGTTTTAAATTTACCGCCAGTTATGTATGGCAAAATAATCCCTTTATCATAGAGGTAGGGGTTATTCAAGGATGCAAAGAAATAGTACCAAATAAATACTCAGTATAGAATGACCACATAGTGAGTACTCAATAAATGCAAGTTAAAGGGAACAAAATCATAGCTCTTAGAAAGTTAGAAATTGACTTTTTTTTAAATAATAAATTTATTTTTTATTGGGTTCAATTTGCCAACATGCAGAATAACACCCAGTGCTCATCCCGTCAAGTGCCCCCCTCAGTGCCCGTCACCCATTCACCCCCACCCCCTGCCCTCCTCCCCTTCCACCACCCCTAGTTCGTTTCCCAGAGTTAGGAGTCTTCATGTTCTGTCTCCCTTTCTGATATTTCCTACCCATTTCTTCTCCCTTCCCTTCTATTCCCTTTTACTATTATCTATATTCCCCAAATGAATGAGAACATATAATGTTTGTCCTTCTCCGATTGACTCATTTCACTCAGCATAATACCCTCCAGTTCCATCCACGTTGAAGCAAATGGTGGGTATTTGACTTTTATCTTTCAGAGAAAAGTTTTATTTATGAAAAAAGTATATAAGCATTTTAAATTTAGATAATTTATTTCTCTCTTTAGATTTTTTTAAATTGAAGAACTATTTTGAAATGAGTAGGCATTATAAATAAACCTTTTTCCTCTCATGTTCAAACCTCCTTTCTCCTTCATTCTTTAAGAGATTTTATGATTGGGGAGGGGGGCACCCAGGTTGCTCAGTGGTTAAGCATCTGCCTTTGGCTCAGGTCATGGTTCCAAGGTCCTGGGGTCGGGCTCCCTGCATGGAAGCTGCTTCTCCCTCTGACTGTGTCTCTGCCTCTCTCTCTCTCTGTGGCTCTCATAAATAAATAAAATCTTTAAAAAAAGAAATTTTATGATTTTAACTGATATGAGACAATTTTAATTCACATTTTTTATTATGTTGAGAAAGAGAAATAAATTTCTTATGGTAAAGATAAGTGGGGCAGCCCGGGTGGTTCAGTGGTTTAGCATCTGCCTGCAGCCCAGGGCGTGATCCTGGAGACCCGGGATCAAGTCCCATGTCGGGCTCCCTGCATGGAGCCTGCTTCTCCGTCTGCCTGTGTCACTGCCTCTCTCTCTCTCTCTCTGTCTCTCATGAATAAGTCAATGAAATCTTAAAAAAAATATATTTAAAAGATAAGTGAGAGGTTACTTGAAATTCTGCCAGCCAAATAAATTTGGAATAAAGTTGAGTGAGTGATTTTTTCCATTAGCCTGTGAAAAGGCTATTTATTTCCACATGTAATTATAAAACAACCAATTCTGACTTAATGAAATAAAACCATCCCTGAAAACAAATAGGACTCATTTGCAGTTTCAACTAAATTAGATACTGAAAAATGCTTGCACTCTGATGTGTTTTGAAATGTCTAATGAAATTAGAAATATAATATTTCAAAGAACAAGGATAAAAGCTTTGATCAGAGGAGGAAATGTATGTGCATAAATAACATCTCAAGAAGCTCAAAGTCACTTTGCCATTTTAAGCTTTCTCTTATTTATAAGTCATTGATGTGAAATAATGCAGGAAAATGAGTTTCCACTCAAATCTTATGGAGATGCTAAGTTTCATAAAAATTGAGTATAAGTAGTTTACAGTGTGCACAGTAGGTTGAATTGATATTGTGATTCATGAGAATTAAATGTGTTATTTGATAAATGCAGAAACCTAAGAATGCCTCTGGCAGACGTTTAAAATAGGTTATAAATAAGATTTAATGTCAACAACAGGGATTTATAACAATCATAAACTGAAAACAACCCACGTTTTAAAATGTTAGGATCATGAACTACACTGTATCAAAATCAAACTGTCTTTTTTTCCCTTTAAAAAAGAATAGTCAATGAACTAGTTAAATGAAGTTAAAATGAAGCAAAACCTCTTTCTCTCTTATACACACACAAACCTACAGAGATATACTATCAAATAGGAATAATGTAAGAAACTAATATTACTGTCACTTAGAATCATTGCCTTATGTGTTGACGATAATGGTTTTCCTACGGTTCCTGTTGTAAGTTAATAAAAGTCCATAAAGTATGTAATAATGACAGAGAGCTACTGTCCTGGGATTAGAAGGAAATATATTTTTCTAGCTCTCCATTCAGATAACACATTTGAAACCCTGGAGAATGGGACATATGGGGATTGTGCTCTGAGTCAAGTAGAAACTCAGAGACAATTCTAATTGTTTGTAAAACTCTCTCACCTTCTCTGTGTTACCTAAAGCCTTGATTTAGCATATAAATCAATTAACTGTCCACTGTTTGGGGGACCATACATGGTTCATTCTCTCCTGCTCTTTTTCTTCTTCCTTCCCCCAAATTCCCACTGTTTTAATTTCAGTCCCCTGAAAGCATACCCTGAGACAAAGACTTGATTACTCATAATTCTGAAGAACATCTAATCTTACGAAACAGGAACACAGAACAGGACAAATGAAAGAGGAAAGACACAGAAGCTTATTTCAGGATGCATTATCAAGGTGGCCACCAAACAGGTGACTGGTACTCAAGCCCATGGCTCTGGCACATTCTGAAGAGCCTTATGAAATGTGTCAGAGCTGTGCGCCTAGGGGATGAGAGACAAAAGCATTTATCCATCAGTTCCTGTCCTCATTTGGACAATGCTGACTCCTCACATATTAACTGCCCAGCACTTCTGAATGCTTTGCGGGTTCCCAAGAATGTTAGACACACACACACACACACACACACACACAAGAGTGTGTCAGAGAAGTCTCTAGGCAGTAAATGGTTGGTATGTGACCCAGGAAAAGGCACTGTTGGGTTGTATCTACCACAGGTAGTAGAGGGAAGCATGGAGATGGCCTTCTCTGTTTCTCAGTGTGATTTTATCTCAGTTGCATGACTCTTACTTTTCTGGAGCCAGATAAAACAAAATAGAGATATCTTTAACACTAAATACTTTAAAAATCCAAATATCAGCTTTTAAGAGGGCCCATGCAGCAAAATGCTGTCCCCCTCCCATTAACTCAAGGGATGCTCATTCTTGGTTTAATTCCATTCACTCCAACCCTTAAATCAAGCAAGTGACCTGAAACACCATCATGAGATCCTGAAACATCTAACAGAATAAAGAATTTTTCTGATACTTAGGACCATTTTTGGTTGAGTATCATTTGACAATTCTAAAGGCAGAAAATAGCTCTTCAAATCATCAGTGTGAGCTAACTAGAACAAATGATTTCCTTTCCTGTTTTTCCTGGGGATTCCACCATTTGCCACCATATGCATTTTTATATGCATTCTGTTACTGTCAAAATGTTTGTTCCTGATTGTGCATGGGTTGGAAAACAATTTCAACTCATTATTTGGTCTCTACGTTTGGAAAACACTGTATCAGTTGTCGTTGCTTTTAAAGTTTTATTTATTTAAGTAATCTCTGCACCCAACACAGGACTCAAACTCAGGACCTCTAGATCAAGAGTCACATACTCCTCCAACTGTTCTCAGTTTATTAACTGCAACCCCTGTATTCTTTTGCCCTCGTTCTTGAAAATTAGAGTTTCAACAGTGTGGGTTTCTGCATAGTATTATCAGTGTTTAGAGATTGCTACCAAACGTGAAGACATTGACATTTCTGTATTTACAAAAATGATGTCCTATAGCCATTTACTTCCTGAAATATTAGGATATTTAAGAGTAGTTTAAAGAACAAAATAAGGGACGCCTGGATGGCTCAGTGGTTGAGCGTCTGCCTTTGGCTCAGATCATGGTCCTGGGGTCCTAGGATCCAGTCCCACATCGGGCTCCCCACAGCGAGCCTGCTTCTCCCTCTGCCTGAGTCTCTGTCTCTCTTTGTGTGTATCTCATAAATCAATAAAAATATTTAAACAAATAAAGAACAAAATAAATATTAAGCTGAAGTGTTGTAGTAGAAAGGGTACTGCTTAAACTTCTGAAAGTTCATAACTTTTCACAGGATCTTAAAGATCAGCTGTAACATAGTGTAGTGAACTTAGAGTCATTGTTCAGTTTTTCAAAGATATTCATGTTATTCCATTGTTTGGATGCAAACCAGAAAGTCTAGAATTTAACAATGTTGAGTAGAGGGGCAGCCTGGGTGACTCAGCGGTTTAGCGCGGCCTTCAGTCCAGAGCGTGATCCTGGAGACCCGGGATTGAGTCCCACCCACATCAGGCTTGCTGCATGGAGCCTGCTTCTCCCTCTGCCTGTGTCTGTGCCTCTCTCTGTGTGTCTCTCTCATGAATAAATAAATACAATTTTTAAAAAGAAAAAGAAAGGGCACTTGTTACTGGGGGGACAAAAACTGGACAATCATTGAAAGTTTAAGGCTAAGAACTGACAACTAGCAGCTAAGAATCAGGCTTAAGTCCTCCAAGCAAGGATTAATTCTCTAGGATATGTTAATAAATGTACCCAATCTGCACAGCTTCAATTACTTTATGCTTATTTAACACACTTTTGTCAGTTTGAGGCAAGATACTGTGGTAATTACCCAGAAGCATTCCTCTTTTCTTTTTATAAAAAACTTGTTAGAGGTTGAAAATTTAAGGAGTAAATCATAATTTCAAGGTCAAGTGGCAAGTCTTGGTAGATATCAACAAGGCTAAAGATTCTTATTTTATCACTATCACTTGTCAGTAGAATTGTCACTATGGAGGACAAAATAAATAGAGAGACACAATTCTCATTATTGAAGAGATAACTATATACTCTGAGAACATGAGAGTCACCCACAAATATTTACATAATCTATCATTAGGGGTGAAGTTTCCCAGTACCACTGAAATATTTTTTAAAAGATATTTTAAGAGCTGGAGTCAAAATAGATAGTTTTATGGAATTGAGGGAGGACTTGTAGAAAATGGGAGATTTGAATTTGGATTGATGGAGAAGGACAGGAAATGCATTCGTTGTGAGGAAGATTACATGAACAGTTTCACAAAGCACACAGCATTCTGTCCAGGCACAAGGGCATCTTTCTATTTCCTGTAGTTTCTCTATGTTGTTTTTTCTCCGGATCACTGAGGAGCTGGATCCCACTTGTCATTCAAGATAATAATAGATATAGATATCTAGATATAGATATAATAGATATCCCTTGACTTATGTAGGCACTAGTCATTCTGTAGTACTGAATTTTATTTTCTTCAAACAACTTGTTTTCATTGATACTGTCTCATTTACTTGTCTTTATTGTATTGTCTGCCATTCCCCCACTAAAATGTTAGCTGCATGAGAGAAGAAATCTTGTCTATCTTCCTTAGCTGTTGTATCAACAGCAACTTGAGTAGCCCTCAAGATAAGTTAGGAACAGATCATATTTATTGAATGAATTGATGAGTCTACCACATATAACCACATGTTCTTACCTCTCTCTTGGTGGGAGATGGGACTTGTCCTTCTCTCAAAGTCTGTGTGTTCACTAGAGGCTTCCTTGACTAAATTCTTGCTTATTTAAAATCTATTCAATAAAAACAAAAGAAAAAAAAATGATGAATATTTTACGTGATAAAATACTTTTGCATCTGCCTTGTAAAGTTACGAATTTGTCAAGATAGAACACCTGGTCTTTTATACTTACAATATGATAATTTAACATGTAAATCCTACAGATTTTCTTTTGTTTTCTTTAATACTATTTAATGAGATCTATCATCTGATGGCATTGTTAAGAGTTTTGAGTTTTTAAATAAATGTGATTGCCACATTGTTGTCATTTAAAATGTCTTTTAAAAATTATTTGCATAACAAAATAGTTAATAATTTATTTGTTTGGATTGTTGTGTAGTTTTTCTAAAGAGAAATGTGAGATTTTATTCTGTGAATCAAGACTGAGGAAAACACAAGGAATGTTCTTAGAACTTCTTAAATGAGGGATTTCCTCCTGTGGTTGAGGCAGAAAGTATGGCATCCTGTGGCCCCAATAAATCTCTCACTTGCTTTTGAAGTCATAGACCACAACTCTGCCCACTTTAAAGGTGTACAAGCCACACATTAGGGGTTGAAGTAAAGGAGATGTGATTGGGTAAGTGCAAACTCTTCACCACTCCAGAAACAACTCAGATTGTGTCCTAGCGATCAGTTTTGTACACAAGGAGCAGCAAGTTATTATGAAGAGATGTTAAAGCAACTTAGATTGCTATTAAAGAAAAGACAGCTGAGGGTTGTTAATAACTGGTTTCAAGAATATAAAAAGCTCTGTAAAAAGGTTGACCAGATGTTTTCCATCTACATGGAGACAGAATCACAGTAAATGGTTGCAAATTACAACAAGAAAGATGCAAATTATACCTAAAAATCTTCTCCACTGGAGAAGGCTATTGAAATGGAACAGTCCTGTTTCACCACTTAAGTATAAAATTACTGAGAGGCAGAGGTTAAACAAGGCTGACCACTACATATTAACAAGATATACATATTATAATCTTATTTTTCCCCTTTTATCATTATGCCTTTATTTGACACCAGGGGAAAAAAATGGTAGAGTGAACACAGGAAGTATGGCTAAGTTAAAAAATTTGAAAAAGATGAAAATGAATGGGGAAGATAAGAAGCATTCACAGAAAATAATGTGTGAATAATAGGAAATTCAAAGACTTCTATATATGCCCACTTCTGAAGTCCTGAACAAATTATTTAGGAAACATCCGAAACAAAAGCTCCTTGAAATTGAATGCAAACCGTTTTATACACATGCTCTTTCTCTTTCTTTCTTTCTTTCTTTCTTTCTTTCTTTCTTTCTTTCTTTCTTTCTTTCTTTCTTTCTTTCTTTCTTTCTTTCTTTCTTTCTTTCTTTCTTTCTTTCTTTCTTTCTTTCTCTCTCTCTCTCTCTCTCTCTCTCTCTCTCTCTCTTTCTTTCTTTCTTTCTTTCTTTCTTTCTTTCTTTCTTTTTTCTTTCTTTTTTTTTCCTTGTAAGACAGTTTAAAGTGTTCCTCTATTCCAGAGGGGTAGTTGACTCCGAAATGTTTCCGTGTCTTACACGAGATACTTCAGGGGACTAATTCAGTTGTGTTGCTGTGCCTTAACAATTAAGTGTTAGCTAGTTTGCAGGACATTTTCCTAAGAACTGGATTTTGAGAAAATGTCTCAGCCAGTATATCAAGACTCTTTTAGGAACTATTTAAAGCTAAAGGAAAGTCCTTTTGGCTCCCACTTCCCTAAGGCTATAGTTTAGGAGATAAATCTTGGAGCTCATCAATGAGAAAAAAAAAAAGGTGCCTCTCCAAGGCCAAGGCCCATCATCTTCTCAACTCGCACATTCAGCTCTGCCTCTATTAAGGAGAGGTGAGGGGCTGTATTTTCATTTCTTCTCTGCCTCACTCTCACCTTCTGTCTCAGCTAAGTACATTCCAAATACTATGTTGCCTGCTAAGAAATATGGTCACTTTGAAAGAAGCAGAGAAAACTTAACATAAGTTCAGTCATCGACTCTGTGGCTCGCAGTGATGGTTATTTACATACGTGTCTTGGGCGTGCAGTTTCATGTAGATTTAACTGGCAGTAAAGATTTAACTAGCAGTAAAAAGAAAGCAATAAAGTAGCTTAAAGCTACTTGGTCTTTTTACCTGAGCCATCAAATATTAAGAAAAATAAATTAATGCACACTATTTGTTAAAACAAGTTGTACCTGATGCTTTAAACTAGGAAGTTGCATATTTCTGTAGAGGGCCAAATAGTAAGTATTTTGGGCTTTGTGGGCCAAAGGATCTCTGCCTCTGCTGCTCAGTTCTGTCATTGTTGCACAAAAGTAGCCATTGACGATACTTATGGATGGGTGTGTCTGTTTTCCAGTAAAATTTTATTTACAAAAATAGGCTATGGCTATGACTAGAGTTGGCCACTGGGCATATAGTTTGCCAGCCCTTGAGTGAAACGGTCCATTTTGGTCATTTTTTTTTTTTAAGATTTTATTTTATTTGAGAGAGAGAGAGAGCATGAGGGAACAAGATGGGGTGGGAGGGTGGGAGGGCAGGGGACAGAGGGAAAGGGAGAAGCAGACTCCTCACTGAGCAGGGACCCTGATGTGGGGCTCGATCCCAGGACCCTGGGATCATGACCTGAGCTGAAGGCATACGCTTCACCAATTGAGCCACTCAGGTACCCCCCACCCTTTGGTCATTTTAAATTTTTTATTCTCTCAAGTATTCTCTTCTTTCATCTGCTTTTCTCAAACCTCATATAAAGGCCAAGAGAAAGAAGGAAACCGTCTTCCAGTCTGACATCTTCCAACCTCAGATGCTTGCTTTTTGTCTACCTGCTTCTGGTCTGCTCTCCTGGTTTACGTTTGAGGCTAGAAGAACTGTGATCCGGGACTTCCCAGTAAGGACACTCAGAGTTGCTGTGCCTGCTCTGGGTTCCCCCCAGCTTCTTTGGCGCTGTAACCTTGCCGGGGTCTGGCGTGGCTGGCCACTCAGGCCCCTATGGCTTTTAAGAGGTCTTCCTACCTCCCTCTGTTTTTAATATTACACTAATTTGTCTGGCACTTCCTACTCAGAGCAAGGTCCAGAGAGCACCCCTCGGTCTTAGATCTTGGTATTTTAAAAAAGGGAATAAAGGCATTTGAAAAATCTTCTCTCAAAATAGTAAGTGAGCTCGCATCTTATACTATATGTCAGAAGCTGAAAATTACATTCTCCTTTCCCTTTTTATTTTGGCTCCAATGTATCCTAACTTACCCACTCCACTTCACCCCAGGATAGGCTAGCCTCAGATAAAGGGCATGCATTCAAAGTCCAAACAGGAAAATGTGTACATAGTTTTCAAACCATTAGTCTGTTACATGTTACCTTCTATATCTTCACAGCAATCCTAGGTGTTGTTATTCCCGTTTAGAGATGAAAAAACCACAATTCAGAGGATATGCTAAAGTTTTCAAAGCTAGTGCATAAGAGAACAGGAGGTTACACCTGTCTCCGATCCACTCCCTGTTCACATTCAACCGCAGTTCCTGAAAGATGCAGAAACCTAATGGTGAAGAGCATGTGTCTGATTTCTGGCCCTAAAGCCACCAAATATCGGTTCCAACCATTTTAACAAATTCAAGAATTCTCAGCCATTGCTTAAAATCATTGGGATTAAATGAGACAATGATAGTAACGGCTCTTTCATCTAGTCCTGTCTGCCTGGCAGGCAGTTTCTAAACACTCAATGATCTCATTTAATTCTCAAAACCATCCTAGGAACACCTGGGTGGCTCAGTGGTTGAGCATCTCCCTTTAGCTCCGGTCGTGATCTCGGCATCCTCTGATCGAGTCCTGCATCAGGCAACCTGCAGAAAGCCTGCTTCTCCCTCTGCCTATGTCTCTGCCTCTCTCTGTGTCTCTCGTGAATAAATAAATAAAATATATAAAATAATAATAATAATTCTCAAAACCACCCTATAAGGTAAATATTAAAATTATTCCTATCTTATGGATAGTGTAAAATAAAATCCTCAGTATAGAATCTGCCATAGTGCGACAGAGAGTAACACTTAGAGAGTAACTCTTAGGGGTGCTTGGTTAAGCATCTGCTCTCAACTCTGGTCATGATCCCAGGGTCTTGGGATCAAGCTCCTCCCCCCTCAACTAGGTTCCCTGCTCAGCAGGAAGTCTGCTTCTGTTTCTGCCCCTCCCCCTGCTCCTGTGCTCACGCTCTCTCTCTCTCATACACATGCACACTCTCTCCCTCAAATAATAGAATCTTTGATAAATATATAAATACTCTCTTCTTACAACCACACCCATAAGAAATATTTAGACAGAAATCTTTGCCCAGAGCAGAAGCAATTCTTGATAGGCAGCCTTTATTTGCTTATAATATGGGTCAGGGTGAGGGATCCTCCCATTTTTAAAAGGACTTAAAGAGTATCAGACTTCAGAACAAACTTCTAGGACGCCTGAGTGGCTCAGTCCATTAAACCTCCAACTCTTGGTTTCAGCTCAGGTCATGATCTCAGGGTAGTGAGACTAAGCCCCCAGTGGAGGCCCCCTGCCAGGTTCCATCCTCTACTGCAAAGTCTGCTTGGGATTCTTTCCCTCTCCCTCTGCCCTTCCCCCTGTTTGTACACGCAGGAGCTCTTTCTCTCCCTCTCTCAAATAAATAAAGAAATCTTTAACAAGAACAAACTTCTGTGTCCACCTACACTACCATTTGGCTTGGGTCCCCTTGCTACCCAATCTCCCTGGCTTCAGGTGTCTAGGACACAATGCAGTGTCCTGAAGGAGAAAGCAGTAAAAGAATGTGTACCAGCATGACCAAGACAAGCTGCTGGTTCCATTCAATACCCAGGCAAGACTTCTCTTTTCAATTTACATTTCTATTCGAGTTATTTTAGTTTTAATCCAATTCATGTGATTTGGGGCTATTTTTCATTTTGAATTCTTACTATCACAGCTTCCTCATCTCATGAAGAGAAGAGACATTGTATTATGGGAAGCCTTGAACTAGAAGTCAAATATGTGGCTTAAAATTCCTATTGTGTCACTAAATATGTAGTATTAGTGATAATTTGACTTTTACATATCTATTTCATAACTCTATCAAGCCATAAATTGAGACTGTCAAATTAGATTATCACAAGGATGCCACCCAGCTAAAAATTGTTTCCTAATTATTTTCTATTGCCTGAAACATAAATGCTCACAAATCTCTTCATCTTTAGTCAATGTAAGTCTTGCAAATATTTCCACTGTCAACCACCTGACAATCATTAATTTAGGAGACTAACTCCAAGCCTTGAGTAATGCCATCGTTTTTAGAAATAATTATTTATGAATCTCAATTTCTCATTCAATTTATTATTAAACTGAAACATAAATGGAAAGAATATGAACTATAATATCTAAGGGTTTCCTAGCCCTATCAGTATGTTAATCATTTAGTATAATAAAAAGTAAACAAGCATCAATCTCTCTTCTCACTGCTTCTCAAAGCAGATGATTTAGCTTTTGAACTGTGCTTATGTTTGCTTCACATCAAGGTCTTTTGTCAGCAATTCATGGAATCATATTTAAACATTATATATTTTTTTTGCTTTAAGGATCTCATTTATATTTAGATTTCACAGAGTTGCTATATACCAAAACAAAACTTTTACAGTTTCCCTAACTTTGGGATTTCTAAAACATGAGTCTTCTTTCATACCATGAGGAGCAGAAAACAACTTTCTTAAAAGCATTGAAATTGTTATGGTTGGAAATTTCCAGATATTGGAAGGTTGAGTATCATCATCTCATAATGCATATAACCAAAGAAAATTTGTTCTTTCCTCTCCAAAGAAAGAAAAAGCCATAAGTTCTTAAAAATTTGCTTAAACATCCATTCAGTCATTTATTTATTCACTTACACATTTAGAAGATATTTATGCCTCCCATGTACCTGAAACTGTGTTAGGTAACTATAATAGAATCTCAAAATAAATTTGGTTCATGCTTCTGTAAAACCTAGGGATTGTTGTCTTATTTTGCTACTTGTTTTTCTGGCTTTTGAGTTCTTTAAGGGAGCTTACATATATTTGCTATAACACCCATTTATAACACTGTGTCATAAGCATAGAAATTTCAAAAATATTTAATTATCATTTGTTATATACAAAAGTTTGAGTTAGTTTGCTGGCTGTAGAAAAATAATGGAATTTCAATACACAAGAAAAATGAAAATTAAGAATGAAAATGATTGAAAAATCACTTACTCCCAAAGAGAACACCTGAAAAATATGTTTTCAGAAATTGAAGGTCAAAGAGGGGCAAAGCACATCAGAGAAAATGAGTTTCTTAATCTCATGGAGCCAGATTTGCCCATTGAGCATACAGTTTATGACAAAATAATTGTCCAGTAATTACTCTAAAAGATGGAACAAAATCAAATTAAAATGGAGCAAATTGCCTTTTGCATTGTGGCCAATGACAAGTAGTGACACATTCACACTGCTGCAAAATAGCATTTTGCTTTTTCTGAGAAGTGACTGGTTGCTGAGTGGTTGACTAGGTTATTCCATGTAAAAAAAAAGTCTCCTCCAACTCTCTCAGTGGAAGTATGAAGTTTCTGACTGCTACTGCCACTGTGGCAATTTCATATTCAGTAATGAAAGATACTTCTGAAGCCGTATACACGTATACACGTATACACATATACACATATGTGTAGCAAATATCACAGCTGCTAATTCTGGAACACTTGCTATGTGCCAAGGACTGTTCCAGGTAATTTACATGTATCAATTAATCTTACATGCACAAATCTGGCAGGTAAGTATTCTTATTTTTCAGATGAATAACTAAGACATGGAGAGATTGAAGATGTTGCCTGACAGTTTCATAGAGAGCCAAGTGTAGATTCTGGAATGAAAATCAGGTACTCAGTGTCCAGAGCAGGTGTTCTCAGTTATAAAACAATGTGCCATGTGTCATTCCACATAGTCCAGAAGCCAGTCGATGCTCCTCTTTTTCATATTTTTTATTTTTATTTATTTTTTAAGATTGTATTTATTTATTTGACAGAGAGAGAGCAAGAGAACACAAGGAGGGGGAGCAACAGAGCAGAGGGAGAAGCAGACTCCCCGCTGAACAGGGAGCCCGATGTGGGGCTCTATCCCAGGACCCTGGGATCATGACCTGAGCCGAAGGCAGAAGCTTAACCGACTGAGCCACCCAGGTGCCCCAATATTTTTTAAAAATAAAACCTAGTACTTATTTCACATAGCATCAAAGTAAAAAAACAAGTTTGCATCTGATGAACACAGTGTGAGTGAATGAGTTGTTATGTTTGTAACTACTACATGTGGACTATTTTAAGTTGGGAGAGAGACAAATGGATAACATTGAAGAAGATCTGCTGGTGGCTTGGATGCCAAAAGGGAAGACATTCAGATTTGTGCCTGTGCTTTTCATGCCCAGAAAAAATGGTTCAGTCACTATACCTAGAGATAATCAGTCCCATTAACATATACACACAGGTAATTGAATGGTAAGTTCATTCATCAGGAAGAGGGATATGACATTTTGTTGATTTCCTTTATACAAGAAGTATTTATTGAGCAATACAATAAGAGCTGCGACAGACATTCACAGAAAGAGGGCTATGGAAATGTGTAAGACTTTGATGAGGAAGTACATTATTAGTCCACTAGAACTGCTATAATAAAATACCACACACTGGGTGGCTAAAACAGCAGAAATA
This sequence comes from Canis lupus baileyi, assembly GCF_048164855.1. NCBI lineage: Eukaryota > Metazoa > Chordata > Mammalia > Carnivora > Canidae > Canis > Canis lupus. The sequence continues at coordinate 17,814,486 of NC_132844.1, read as the reverse complement.
TATTTTCTCACAAATCTGGAGGCTGGCATTACACGAGTAAGGTGTCAGCAGGGTAGTGTCTGGTGAGAGCTCTCCCCATGGGTTGCAGAAGGCCACCTTTTGGCTGTGTCCTCACATGACCTAGTGGATTTGCAGTGGCAGGGGGAAAGAGCCAGGTCTCTGATGTCCCTTCTAAGGACACTAATCCTATCAGTTCAGAGTCCCACCCTTATGTCCTCATTTAACTGTAATGAATTCCTTAGAGGCTTCATCTCCTAAAACACTAGGGATTAAGGCTTTGAAATATAGATTTGGGGAGGATATGAACTTTTAGTCCATAACAGGAGGTAATGTTGCATCTAATTCCTTTAAGGATAAGTGAATAAAACTAGATCCAGGGAAGTTACAGAAGAAAAAAATCAGAGGCAGTTACTATTCCCCCTCGGCTACTGTTATGTTTTATAAAGTACCTTATGCAATGAGATGTTAATATATTTGAAAATCTTGATGCCATGGGCAATTCTGGGAAAATACAAATGACCAGAATTAACTCAAGTCATATAAAAAAATCAAATACATGAATAAAAGAAATTGGAAATGTTATCAATGTAATATAGTACAATAATATAAAAAAGACAAGGGTCAGAACCACTTGGTTTCAAATCAAAAAAGATATTCCTAATGTTACAACTTTATCAATAATACGATGTGCTCCATAAAATAAATAAATGACATTGTTTAACATTTGTTTTACATTTACAACTTGTTAGGAATTGTGCAATGCTTTGCATTATTTCATCTAACTTTTTAGGGAAAAAACAAGAGAAAAAAATCAAGTGTAGGAGAAAGCAACTTCCTTAACATATAAATAGTATCTTGGAATGCCTGGATGGCTCATCCAGTGGAGTGTCCAGACTCTTGGTTTTGCCTCAGATCATGATTTCAGGGTCCTGAGATGGAGCCCAGTGTTGGGCTCTGCACAGCAGGGAGTCAGCTTAAAGATTCCCTTCCTCTGTCCCTCCCCACACTCCCACATTGCACACACGTGTCTTCTCTCACTCTCTCTCTCTCATTCTCTCTTTCTCAAATAAATAAATAAATCTTTAAAAAAATAATATTCTGATACATGACCAGAAGTGAGAGAGTTCTTACAAGTAGAAATGTGCAAAAGATGCCAATCATAATTTCTATTTAATAATATTCCAAAAATTCTAAGCCACAAAAACATATTTTACCTATTAAAAATTGTAAAGAAAAACATTATTTACAAAGGCTAAAAAAAAAAAAAAAAAAAAACAAAGGCTATGCATATGTATCTTAAAGACTCAATAAAATCAACACAAATTTTTTAAGTTAATAGGAGTTCTGTAAAGTGTTTCAATAAAATATAAAAATGCAAAATCATTAGTTTTGATCTATTTCAGACATAATCAGCCCAGAAGAGAGGGAAGAAAGATGCTTTACACAATAGCAGAAGACAATAAAAACATGAAATATCTCAGAAAAAATGAATATTTTATATATGTAAGACACCATCAAATTTTACTCTGGGATCAGAACGATTTTAATACAACAGCAGAGTTCATTTTCACTGAGAAAAATAAATACTTTTGGTATGCCACTGTTTCAATTACTTTAAATAAACATAATGAAATATTTCTTCAAAAGACTAGTCATACGTTTTTTAGGATGTACTTGACAAAAATAATTCTAATGTTATATCAAAGAATAAACAAGTGATATACAATTGAAGAAAATAATTCTAAGTGGGGAAACTAATAAAAACAATTTAAAACATGCTACAACACTACAATCAACAGATAGATGAACAGAAAGGAATAGATACCTTTGAGATAAACTTAGACATATACCGGACCTGATTTTTTTTTTTTAAGAGAAGGAGAGAGATGGAAGTAATGGGAGGGGGCAGAAAGAGAGAGAGAATCTCAAGTGGGCTCCACACCCAGTAGGGAGCCTGATAGCAGGCTCAATCTTTCAATCCTGAGATCACGACCTAGCAGAAATCAAGTCAGATACTTAACTGACTGAGCCACCCAGACATCCCATGAAATTGTTTGATAAATAGACTATAATAAAGGAATGTGCAGAGGAAAGATTATGCAATAAATATCATTGGGAATGATTAGCTGGGTATTTGAAAAATATATTCACTTGTTCCTTACCATGTATCAAGTATGAAGATAATCCCAAAGAATTATAAATTCTAATATAAAACCATGTGCAATTAAAACCTAGAATAGCATATTGACTTGACTAATCTTTAGTTTTGAAACACTTTCTAAGTATAAATACAAAGAGAAGCAAAGGAGAAAAGAGATATATATTTGACTACATAAAATTTAATAACTTTGTGTATTAAAAATGCCAAAGGGAAATCAAAAGACAATCTACCAAAAACTTTGAAATATGAAATTGAAAATATATTGTCATTGAAACATATAAATGATAAAAATTCTTCCAATTTAGGGGCTTCTGGGTGGCTCAGTCCATTGAACCTCTACTTTCAGCTTAGGTCATGATCTCAGGCTCTTTGGACTCCCTGCTCAGCAAAGAGTCTGCCTCTCCCTCTCCCATTGCTCCTCCCCCCACCCCTCACCCCCACTCATGTGGTCTCTCTCTCTCAAATAAATAAAGAAAATCTTTTTTTAAAAAAATTCTTCCAAGTTAACAAGTTACACAGTAAAAGCAACTTGGAAAACAGATAAATCCACAATCCTTTTGACATAAATATGAGTAGCCAAAAAATATAAGCTTACATCACTAGTCATCAGAGAAAAGTGAATTAAATGAAAATTTAACAAATTATATATTCCTTATCAAATGCAAAATAAGCACATATAGCTATATTCTAATAAGAACTCTACTTTTTTAGGAAATATGTGTGTTCTTATGTCTTTTTAAATGATATATGGCTTTGAAATTATTCATACTCTTTTATCCCATTTTCCTCTGTCTATAAATTAATCCTAAGCAGATAATCAGAAAAATAGTAATAGATTCACTGTATAAATTGCATATTGTAGTAATATTTGTATTAGAAAAGAGTGAAAAAAAGTATTTATGACCAATAATAAGTAAATAGTGAATAAATTAACATATATTCAGATGTAGAAAGCTTATCCAGCCATTAAAAACCAGGTTTTTTGGGCAGCCTGGGTGGCTCAGTGGTTTAGCGCCACTTTTAGTCCAGCGTGTGATCTCGGGACCCGGGATCAAGTCGCAAGTCAGGCTCCTTACTGTGTCTCTGCCTCTCTCTCTGTGTGTGTCTCTATGAATAAATAAATAAAACCTTTAGGAAAAAAAAATCAAGTTTTTTTCAGGGCTCCTGAGTAGCTTAGTGAGTTAAGCATCCAACTCTTTTTGGCTCAGGTCATGATCGAGCCTCCTCCCCTCATAACCCCCCTCCCCCGGTCAAGCACTCGGTTGAACCCCATGGGGCTCCCATTAAGCTTGGAGCCTGTTTAAGATTCTCTTCCTCTTCCTCTGCTCCTCACCGCCCCCACCCCTCCCACAAGAAAAATCAACTTTTTTCTTGGTGATATGAGCAAACACTCACAACTTAAAGTTAGGTTAAAAAATTTAAAAAGCGGGATCCCTGGGTGGCGCAGCGGTTTAGCGCCTGCCTTTGGCCCAGGGCGCGATCCTGGAGACCCAGGATCGAATCCCACATCAGGCTCCCGGTGCATGGAGCCTGCTTCTCCCTCTGCCTGTGTCTCTGCCTCTCTCTCTCTGTGTGACTATCATAAATAAATGAAAAAAAATTAAAAAAAAAAAAAAAAAAATTTAAAAAGCAGGAGAAAAAATTATTTAAATCTATTAGTTCTCACTATTGTGTAAAAACATAGCATACACTTGATAATTTAAACTAAAGAGGTGAATAATAACTAAATAGATCTCTGCAATAAAGAGAAAAAGAAAGACACACAAGATATTGTTACTATTTCTGTGAATTGCTTTATAGACTGCTTCCATTTATCATGTTTGTGTATCTTCAGAATTGTATAGTAAACATTAAGCTAATACAAAGAATCAGACACCATATGAAACTCATTTTTATCAGAGATTGTGCCTAGTATCAAACTATCAATATTTTAAGAATGCAATCAGTCAGGAAATATCCTAGTAATCTCCATAAGCCCTCCTTTTTGCATCATATCTGGTCTATGGTCTAGAATAATAGAAGCCCCCAATGTCACCTCACAGAGTAGGGAACATTTAAATAGTAAAACATCTTTATTTTATACTTAAAAGAGTTGTATAGTTTATGTGACACTCTCTAGGGAGCCATGCCTCATAAATCCATCCAAGTTTAGGTTTGTTTACAATAAGCAATCCTCAACCAAGAATATCTTCCTCAAAGTATTTCATAGATAACAAATCTCCCTTCCAATAAATGTGATTAGTCTGGTGGCCTGGAGGTCAAGTTATCATTGTTTACAAGGACATTGAACCAGGTTACCTGCCTTCTTAACCTCCCACTCCCCAGGAGCATCTCCCTGGTAATCAGGAGGGATCACAGGCTAGCTGCTTAACCTTCCTCCCCAATACTGTTTTAAAATAAAACATTTTCGAATGAGAGAAATTTAAAAAAAAAAGAAAAAAAAAAGTCACAGCATTTACTATGAATTGGAAGAAAATAAGACCATATCAGTGATAACAGTTAGTGGTTCATTGTAATAATCCAGAAAATAAGTGAGGCAGTCTTAAACAATGAAGTAACAGTAGATAGAGAAGGTGAGTGAGATTTAATAAATACTACAGCATTTCAATAAGTGTAATAATTGACTAGATGTTGGGTAAGGGAGTTGAAGGAATAAATAATGATTTCTAGTCAGAAGCTTAGGGAGGTGGTGTATGAATGATGTGGCTATTTGTGAAGAGTAAAGAAAACAGAGGAGCAGTGTTTTGGGGGGTTGAGGTTCTTTAATAGAAGACTAGAGAACTGTAGTTATATTTAAATTCTAATGAAAAGCAACCATTAGAGACAGAGAAAATGAAGATTAGGAAAAAAATCAGGGATAATAAATGGAATGAGGTCACATAACTTATTTAGATTCCAGAATTAATGAGGAGGAATCAACTTTCAATGATGGGACACTTGTCTTTTCCAATGTGGTAGGAGGAGAGAACATAAGGCTATTCTCTGTTGATGTATTTTCTTTTCATTTTCTCTACTATGTTCACCAAATATGGTGCTTTATTCTGAGTATTCAACTACTTGGTGAACTGAATATTAAAGATTATTTATTAGGAATGAAATCAGAATAGGAATGCTAGATGACCCCTGAGAAGGTTTCATTCAGGCTACGGAGAAAGAAGCTAATGGGGCCAGCTGAGGAATGGTGATTCAATGGAAGTCCTCCCTGCCACCCCCACCCCTCCCACCAAGGATTGGAGCATTTATATCTTAAATTCAAGAGTTTTTCACTCTTGCATTTTTTTAAACAAGTTTATTTATTTGCTTGAGGGACAGAGAGAGCAAGAGTGAGGAGAAGGAACAGAGGAAGAGGGAGAAGCAGGCTTCCCACTGAACAGGGAGCACAACATGGGACTCCCAGAACCCTAGAATCATGACCTGAGCCAAAGGCAGACACTTAACCAATTGAGCCACCCAGGCACCCTTATTCTTTCTTTTTTTTTCACTTCTGAATTCCTCCTTTCTACCTTTCTTCTAATAATATCATCTTTGTTAAGTATCTTAATCACATTTTCAGATTACTCAGAGGCAAGTTGATTAAACTTGCTTCTTTCCTACAGATCACTTTAGCTACACTTTAATCATAGTGTTTCTTAGGCTGTTGATTTCTTAGTAGTTTATCCTTGCTATTTTAGTTCTTACTGACCTATTCTCTTATTGTAGATTTAACTTGAAGTTTCAGAAGCTTCTTATTAACTACAGTGATGTATTTTTATTTAATCCCAGTAAAGCCAGTGCTAATTAGTTTCCCATGAGTTCAAAAGATGATCAGCCTGTAAAATCTGATCCAGAAACTGTTGTCATGGCAATGCCCCATCTAATACAAGGTGTGCCTCTATAGGTAGATATATTCTTTTATTATAGCAATCTTCTTAGTATCTTAACATCTTTGATGTTAACATCTTAACATCTTATTCTTAACATCTTTTGATGCACATGATGGTGTGTTGTTTTTATTTTCATTTTTGTTTTTGCAATTTGAAAAGCAAGAATTTTAGGGTTAGAGAAATCATGTAGGAAAGAACCAAGGAACATAAAGCAGTTTGTTTCTCATGGATTTATTTCCTTGCCTTGTAAACTGCACTAAACCCTCTCCAGTTAGCTGATAGAAGACCAGAAATTAAGGGAAATGTTCTGGGAAAGATATTGTGAGTGTATTGATATATTCAAAGCTGCTAGAGTTAGTGACAGAGTTTGATTCAAATAGACAGTCTTCCAGATGTATTAGGAACCCAGAAATTCTGGTACCCAGAGGGTTAGAGGTCAGGGGATAGCTAGGTTTGAGATTCTAGGTCTACATATTCGGTGGTAGGAGCTGAAGGGAGACCACATTGACTGAATTCTCAGACTAGCCAAATGAGGAAGGACGAGCCAAGTCTGTTGGTGGGGACTGTTGCTGCCAGACAGGTTTCGTCCATATGAAACTCTCTCCCAGGGCCTTTTATAAAAGCAATTGAAGGACACTTTGAAGAGATAATTGGTAGTAAGACTGATGAAGGTCAAACAATCATAATATGATCATTAAAAGCATAGGACCTTATGTAGTAGCCTGCTGGGAAACAGGGAATTTGTAACGTAAAACTTACAGAAAAGAAATTATTTATTCTATCTGAAGTAATGGTTAAATACTTATAAATCCTTTTAAAAATGTTAACTGATGACATTATGTGCACAAACACTGGGATATAACTGAAATTTTTATTGAAATAATTCTTTTTCTCTACCTTTATTGTTTTTAGGCAACCTGGCTCTTTGAGGTTAGTTAATTTTCAAAGCTGACTCAACAAAGCAGCACATAAGGAATTCACCTGAAGGAGAATGTGGCTATCAGAAATACAACTATCAGGGTGGCCTGGGTGTCAATTATTCTTTATATTCCTGGAATTGCTTTATAAACAGCCTAATCATAAAACAAAGCTAGACTCCTCCCTGCTCTGAGTCATCCCTCTGCACTCTCTTGGGGACAGAAGAATTATCTAAAACTCCTAGTTTTCTGGTTCTGGCCCTTAATTTCCAGAATAAGAGTGGAGATGAAGTGTTGGTGATCTAGTTTATTCTAATGAGCATATGACTTCAGAGCAGTATATATTATAAAATAAATCCTAAATCCTATAATTCGCAGAAATCTTTGCAATTGTAACCTGGAATTCTCAATTCTTAACATGTATTTTTAGAACAACACATTTTGGAGTCAAGCCACTAGTGTCCACATCTTGATTTATCACTTACTGTACGACATGAGACAAATAGATGGGCATCAGTTTCCTCATCTATAAAATGAATATAATTATAGTGTGTATTTTATCTGGTCATTATGGATTTAAGAGAATTAATATTTGTTAAGTGCTTAGAATCATGCTTGGCATGTAGAAAGTGATATATATTTCTTTTTTAAATGGTCAAAAAGAAATAAGTTTTTCCTGAAAATGAAATGATAAAATCTATATAAAAATCTTAGCCTGGTGCCTAGAACATTACAAATGCTTGATAATTGTTAACTATTTGGTCACTCAAAAAAACATTCATTGAAAGCAAGGATATACCGGGTCTGACTAGACACTAGGGACTGAAGAAAACACCCAATGTCTATCATATGAGCCTAGGTATAGTCAAACAGAAGCAACAACACTAATCAAATATACAAACATAGGGACACTAGCTACTATGGTAAGTGTTTTGTAAAAATGACAGATAGTACTATGAGACCTGTATGCAGGGCCTTTGATTTAGTGTGTGCGTGTAGAGGGGTGGGTGTTGGTAGGTTGTCAGGAATCCTTTCATAAGCAACTGCCAGTGGAGCGGAGAGCTGAAAAATGAAAAGGGGAAATCAACAAAGAGTGAAGGGAAATGGGTTCAGGGAGAAGGAAGAGCTGGTATAATGACTCCATCACTGCGAGAGGGCCAACCATGGCCACGCAGGGAATGCAGGAGGGACTTTGACATGCACGGGGGTTGGAGGCAGAGGCAAGATCCCCATCATCTGGGACTGTTTAAACTACATTAAGACTCTTTCTTTCTTTTTTTCTTTTTTTCTTTCTTTCTTTCTTTCTTTCTTTCTTCTTTCTTTTTTTTTCTTTATCTTAAAAGTAATTGAAATTCATTGAAGTACCTAAGCAGTGTGGTCCGTGATTTGAAAAGAAGACTCCACCTCAGGGATTCTTGAACCTTTTGTATTTCAGAATCACTTAGAAGACTTTTTAAAATGGATTGCTGGGCTGCAGTCCAGTTTCTGATTCCTTATATCTAGGTCAGGAGGGAGAATCACATTTCTAACAAGATCCCAGGCAATGCTGATGCTGTTGCTGCTGGCCTGGGGACCACATTTTTAGAACCACCAGTCTACTGCATCGTGAAATCAATTGAATGGATCAAACGTGAGTGCCAGATGTACCACTGAGAAAGGAAGGTCAGCCATCTAGACAAGAGGTGATAGATTTTGGACTCAGTGAAGTAGAAAGAAGTCAGCTAATCTAAGGAATATTTAGGAGGCATAATTGGTACTAGGTAGGATATAGATTTGAAGGACAGGGAGATGTCAGGAAAAAGCTCCTGGGTTAATTACTCTACGTTGTCATCTGGAAGGAAAAAATTCTCATCTTTAGGATTGGGAATGGAAGTAATATATCAACTCAAAATGAGAGGTTTTTATTTTTTTTAAGGCTCCCTTGACCTTCATTGGCTGGCTGATATGGGCTACAACCTGACAATAATAATAGAAAGCACTGATGCTGATGGCCAAATTATGAAAGAATATTGGCCTCAAGGAACGCCAGAAAGCATGTTCTAGGAAGCTGCCAAAGAGCACCCCGGCCCTGCCTGTGGTATTCCCTCTGGGAAGGTAGCACACGAGCCAAGTTACACTTGGGCTCAGTGTCAGATCTTGTTGCTCTCACTGCAGCTAAAGCAAGTAAATAAAGCTTCTAAAATGAGTAAAGACAGTGATTGAGAACTAGTGATTATGAGCAGAAAGAGAAAAAAGCAGGTAAAAGATCAAACTATAAAAGGTTAATCTCTGAGTTGGAAAGAAATTTCAAAGACAGTGAATGTAGAAACTGTTCAAGATGAAGACGCTTGCAATGCAGGAAAAGAGTCAGTTGGCACACCAAAGGAAACAAATGTGAGACAAAAATGAAAAGGGGAAAAAAGGAAAGACTTTTTTTTTAGTATTTTAGAGGTAATATCCCTAAAGATCAAACCACTGCAGAAATAAGTCAGGGAATCCTAATATGCGCTAGGGTGCGTTCTGAGGAATATTCTGGAAAAGCATAAGTGGCAAAAAAAAAAAAAAAAACTGGCATATTTTGGTAACAGCCTCTCCAGTGTTTGGAGGAAATAAAAGAGACTCACCCTTGGAAATACTGGAGATAATACCCAAAGGTCTTTGAGAAAGGTTCACAAACAAGAATTTGATAGCATTCCAGAGATCAGCTAGTGTCTTCTTGCCAAAAAGTAAATGGCATCTCTCCCAAAGACAGAAGGCATCTGGCTCAGAATGTAATGGGGAGAATTGTGGGAAGTCAGAGCAGGAATGCCCATGAGAAAGGTTCAGTGGAATGTGAAGTGTCAAGAGAATCTTTGAGAATGAAGAAATGAATATGTAAAGTTTTACAGTACCTTGAGGCAGAATATAATTTGGTATCAAGTATTGGGAGTATAAGACATTTTTATTCTTGTAAAGGATCTTAGCATAAAAGTCACAGGAAGAAGTAAAAGCAAAATAAAATAATACCAAAAACAACCCCAAAATTAAATAAACCTGGGCAATTCAAATTATGAACATTCAGGGTATGAACATTCAGGGTAGTATTCAGAAGACTTTTGCAGATACCACCTACCAGCCAAGACCTAAATTCTGGATGAAGTCTATGGCTTAACATAAAAGGAAGAGATGTGTTTGCTGTTTTGAGAATTTATATACAGTTTTTTAATACATATAATCATGGGCATATTTTGAAAGATTCAAGGTATGTAATTCATAACCTATAGGAAGAAAAAAGAGATAAAATAATTAGTTGGGTTTTTGTTTGCTTGCTTATTACTTGGTTTGGATTTGTTTTGTTGTGGATGTTTGCTTGGATTTGTTTGTTTCAAGTAATAAAAACAATTATAATTAACATAGACAAAAAGAAAAATGATTGCAAGTTTATGGAGTAGCTCTTATAGCTGAAGGAATATCTGAAGAACCAAACCCAGGCAGGGAGGATCCCAAGCAGCTCCTTGGATGCAGGTAATAGAGTTTACATAATTGTCTCATAAAGGAACCCCACTGTGATTAATCAGCTCCAAAATTTTTCCCTCCAGACCTTTTCATTCAAGTTTCCAAGCCCCAGAGACAGAGTTTAAATGATCTGGATCATCTGCCCAACACTGGTTAGGAAAGAAGGAAATATCATTCTCTACAATCCCAAAGATTGCACACAGGAGGAGGAAGGTGGTATCTCAATAGGAAATTGGGGCATTATTATCAGAAGAAGGGAGAGCGATCCAGACAATAAAAACCAACAAATATCTGCTATGGAATCCTTTAAATATAACATGCTTATAGAGTAACTTTTTGTAAAAAGGGTAATTCAATGAACTATTGAAAGACTATATTCATTAGATATTTTATATTATATATTTATCCAGAATTTATTAATAATGAGTTATGTTTTGAACTTAGAGGAAATTGTGTATATGTGTGTGTGTGCACATGTGGTTAGAAATGGTAATAATTTGCATAGATGTAAGAAGGTTTTATTATTCCAAAAGAATTTCAGCTATGGTGAGAGCTCTGATTTTTGACTATAACAAAGAGTAATAACATAACAGCAAACCCTAACATTGTGCTTTCTCTGGTCCAGGCACCATCAGAAGCATTTTATTAATTTTATTTAACAGTCACGATAAATGACAATCATTTTTTTTTCTTAACTATTTTTAACTTTATCCACTTAATTTGTCAATGATTCATTTCTGGTCTTGAAGGCTGGACTGAACTGATATGAAGATCCCTAAGCAGATCCAAAGTTCTGTTCCTTTACATGGATGAAATGTCTTACCACTTCACGAATCATCTCATCGCGCACCCACACTGTGTACTACACAGTGACTGTCAAACATGTTGACTCACAACCTCCTAAGGGCACAGGAACACTCTCTTCCAACCCCACGTGCCTGCCAATGTGAGCCAGAGAGGTGGGTTGAAGAGTGAGGGGGTGGCTGCAATCTAGGAATAAAGCCCAACTATCTATCCTCTTTCGTCTTTTAAGTTTTAGGCAGGCATTGAATTCTATCCTAAATATACCCCTGTTTCTTTCAATGTAAAACACACATACACACACACACACACCTGAAAAATTTTAAAGTAGAATTACCATTCCATGGAGAAACCTCCTATTCTCTTTGGCTTCACATTTCTCTCCCTAATACCTTCAAGTGTATTTATGATTTGAGAATCACACTCGAACCTCTTCTATTCCAAGCTTCCTTCCAATCTTTACTTTTAGTGGAGCATATTTCTAAAGTGTGACACTGAAGGTAGTCTGTCTCTTTTTTTAAAAGGTTTTATTTATGTATTCATTAGAGACACAGAGTGGGAGACAGAAACATAGGCAGAGGGAGAAGCAGGCTCCCCGCAGGACCATCCCAGGATCCATCCCAGGACCGCAGGATCACAACCTGAGCTGAAGGCAGGCAGATGCTCACCCCTGAGCCACCCAGGTGCTCCTGAAGACAGTCTCTTAATGGAAAGCAGAATTGGGTGCACACTGAGTCCCATTAAGTTATACTTTTACCAAAGATTTTGTTAATTTTTTTAATAATAAATTTATTTTTTATTGGTGTTCAATTTGCCAACATACAGAATAATACCCAGTGCTCATCCCGTCAAGTGCCCCCAGATTTTGTTAATTTTTAATGCTAATGTCTTGATATTCTTTTATAGTACTCGAGACTACTAAAAATCATTAAGAAGTTTTAATTATACTATTTACTGTTATAATTTGCTTTGTCCTGTAAATTTATTGCTCTCTCTGGTGAAAGCTAAGGTGACTGTGCTGTGGGTCCTTTAAAAACAGGTTGTATCGATTAACAGTTCAAGATGTGTTGGGTATCCAACTGAATTTTAGTTATGAGAAGTAGGTTTAAAGGTCCCTGTCAAGGGGTTGTCAATTAGGCTCCAAGAAGCAAACTTTCCTGACAGTTTCTGTACAAAGCAGGGGTTACTGAGTAACTGCCCCTACTGTTCAGTAATTGATCGGGACAGCCATGAAAAGCTGAGGAGAGAGGTGTGCAGAGAGTTAACAAGAAGAACCTCAATACAAAATGTCCAGGAAGCAGAAAAACTGAGGGGCACACAGTGAAAGGAACACTGTTTCTGCCTAGTGACCAATTTTTTTCTCATTTGGTAAAAAAAAAAAAAAAAAAACAGTCGTGGAATTGAAGTATTCTAGATAGATACCAACTCTGACATGTGACAAAGGCAGGCAAAACTAGGAGATTTTGCTCATTCAGTGGTAGATATATCTTGTATGTCAACTGTGATGGTAGTTATTCCCTAAAGGTAGACATATTAAATGTACAAAGAAGGCAACTAAATACACATTTCTTCATTTATACTTGACTCATTTTTGCTTATCTAGTTACCAAGCATTTTATCTTGCACATAGTAGGGGATTCAGCAATCCACTATTTTATTCATGCAACATAAATAGCATGTATTAAACACCTGCTGCATTCTGGTGATGAGGATAAAGCAGTGAAGAAATAAAGCCCTTCATAGAGCTTAATTCTGGTTATTACGTTCTCTAGCAGCAATATGGAAAATTGGTGAACATAAAATGTAGTGATCATGACCCAAGCGAACTAGATAGCTAGGGTCTGTATGAAAGTGTGCTTTGCCACTTCTGAACTGGGTGTCCCACTTTCCTTTATCAATAAAATGGGATTATAATGAGGCAGTATATGCGTGTGTGTACGTATCTATGTTAGTGTAAGTGCTAAGATCAATGTTTGACACTAATAAGTATCATGTAAGTGTCAGGTATTCTTGTTAAAGGAAATTTTTCTAAATTTAATGCATGGGTAAATAGTCCTCAGTTATAGAGTAAAGGATGGAGGCCAGAGAAATCAAGACAATAAAACTTGAGGTGCCAAATGTACCTCAATAGACAATTGAGTTTGTATTATTTATTCAAAGAAGATTATAGAAGGCAAGCTAGTTACTTATATCTCTGGCCTTCAGGTCTTTTCTTTTCTTTCTTTTCTTTTCTTTTCTTTTTTTCTTTTCTTTCTTTTTTTTTTTTTAAGATGTTATTTATTTGAGAGAGAGTGCGAGAGAGAGAGAGAGAGAGAGAGAGAGAGAGCAGGTGTGGGGGCACTGGGCTCAGTCACAAGACCCTGGGATCATAACCTGAGCCAAAGGCAGACACTTAACTGACTGAGCCACCCAGGCAGCCCAGCCCTGAGTTTTTCCATCTGTAAAGAAGAGGTGACAAAAGACCTTCTTGATAGAGGTTCTAAGAGGATTAAAGGAAATGATGTGTGCAAAGTGCTTGGCACAAAATCTAGCTGAGAGTGAGCATTTACTAAACAGAGGCTATTGAAGTTGTAACCTGATTATAATGAATTAACATCATTTACTTAGTTTTTGCAGTTGCGTTTCAATTCAAAAAGGACTTAAGGAAACTTTCAATGAGAACAGTTCTTTTTTTTTTTTTTTTTCCTTTTGAGAGAGGGAGAGAGAGTGCAAATGAGTGGGGAGGAAGGAAAAAGGGAGAGAGAGAATCTTAAGCAGGCTTCAGTCTCAGTGTGGAGCCCAACATAGGGCTTGATCTCACAACCTTGAGATCCTGACCAGAGCCATAATCAAGTCAGATGCTTAACCGACTGAGCCACATAGGCATCCCATCAATGAGAACATTTCTAAACAGTATTAAACATTGGTCTCAGTTCATTGCTCAACACTTCATTGCTCAGTCAAATCCTGTATATTAAGGTTAGTATTACTCCATTAAAAAAGAGATCCCTCCAGTGAATTTCCTCAGTCTGTAGATCCCAGAATCTAGAAAAAATTAAAAGATTGTCCAACTAATTAAATTTATAAAGTAGGATCAAATATACATGAACCTACATAAACCAACTTTTGAATTGTGTCATAATATATTTTAATACTCTTTATTGCTAAATGTTTGTATCTATCTTCATAAGTGAAATAGACTTTTTTTAACCTCTTATATTTTCTTTTGGTAATAGATTAATTGGCTTCATGTATGAGTTACACTTCTTTATTTTTCTGTTTTCTAGAATTGTTTTTAATGACAGTAGTCTTCTCTATTCATTGAACTATTGATATCACTCCTACAAAGCCATCTAGGTGTACTGTTTGTTTTCAGTTAACATTCATGAATTATACTTCACTGACTGGTATTTGTTTAATAAGAATTTCTTATTAAAACTGTCATTTTTCTATTTGTGCAGATAAAAAACCATTCATTTCATCAGTTTTTCAAATTCAAGAGCATAAAATTACTCCATATAGTCATTTCCTATTTTTCCCGCTGCATAATCATTTACTGTTTGTATAAACTGAATTTCTTTAGAAAATAAAATAAACTGAATTTCCTTTTTTCTTGCTTATTCTTGCATGAGGTTTATCTTAGTATTTTCTTTCCAGTTTTATTGAGTCATAATTGACATATAACATTATATTAGCTTAAGGGGTACAACATAATGCTTTGATATATATATATATATATCAAAATGATTATTACAATAAGTGTAGTTAATTCATCACCTCACATAGTTACATGTGATGTTACCAATTATCTCAAATTTCTGCTCTCAATTTCAATGATTTCAGTCCTTATCTTAATTTTTTACTTCTTATTTCTTTAGCTTTGGACTATTGTTCTTTGTCCAGCTTGTTCAGTTGACAATTTTGTTAATTTCCCCAAAACTATGCAAACCTGTAAATTCCCTTTAAATAAAGTACTGTTTCAGCCACATTCCACGAAAGTAGTAGACATGACATGCCATCAACATCATTTGTTCTAAGGAGTTGAGATTTCTTTCATATTCCTTTCTATTTTCTCTGTAGCTTAGGGGTTAATTAATATTTTTTGAAAATATATGGTAGACACTTTTTTATTCTCATTATGTTATTGACTGGACAGGCTGAAACTAACTTTGATGGTAAGTCGCAGTCATCAAATCCAATAATTCTGTTCCGGGAGTGCTCCAGAATACAATATCCAGATTCTTTGGATTCACAAAATCAAGGGAACTACATGGGGAATGTCTTATGCTTTAAGAAAAGCTACATAACAACAACAACAAAAAAAAAATGTGATTTTTAAAAAAATATTCACGTAAATTTAGGTAATTAAAGAACAATTTCTCTCTTTTTTTCTGGAAGGAACTGCCTCATGTTTCTACACTAGCTTCTTATCAAGATTTAAAAACATCTTAATGAATCTGAAATTGATAGACCACATTATTTTGGTGAGAAGAATAATGGGTTTCAGAAGATCAGTAAGAATTTGATCAAAAGACAGTTTTGCAAACACATGTTTTATATTTGTGTTCATATTCATGAGAAAACATGAATGTCAAAGAGGAAAAACCCTGAAGACTCTTGTATTAAAAAAATTAAAAAAACTTGATTCATCTTTTTAACTGCAATATGCTATAAATCACAAAATCAATACTGTTCTCCCTGAAATATAATTCTTTTCTTTTGAGAATCCATTTATCTTTATTATACTAATATTCTAATGCTAAGAAAAACTTTTTTTAATGCCCTGATACCACATAAGTGAGAATGTTTTTCTAATGCCACTAGAGCATTTTATTATCACAATCTAGCAGATCTTGGGTGTAGTAACAGATTAGTAAAAGTAAACAAGAAAAATTATAAGGAAAATAAAAAGAGGTTTTAATTTATCAAATTTTTGCATCAGTGTACTTACTAAAAAAAGAAAAAGAAAAAACACAAGTTGCTATTTTTTACAAGAGGACTATTGTAATGCATTTTTGACAGAGAAGATGAACTTACACCAATAAACTAAAACAAAACTTTTTTCTTTAAAATGTTTGGTTTTCTAAAGAATTCTATCTGAACTGCAAAGTAATATTACAATCATAAAAAGTGCACTAGGAAATAAGTGATTATATAAACTGGGGAATGTTCACAAATCTGATATAGTTTCAAAGTTCTAAAAATTTTAGTCATAGCTTTGATGATGCTAGTCTTTGTGCCAGCTTTCTAGAAGCAAATAAAAATATCACAGGAAAAGATGTCATTGGACAAAAAAAAAATGCAACTCAGCTTGAAGGTAAGCTGGTCCACTTATGACAAATTCTCCCTTACTATTTATAGAGTTCAGGGGAAAGTTCCTTTTAAAAGCAGTTTCTTGGCTTAATAAAAGCTACGCTTCTCTCAATGGCTTAATAACACTACTGAGGGGACTCCTGGGTGGCTCAGCTAGTTAAGCATCTATCTTCAGCTCAGGTCATGATCCCGGAATCTCTGGATCCAGGGATCCTGGGATGGAGTCCCAGGAGCTCCATGTCTTTGGGGGTCCCTGCTCAGTGGGAGTCTGCTTCTCTCTCTCTCTCTGCCCCTCCTCCTACTGGTGCTCTCTCTGTCTCTTGCTTGTTCTCTGTCTCAAATAAATAAATACACAAATACTTTTTAAAAAATAAAACTAAACAGGAAAATACAATTGATTTTGTAAGTGTATTTTGAGATGTACCTATATTTATGATTAACTTTTCATCACTACCCCTACCTACTATTCCTCTACCTTTCTCTTTCTGTTTCACAGAAAAAATTATGACATCAGCATCCAAAGGAATTCTCCGCCCATTTTTAATCGTCTGCATTATCCTGGGCTGCTTCATGGCATGTCTGCTCATTTACATCAAGCCCACCAACAGCTGGATCTTCAGTCCAATGGAATCAGCCAGCTCAGTGCTGAAAATGAAAAACTTCTTCTCCACCAAAACTGATTATTTTAATGAAACTACTATCCTCATTTGGGTGTGGCCATTTGGGCAGACCTTTGACCTTACATCCTGCCAAGCAATGTTCAACATCCAAGGATGCCATCTCACAACAGACCGTTCTCTATACAACAAATCTCATGCAGTTCTGATCCATCACCGAGACATCAGTTGGGATCTGACTAACTTACCTCAGCAGGCTAGGCCACCCTTCCAGAAATGGATTTGGATGAATTTGGAATCACCAACTCACACGCCCCAAAAGAGTGGTATTGAGCACCTCTTCAACTTGACTCTGACTTACCGCCGCGACTCAGATATCCAAGTGCCTTATGGCTTCTTGACGGTGAGCACAAACCCCTTCGTGTTTGAAGTGCCAAGCAAAGAGAAGTTAGTGTGCTGGGTTGTAAGTAACTGGAACCCTGAGCATGCAAGGGTCAAGTATTACAATGAGCTAAGCAAAAGCATTGAAATCCATACATATGGGCAAGCATTTGGAGAGTATGTGAATGATAAAAATTTGATTCCTACCATATCTACTTGCAAATTTTATCTTTCTTTTGAAAACTCAATCCACAAAGATTACATCACAGAAAAGCTCTACAATGCTTTCCTAGCTGGCTCTGTACCTGTTGTTCTGGGGCCATCTAGGGAAAATTACGAGAATTATATTCCAGCAGATTCATTCATTCATGTGGAAGATTATAACTCTCCCAGTGAGCTAGCGAAGTATCTGAAAGAAGTTGACAAAAACAATAAGTTATACCTTAGTTACTTTAACTGGAGGAAGGATTTCACAGTGAATCTTCCACGATTTTGGGAATCACATGCATGCTTGGCTTGTGATCATGTGAAAAGGCATCAAGAATATAAATCTGTTGGTAATTTAGAGAAATGGTTTTGGAATTAAAGTTTTCCATCATTTGCACACTTGGAAAAATTATTTTGATGAGCTATCATCCAAGTTTTGAGGATAAGAAGAGAGACAACATTCTGCTTTTGTGTCACAATTTATTTTTATCATTCTCTCTTGGGTAACATGTATATTTTGATGGAGATTTCTGAGAGCTCAGCATTAGCAATCACTCCTTTTGATTTTAAGTTATCCTGTATATACTTAATTATGTGCACTGAAAATTAATTTATTCTTTGCTACCATTTGCAAACATTGTTTTTCACATTTTGGTAGTTGTTTGTAAAGTAAGTTTGTGATATGATTGTTGTTTCTACATTGATCAGCTATTTAAGCTATTTGGGAGATGAAGATACACATCTTAAAATATGAAATATTTTCACTAAATAATATAACCTCTATTCCAAGTTTGCATAATGTAACAAAGGAAAAGCATTTGTAATTGAGTTCTAACCTCTTTGACTTCAAAATGAACAAAGTGCATAACTATCTCTTTTGAGCTACTTTTTACCTGTTTACCACATTTTTTGTGAAGGAAGAATTATTCATGTAGTGAATAAGAAAGATAGTGAAGCAGAACTGTTTTATTCAGGAAGCTATTAGACTTTTCATTTATTTTCATTAAGCTGACTTGCAAATGTAGCCACTTGTTCTCATGATCTTAAATTAAATTATTCAAGTATTTTTAAATATCCAATTTGGTGGGATTTGTAGAACATGGGAAGTAATCCTGAAAACACTTAAGAATACCTAGGACAGTTCTCTTCCCAATCCTTACACTTATTATTATAATAAATAATTTCCTCAAACAAAAGAAAAGGATGTTTATAGATACATATCATATTTATAAGTGGTACAGTTATATACAATTTTGAATAACATATCAATTTAAAATATTTTCCCCCAGCCCCAATATTTAAAAGTTTCATTTTACCATGTGGATGAATAGACATAAAATTTTAGAGTTTGTCCTGTCATTTGAAAGAATATAAATAAAATTATCATTAAGGTATTAAATATAAGATTTAAAATAACACAGTGGGGATCTATAGAAAACACACAATGCTAACTCAATCTCAATGCATTATTTAATGAATAAATGAATGTCATTCAAAGTCACGGGGAAATTTTTGTTTGTTTCAACAAAGTGACAATTCTAGCCTAGAAATAATAACTGGAGATGATGATTTATATTTCATTTTAGTAATTACTCATATATAGCGCATGTGACTATGGCCCTCAGGGCTTTACAGAACCAAAATAAACTTAAACAATAAGTTTTTGGAAAATTCATCCTTGAACCTGCAGTTGCTATACAGCAATTTTCTTCTGCAAGGTTAAGGGCTAGATATAAGCAGAGATTCACAGGTGAGAAAAGATGGGATGTTAAGGATTCTTCAAGAAAAGCATTTCCCAAAAGAATCTTTAATGACTATTCCATTCATGCCAAAACCCATCAAAAGAATTGGAAAGTTCTGATGACATCCTTTGAATCTAACTGTATTCTAACAGTCCTGTTACATGTTAACATTAGCAGAACACAAATCCACAATCTTCTACATCAAATGGAAACTAGATAGAGGCAAACTTGAGTCAGTAAGTAGGAGATATGTCCCGTAACCCAGAATGCCTTGTGTAGGAATGAACTGTCTGGAGCATGAGAAGGATTGGAGCAGAGGAAGATTCTGACGTTAGATGAAGGACTGTTTGATCCTCAGGTTCATTTCTTTGCCCATGTTGAACAGCATGTTGTGTCAGGCAATACCCTAAGCAGAGATAAAGATGAACAAGGTACTATCACTGCCCTCCAGGAATTTACAATTAAGTGGAGAGATATATGAAAGCTTTCTTCAAGTCCATGTTTATGCACATACTCCTCTCAATGGAGTTGATATGTCACTGCTGATTTAATGAAAATAAGTTAGGGAATTTCCCGCAATTGCTCAGGAAATCAAATATTTCTGAGCTGCAAACTTTCTTCACTCATTTGACCCAGTGTAGTTTCTCTCCATATTATTGCTTCTAACCATAATGCATCAAGAAATGGATGTCCTCATGGATAAGGACAGATCTTACCCACGTTTATTTCATCAGATTAAAAAAGTCTAATTCATCCATTTAGTCTTACTTTGTCATCTTTTGGGCCTACAAAAAGTATAGGGACCTAAACAAATTGCATGACTGATAAGTTTAGAAACCACTTGATTTCTAAAAGCAGAAAAGGATCAGTGTCATGACAACCCATCTTGGCTGTGGTGGGCTCTCATGATTTCAAAGAACTGAGAAACGTGAGGGCATCACCACCCTGTCAACTATAAATTTGGTCTCTTTTTTAAACTGACTATAATCACACGCTGATAATATGATCCAAACCAAGGCAATAATGGTGACTAACTGGCACGTCTGTATATTGAAAACCCATTACCTGGTCCCAGAAGAAAAACTTTTCTGAGTTTGAAGTGCCAAAAAGAATGAGTCAACTTACCCCATCAGTTCTAGGGCCATTTATCTGTAAGTTTTAGGGCCCAATGGTATTATAGCAATGTTTACAAACCAATCCCCCATTCTGCTTATGAGTTAACCAGATCCATAGATAATACTTATTCAAGAGATATGTTCACACACACACACACACACACACACACACACACGCAGAGCTAGTGACATAGTAAGATAGCAATGTAAGGGTGCTATATATCTTAATTCTACATTCTTTTTCATTGAATTCTCACCTAACCATAAAAGTATGTCTCAATTCCTAAAAATGTGAATGCCTTATTGGTCTAATTAGGGCCTATGGAATGGTACACTCTATGTGGAAGCACTTTGACTTTTTAAAAAGTATACAGTAAATAAAACATCAAGCTTGTTAGCATTCTTTCTGTTTTAAATATTTTAGAAGTTGAGCCTTAGCAGAAGGAAATGGGCTTTCACTACATTTTAAGTGAAATATTCAAAGATAGCATATGGTTCTCAGGCACTCCTTTAATAAATCCTGTGGATTGCAATTCTTTTAAAGGATATCTCATGGTGAATGAATATGGATTCAACAAAATTAGGTTGCTGTTGAATATAATAACAAATAATGATGCCAAGGGATAAACTGTGGATCTAAAAACAGAATAGACCATTTAAAAAGTTTTATTCCACAATATCAAAAATCTATTGCCTTCAATAATCTGAATATTTAAATGTTAATAGTTGTAGGCCTTACTAGTAAGAATATATTAATTATTATAGGTCTTTTTAGTAAGAATATATACTGAGTTCTCCATATCCAGAACTATTAAACTCTGAAAAAAAGACATGACAGTCATATTTTATGACAGCCATAAATTTTACAATATGAAGTAGAAACTAAAAAAAAAATTGTCCTAGTGAAAAACCAGTATCATCTTAAAATTTTTACATTTACTACATAAGTCCTAATAATCCTAGAATATGCAGAAATGTTTTCTTGTTGTGAAGGCTTAGAAAGCTCAGAGCACTTGAGATGTAAAGTGACAGAGTATTTAGGAATTATTTGCTGGGGCTTTAAATTCTTGCCTCCAATTGGAGGTTAAATATGAAAAGAATAGGAAATTCTACTATTGATATCTTTTTTACTGCCTATTTTCAAACTAGATTCCATGAGTCTTAAGGTAATCACCTAGAAAATGTCTTTGCATAAAGTAATGTTACCAAAATGAAGGCTTAGGTCCTTCCATTAAGACCTTGTGCTTAACCATATCTTTGAGTTCCCTTGAACTCTGATCTCATTTAGGGGAACTTTGTAACGAATTAATTACAATCAAACTGGTAAATATAAAAACTTCGGCATCTAAAAGATAAGCACAGTGCCTGTGACAGAGAGGGAGTTCAACAAATACTTGTTCAATGACTAGAAATTGCATTGGAGGCCATGCAGAATTTTTAAAAGTGTAAGAACAGTTCTAGCTTATTGGTACCAGTTAAAGATTATGTTTTATATTTATTTCTCTGTTCAGGTTATTGATTGGATGGAAAGGAAGGCTTTTTTTTTAAAGATTTATTTATTTATTCATGAGAGACACAGAGAGAGAGGCAGAGACATAGGCAGAGGGAGAAGCAGGCTCCCTGCAGGGACCCTGATGTCAGACTAGATCCCAGGAACCCCGGATCACCCCTGAGCTGAACGCAAATGCTCAACCACTGATCCACCCAGGTGTCCCACAAAGGAAGACTTTATGTCCTTCCAATCTTACTACATCTTATCACCCCAAAAGAAGTACCACTTCAAGGAAGATTTTAAAGGATTTGGAACATGTTAACATTCTATCCAAATATGAACATCAACTGTTTCTAATAGGAAAGACAATTAGTATTTGAGGAGAATATAAAGTGCAAACACTGTGAAGGGCACATATTTATTACCAAACTATGCACAGAGAGAAATGCACTTTCTTTCCTCCCTAACTGCACTCCTTTGTACTGCAGACATCAGTCAGTTAAGATGGTATTTTTTCTGGATGTCTCTCATCTAAAGATTTTGTAGCATTTTACAAATGGGTAAGCTCAACTACTATCCAAAGTATTCTCCCTCTCAGTAATTCATATTGAATGCATCCATATTCATAAGCACTAGATAGAGCAGTTAACAAAACAAAAATGAGAGAGAGCCTGCTAAACCAGACATGACAATGCTAGGCTGGGTTACAGGTTCAACAAACTCATTTCGAGAAAGACACCTAACCTCTCTGGACTTTGTTGTTTGCAAGGTTCTTTCTGGCACTGTTACTCTCTTAACTTAGATCTAAATTGACAATATACATGTATTTGCAAATGAAATTCCAATGACTGCATCGTTTTTTGGAGGTAAATGTTTCAAACAGATTTCCCTCTCATTTCTCTGAATAGACATTTAAAGTATAAAACTGATTATTTAGACTAATATGTGGAAAGAACTTAATGCAGTGCTTGGAATATGGCAAGCACTCAATTAACTAAACTTCTTTTAACTCCTTCCCCTTTGTTCTCTACCTCGTCTTTTGTAACTCATGTGTTCACTACTCACTGAGACCTTAATTGCCTACAGAAAAACAACCATATAAGGAGCATTATTTTAAGATATTATAGATTTTTCTATACCATCCGCATTCTTGTTACAATAATTTAAAACTTTTTATCAATGCAAAAATTTCAGGGAGGCAGTAGGGGCACATTTCAAATCCCTGATGACATTAAACAGGGAGCATAATTTGAGTAATCCAGATTGAATATATCCAAACAATTTAGCTATTCTTAACTCATACTTGCTATATATTTTTTTTCATTTAATCTACTTTGAAAATATTGTCAAGAATTTAAAGAGAATCTCTCCAATGTCAGCTGTCTTTGTCAGTGTAACTGAAAAGCCTGGTTCCTGGGTCACCAGACCTAGAATCACCAGAGGTATGTATTTATGAACGATACTGATTCCTTAACCTTGCTCATTCAGTTCTCTTCAAACAAGTAAAAAAAAAAAAACACATGTTTTTAATACATTTCCTAAGTTATTCTGCTCTCTGCTATAGTTTATAAACTATCCTAACTAAGCCAGTGGTTCTCAAACATACATATGTTTTTGGAACTTCCTGGGTCAGCTGCATATGAATCATTTGAAAAAGTATTAACAAGAAACAGTTTCTGATTCTCTGGGTCTGAGATGGAAGCTAGAATCTGTATTTTTAAAATCTCCCCAAATAGTTCTGATGTGTTATCAGGTTTTGTCATAACCACCTATAAAATGGAGTGTATTCTGTATTCTGTTCAACTGAAGCAAGCTAATACCGTTAATTCACCTGGAATCTTCCTGGATATGCCAATAAAGTGTTTCTCTACTTTAAGAGCCACGACATTCTATATGCCTAGTTATGTCATGCAGCAGTGTGGTATGGGCTAATGCCTTGATTTGGGGCACAGTATTTTCAGTCTCCAAATCTTCTTTTAAGTTGTGATTGCTTCATAGCAATACTTTTCAGGCCTAGAGGCATAAATAGATTGCTTGGAGAGGCTTTAAAATTCTAGATGTTCAAACCCCACCTCCAGAGATCTGATCTGATTGATTTGAAATGGGACCCAGAGACCAAAAATTGTAAAGACTCTTTAGGTGATACTAATGTGGGGCCATTTCTGGAAACCACTAGTGCATACAAATGACTGCTCAATTCTTGGCCTGGAGAAATTATTAGGAAAAGAAAATTTTACACACCTTGAAAAAAGCATCTCTCATTCTCTTTAGGCTCTCAATGCATGTTTGTATTTTACAACATGAAAACTGAACTATCCAATTACTAAGATCTTTTACAGCCATAAAATTTTATGCTTCTGATCTGCTGATCTGCTAATTCACTGGATATGTTTTAAAATACCTCTTTTCCATGTCCCAAAGTCCTTGCTTGAAGGATGGAAAAGTCATTTGCAATTGACATGCAATGAGCCAACTGCAGTACGTGGCTTTTGGTGATCACAGATCTACAACTGAACCTGCCATTCCCTAATTGTAGACAAGTTACTTGACTCCTCTTAGCCTCAGATTTTGCATCCATAAAGTAGAGGTACCATATTCCCAGTGTAGATTTTTCTGTGAGGACAAATTAAATGACATTTAAGTGAATAGATAATGTGCTCCATTAAAATAATTTACTATAATAAAATATCACTATGAGGAATAAAAACTACTTCCACAATTTCAGTACTAAAACAGAAAAATGTTAAGCAGAGAGCTTATAAGAATCATTGCAAATTTAAATAAGCCAAAGGAATAATCTTCAGAAGAAGAGAAACAAATAAATATAGTGTAGAAGCATGCATTCACATCTTCTATAATTACTAAGTAATGGAAGGGGTGTGAGGAGCTGGCAGTGGTAGCACATAGGCATTATTTGCATTACTAAACACATACACCATTTCTTAAAATAATTGGAACCCAAGTAGGCCTAATTTCCCCTCACTGTTATGAGCAATCAGTAAATTAACAGTCAATTTAGTTTATTATTAGTTGGCATAGCTCATGTCACAGAATGGAATAGCAGGAAGATTCTTAGAGGGATTTTCTGGTAAGGACAGAGGGCCAGAAATATTCAACAACTTAACTTCATCCACCACATCAGCTCAGCCGCAGCTAGTTAATGACATGTTAGGAAACAGAATCAAGTCTTCATCTACTTTTCCCAAAGTTAAAAAAATTCTAAAAGTCGCTTTAAAATGTTAGAGTATAAATTCAATAAACAGGAATGTATTTGGTTAGTGGTGCAGAAATAAAATGATTCCTAGCCAGACTGTGATTAAGATTGCTCTAATTGCTAATTGCATAATAAATAAAATTTTGACATGAATAATCTCAACTGTTCATTTGCACAATTTCTAAATTATAGTTTAATAAAACAAAAAAGTACCCTTAAAGGAATTTTTTATATTTATGTGTCAAAAATGAATAATATTCAAAATAGTATTTTTAAGTAGTTCCTAATTGTCTTGCTTTAAAGAACATTAGAAATGTTTATTTCAGATACAACTTTAGAAAACTTCAAAAATTAAATTATTTTTCTGAATTTTCTGGCAACCAAATTATTATTAGTTATTGAATTAGTTGTATACATAACATGTTAAATTAGAGCTTGCTGGAAGTTTGATGTGAAAAACAAATATAAATTTTGTCTGAAAAATTTTAAGAGTGGTTTTTTTTCAGAGGTATGTTAACTATGGTGACTCTTACTGCACATGGCTGCATTACATTTTGATTAATGAAGGTGCAGGAGATAGAAAAGCAAGCTCACGGATATGGTACACAGGCTAAATTAACAACCCTGTAGTACTCATTATGCAAAAATATGTGCCAGAGTTACAAGAGTGCCTCCCCTATCTCAGATTGGCCTCATTAGCCACATTCATTCCCTCAGATGAGGCAATCCTGAAGATGCCAGCCTCCTCCAAGGCCCATTTGCCAAAAGGGAGCTCACTATCTGGTAGGACAGGATATGTGTCTTCAGGGACTACCTTGAGATAAGGTCTTCCACGCACTGGTTTTCTTCTTTAAGAGCTTTGAACAGACCGAGAATATCTGGTTCTATGTAAAAGTAGGAGACGTCTCTTTTTTACATAATAGATGGCCTATCTCAAATATTTTACATATAATTTTAAAACAATGAATCGAAGGACAAAGACTATCACACTTGAGACGAGGAGTTTACTGACAAAAAAAAATTCATTTTGCTTTACATTCAGTGAGAGCTCTTGTGCTGGAAGATGTAGTGTTGGAAATGGAAATAGAAAAACATAGTGAAAATAATGATATCATTTTTTACTCTTAAATAAAAATGTAAATCTCTAGAGCTATCTGATGGCAGTCTTAAAAAACGTGCACTTTTTCCCTTCTTTTTTTCCTTTTTTTTTCTTTTTTTTTTTAATTTAATGTTGGATTTGGTAGGAGTCAGGGTTTAGTGGAGTAATCATGACAATATAAAAATAACATTTCCATAAATCATACATAAGATGAAGGTAAAAAGGAATGTTTGCTGGAGGGAATGCAACTGGTCAGAATTATCGGAGTGAAATTATTGAGAAAAATCATCTTCATTGGAATAATGTAGTTTATTCAGAATCTGAAACAACCTGTGTGTTTATTAGAGATTTTTAAAGGGAAAAAGTAAGGCGCTAACAAGTCTCAATGTAGATTCAAGTTCACAAAGCTGCAGAAAGTAGGAAAAGAGTAGTAAACAGATTAGAACCCAAATTACAGATAGCACAACCTACTGCATAATTCGCTAGCTTTTTTTGGGCCACTGACTTCTCATCTACCAACAGGGTGGTTGGACTTTACATGAGAGTCACCTGAGAAGCTTTTGTTACATCTTGATTTCCTGATTAGACACTCTGGTTTGGTTAGCCTGGCACAGACATGAGCTGCCATACACTCTTCTAGAATTTTCCTTCTTTCCTTCTTGCTCTCTTCCATGTGGCCACGTCTCTGCTCTGGGAGATATAAGAAAGAAGAGAAAATAGTTACCAGGCAATTTCTTTGGGAATTCTAATTAAACAGTTGCTAAAGGAAAAAAGTTGTAGTGGAGTTTTACAAATGAAGAGTGGGGATTTTACATGTTTTCTCTTATCTCATTTCCTCAAGAACATACATACAGACACACATAAGTCTATACTTTTTCTACGTAGTTCAAGTGTAACTTTGAATAAAACAATGTATACTCAAGTAAAGAAGGTCAAAACTCTCATGGTGAAACAAAATGTGCCAATTCTAGCCAATATGTGAATTGTTAAGGGTCAGTAATCTATAAACTATTTGGGTGGTAATTGTATGTTTTATTAATGTAATGTGATTTTGCACTATTGTACTGTCATATTTAAGCAGACTCTTAAAAATACTCTGAAACCTAAATGCCAAATGTACAGTTTATAGGTTCATGTTATTTCTGATAAGGACTTAATTGCATTGTGCTAATAGTTGTTTAATGCTATTAACTTTCTGTATGTGTATAATTGCAATGCAGACCCCATAGGGTTGTTGTAAGCACACTAATTAGTCATCTGAATTTTTATAGATAAAATCACACATTGATCAGAAACCACTTTTCTACTTATTTTTTTGTAGAGTATTTTTCCACACTTGAAAAGACATGATTATTTTATATCAAACATCAGCTTTTCTTTAAAATCTTATTTTAGTAGCCAGTGCATGTTTGAAATAAAATGTGTTAGAAATTATATGAAGATATTAAGGTTGTGTTATATTAGGTTAAAAACTGCATGCCATTGGTGAATCATGCAACTTTGGGGGGGGCATTTACACTGCCAACTCATACATAGGCTTCGTCTCAATCTGTGTGCATGATTCATGTCCTTTCGAAAATTCTTTTTAAACTTGAGTAAAGTGAAAATGTTATTCTTAGTGCTAATGAGCCAATAGAAAATGCTGCTTTGCTGTTTTCTTGGCAGCATAATGTGGTAAAATCCTCCTACCCCCAATTTTCTTCTTGGAGTCTCTTGTTGGCAATAAAATACAACAAATAAAATCATTTGTTGACAAATGATACAATTTACTGCATAGCAATTTACTATGATAAAAGCATGAAGATGTGAAAAATATCTTAATCAGTTCCATACTATGAACACAATATTCTGGCAGCTTTTTCTACAATCAAGAATAGTATGTTGTTGTTTTTTTTTTTTACACTGCCAAAATCAGTACTACTGCCAGGGAGGGGAAACATTGAGGCCAGGTCTGCACAACAGTAAATTGGACAATAAAGTAGAACATCCAGGCAGTGTGAACAGCCAATCAGTGTACTTGGTAGAGAAGGGGGAAAATATTCTTCTTGGTAACTTGAGTGATCAAGAAAAAAAAATGATTGTGTAGAAAATATGAATTTTGGCTGCAAAGACCAAGCCTCTACATGCCAGTAATTTGCAGTAGTCTTTGAGAACAGAAATTATTCCATTCGGTGAAGCTTTGTTTACGTTTTTATTTTTGTTTTGTGTTCTTTTTTCAGAAAATACACTTGTGCTTTTGAAAGGGCTTAATTCCAAACATAATGTATGTGGACCAATGACCACTTCCCAAATGAAATTAGTCATTCATCATAATATAGTAAGGCTAGCACGTAGCACTCAGTGACTTAAAACATCAATATAAGCATTTATACTGTTGGAAGGTAATTTTATTGCTATGTTATTGAAACAGGAGGGATCCTATTTATACATTTATTTATTTATTTATTTACAGAAATTTGGTTCATTCAAGTTCAGTTTTAACTGCCTCAGTGAAGTTTGTAGAACAGTAAGAAAAGTTGAGTCCAGCTACTCTTCCAAGTGAAAAGTCACGCTACTAAGTCTTGCTACATCCTGGGGTAAAGCATTAATCCAAATGTTGAGTAGCCAGTGCTGATAGTGTGGAGGCCAACTTCACTGACCAGGATGTTTTAGGTGTACGGCACTCAGCGAACAATTGATCTGGGCTCTTAGTTTGCTACTGTATTGTTCCCTTCATTGATTCAATTTGTAAATAACATAACATGTTATGGCAGCTAAGCAAATATTTTAATAAGCCATGCAAGGCAAAATGCCATGGGAGATCTGTATATTCAGCTATTTGAAAAACTTGTGTTTTCCACAAATTAAACTGGAGATGTCATTTGAAATTTCTTCCCTTAAAAATGCCATCTTAACGTGGATTTTTCTGGCCCACTGATGTCTTTCTGGGTTTATAAATATATGGTGTGATTGTATAGTTATAATTCTTTGAAATTTTGTTCTGCAATTAATAGTGACTTCAGCGATCTGTGCTAAGATCCCAAGGCAGAAATAAATGTATAAAGGGTTTGAGCCTGTATGTGTAAGAAGAATTCTCTTTCTTCAATCATATTTCCTATATTCAATGTAAGTACTTCACTGATTTACCACTGGAGTTATTCCTTGGATGTGTAAATAATGATGTTCTATTCAGGCTTAATGAATTCCTGTACTGTGAATATTTAAAATAAAAGAATTCAATTTAAATGTGCAATAGTGCTGGTTATTTATAATGCTTACATTCAAAATCATTCACTTATGAAGATTCATTTTGACTTACATGCAAATCTGGATTCCCTGTATATTTTGAATTAAAATTTAAAAACAAATCTATTTTACAGATTATACATTTATTACAAATACTAAGTCAAAAAATGGCAATCAGTGTACATATGTACACTCTTCTACACTAGTTTGTTTCCTTAATTTTGCATTGTTAATGGACCTGGAGCTGAAATTAGATCCATGAATGATTTGAGGAATAGGAAAATCTATCCATCTTTTCCTTCTGCTCTGATCCTAGCTTGAAAGTTGCCTCATCATGCATTCTCAATTTTCTACTACTCTGAATACTCTCCTGACTATTTTTATTCAAGTATATAGAATCAATAATTACCAGTAGCCTAAAGTCCCAAGTGTATATATCCGTTTTGAACTTCTCTCTTCCGCCATATGCCTCTAACTTCCAATGTCTGTTGTCACCTAACTTCCTACAGACCTGTTGCCTTGGATAGCCCACCATGAAAGGAGTTTAACACTCACTTCCCCTTTAATCTTTCATTCACTTAATTGCACTGTTACAAATTATGTTGCCGTATCAAAATTTAGAAATAACTCTTGATACTCTCTCTTCCTTTCCCTCACATTTACTTGACCATAAACTATCTCTATGCATGTCCCCTCTCTTTTAGTCCACTGTTCTTGTCTCATTCAGTCACTGGGGTCTTCAATATTTCCTACCTGAACTAAAGTAATAATTTTTTAAAGGCTTGAAAATCACCTCTCTACACTGTCACCAGTGAGAAAAGCAAAGTAAACATAGCAAGACAGAATTCAGCTAGTGTTGACTTTTCAAAAAGTCCTGCACTTGTTACTATCTTTCCTTGGTTCTTCATTGCTTTTAAGATACATTCCTCAAATGGTAGCAAGCTGCACACACTTCTTTAATATTTGGCCTCTACCAATTTTTCTAAGCTCTTCCCTTGTAATGTTTTTTTCATGTTTGTTCTTCTGTGACAGTTTCCACAGAACCATCCAGAGCCCAGGCCCAGGCTGTTTTTCCGCCCAGTGAACCTCCAGCATCCTTAAGATTATACTCAAAGGTCACATCCACTGTAATACAAACTGTATTCCATATTTAAAATCTATTTCAGAAGTTTCAAAGTCAAGATAGCAGGTCAGGACATCACCATTTTCATGGGAGAAGTGAGTTGTGAAATAGTCCTTGAAGAAATAATTTAATTAGACTATCTGAGAGGATATGTGAAGAGAAGTTACAATGGAAATACGAACAAAGTCTTGGAGGCAGGATAAATTGAATAAATCTGGCTGATTTTAGTGGTGTGTCCATGAAAAATAACATTAGATAAAGAATTAAAGTGTTAGAAAAAAAGGTCAGAATATGGAGTGCTTGACACACTGACAAATACAGACAAAGCTGGTTGGTTTGAAATGATTTATACTGCAGTGTGATACAGAGTTATTGAAAATTTATAAGTAGATGTACAGCATGAGCAAAGCCACAATGCACTTTTCTAAAACTCTACATCATGAAAAAATGGAAACAAGCATCATAGTATCTTATCCACTCTCATGGTCGCCTGCAATGTGTTGCAAAGAATAGGATCTCCCATTAGCTGAAGAGAAGCTGTATGATGTGGTGGCTTGAGGTGTCTGGGTTCTGGAGCAAGACACTCACGTTCAACTCCGCTCTCTTTCTACCACCAAGGTCCAAATGACCAAATGACCCTAGGAAGGTCATTTATTTCTCTTTACCTCTGTTTCTTCTCATGGAAAACAGGAATAATAACAACACTTTACTTACAGGATCATTTTGATGATTAATGAGTTAATATATGCAAAACATTTAGAACAGTATCTGACAAAGTAAGCACCAGTAACTCTTAGCTATTATTTAATAAGCAACACAAACATTTTCCTAAATAACTTTTCATCAGTTCCTCCAGTCTCTATTAAACTGTATTGTCCTAAAAATGTATTGTTTTTGTCAAATCCTTATATCTCCAAATTACTCCTCTGTTGTTGGGTAGGCAGAGAAAGTGGTTTTCATCACAGAGAAAAGTCAGAGAACATGACTGGATGTATCCTAGAGACAGGAAGAAAACTTCATGTTTGATAATCTACTCTCAGTAGCCAGATACTCTGAAATAAAAAAATTCCTTGTAGAGCAGACTCTGCTTTGGGAATATCTAAAGTAAGCTGGTTTTAGTGGAAGCTCAAAATGTATCATATTATAAACAGTCTGACAAGCTTCCTTGAGCATAGAACTGGTTTAGGGAAAACTGAAAATTTCTTTCTGGATAGGGAATTCAGTTTTGCTCTTCTAGTCCTTTTCCCCCTTCATTTTACATTTAAAGACGTCTTTTAAATTTTTTTGAAATACTTTTAGCAATGGGTATGTTGCCATAAGTCAACAAGAAAACAAGCTCAATTCCCAGAAACTGGCAAGGCTATGAATCCCTACAAAACATAGTTCAGTGGAAAGAAAGAGCAAATACATTAATTTTCAAGGTTAAGCATCCCTCTGGGATTGCCAGATCCTGCCATCATATAAAATATTAAGCCCAAAATCAATAGCCAGACCTAAAAGTTGGGTTTTCATTATGCAAAGTATAATTACTTCAAGTAGAAAATACTATTTTTAGAGTTTATAAGCTTGGAAGCCCAAGAAAACATTTGCATGACTATTTGACCATTCATTAAATTTGTCAACATACATTATTTATTTTAGTAAATGACCGTGTTTGCAAATCATCCCTCTGCATCTGAACACTGCATCAAATAAGTTTCCTAAATCTAGGTCCCAAATTACACTAGTGTCAAACATTCATTCTTTGTGTTTTTTGTTGAATAAAATTTGGGTAAGTGATCAAAAACATTTGAAAGAATGCTTCACAAAATATTCATTTTTTGAAGATTCACAAAGCACTTTCATATATTAAAGTGTCCAGGATGTCCTTCAATAAAGGACTTTGTTTGCTCTTATTTAACTCAGCAGTTCTCAACTATATCTCATCATAGAAATGCTGTTTTTTTTTTCCATAATGCTAATTTATGTCACATAAAAGTAGCAGTCAGGCTAATACTCTGCAAAGTGTTTCTCTAAGACCAGCTAGTTTTTGCTCTAATACAACCTGGGATCAATATCCTAAGACACTTGAATCTGATGGGTCCTTCTAGATATCTGCCTTTGGTACAGGATTGTGATGCACCTTTGACCGCTTCCAAGAAATTGGGTGGTTCCAAATTCACATTCTATGTCCAACTTGGAAATTAAAAGTCCTCTCTAGAGGTATCCAGTCAGCTATATAGTCAGAATATCTGATCTGCTTTAAGATTTCTAGTCTAGATACTCTAATTAGAACTAACTAAAACTCTTAATAGTTCCATTAGTTACTTGCCAAAACACCCCAGTCCATCCAACTCCCTTATTGGATATTGCCCTAGTAAGTTATATGCAACGACCAAGAAAACTGAAACTTCATCTTAATCTTCAGATTTGTGGAGATCAAAAGAAGAAAATACACTAATCTTGACTTTGGTACAAAGCACATTGACAACAATGAGTTCAACTGAGCAAAATTATTGATCCTATTCCTTTTCTCCCCCCACCCTAATAATCTCCAGACCCAGATATGATCTTCTAACTATAGTGACACATGGCAAACTATAGAGAAACTGAGACCTTAAAACAGTTCTGCCAACCGAAGTAGGGCAGGTAATAGAGAGGCAGATGCAAGTTTTAGATAATAAAAGAAAAGTTCATTCCAATACCTAAAGCATTATGTGATTTCCACAGGTCAGGGCAACAGACAACAAATGATAGTTTGGGAAGAGGTAAATGACTAGAATGGGGCAGAGGAAGGAGTAAATGCATCTTTACATGTGAAAGGGAACCCAAACAAGGAGGTAGAACATGGCATAGAAGGCAGGAGCATAAGTCTGTAAGAAGGGAGTGAAGGAAGTATGTCTGGGATCCCCTTCACCTGAAGGCTTGTAAAGACCAGACCTATTCTATGGAGACCAGGAGTGACATGACATCAGGGACTCAGGGGAAGACGGGACCAAAGGAAGAACTCAGAATCTCAGTGAGCAGAATGGATACCAGAGTTGAGACCACCGGAGGGTCTTTGGCCTGAATTTCTGAAAATCTCCTAGTTTAGCAATCTAAACTAAATTTGCATTTTTTGGCTTGCAAACATACTCAAAGGGCAAATGTTTATTCCAGGAAAGCTATAGAAAAATAGCAATGTAATTTTGAGAACTACATTGTCATCAACTCTCTTCAGATGAGCTCTTTCTCAAAGAAACCATTGTTACGTGTTTACTCCTGGAAAAGAATTAACTCTGCCGGGGTTATATTTTTAGCTAAAAAGCCATGTAAGAGATACACAGAAGAGTGTTTATCAAAAGCAAGATAATCTACAATATTTACTAAATTTCTCTATTATAATACTGACATATAATTTTTATTCTTTGCATTAAAATATACTTTAGGAAATCTACTTTTTAAATCTTTGCCTTCAAACTAAGCAAAGAGATAATATAAAAAATAATTGTTTTCCTCACTTTGGGAGCAGGAAAACATAAACAGCATCAGTATAATCATTATTTTAATGTAAAATCACTCAACTGTCTTATCTATCTCTATGTCTACGTGTATATATGTACAAGATAGTGTTAATTTCTTCATGCAGCCTCAGAATTGCATTTCTATTTTTAAATTTTAAAAATCCATACAACTTATAAAGTAGCTCTCCAAATCTATTTTCTAAAATGGTTAATCATCAGATTATATTTTCAATCAGAAATAAAAATGCTAATATACCTCTTACCCAGTGTTTTGAAAACTATAGAATCAGTGTTTAGAATTTCCAGTAAATGAAGCCACAATAATATAATTTTTAATAAGTCTGAAATGTAAAATTCCCCAGGTTTAGCACCCTAAACCTTCAATAGTAACTTAATAATGTGAAATATGCAGACACAAACCTTTATTTATCTAAAATGTAACAGCAACCACTGATTTTATGTTATAGTATTTATTTCACCTGCCTTATTCAGAAAATTCCACAGCCTTTTGCAATTAATCAGCTGTAGATTCCTATATAGTAGATGATTTCAAAAAGGATACTCTCCTTACAGTCCCTATAAATTGATGGCAAAATCATTTCCAGTTTGTCCCCAATTCATGTGACTTCCTTAATTCACAAAATTCTTCCTAGAGTTCTAATATTTCATTTGTTTCAGTTAAAATTGTCAAGCTAATTTCTTATGAGCCATATTATCATCTATTTACTAATTAAATTTAAATGTAAAATACAAAATTCACCACTTCATTAATATAGATTAAACAATCACATTAATAAACTCCCTTGACCCTTTTAGTTTTATTATTAAAACTATTTTTGGACCTCCAACTTTTAAACACAATGCATATGTATCATGTTTCTAAGGCTCCAAATAAATGGTAATTTTTTAAGCTAATAGCTATTTGTCAAATATAGTTCGAATAAATCCCAAGTTTGTACTGATTTATTGATCTATACTTTTGAAATAAGAGAATTTGAGATTTTACCAAGTTTTTTGTTGCAATAAAATTTGAGGTATTTTCATTAAAATTGTATTTCTGGAGAAAATGCAAATGAGATAAATCAACAGGAGCTGAAGTAATGAAAAGCATTAACTTAATGAAAGCATTCTGAAGTGTGGTTTAGAGAACTCACAATGCCAAGCCTCTTGAGAGCAGGACCAGGAATGGGAAAGTCTACAAGAACTTCCAACAGTGTTCTGCGGATGTGAGTATGTTTTTAGTGAGTACGCACGTGAGCATATGTGTCATGATACGGGGGTCTGTGTTTTTGTTTGCTCATCTGTATGTGTGTGGATCTGTGTTGTATTTAAGGGGAAGGAGAGATCCATTTTTTTCTCTTGGCTTCATACTTCATTCTTCTCTATGGGCAGATAGGATTGCAGCGCCCCTCAGTCATACCTGAAAGGGAAAAGAAGATTCCTCAATCCAAGGTTTACAATTTGTATACAATTATACACTGGCTGCTCCCTACTTAAATTAGTTATCCCCTCTAGAGGTGAGTACTCAGAGATAAAAACTAATCCCTCTGGGCAGACTTCCCTAGAAAGGTTACTGTATCAAAAATCTCTGTAGCAGTCCCTCAAAACCTCTAACAAATCTCATAGTGATCCCTATAGTTCTTACTCCAAAATAAATCCTTTGGTGAAGATTTATATGATTAATAGTAACATTAATAATAAATTATTGCAGATAACTTATTAATATATTAATTTTATCAATTATATTGATATATATTTCCAAATAATTATAACAATGTAATTATTAGTTATAATTATTAATAAGTTATAATGATGAGTAATAATGAAATGATAATAATAGTAAAAATAGATTGAGATATATTTTCAATAATCCAGGCAATATTTTAAGTAATAGTTGACTCTTGAGCAACATGCAGGTTAGGAGTGCTGACCCCCAACCTTGCCCTAACCTGT
Source organism: Canis lupus baileyi (assembly GCF_048164855.1). Taxonomy (NCBI): domain Eukaryota; kingdom Metazoa; phylum Chordata; class Mammalia; order Carnivora; family Canidae; genus Canis; species Canis lupus. The sequence goes on along the minus strand of NC_132844.1, from coordinate 17,778,328 downwards.
GCAATCAAAAACCCACATAACTTTGACTCCCCCAAAACTTAACTACTATTGGCCAGAAGCCTTACCAATAACATAAAACAGTTGATTAACATGTATTTTGTATACATACTATATACTGTATTCTTACAATAAGGTATGCTAGAGAAAAGAAAATGTCATTAAGAAAATCGTAAGGAAAAGAAATTATATTTACAGGACTGTACATGTAAAAAACCCTTGTATAAAGTGGACCCCTGTAGTTCAAGCACTTGTTCAAGAGTCAATGTACTCTCCATGTATTATTTAATATTAATACATCCTTATAACACTCTATGGTTCCACCATTGCCTCCTTTTTTCCCAGCCAAAAAATTGAGACACTCATCCAAGTTTACACAGTTAGAAAGGTAGAGTTGGAATCTGTGGCCAGGCCATCTAGCACCAGGGCCTTAATGTTTAACCACTAAGGTCTACCGTTCAGAAACAATAGGTTAAATGAGATTGAATCAAATACTGATTGATTTTTGTTGTAGGATTTCTTATTACTTTTAATATGTTGCTTTGACTTATGAATTCCCCAGAGTAGGACACACCATAATGTTTCCACACTTTATATAACCATCAACTTTTTATTTTCATGAGTCACCTAAAAGCATTGGTAGAACATTCTTTGGGAAATGTTGCTATAACTTGATTTTTCTCTGGGTTAATAAAATAATACATAAGGAACAATTGAGCCATAAGGAAAATTGAACAAAAATTAGGTGTATTTATTTTCAGTTTAATTTCGATTGGTTATAGAATTTTCATAGTCTAAAATTAATGAAAGTGTCAACATAGATAGACAAAATCAAATTGTTTGCATACAAAGCCCTTAAATTATTTTCTTAAAAATCAACAATAAAGAAAGAAAGCAGCTTATTAGCAGACAAATAAATGGAGGCAACATGTCACCTAATACATAGTCCATGTATGGGACATAATATTCCAAGAATTCATATGTTCAAAGGAACAGGGACTTAGGAAAGGTTTAAATTGGTTAAATCCTTTGGAGATAAATGTATGATGATTCCAAAACTGAAGCTAAAAAAAGTAGTTTCTTTCTAGAATTAATGAATGAAAGACAATCCCTATTCCCTCTTACAAAACAGTGATTTACTCATTCGACAAACACTTAGTGCCTACCAGATGCAGGGAACTGTCTTTTGTTTCTAGAAGACAATAGATGGATAAGACACAAATTCTTTCCTTATATTTTCATGATGTATCCTTTGATCACTCATACACGCAGGAGAGAAACCACATTCAGAGCGGGGAGAAATGCACAGTGTAAGATAAGAAAGACTCCAGAAAAGGAATGACACTTATTTTTTTTTAAGATTTTATTTATTTATTTGACAGAGGAGAGAGAGAGAGAGAGAGAGAGAGAAAGAAAGAAAGAAAGAAAGAGAAAGAAAGAAGAAAGAAAGAAAGAAAAGAAAGAAAGAAAGAAAGAAAGAAAGAAAGAAAGAAAGAAAGAAAGAAAAAAAGAAAGAAAGAAATCACAAGAAGAGAAAGCAGCAGGAAGAGGGAGATGAAAAACAGGCCGAGGGAGAGGGAGAAGCCAGCTTCCTGCTGAGTAGGGAGCCCAGTGGGGCTTGATCCCAGGACCCTGGGATCATGACCTGAGCTGGAGGCAGGCACTTAACCAACTGAGCCACCCAGGTGCCCCAGGAACAGCATTTAAACGGGACAAGGCAGGTATCAGGAAAAGAAAGGAGTACATGCTGAGGAAAGGGAATAGAATGCCTTCCCCATGAGAAGGGGAGGTACAGAAAAGGGGGGAAAAAAAACAATTCTGTTTATTTGGAGCCTTGTGTCTGTGAGGAAGGAACAAGCAGTGAGACATTCAGGGTTTGTAGAAACCAAGGTAGAGCCCTACACTGGGGCAGAGCCCACCAAGCTACCTTGCAGCATGATGGTTATGAGCATGGACAGGCGGGGCCTTCAAGCTCTCATCCAGATTTCAGGGAACAGTGATTCTCCACCAGCAGCAGCTTTGTTCCCCAGGGGACATTTGGTAATAGCTGGGGGCATTTTTAATTGTCATAATTATTTGAGTGTTGTATTTAGGGCTATAAGAATTTAAAAGATTTAAAGTAATACTGCATTTAACATTGAGGACAGTGACTTTACAGCTGTAACACACCGCTTATTGACATTTTAAGGGAAACCAACTGCTTATTGACATTTTAAGGTATTGTCAGTGGACTAAGTATTTTGGAAGAACTCCTCTGATAAACATATCTAAAAAAGATGAGTGAAATGTAAAAATCATCTTCCCAAATTTATCAAGTAGGTGGGTGGTGAGGAATTAAAATGCCACTGGAAAGGATGGGACTCAGAGATTTTAACATGGCAATGTGGAACATTTCACTGGGGGCATTATGCAATCATAAATTGGTCATCACTAAAAGCTGAACTACTCTTTATTTTATGTATTTTTAACATCGTTACAGGTCTTGAGTTACAGATAGCTGCCTCCAGGACCCATGAAGTGTGTAATCCTGCTAAACTTCACTGTCTGCTTTGAGTGGGGATCCAAAGAACCAGATTCCAGGATTAAGAGCAAAGAAAGAACCCAGGAAAGAAGTTCTTGCCCTGGCAACAGCCAGGTCCTCTGTGTAGACCAGAAAACTCCAAACCCAAAGCTCAGTGTCAAGTTATACAGATTAACTCTGACCCCAGAGGCCAGTAGAAGCAATAAAAATCTTCTTTAAAAGGAGAGTAGTCATCCTGAGCTGTCAATTATTTCTATAAATAATGTTCCTGATACAATATCCATTCTACAAAAATAAATAGACAAATAAGATTAATCACAGAGGAAAGCAAGTAAAACCACTTCTGAAAAGTCAAAAGAATGGATACAAAAGACCCTGAGTTAAGGACACAGTCAGTTGACAGTCTGAAAGCAGAGTACCAAATAGGAGAAGGCGGGCAGAAGGAGACACAGAAGTAGAGAGACAGAGACAGAGGGACCAAGAGATCCAAGGATCTACAGAGGGACCCCTGTAAATATTCAGCTGAGTGTGGATCAAAACATTTATGTGAAGAAATTACCTGAGAAAAACAACCTGAAAGGATTAGAAGGAAAAATCCTTGGAAATAATACAAGGCTGGAACCAGTTTACATCCCTGCATCTGCCTGTGCTTGAGAACAGGAAAACTTTGAAATTCACAGGATTTGGGGGTAGAGTACTCGGAATGCAGTGCCTCAGTAGGGGGAAATTAGTCCTCTGCTAGACTGCTCTAATTCTAACACAACTCAAAAGTGAGGCTTCACAGCATCGAACTGTTTCTAACAAGCTCAAGAGTATTTGTAAGAATAAACAAAGTTCAAAACAAAGCTCAAGGGTATTTGTCAGAATAAAAAATGTTTCTTACCCAACAAGATAAAGTATGCAATATCTGACATCAAACCAAAAGTTAAATCCAGAGTAAACAGAAGAAACTAGATGATAAAGCTAAGAGTAGAAATCATAGAAATAGAAAATAGAAAATTAATGGAGAAAATCAATCAAATAAAAAACTGGTACTTGAAGATGATTAATAAAATGGAAAAATCTCTGGCTGGATTGAGCATGGAAAAAAAAAGATGTAAATTACCATTATCATAAATGAGAGGAGTCACGTGACTATAGATTCTGCAGACACTAAGAGGTTAATGAGAGAACACTATGAACAACCAGATACCAAAAAATTTGACAGCTTGTATGAAATGTACTCTTTTTAAAAGGCACGAACACAATTCAAAAAAAGAAATAACCTGAAAAATGTAATAACTGTTTTCAAAATTTAATTTGTAGTTAAAAACCTTTCCACAAAGAAATTTCCAGGCTTAGATGGTTTTTTGGTAAATTCTGCTAAATATTTAAGGGAAAAATGATGTCGATTCTACACAAATTCTTTCAGGAGTTGAAGAGGGTATGTTCCTTTTCTTGATTGCAGTAATGGCTTAAAGTCAAAACTTAAATTTTACACTGTGAGTATATGCAGCTTATTGTATGTCAGTTATATCTCAAAGGCCTTAAAAGGTTTAAAAAACTACCTCCCCAGCTTCCATAGGAAAAGAAATGCAAACAAAAGCAATATTGAAATATTGTTATGTACGTCTCACCAATTTTGAAAATAAAAAGAGCAAAAAATAATGACAAATTTGTGATGAGACAAGTATATTTATGTACTGCTGGTGGAATTCTAAACTTTTCACCCATTATGGAAAACAATATGGTAGTATATATCAACAGTCATAGTCTTATTTATTTATAAAGAAATATTTATCCAATAATCTCTGCTGTTGATTGTGTGTTCTAAGAAAATGATTTCACATAGAGAAAAAGCTGTCTTGACCTAAATATTTTCTTTATCACTTATAATAGGAAAAAATGGAAACAACTCAAATACCAAACAGTAGGAGAGGTTTCATAAATCATATTGCTGATACATGATGAAACAAATGCCTTGTAAGTTAAAAAAAAAAAAAAGGTAAAGAGACAACAAGTGAAAACACAGATGTCAATATTATGCATATGTTACAGTTGCAACTATTTTTAAATGTATATTTATTAATGAGAAAGACAACAAAGTCTGGGTGCATCATGTCAAAAATAGTTTTGTTATGATGGGGACAATATTGGTGATTAAATATTATTTAATATCTCTGTTACATTTGTTTTAATAGGAAAAAAAGCACTCGGTCTAAATATAGGTTCTCTCTCCATAAAATTATTAATTCTCCAACAAAGTTTTATTTTAAGGATGACTAATTTGCACTAATTCGTCTTTATTTTCTTTTTCTCTTCTAATTTCATCAGGGATCTGAAGTACAGACTAGAGCCACAGCACAGTGTGAAGCCCTGAAATAGAGGATGATCTCATCACCATGACATTTATCAGCTGAGCTAAGTGGCCATGAATATGAATGCAACAAAGAGATCTTGGCTGAAGAAGTTTCTGCTGTGATGGTTACATTCTGTGTTGCGCACAAAAAATAATAGGGCTTATGAAAAAGTAATAAAAGCAATAACAATAAAACTTTGCACAGTTAAATATCCCAGAAATTTGCAAATTTGCATCCAAAGTATTGGTCAATTGATCCTTCTTGGAAACATAAGTCGTTGAATATAGCTGTTACCAACAGAATATTGTCTGACCAAAAATAAGTCTGAAGATGCAGATTTTTTTCATTTCTCTCATCTCTCTCTTTCTTCTCTCTGCTTCTGTTCTCTGTCTCTGTCTTTCTGTCTCTCAAAATGAGGAAAATACCTTCCCAGCTTCTTCATCTGCACTCACAGCAGTATCACCAAATAGATTAACTGGAGAAAACAGTGTTTCTGGAAACCATAACTTCTGTATATTGCTAAAATTTTCTCTTTAACTACAAAAAGGCTTATTTCTGCATGCTTCAAACATGCTTGCACACCAGGAAAAATCATGCACAAACTGTCTCTTCTTGCCCATTTTTATATTTGCCAATCGCCTAAGACCAAATTTGCAATACAGAAGCACATATTCACATCACTTTAGCTTTCCTACAAGGTTATTTATCTCAACATGCTACCCCATAATGCATTAGAAGTCTACAGATCCTTCTGCAGATGCCATACAAGGTTCTTAAATCTTCCCATTTGTAAATTTAGAAATGTTCAGTACTTACTTGACAGTAAGAGAACACATATTTACAGTATTTGGCATAATAACATATTTGTTATTGTTGTCATTAACTTCTGTGGCCAAAAGATGGGTTTCTAGGTACAATCAAACTTATTAGAGCTAACTAACCATTTTTAACACTACCATACCAGATATGGATTTTTTAATTGCATCATGAAATTTAAGTTTTGGTTATCAACATTATTAAATTCATCTTTGTTAGGAATATAATGTTAAACAAAACCAGTTGCTTCCAGTACTTGGAAGAATTTGAGCTTTGAGGGGAATGTATAGACTCTAAACTAATGTTAACATGAGTGTTTATCTACTGGTGTGTGACACAAAGCAACCATTCACAAATCATTGTTAAAATGAACTGAAAACCTAACTTGAGAAAACCTAACTTGAAAAACTGAAATGATTTAGAAAATGGTCGTTAATTCAATTTAGAGTCCAGAATAGAACCTTAACTACAAATAAAATCTGAGGAGAATCTTGATTCATTTATGGAACACTTTGATGCTAAATATATCTCACAAAGTAAACTTCAAAACTTATCAGGGAACATTTGAGTAAATAGAAAAATTAATAAATAACATAAAATACCAAATTGTCACTTTGAAACAGAAACTGATACTCACTGCTTCATAAAGCCAAGGAATAATCTCAACCACCTAGTCCAGTTCCTTCATTTTACAAATAAGAGTTCAGAGAAATCAAGAGAGTTTCTCGAGTCCATGGTTGGTATAATCAGTGTTAGTCTCTTAATTTCGGTATTATGTTCACTCATCTTCTATATCAAGCTTTTATATCATGTCAAAGAGGAGGCACAAAATGGAGCATGTTGTAAACATATCAGACTATAGTCAAGGCCAAATGTTAGCTAAAAGCCAAAGCACAGAAGGTATTCCAAGATGGACTTTTCTTCCCATTAAGAAATATTCATAGTAGCCAATAATAGCAAATTAAAATATCTCATATATTACATGTTGACTGCCATTATCCTTTTTGTCTTTCAAGCCAAGTTCAGCCAAAATTTCCATATAACTTCAATGAAAGAATAACAACTTAAATGAGTATTTTAAATAAATTTGCCTTTTCAACCAAAAAAGCTAATTAATCCATTCAAATCCCATGCATTGGTTGTTAATTAGCATTAGGTCTGATCTTTGTATTATATATGAAAAGTATGGGTGAAACTACAATCCTATTCAATTAGGAAATATTCATTTAATTCTTTACTTAAAAAAAAAAACCTTCCATAGAAACTGAAAAATGAGTAATAAACTCAAAACATTAATCCAATTATCTCCTCTCTGAGAGCTAGAAGAGATATTAGAGATTATTGAGTTCCAGTATTTAATTTATTAATGAGGAAACTATGACCCAGAGATTCATCACAGCTGTGAGTCTACAACGGTGAGCACAGAAATATAGTTCTTCTGACTTGCTTCTTCCTTCTGGAGATGGCTCAGTACATTTTAACATATGCATCTGAAAATTTAGAGCCCCAGGACTGAGTTCTCGAGTTACTAACTGCATAACCCTGCACCCTGGATAATTTTACTGATGATGTTTTCAAAAGGAAAACACTGTAATTTATCTTTAGAAAGTGTAATAAATAAAATAGGATCTTAGACACTTGCAGTGCCACTTATCTGGGCTTCCACCTTAAGCTACGTTTCCTGAATTTGCTTATACATTCCCAAGGCAGGTCCATCCCAGAGGAAAGAACAAACCTGACCATTGATACAAAAACAAGGAATGGTGATAAAAATGTGAGGATAAGTGAAAATAACTCTTTTAAGGAGAATTTTGATGTGTAAAAAGTAGAAGTGCCAGTTTTTGAGAAGTAAATATATTATGAGGCAGGTGCTTACCATGGATTACAGAGCAACACAAAGAGCATAATTTACTAGAGACAAAAAAATTAATCACAGACAGAGGGAGAATCTTCTTTTATGCATATAATTAGCCTGGAGGTTCTGGGAAAGAGAAATGAGGATAAAACGACACCTTTAATAAAAGATAGGGAAAGCCACTTTTTCCTCAAACACCAGATGGCAAAATCAGTAAGCATAGGGCTTTCCATACACCGGGGTTCCCAGTACCAGAGGTAGGACAAGATGAGAAAATAAAATCCTCTATAAACACGTTAAGTTACTCACATACACACACACACACACACACACACACACACACACACACACACACTTTCCTAAGGATAGAAGGCTGTTCCCTAGAATGATCTTGTTACTAGAACTCACAACAGATTCACTGCCCACCTTCTCATCTAGTTCCCTCCATTCCATTTCACTCTCTCAGGAACTAATACGAGATTCTAAAACTTTGTCATGTGCCAGGAGATTATTTCAAACATATCACTTTCACAACATAAAAAAAAAATCAATAAACTTCATTAATGAATCAGAATGAAGGAACACATATCAATACCGACAGATATTTCTGTCCATCACCATCTTTTTAACTTAAAAAAAACAAAATTTAATATCATAATCCAAAGATCATTGGATTTGGAAAAACTGGAAAATAATTTATGTTTTCCAATATCTAAATAGTGGGTTATTTTAAAACTAATTAAAAAAATAAAGCTAATTTTAATTTCATCATTAGCCTAGAATTAAGAAATATGGTTTTTGGCCAGATGTTCATTGGTATTATGACAGATGATATGACATGTACTTACAGGCTGTCTTCACATGTGAGCAATAGCATAAACAACCAAGGTGCACACACATTCTGGAGTCCTGGACTGCTCTAGAACATGGAAACCAAATCTTCTTGGCTCAGGATGGCTTAAAGGACACAACTGCCTCAGAAGAAATACCTTCATTTTCTGTAATTATGTATCACTGAAAATGCAGAGCATTTCCCTATCTTATTTGCTTCGTAAAACAATCATAGTGAGTAAATCCAAACAACTCATTTTCAGATGGAGAAACTGAGGCCTCTAACTGGAGGATGTGTGTGGACCCCAATAGTCAGCAACAACAACTACAAAAGATTAAAACAGTCCCTTAACTATCTTACATTGCTTATGTACTAAGACAAAATACCTCATTGAACGGCTCACGTTATTCAGTATGTGGTTGAGTTTCTCCATTCATTTTTGATCTAGTAACCTTGAGATTTTACACCACTTAAGTTTTATTACCTAGAAATTACATCTAATTTATCTCCACAAATACATTGGAATCGAATAAATGTAGTGTAAATCAGCAATCAGGTGGCTTTAAGACTGCCTTTTAATTAGACCTGTGGTAATTTGTCTAACAAATATATCACTGTGCAATCAAATTAATGTATACAATAAATTCTAAAGTGTCTCCTCTACGATTGGAAGACTGGAAGGTACAATGCATACCAAGCAGTATCAAAGTGTTCTCTGGTCTGCATATTTTCTGCAATGAGTATCTTTTTCTCCTTAGGGAATTAGTAACTAACCTGAGTTACATGCACGTTCTCCCCATTGTATGGGTAACTCAAAGCCACTGCATGACCAAGGATTTTCCATGTAGATTTTGACCTACCTTCTGCTAGTAACATCTTGCCTAGCCCACGAGTCTGTTATTAAAAATTCTCATAGGCTTATTCATGAGCTGTCTCAAAGGGCTTCTTTGTCAGCTATATCAGTCCACCTGACAGAGATGATGATAGACCTTGGCAGAAGGAGAAAATTGATCAATGGCTCCTTCTTTTCCAAGAGACTCCAATAGAGAGGCCAAAGCATCCAGTAGATTAATCCTCTCGAAGCCCATGAGGCTTCATAAACCTACAAAAAGCAGGGTCATGTAGGGAGTGAGCAGGTCTGTCTTCAGCTCTCATATACGTATGCAATTTGCCTTTCCGTTCCTCAAAGGCATCTTTCGTAAAATGAAGCTAATGCTTGTGTCTTTCATCATAAGCTAATAACTTAGTTCTGTTCTTCAAATGCCTTTTACCCTACTGTGTTTAAGACATCATACTCTGCCAGCTACTGAAGGCTTTTGATTGTTGGTTTCTTCAAAGTATATTTTTTGTGCTACATTTTCTTAAATTAGTTGAATAAAAAATACCATTGTCCTATATTGAATTTTAGTGATTATTAGCAAGTTTCATTAACTTCAATATACTCCATCTAGAATATTACTTACTTATGATATTGTTATTATCATTACTATTATTATTTGTAGTCTGTGCCTATCATTTAATAGTGTGCATACCACGTGGCACACCTTGCCAGGGCTTTCCTTTACGTTATCCTACTTAATACTAAAAAAGAAAAAAAGAAAAATCTTATGGTGAATATTTTAGCCCTCATTCTCCAAGTGTAGAAACTGTGCTTCAAAAAGTTTAAGTTGTTTAAAGATAACTTGGTTAATTCACCGTCAGAGCAGAACTCAGCTTTATCTGACTCCAGCACCCTATCTATTCAGCAATGCTGATGTTCTCAACACTGGTGTTGAAGTGTCTTATAAGAGGGTTTAAGGGCTCTGTTTTTCCACTTCATTCGATTATAAATTCAATGACGATTTTCTGATACTCCTAAGTGCCAGGCAAGACATAGAGATATGGAACAGAACAGAGAGGGCGACAGACTTGATTCCCACCCTCATAGTTTGCAAACCCCTCATCACACCAATAAACAGAAATTTCCAACTGAGACAAGTGCTAGGAAGAAAGAGTAGAGTTTCAGGAAGACCCCCAACTGCAGGGGCTTGGGGGGTGGGGGCAGGAGTAACAGGCATTTGCAAGGAACATGTAAAGGCTCAGGGACCAAGGCTAGCTACACTGGGACAAGTTGTGGCTGAGCATCTGTGGGACAAGCGTGAGAAGGACGGATGAATTATTAGCCTTTTTTTACCCGTATACAAATAGAAATCATATGACTACCCCGTGACTACCCCAGAACAGAGCCATGAAGCAGAAGGGTTGAGAGTAGAATTTGGGTGTACCTCACCTGAAAACAGGCACATTTTCACCACATTACACTGCCTGGCAATGGCCTACCAGGTGGGTTGCCTCAGAAAACACACACACAAGTGACCCTGAGCTAGAAATGCACGGGTGATTAAGACAGCTTCCTGACGAAGTTCCAAAGACAAGCCTCTCAGAAGGACAGGAGCCAAAGGATGAGAGAGGAATCTATCAGAAGCGAACATCATTTTTAAAATTATCAGTGACAGTGAAATAGTGCTTAGATGCAAATTACAACAAATCTACATCATTCTTTGCCTGTTCCCTTTTCTCATGCTAAACTCTAATTCAGTGCACACCTTTGAAAGGTTTCATGCTAATCATCTGTCTCAGGGAATGCTGACAGTTTGACCGTGGTTCTCCCAAACTGCTGCAGACTAGAAACCTAAACACATACAAAGTAATTGTGTCACTAAGGATGAAAATAGCTGCAAATGTCTCCAACCGAGGTCGTGCAGCTGCGTAGCTGCTCAAATAAATTCATTACTCCTTACAGTATAAAGAAGTTTGAATTAGGACATGTGGTTCACTTTTACAGATATGTTCAATATACCCTAAGATTCAAGTCAAGACATTTATACAAGACCTCTATCCTAAACTCCCATAAGATTTCTTGTCAGAAATCCTGTGCTTGTTTATGCAAAGTCTTCTAGAGCACAGCACAGCAGTGAGTAGATCAGAGCCTAGGCTGCTTCAGACTCATTGGTTTTGTCTCTCTGGAGACTCTCCCAACAGGCCACCCAGCCTCAAGATCAGCACTGTTGCTGAAATAACCATCCTTCCTGTAGTTATTGCTAAAAGTCTTCCTCCTTCCTCAAGTTCTAATGTAAATAATGGATATTTTAGAAAGTTCTCCAGATGTCTTACTCAGAATTATTTTTCCTCTCTATACTCCCATAGGATGTTTTTCTACCTCTCCTATTATACCTATTCCAATATGACATACTATTATACCTCTCCCCTCTTCACTATATGGTAAGTTCCTGAAAGTCATGGATGATAAATTTCATCTTCCTTCCCCCTGCCCCGCACAGGACAGTGTACAAAGACTGTAGTAGTTGACTTGTAGACCCTCCTTATTGTAAGGGGCTAATTCTGCACAGACACATAATCTACTTTCTTATTAACAACTATTTACCATATCTGCATGACTTTTGGAGGTACGAATATAATTAAAATTATACAATAGTCATCTTAGGAATAGCCAATTCTTTTATTGCCTTCATAGAGAGCCTACCATAATGCATTCAGTGCACTCCACACTTTGAATATCTACACACCAAAAACATGCAAAACACTAGTTTAGTCCAACTAGACAACTCTGTAGATTATGGGCACCTCCATGTGTTCTCACTTCTGTTCCTATCTCTGGACAGTGAATGGACGAACGTTGCTTGATTAATTATGGAATGGAGATCAGGAACCAAACAATTCTCCAGAAGTACTTGGAGTACAAAACAGGGTAATTTCTAACAGAATTGTATCTAAATATCACAGAGCCAACAGGAACTTTGGAAACTGTGAGACAACCCTTTTGTTTTGTAGATAATACAACTGAAGCCAGAGGAATTAGGAGAACTGCTGGACATGCATTCAATGATGAAATCAGGACTCCTGGCTCCCACGCTGCCCATCTCCAAGATCTGATATTTATAAAATATAAAATGTTGGCTTTAACAACTCAAGATGTTTCTACAGTTCTGGAATATTTGGTCCAAGTATCTTTTTTCATGTTTAAATCAACTTTATTGTATAATTGATGTGCCACATCTCATCTCTGTTTTAATTATGTATTCCTACAAATACATTTTGTAAATGTGGCCAGCTGTGAGACCATTGTAAGAAGATAGAGGGCATTTCCCTCTCACCTAAGCATGTCGTCAGGCCCATTTTTTTAAGATTTTATTTATTTATTCATGAGAGACACAGAAAGAGAGAGGCAGAGACATAGGCAGAGAAAGAAGCAGGCTCCATGCAGGGAGCCCGATGTGGGACTTGATCTTCGGACTCCAGGATCACGACCTGAGCCAAAGGCGGACACTTAACCGCTGAGCCACCAAGGCGTCCCTTCAGGCCCATTTTCAATCCATCAGTACTCCAGCTGCTCGGCTCAGGCAACCACCAATGTGCTTTCTGCTGCTTTAGAATAGTTTGCTTGTTTTAGAATTCCATGCAAATGGAAGCATTTGTTATGCAGTCTTTTTTGTCTGTCTTTTTTCACTTGGCATAATTTGAGACTCATCCGTGTTGTTGCCTCTATCAGTAGCTGGTTTTTTACGTGTGAAATTAACAAAACACCAGACTTCATCTGGAATTCACCAGATTTTTCATTTGTGTGAATTGATCACTATAGTAAATGTAGGGGTATGATAAATAAACTGCGCTGGTTTGGTCAAGAGTGTAGTCTGGGTGAGACAAATATAATTTAGACTGGTACTGATTCGTATTTTAACTCATACTGGCTATGTGTGGCCCTGGGACTTTATTCGATTCCCTGCACTTTAGATTCCTCACCTGTGAAAAAAGGATGGCAATCCACATCTCAGGGTTGTTTTTCAGATTAAATGAAATTGTACATGTGCATGTTTAACTTATACTAAGAACTCAGTAAATGGTAGCTAAATAAAATCAGTAGAAAATAAATAGAAGAAAATACGGAACACTATTTATATAAATTTGATACAAGACATAAGGAATCCACAAAGGATAAAACTAGCAGAATTGAAGACATCACCTAATTAATTCAATTCAGTATTTACTTACTGAATGATGACTTTGTGCCAGGAACTCACTAGGAATTCAGTGTTACCTCCACAAAACTTATATACTCTAACGGGAAACAGAAAATTCACTAAGAAATATCAATATGTAAACGTCAGGGGGAGAGAAGTACAATGAAGATAACCAAAGCCGATTAAGGGAAGAGGATGTTATATTATATTAGATAGACGAGGAAAACTTCAAAGGGGTGATATTTGCACACTGAATATATGTCATGATTTGGATGGAAAGCATTCAAACTCAAGAGAAAAGCAGATTAAAATGTCACAAGGCTGGTATGAGCTTCATATGTCAGAGGAAAACTCTGAGTTCCATGGGGCTGAGATAGCAAACAAGGGTGAAAGTTGTAGGAAATAGAATGGAGAAGTAGCCAGAGTACTCATCCATATCAACATGTACAGGCCTTGGAAACGTTTTAAATTTTATTCTAAATGTGATAGGTCATAATGGAGTGTTTTCAGCAGGAGAGGGATATGATCTGATTTATGTTTAAGGACATTTACATCTTCTATTTCTAACATAGTGGCAGAAAAGATATAAAGAAAAATACATCCAGGTACAACATATTCATTTCAAAAAATTAAAAAGCTGGAGGCAAAGTAAAGGAAACCCACTAGGTTAGAAACAATCAGAACCTATACTTTGAGTGTTGGAACTGCATTAACCCTGAAATTGTCTGCCGATCTCTGGTAGAAGAGAACTGGGATTGAACAAACTGAGAGCACTGGGGACAAGAGAAGAAACCTGGCTCATCTGACTGGAGGACACTGATGACCCTGGTGACCCTGGAACATAGCCCACACAGTGCATGAACAGAAAATAAACGTCCGAAGGGGGAGGCAGCAGATACCAGACCAAAACCTGAATTTGACTCTGGGTTTTGTGGTAACAACAAAAAAGAAACATAAGAAACCTCTTTATTCTGATGTTACCTAGAAAAATAGCATATTTACCATATTCCAAAATTAAAAATTGAAAGTATTTCCTTGAAAATTAGGTTTCCCACCATTACAAACTCCACCACAGTTTCATTGTGCAACTATGAACAGGGGATACGAGGATCAGAAAGAAAGAAAGAGCTGTCATTATTTGAAGGTAATATGATTTTCTGTGTAGAAAACCTTCAAAATATTTAAAGGCCAATTATTGGGCTTAAAAGAAAGTTTGCTGAGTAAAAGATTACTTAAAAGCACAGTTAAATTTTATTAACCAGGAAGAATTAGAAAGTGCAATTTGCTAGGAATATATATATCTACCAAAAGATATATAAAGTTTTGTGAAGAAAATTATAAAATTTATTAAAATAGAAAAGACCTAAAGGAAGAAATATACCATTTCATGGATAGTAAGTCAACATTTAATGCCATTTCAACAACAACAACAACAAAAAAAAAAACAGATGGGGTTTTTCATGGTATGTTGGCACACAGCAAGCAGATTCTAAAATTTGTGTGGAAGAAAAAAAAATAAATAAAATTTATGTGGAAGAACGGAAGAGTCAAGATTAGCCAAGATCCTAGAAAGAAGAACCAGAATAGGAGACATACCTATCATATATCTGAGTTTTCAAGATGTATTACAAAGCTATAATTAAGATACAAATACATTGTTAGTGGCCCAGAAAAAGATACCTGAAACAAAATTAAACAAACTGGAGAGCTCAGACATGTTTGCCAAATAATGGAGATGACATTGAAAATTTGTGGGGAAAGAATGGCATACTCAAGAAATGATGGAAGCTGAAGATAATAACTCAGTCTGCCCACCCTTAGGTATCTATCTTAGAGAAACTCTTACTATGTACATTGAAGGTATGTACAAGTATATTCATAGAATGATTATTTCTAACTGAAAATAAAGATGGATGGATGAATGAACGAATGGATAAGAAAACAAAAGGCTCATCAATATAGAATGTATAAATGGATCATGGCATGTTCTTGGCAAAGGAATAAGAGACAGTAGTTAAAGAATAATTTATTTCTATAAATACCAATATTAAAGAACCTCATAGTATATTTTCAAATAAACAAGTATAATATTAGACAAAGTAAGAAATCTATTGTTTAACACTACCTATAGTTGTGGCAAAACCTTTAAGAAAAGTAGAGAATCTTTAACACAAAATTCTGAACAGCAGTTTCCTCTGGTGGAAAAAGGATGACACAGGCAGAAGAGACACACAGAAGCCTTCTAATATATCGCTTATATTCTATTTCTTAGGCTAATTGATGGATATATGTGTTTTTAATTTATTATTGTTATATAAAATGCACATATAGTACATATAAAACATGAATTCTATAATACTTTCTTTACTGTTTTATAATTAAAAGGTAACAAAAATAAATGTGTCATTTTGACTGAGCCGTGAAAGATGGATTTATTGCCGGAGGGGAAGAGCATAAGCAGAGATACCAGGAGTCTAGGCAGAAAAAGACGATGTCTCAAAAAAGGATGGTAGAGAAAGGATTAATTTGGGAAAAGATACAAAGGTCAAACCAAAAAAGAATCACTGGTATAAGATCTCATATTAAAAGAGGAATCAACAATGGCATTTATGGTTTTGGCTTCAGTAACTGAGTGAAAGTTTGTGTTACTGAGAGAAAATATTAGGTGACAGTTTATTTGAATTTCAATGAGCAATAACAGTATTAAAAGGTTAAAAGATAAATATATGAAAAAATTGTAGCTTATAGGATGGACAAAAGATTACTGTCCATAATATATAGAGGCTTTAAGAATTCCAAAGAAAAAAAAAATAAAGACACAAGAAGAAGAAAAATAGGCACAAGATATGAGCAGGGAAGTCACAGAACAAATGAAAAATATATGAATAGACGCTTGTCCTTGGTGGTAGCCAAAGAAATGCAAATTAAAACAGTAGTAACATGCTATTTTTCACAAATATGTTTGGAAGAAAAATTAAATGACAATTCCAATTGTCAAAAAAGGATCTTTTAGAAATGTACTGTCACATTTTTATATTGATTTAAAGTAATATAAACCTTTTGTATGGTAATTTGTATATGCTTTGATTCGATAATTTCACTTTTAGGAATCCCTTTTACAGAACTACTTTCTTATGTGTAAAACGAGTACTTGTTAAATTATATTTATTACAGAATTATTTTAAATGAGAAACAGAAAATAAGCAAACTTTTTGATGGTAGGATGATGGATAAATATATTATTATTATTATAAGGTTATCAAAAATAATCTCCCCTACAGGTCTGAAATGCCTTTCATATAATTTCCCACCATCAAATAATAATTCTTCTTATGGGAAGAACATTTTATCTTACTTCATTGTTCTATGTAAATTTGGCAAAGTCGTTATTCTTTTTCTCTCTCTCTCTTTTTTTTTCTTGCAAGAGGTTTATATATTTGCACTGAGGACAAATGAATTACCTGTGCAAATTCTCAAGGTATGTGTTTATTAGGGACTCTGCTGACTCATCTTATTGAATATATATTTTCCTAATGTATTTATAAAACATCAATACAGTTACTGAAATTCTAATGGAATTCCCTTGGACCTGACACTGAGAAGTTGTCATGCTGTAGAGATATTCACGGCCTCCCAGATTTATCTTCCAACCTTCTCTGCTCTCAGAATGACCTCTGTGGTCTTCTTTAAATCTATGATTTTTCTTTAAAGTGTTTTAACATAAACAGTGGCTCAATGCCTTCTTCAAACTAGCCATCCATGCCAGTTTATGCTGTATGTTGACATATATAATCACTATCTTTCAATTTGTTCTGTTCATGATACCTACTAAGTCATCTTGTATAATAAGCAGAACAGTGGATATGGGAGCTCTGTCAATTGGGACGGCTGAGCAAGTTCTAACTGAGGTAATAATTGAGTAGAGACCTGAATAAAGTATAGTATTAAGACTGTGCGATGTGGGAAAAGAGCATTTCAAATAGAGAAAATAGCAAGTGCAAAGGACTTGACATGAGAATTTTTAGCATGGTGAGTGATGAACACCAAGACACCGGAGCTAGAACAAAGTAAGGATAATAGTGGTAGGATGTAGTGCCAGAGACATACACAGGGGCAGATAATGTAGGGCTTTGTAGGTCATGATGAAGACTTCACATATAAACAATAGGAGGCTTCGGGGCACCTGGGTGACTTAGTGGTTCAGCGTCTGCCTTTGGCCTACATCATGATCCCGGGGTCCTGGGATCGAGTGCTGCAACAGGTTCCCTGGAGGGAGCCTGCTTTGCTCTCTGCCTATGTCTCTGCTTCCCTCTTTGTGTATCTCATAAACAAATAAATAAAATCTTAAAAAAAATAAATGAACAATAGGAGGCTTCGGAGGACAAAAGTAACAATTTGATTTACATGTTTAAAGGTTCACTCAAGCCCAGTTTCTCAGTGGAGAGCTGATATTAGGGAGGTAAGAATATAAGCAGTGAGGTTATCATCAGCTTAGTCCAGAATAGAGGTGATTGTGGCTGAGACTAGAGTGTTGAGTAGCAGTGGTAAACGGGGTTTGAATAAAAGCATATTTTGAAGATAGAGCCAAAAGGTCTTGTTAACAGATGGATGTGTCATCCTGCCGTGAAGGATGTGTCAAACCTTATGCACTGAGCTATTAACCCTCTGGGAGGACTGAATTTCTGGTGGTGACCAAAGTAAACAGGGATGCCAGGTATGATGGAATTATGTCTGAGGATCGTTTAAAGATGAGTGAATACCTACTTGTAGTTACAGCCTCTTTCTTAAGGGATGGCTTTGCTTAAGCAATTCTGTGATAGTAATTTCAGATAACATTGTAGTAGAGACAGAGCAGGGCATGAGAACACAAATTATCAATCAGAGTGCATGAAGTTTCCAGACATCAGTTCAATTCTACTCTGGGGTGTTGAGCTCAGAGGAAAGGAAGTACTGCAAGGTACTCAAGGAGTCCTTTTTTACCCAAATAAGGTATTCCATAATTCATCGCTACATAGAGTTGATTCAGTTGTCCACCAGCCTGTGATACTTTTGTTTGGAAGCTAAATTTTAATACTTTAACAAAAACAGCATTGCAGATGTCTTCATCCAAAAAAGCTGTCTTTTCTAGCCCAGTAGCACATACTAAACCATTCTTTAGAGAAAATAATAGTCTCTACAATCTGACAAATATCTGTCCTCTCTGAGATTTTCTTTTCCTAATAAAAGTATAAAGAGCAACAGAAGAACCACACTTTTTTCCCTGTGGAGTGATATCTATCCTGTGATAAATGTATGCTGTTTGACCCTCCAGTATCCCTTTCTTTGGGGAATGGCCCTACCTGTATTTAGTACGATTCCAAAGAGACAGTCCGTAAAACACATCTTTTCCTCAATGGTGTTAGATCTGACCCAGGATGTAGACCTGGCCAATCAAAGCACTAATCTCTCTGCCCAAACTGAATGGTAGCATGAGTCCCAAATAGCACTATTCACAATTCACAATTCACTGTATAAAATAGTTATGAAAGGAGTAGGTAAGGGAGGCTATAACTTTTCTTCTAAAATTAGCAGCTATAAATTTAATGTGAGCCAGTGGTCATCATTTCTACCACATCAGGAAGAGTCTGAGAATAGAAGAAACATGGAGGGATTCCTGGGTGGGTCAGCGGTTCAGTGCCTGCCTTTGGCCCAGGAAGTGATCCTGGAGTCCCGGGATCGAGTCCTTCGTCGGGCTCCCTGCATGGAGCCTGCTTCTCCCTCTGCCTGTGTCTCTGCCTCTCTTTCTCTCTCTCTCATGAATAAATAAATAAAATCTTAAAAAAAAAAAAAAAACATGGGGAAATGTAGAGCCAGGAGATAAAGTGAGATACAGCTCTGACCACAGCTTTGAACATATGAATCCATATGTGCCTATGCAAGTTTCACCGCTGGATTTGTCATTTGTCTTATTAGGAATCTATTTCTCCATAATAAATTAGCCCCAGACATGCAGTTTAAATGACAGATATTTATATTACACAGCTGTTGAGAATCAGGAATCCAGGAGTGGACTAGATGGGTGGCCTGACTTTGGATCTCTCTGTGCTCCAGATGAGATGTCAGCTAAGTAGAACATCATCTGAAGGTGTGACAAGGGCTGGAGGATCCTTTTCCAAGGTCTTCACTCACTCACATGGTGTTGGTCAGAGTTCCTCACCGACTTTTGTCAGGAGACCTCAGTTCTTCATCACAGGGATTTCTCCATAGAGCTGCAAGGGTATCCTCAAACATGACAGTTTCCCCTGGCATGAGCAAATCCAAGAGAGAGACCAAGGTAGAAGATACAATGTCTTTTGTGATTTATCTTCAGGAGTCATATACCATCACTCCTGCTGTCATCTGTTTGTCACAAAGACCAACCCTATCGCAGAATGGGAGGGAGCTATGCAATGACTTAAATACGAAGAAGTGGGGCTTGCTGGAGCGATATATCTGTGCAACTGAGAACTCCCAATTGTACAAACATAGGCATTCCCCTTTATATTTAATCCTAAACTACTTTGTTTGGGGTTTCTGTCATTGGCAGCCAAAATAAAGTTCTACTTATTATATAATCATCAACTAATCCCTTTCTTCAGAAAACTCTACTCTGGGGGCACCTGGGTGGTACAGTTGTTAAGTGCCCAACTCTTGGTTTCCACTCAGTTACAGATCTCAGGGTCCTGGGATGGAACCCCAGGTCAGGCTCTGTGCTCAGCTCGAAGTCTGCTGGAGTTTCTCTCTTCTGCCTTTCTTCTCTTCTGCCTCTCCCACCCTCCCCCCATTCTCTCTAAAATAAATAAATAAATCCTTAAGGAAAAAATGCTCTGTCTTTAAACATCTTTAAAACAGAAGCCAAAGTAAATAGCCTAGAATGAAATCCCAAGTACATCAGTCATGTTACCATATGTGACATTTGACAAGCCATAGACTTTCTGAGC
The DNA here is from genome assembly GCF_048164855.1 of Canis lupus baileyi. NCBI lineage: Eukaryota > Metazoa > Chordata > Mammalia > Carnivora > Canidae > Canis > Canis lupus. Next base: position 17,757,991 of record NC_132844.1, on the reverse strand, counting down.
TTCATTTCCATCTGAAAAATATCTGGACCATATTTCCTGCCACTGTGAAGAATGAATGAACACAAACAATATTGTTATTATTTTTTAAATGAATAGAACATTTAAAAGTTCACAAATTTTCACATCTATTTTTCTATTCAATGATTATAATAATCTTGTGAAGCAGATAGGTCAGGTATAGCTTTCAGCATTTTTCAGATGAGGAAATGGAAGGAAAAGGTTATTATTAACCCAAGGTCAATGTAACCCAGCTGGTAGAGTGGCATAGCCACAGAGCCAAGGCATTTGCATAGCCACATATCTATCAATCTTGTTTGTACCATATTGTCCCTCTGCATTCTTGCGCAGGCCTGCTGGCCCAGCCAAAGGCATTGCAACTGTAATAAATGTCCCCTTCCTACTTCAGCATTAGCTCCCTCCTGAGAATGTGACTAAGCCCCATTGCCTATTTCTGTGCAAGCTCAACAAACTAACCCAGATTGTACTCCAGTCTCAATGCTGATTAATTTCAAGGCCTTCATTTATGAGACGTTGATGCATTAGCTGTATTTTCAAGGGTATACCTTCCCTATACTACATTCTAAGTTTATTTACAAAGAAAGAGAAACCTGCCAGTATGCCACAGAAACAAGGACCGGAAAAAAAATTCTTCTTACTTTGTATTATAAGGTGTTACAATTTAAGAGGAGGAACGCTGTAATAGAAGATGCCATAGTGGGTGGAGAAGGAAGGCTGGTGTTTCTTTTTTTTTTTTTTTTTTTTTAATTTTATTATTTATGATAGTCACACACACAGAGAGAGAGAGAGAGAGAGAGAGAGAGTCAGAGAGAGAAGCAGGCTCCATGAACTGGGAGCCCGACGTGGGATTCGATCCCAGGTCTCCAGGATCACGCCCTGGGCCAAAGGCAGGGGCTAAACCGCTGTGCCACCCAGGGATCCCAGGCTGGTGTTTCTATCGGAATCATCAGAATGTTTTCTTGTTCATTTCCTTAGAATGAGTTGTGAATATCTGCAGAAGTGAAGTCGACATGGTACAAGAGGATAGTAGTGGAGGTTCATAGAATAGGATATGACAGGCTTTCACTCCCTCACACAAGCTTTGGCTTGTGCTTTTTAGATAAAAGCAGCATACAAGCGTTAATTAAAATTACTCCATGTGTAATGTAAGTTGTCCACTTTCATTTTAAGTTTCATTGAATTTTTTTGACACATGTAATGCAGTAAATCAACCAATAAGGAAAAAACATAAATTCCCCAAAAGGCCTTGAGATATGAGCCATCCTCTATCTCTCTCCTGTGAGGTTAATTACTTCCCCAGTTTTTTTTTTTTTTTTTTTTTGGCTAACATCTCAGACCCTTTTCTCATCTTCCATATAAATTTCCTTCACTTTCCTCCCAAGACAGCACTGCATCTCCTCGATTCCCAATAAGCTCTTACACATTTTATAAAGCATTATCATCCTGGGGAATTAACTCCCTTCTTACAAAATTATTGAAAATATAGAAGGGAAAGGCTGCCAATTGTCCTTGTCTTTTGGTGGCAACAGCAATTTTTCCCCACTAAATAGAAGTGATACAAAAAAACAAACTTCACGTACTTCCACCCAGGCAAATCAACCCACAGGAAATTATATAGGAAATTATATGGTTACATTCAGTTTTGTGTGTTTATCTACAGAAAGGGCGTCAGACTAAGTGAATTGAAATGGCTTATCACCGATGTATTTCATTTATTTAAAAATACTGTGTGGTGAACCTGGAAAAACAGAACATTTTGATAAAGATGAAATTTCACTCTTTTAAAAGTTATTATTATCAACAGATTGCCCAAACTCATTCCTGACCAGCATTCTTTCCTTTAGCCTCAATCTTCTCATACATCATACTCGCAGCAGTATATGGTGAGCTGAGTAAAGGGTATGCCTGCAATGGAAGGACGCTTAGGACAGAAGGGAAGCAGGGACGGTATTCTATTAGAAAGGGAAATTAAATGACAATTTTAAAATACTCAAAGTTCAGTGACTTGTTTGTGGATATGAAATAAATGAAAATTTAAAAAATGTCCTGATTATGAAAGTGGACATAAAAGAAATTAACTTGTCAAAATGCCATGAATCCATCGACAGTAGAAGCTGCAAATAAATGGTTGCAAATGGAATCTGATACAGCAGAGAGAATAAATAAATTGCAGCTAAATACAATCACGTGATTGGAAGATAATTTTGAATAGCAAAAGCAATCATAGAACAATATATATAGTATGATGCAGTTGAATCACATAAGCTTCAAAAACTTATTCATCTAAAAATATATTGTTTGGGATATATACATAAAATTAAGCCATATAGAAAAATGAGGGAATAATAAGTTTCATTTTCAACATGGTCATTTCATTCTAGGGGTGAATGAGGTGGGATGAAGAATCAGAGAGGAGTCCCCGTGACCTTAAGAGGCTGGAGTTCTTCCGCAAATTGAATGGTGAACCCACGAGTGCTTGCTGTACATCGCTTTTTAAAATCTTTGCATATTTTAAAATTTTCCTTTGGATTTCATTTATATTTAATTTTTACAAAACAAATTTAACTAGTATCATGTACCTTGATAGTGATTAGCACTCGACGAAACCCTGATCTTCTAAAGAAGAGATAGGTCTTTAAAGTAAAACTCAATCTGAGAAGACAGGGTTTTGAGTCTTATGCTTTTGGATCTGGATGTTGAGGGAGGATGTCTAGAATATGCTTCTGAAGGTTATTTGTTGAAATGGTGCCCGGTACAAGGAGGAAAGCCAGAAATGGGAATTGCTAAATTCTGGGAAAGCCAGAAAGTCTAGAATTCTCAGGAAAGAAGTCAAGTCCTTAGGTTACAGAGTTATTTTTAGTAGTCTGTTTCCAAGAGAAACTATAATTGGCTTTTTTAAATGAACATATTCTATAAACCCATATTTTCTAACACCATATAAATAAGTAGCCTCTTATCTTAACCTAAAGTCAGGAGTGGACTAGAAAATCTCTAGCTCCATGCACTAATCACAGATTTATGAGAAACAACCATTGTATAACTTATTCTCAAACAGAGAACATAGAAGTGACAGGTGATAATGTACATGTTTCCATTCTGGAAATCAGTCTCTAGATAAAAGTTCTTTTTCTGTTTTAGCTGCACATTCTGAGTTGTTTCTGATGGAAGGTGATTTAAATTCATGTGTAAATTTCAGGTTACTTCTGAGACCATTGTTAAATTTCCCTTCAATATTCAACAACATTCCAGAAGAATTTAATCTTTTGAATCCTGGGAGAGAAAAATTTATCACCAACATGGTTAACACATAATTTCTTATCATGTAATAATGTCGGTCCTAGATTAGAATTTCCATGAATTCCCAGACCAAATTTTTAAACATTAAAAAGGAAGATAAAATCCAATTTTATGTTGGTCAATTTACTGTATGTAGTTGTATTTGATCAGAGGCAATGAACATGAGAAAAAGATACTATCAATTTCCATGGATTAAAGAGAAATTTCTAGAGATAAATATGCATATAAATATATATATTTAGTATCTATTCAATATATATTCAAATGTACATCTAGACTATAAATATATATATATGTATATATATTTATACATGTATATAAACAATAAGGGTGGAAAATCAAAGAGAAAAATCAAGAATCTTAATCTAATGAGCTAATTAAAAGTATCCAAAACATTATTTTTTATTTATAATGAATGAATGAATGAAGAGGCTGATTAGAATGGAAGAGTCCCTATTACATATACACGCGTATATGTAATAAGGACTATTATATGTGTATATATGTATATGTAATGTAGGTACATATTTATATATGATGTGTACATTCAACACTCTCATATGTATATAACATATAATATATACCTATACATTAGTCTCGGATACTGCAACAGTTAACTAAAAGTTTTGGCCTTTACAGAATCAAAATAGTATCAATCACTATTGACTTTTTTTTGCTGATTTACATGTCCACCTGGACACCGATTATTACTGTCGGTCTGTAGGATGCCGCTCCATTCTTCATGCCTGAGTACCTTCTAAGTGTCTTTTAAACTCATGGAACAGCTCCTATGTATCAAACACAAAAGCTGTATCATGCAGAGGAATAGTTTTTATATGAATACAGTGACCAGTTGGGAGAAGAAACAAATGGGTGTGTTATTTCCACCAATATCTCCTATTTACATACTTTGTTAAGAAGGGTACCCTCAGAAGTCTGGGGGAAGAGAATCTTGATCTAAAATCTTAACATGCTTCCTAGGATCAATCCAGATCTTGGATGGATGTTATGGTCAACCCAGATGTCTGGGACTGTAGAAGAAAAGCTCTGGAAAAAAAATGAAGATTCTGAACCTAAAAGAATATAGAGAGGGATCTTAATCCTGTTAGTATGCATACTTCCTAAACTTCTGGTTGTTCTTTAAACACTGAAATCCTTGAGGATAATGAGGTCTGGACTGAGGCCAGTTTGGAGGCCCTCCAGGCATATCCGCTTGCTGCTTTCAGAGCTGATTCATTAAGTAGTTGGTCCTAAAAAAGGTAAGGATTGTTACGACTAAGAATACCAATGAGGCCTAGCCAGGCTTTATTGCAAACAGAACATCACTCTCTTCTTTGTATTGCTTTCATTGTTTGCATGAAAGTAATCCAGAAATATTTTTTTCTCAACAAAAGATGTGTAATATTTTTTTTAAAAAATCATTGCAAAGAATATCTGGCTTCCCAGATAAAACATTAATTATGCCCATCAGCCTTTGAGCGACCTCTTTGTTAACATAACATTTGACTATAGGATTCTGCATCTGCATATTTATTTCACTCAATACCAAAGCAGATATTTCCAGAATTTCCAAGGAATTGTTGTTGTATTATAGAAATATTCTTTCTTTTAGACAAAGACTCTTTAACAATTACCCATTAACTAACATGAAAACACAAAGCAGGAATGAAAATGGAATTCATGATTTTAATTTTGACCTTAGTCACCATATGAGGCCCCCTAGTTTCTCTAAAAGAATATTTTAAGCAGAGGAAAAGTAGAACTGCACACTAATAAAAAACTATCTGGGTGTGTGGAAAGAGTAGAAACTCACTCCACAAACTTGCTCCCAGTGATTATAGCCTTTATGACGCCAAAGCCATACACTTGGCCAACTGCAAATAGAATGTTAAAGGTATAATTAATAATGTTGTCTTTAAAGCTTTGTACTTGACTATGCTCAGCCCTCATTTCCCACAAAATTAGAATCTTTTTTTCCACCAATAGCTAGCAGGATCCCCAAATACAGGTTGAGAGAGAGTGAAAGTGCTTGGTAAGCAAGTGTATTGAAGGAGTGTATGGGAACGAATTAATCATTGACATGCATCTAAAGGTGTGGCTGGAAATGTGTGGATAACACTAGGAAACAGAGGCACAGCCCTGATCCTTGATTACTCTCATAGTCTCTTCTGGGCAGAATTAAAACAGAATCCGAAAATGATGAGCTTCCTCACCTGCCTCTATCCAGGACCTAAAAAGTCACATACCCAAATGTATCTTTTTTAGAAGTAACAGTCAAATAGCTGTGAAGTAGGTCAAATGTCTTTGAAAGTAATTTTCATAGAGGAACAGTTTGAAAATAAAGTGGAAAGGATAAAATTGCTGATGGTATTATAAGAACTCTTGTTCCAAAAATGTCTCTACCACAGTATCTATGAAAAGGATCTGAAACAAAAATTCCATAGAGTTAACATATAGTAATTTGAAACTTACCTATGAAGAGATTCTGATGTATATAGCTAGTTTGCCTAGAAGAGAAAAGGTATTTTGTTTCATAGTTTTAAAAAAATCACCTCTTAAATGTTTGGTTTACCCCACTACAAAAAGTTGTCACTGGGAATACATAAGTTACTATTTAATGGGTACATAATTTTACAATAAGTCTCAGCCATCTGCTTCCTCCTCTAATTATGAATTCAGGAAGGACATATTTCACTGCACATGGTACAAAAGGCTGATGGAAAGGATTTAAATTTTATGTATAGTTTCTTTCTAAAATGTTCCTTTTCAAGATATGTAGTTTTCAGACTTAAAACACAAATCAGGGGAATTAGTAACTCACCTTTGAAAAATAGCAAATGCCAATAAAAAAAAAAAAAGAACTTGATAAGAGAAGCTTTTTGATTACATCCATATTTTCAGTTTCCAACTCAGAAAACATTTTTTAATATCAAAAGTTGTAACTATAATCTTGATTTAAGTGCTATTTTCTGTTGGGATTCCTTTTTTTTCTTTTTCTTTTTCTTTTTTTTTTTTTTTAAGGGAGAAAGGATGCCAAAAACTCTTCTCCATTTGTTTCGCACTGTTTCCCTAGTGTGAAATTGACAAGAAGTAGTACAAAGCTAATGACAGGGAAAGATGGAAATTAACAACACAAAAAGAGTATTTCTGAGCTTTTATTTCGACTAAGATAAATATTTACTGCTATTGTCATACCTTTCATTTGTCACAGAGACAATACAGCTCATACTATAAACTCTCACATGAAGGATTCATTGTCCTTAATACAGTGAGATAGCAATCCATACATATATATCTTCAAGATCCTCTTCTGCTTATACAGGGAATGGCTGATAAATGAAAGTAAAGCTTCATGCAACAAACTAAAAAGAATGGCTTTTCTTTTTTATGGGCAACATTAGAAATAGGTTTACTGAGCTAATTCCCAAACCAGGACGGCATTTTATACCTTTAGTGTCACCCTTTGAAGAATTTCACACTTCAGCTCTCAAAATTAGGGAAAGTACCACAGAACTTTATAGTGCTGTATTTTCTTACATTTCAATCAACCAGAATCACATTCATCAAGTGGGGTGGGTGGGGCGAGGAAGCTCAACATAGCTTTTTAAAAACCTGCACATGGAAATTAAAACTTTTCTGTTCCTCTGCATGTTTTTTTTTAAAGATTTTATTTATGTATTCATTCATAGAGATGCAGAGAGAGAGAGAGTAGAGAGACACAGGCAGAGAGAGAAGCAGGCTACACGCAGAGAGCCCGACGTGGGACTCGATCCTGGGTCCCCAGGATCACACCCTGGACTGCAGGCAGTGCTAAACCGCTGAGCCACCGGGGCTGCCCTCCTCTGCATGTTTTATCACTGAACATAAAAAGGTCAGCAGGGGTTTTTGCTAGTGTCACATGCTGTGAGCCAAATTCCTTCTTTGTCAGGCGTGGCCCCCAGCTGCACCCTCTAGCCATTCAGCATACCCTTAGTTCCTGGAGAGCTGCTGTACACCTGTCCAGGAAGATTCCTGGCTACTTTCTACGGCACTGGTGTTTGGTTCTTCTTTCAGACACTCACTCTTCTCATATCCTATCTCTCTCAAGGGTAAGTACAAACCTCCCTAACTCCTTGTTAGCGAGGTAAACAGATAATTCCATAGAATATAAGTTTGAGAGGCAAGAAAGAAAGGTAAGATGTCCTCTGCTATGTTCTGACTGGGAGACAGAATAAGATATTTTGTAGTTTCTTCAAAATCTTTCCTGTCCTTCAGGATGAATCAAAGAAAAACATCACGTAAACAATAATAAAATTTGGGCTTCACAAAAGGAGGAATTTTTGTTGTTGTTTTAAGTTTTTATTTAAATTCCAGTTAGCTAACATAGGGCACACTATTAGTTTCAGGAGTAGGATTTGGTGATTCATCACTTATATACAACACCCAGTGCTCATCACAACGAGGAATTTTTTAAATATAAAAAATATTCATCATAAAAAGGGTGTGGCAAGAGAGGGGCATTGGAACATGTGCACACAAACACCACTGGTAGAGGAGCATATTGGGTCATTTTGTCAAGACAGCAACTTGGCCTTTCGTATCAAGAGTCTTTTAATAAATTTAATTGCCTTTGAATCAGTAATTTCACTTTGAAGACTCTGCCCGAAAGGGAAAAAAATCTGAAGTTTAACAAATATATATTCTATAGGAAAAGCTGGAAGCAATATCAACATTTAACAATGTGAGTGACAAAATGCATTATGGAGCATTCTTTCCTACAATGTTGTATAGCCAATAAAGCCATATTTCTCTGAAGTATTAAGGAGTTAGTTATATGCTCATAAAATGGTAAGTTAAGGGCGCCTGAGTGGCTCAGTGGGTTAAGGGTCTGCCTTCAGTTCAAGTCATGATCTCAGGGTCCTGGGGTCGCCCTGCTTTGGGCTCCATGCTCAGTGGGGAGTCTGCTTGTCCCTCTCCCCATCTTGTGATCTCTCTATCTCTCAATTAAATAAATAAAGTCTTTTTTAAAAAAGTTAAAAAGATGGATACAAAACTATGTACCACATATCTGTACATATAGTTATATCTATGCATATACAGATCCATACATATTTTATCTCTATATATACATTTATAAATATATTGTGTTATTGTATATGCATATAGTGTTTTAAAGATATACAAAATATTATATAAACCCATACCTACATCCATATATTAAAATGATACATCTATTATAATATACAGGTCTACATATGTTGAGGTAGTTACAAATACCCCCAAATATTATAATTTTTGAGACAAATATTTACTTTTTATTATATTCTGCATCATCCAGATTTTTATTTTTATTTTTATTTTTTCCAAATTTTTATAATTAAGTTGAATTTTCTCTTTTAATTGGAATAGTAAATGTTGAAGCTTTCCAGCTTAGTAAACGAGTTTCACCATCTCTCATAATATAGGTCACAGTGACTCCACAACTTTGGGTAATCCAGTGAACTCCTCCAATCGGGAAGCACTAACACAGCCAATATCAGATTAGCTTGCAGGAATGAGGCAGGCACTGGGGGGTACAGATGTGGACAGAAGTGGAGAAAGAAAATCTGGTCTAGGAAATGGACTTTAGCTGGAGACTAACAGGAGCCACAAGGGGGCGCCCAGACAGGGAGCTAGCATTGGGAAAGTCCCACTCAGAAAACATCCTAAAAAGATGGGCTTAGGAGGAAGGACAGCTGGGGCTCCAGGAATAGGGGATTTTTAGAGACCCAGCAGGCTAGATAGATAACAGCTGCTCAGAAGACTATCAACAGATCACCACATTCCAGCCACTAGGACAGAACTTCAGTCCCCAGGGAGATGGGTAATAGGAAACGCCAGGTGAAATGGACATTGGAAAGAAAATAAGGCAATGAACTTCCAGAAGGGTGACATAAAGAATCAAGAAGCCTCAGGATTAAGCTAGAAGTGGAATATGGTCCTGGAATCAGAGTCGTGGAGCAAGTTCCAGGTCCAAGAAAATTACAATGCAAGCATATTTTGAAAGGTAAAGCATTTTGGGGACAGGTTTAGAAAAAGGAGATGGTGTTTGCTTCTAGACACATTGTGTTTGAAGGGATAGCAGGAAAATCATGTAGAAATAGCAAACTAATAGACAGAGTTGACCTGGAAATTAGGTTTGGATGAGAGCTGTAACTGAAAAATATATATATATTTGTAGTCACTGGCACAGAGATGAGGTCCTGGCTGTCGTCTTTCCCTCCCCAGATCAGTAGGCGTCTGCTCTTTGCCTACTGGGCACCTCAGGAGGCTGATCTCTGTACACTGTTCATCCAGCTTTGCTTGCCAGCCAGCTTCAAACTGGTTTTTGGCACATAATGGGCAGAGACAGAAAATCGCAGGGGACGTAGGAGTGGAGAGTGGTCAGGATTATCTCTTCTCTGCTTCTTCCTGCTTCCAAGTGTGGTTTCTGACAGTAGCTGTGTCCCTGCACAAAAACAACTTGCTTGTAGCAGATACGTCCTGCTAGGTTTCAGGCCCCCTGCCTTCTTGCAAGTTCATGTTTGTCCTTTCCCTGCAGGCCTTGAGGTGGAGATGATTTTTCTAAAACCATTACTGTCTGGGGACCAAACCATTCCTTTTCTGAGCCCTTAATACTGTCCACATCTCTTTGTTAAGTGTCTTCACCTGTGTAATCTAGGTGTACATTGAGTTTCCTGTTTCTGACTGAAATCGGATGATGAGATAAACTCTTCAGGGGAAACTTTTAAAAAGTGTCTGTACAAAGAAAAGATCCCTCTTTGATCCAGAGAATCAAGGACAATGTAAGGGAGGAATATTGACACTCTGAACCTTGGGGATATGGACAAGGAATGGTAAGGAATTGTAGGGAAGAAAGATGTTATAATGTTATGGAATTGACGAAATAGGGGGGTGAGGAGGGTGTTAGTCAACAGTGTGAAATGCTGCTGTCAGGCCATGGAGGATTCAAATAAGAAAAATGGCATTTATCAATGAGGTACTGGTGACTTTTTTTAAAGATTTTATTTATTTGTTCACGAGAGACACAGAAAGAGAGAGGCAGAGACATAGGTAGAGGGAGAGGCAGGCTCCCCACAGGGAGCCCAATGTGGGACTCAATGCAGGACCCCAGGATCGTGACCTGAGCCAAAGGGAGATGTTCAACCACTGAGCCACCCAAGTGTCCCGGCACTAGTGACTTTTAAGACAGGAGAAAAGCTTCATGTATAAGCAAAGGAGGACATATTTTCAAGGGGTGTGGAAAAGGAGTGAGTGAAGATAAATCTTGAACAGAAACTAAATTCCATATTTTTGGATGCTGGGGAGATAAGGGAATATAAAGTAAATGAGAACTAGAGCCACAAGAGAGGTGAATGTTTCTTTGTTTTTAAAACTGGAAAGAACCGAGAGTGTTTGAAGGCAGAAACGTGGTGAGGACAGTGAAGACAGGGTCAGTGCAAAGGTAGAGCGTGTTGCCCTGAGAAGAAAACAGGGTGCAAATGTAAATATGCTTCGTTTCAATATCTTCTGAAAAAGCAAGATAATGTTTTCTTCTAGGCTAAAGATAAAAGTAGGGAATTAATAGCACATAGAAATAGTTGACATTCTGTCTTGAAATGAGCTTGTGTGGAAAGTCTAAGGACCTTCCTTAGCAGGAAGTCTCATCCATCATGGCAGCTCAGTTCTGGGGCATCTGACGCAGGACACATCATAGGTCATGGCAGTAAGATACTTTCATCCTGAACTCCATTGATCAAAAAGAAAAATGTGCACAGGGGCACCTGGGACGCTCAGTGGTTGAGCGTCTGCCTTTGGCTCGGGTAGTGATCCTGAGGTCCTGAGATCAAGTCCTGCATCAGGCTCCTCATAGGGAGCCCACTTCTCCTCTGTCTATGTATCTGCCTCTCTCTCTTTCTCTCTCTCTCTCTGTGTCTGTCATGAATAAATAAAATCTTAAAAAAAAGATGTGCACATACACCTCATTTTATGATATTTAGAAATATATGTGTTGATATTTGTATAAAATACTACAATATGGCAATTCTGGTGTTTGGTTTATAAATTCAATCATTTCCATACTCGATTAAGTGGCATATGTACCTGGAAAAGTCACACTACAAAAATATATAGATTCAAATAGAAAAAGTGTTTCACTGGCCACTTCTACTAAAGCATGACACTTTTTTTTTCTATCTTATCCATCACAATGGATAATTATGAAATTGAGCCAGCAATTTTTACCTTTCCCAATGTCAACCAAAGCTTATAAAACAACAAACATAATGTTCTGTTTAAAACAGTTATAAAACCTACAAAACCTTTTCATTTAGGTAAGTTTTAATGACATTAGAAAACTGTTTCCAGATAAGCAGAATTTAGAGTTTATAGGTTATATTCTTAGAACTGTTTTTCTCAACAAAGCTACATAATGATGGGAACATCTCCAAGTATCTATTTTCAAAATTCTCTTGTCATAATATAAACTTCTTTGAAAAAGAATTCATTTTCTTGCTTATTGTTAAAATGTCACTTTTACTTGAAAAGACAGATTATGTGCTTTAAAAAACAAACAAACAACAACATCTTCCAAGTAGTGATATACTTTTTCATCCCTGAAAGGTCAACAAATTTGGAACATTTGTTTTTTTTTAAAAGAAAAATTATATCTTTTTTTAAGTTGTCAATTCCTTTAAGTACTTGCCTTGAGACAACCAAAAAATTGTTGTGGTTAAAAACGACTTTCATGGTCACTCCGATTGTGTTAAAAAAAAAAAAAAAAAGTATTGCTATTTAAAAATATTATTTTTACAAAACTATATTTATAACATTGAAAATGGTGCAACTTCATTTTCAAAGTCTTCTGTTCAAATAATAGAATGAGTGAATTTCACTTGTAAAAATCTCCATAACCATAACCAGGAAACTTAATTACAATTCCAAATAAATCAGCAGTTTTACCAACAGTTATATGTATATATTTTGTCCATAAAAAATAGGTGTAGTTAAAAAAAAAATAGGTGTAGTTCTTTTAATTAAGTTATTTATAATGAGATTATATCTGTTATGGGACATCTTCCTTTGATCATTCACAAAAAGAAATATAATCTAGCAAGTATCATAGCCTGAATGTTAAGAAAAACCTGTGTGTTTCTCCATCTATATAGCAAACTTCCCCAACTATGTGAAATATATTTTAACAATTTCTATATCAGTGCTTCCCAGGCATTTTCCAATAGAATTTTCCAGTAAGAAACGTGTTTTAATTTATCCCCATATTAATTCTCCTGTATAGTTCAACTATATTTTAAATCAGGGAAAAAAAAAAAAACCCAAATGTTTCCCTAATTATATGTGGCTTTTTGCCCCTGACTATTAGGAAATCTCAAAATTGTCATTTAAGCATTTATTATGCGAATTAAATATTAGAAAGTTCTGAATTATCATATGACCCTAAACATTACTGAAGAAATGATCATCTTCCAAATGCTTAGTTTTTCAATGTCCTGCTACTCATGATGGCTTTATATTATGATTAGCTAATATCTAAGGACTAAATAAATATTTAGGACAAGATTCATCCTTAATGACAGTGCATGTAATTAAATTTCAAATAGTCTCCTTGAAAATTTCAATTATTTTTTATCAACATCTCAAATACTATTATTATGTTATTGGTTTTAGCTCATAATGTGGCTGAAAAGAGCCAGCATTAGTTTTAGAAGCATGAGTTCTGCTGCTTTCTTATTGTTTATTTGTACTTGTGTTATTAGTAACATACTCAAGCTATGATTTCTTTGCAGGAATCGTTTTTAAGCCATTTGTTCAATTTGAGAGGTTTCATTTCATTAAAACTAATTAACATAACCTGCAAATCCAGCTACTCAGACACAAATAAGTTGCAATAATCACAGTTTGCTGAAATCAAAGGAATGCACCAGGAACTTGTGTCAACACTTTTGTTTTTAGGACACCTAACTCCCTCAGGATCACCCAATGCTGGGTGACCATGTGACACATATACTTGCTGAGAGTGCCATTGTCAATCTTTAATTATTAGCCAATCCTAACAGATAAACTTAGTCCCCCTGCATTGAGGACCACTGATACAGGTGACCCCTTCAATTCCATCTTGTCATAGTGACAGCATTTGTAAAAACATTAAGATGGCTCACCTAGAGCTGACGTTTCATTTTGACCCAGTGCCTTCAAAAAATCTCCTCTAATCACAAGTACTTTTAAGTTGGTCACTAAATGATTTGCAATATGCTAAGTTAACATCCAGGTGTACACATACATAAATCTAGTATTTGAACAGAGTATATAAATTATATTTTCATTGTTAATAAGATATTTTGCATACAAGATAAACAGCTTCAAGTTTGGGGGAAGCAATATCAGAATCAAACATTAGTCAGAAAATTATTTCCACAGTGAACACTTATTTTTATTATACTTTTCCTACCATTTTCTTTAACATCAGGAAACACCTTAAATAATTGAATGAGATAGCTCGCAATCTCCTTTGTTCTTTATTCAAAGTAACACAAATCAAAATATTCAGTTATAACGGGAAGCCATTTTAAATGTCATTTTTTTTACCTTCATGTAACTGTATCATGGTAGTTGACAGAAGAGTTCGTTGTTATTTTTACACCGAAAGGGTTAAGAAAACCTGAGAAACTCTATTTCCTTTGCTATTTCTAAGGTGTTAAAATTCACATCCATCTGCTAGTCAATTGATGTGTATAAAACAGAAAATGCAGTGTTACAAAAGACTTTTATGTGACTGCTACAGAGACATCTATCACCTGGAGGAAACCTGGAAGTGTAATTGGTCTAACTGTGCCTAAAATAAAGCTTCACGCTTGGGCACCGCGCTGGCTTCCAGGTTTGCACAGGTGCTCCTCCTATCTTAGGTTCAGTGAGCTAGGCAATCTTTCCCTTTTAAATATCATTTAATGAAAAACAAAAGCCTAATTAGTCAGTCAGTCAGTCACACTATCACACTGCTCACCTTATGTGAGCATCAGAAATAAAACAATTTACATATTTGAGATTTCACACTTTAGCAAAGATATCTAGGTTCCTTACAACATCAAAGTGACACCCAATTAGACTGAATTCATAGGGATCAAGAAATCAGACAGGTTTGCTCTTGTGCCCCTCTAGCCAAATAGCCTGTAAAAAAGCTAAAGACAGGCTTAAAATCAATCGAATTTTTGGAAAGCCTGGGGAGGTTGGCACCTTAGATATCAGACAGTTAGAAGCCAATGAGTGCCCTTTCTAAAATCCTTTCCCTCAATGTTAGACAAGGGGAAATTTCTCAACACCTTCTTCATATGATCTCTGAAAGAGAAAAATTAAGTTACAACATGAGAGACTGTTCTGCCTTTGATAAAATAAAGCTAATAAAAAATTAACAGTCTATAACCCAGAATTTTGACAGCTAAAAGGTGTATTATTTCCAGTAAGGCATGCATTTCTAGCTTTCAGTTGAGAAGTTTTTGGACAAAGACTAATTCAAAAAATAGTCTCTTCTCAATATTATTTTGATCATAAACCTCTAATGAACCATAAAAGCCTCTACATGGTCATTTAGCTTTATTTGTAAAATTGTACCTGCCATTTTGAAGTGAATTTTCACAGAAGCTTTCTGAAAAAAATGTTCACATAAAAGCTTGTCTTTAAAAAAAGAAAAAAACGCAACGAAGGGCATGGCTGCAACAAATTCTTTTTGGCGGGGGCAGGTGACTCAGTGAGTAAAGCAAGGTGACTGAGGACAGTAGAGCGAGACTGGGAATGATAGAGTGAGCCCCATTCACAGAGGTCTCCGACACTACTCAGCTCCGGCCACTTGCAGGCCCAGGCTTCTCAAATCTTCTGATTATTCAAGAGAAACCAAAAATCTAACCCAGAAGTGACATCTCCCAATTTTAAATCCTAGCAAATAATTTGATTATTTTAAAAAACATTATGTATGCCAAATGAAATATATCTCCTGCCTGGATTTGGTTCAAGGGCCACCCATGTTCAACTTCCAGCATAGAATTCTATATTGAAAGAATTGATAGGAAAATAAAATCAGTGGAAATAGAAGATTGTTATTACTCATCGTCATCATCAAGAATGAATCACACGTCAACCAGAGATCTAGAAAGAGCACTGGCCCAGGCCAGGAAACAAAGAAAGGAAGAGGGATTTGATGCCATCATCATGATACTTTGTTTGAGACACCATCATAGGAAGAGAAGACTTTCAAGAGGCCAGAAATTCCTGAAAGGAATTTAAACCTTGCATTGACCTAAAAAGAGCTATTTAAAATGATAGAGTCTAAATTAATTTGAATAAACAGGCTTAAGCTCTTTTTCTACTCTTGGCAGAAATAGAGGTTGAAAGAAGAAATCTGCCAAAAAGATAAGGAAAGCTACATTTTAGCACCAACATAATTTTTGACTGGTAAAATCATGCACACAGTTAACTTTTTATTTTTCCACCTTTTCTGAGGTTTAATTGACAAATAAAGTTGTATATATATAAGATGTATGAGTTGATGTTTTCATATATTATACATTGTGAAATAATCATCCACAGTTGGCTTTTTAAATCCTTCATAATATACGCTTGTCTACACAGTTGCTAAAATGACTGAAAAGATGAAAAAATAAAGACAATACGATGTGCCATCAGGACGTGAGTAGTATTAGTACCCTCCTGCCCGTGAAAGCATGAACTGGTAAAATTGCTGGAGAAAAGTGCTTGTCAGTATCTTACAAAGCTTAACATATGTAATCCTTATGACTCAGCAATTCCACTTCCTTCAATATATCCAACAAAAATGTTTACCAAATATCATACACAAGAATGTCCACAGCTATAGTATTTGTAGTTGCCAAAAAGAAGGAGAAGCCTAAATGCCCATCTGCAATAAAATGGGTAGATTGTGATATATATTTACCCAAAAGAATCCTACAGAGTAATGACAATGAACCACCACCAACAACACACAGCAACATGGATGAAAGTCACAACATAATGCTAATCAAAAGAAGGCACACACTGAAGAGTACACACTATAGGAATCTATTTCTAAAATACCTATAAACAGGCCAAATTATCATGGTTGAAGCCAAGATAGTGGTTATCTTTGGGACAGGTAGTAACTAGCAGGGGCAAAGGAGCTTCTCGGATTCTAGTAATAATCTGTTTCTTGACATAGAGCCAGGGTCTTATTCACAGGTATGTTCACTTTGTGACAATTCACTGAGGGTATACTCATAATTTTTGCTCTTTTCAATATAGATATAGATAGTCTATATCTATATCTATATATGTTGTATTTCAATACAACTTAAAAAAAAACTAAAGATAGGGAGCACAGAATTTACATTTTTATTCTTTGTATTATATTTCCTGACAAAATCCCTAAATTGAATGCTATCATAAGTTACAGTAAAGTGTGTAAAAGAGATTTAATATTTTTTAAGAGTTATCTATGAGAGAGTGCACACAAGTGAGTGGGGGCAGGGCAGAGCAGAGAATCTCAAGCAGAATCCCCACTGAACATTGAGCCCTATGCGGGGCTCAATCCCATGATTCAGGAGATCATGACCAGAGCCAAAACCACAAGTTCGATGCTTAACCAAATGAGCCACCCAGGTGCCCCAAGAGATTTAAATTTTTATGATGGGTCTGTTTTGGGGATCCCATGACTATCCTCAAGATAAGTGATTTACCAGAACTCAAAAGCAGGTTATACTCATGGTTAAGATTTAACACAGCAAAGGATATAGAGTAAAAGCAGCAGGAAATCATACGTATTGTGCATAGTCCAGAGACATCAGGCACAGGCTTTCAGATTCTTCCCTACCCAGAGCTACCAGATGTGATTTCTTTCTGGCATCAAACCACAAAGATGTGTTCAGAATGTATTCAAGGGAGCTATGTTTGAATGTCAGGGTCCAAGACTTTTATGAAGAATTGGCCACATAGACACATTCTGCTATGTAAGCAGTCATGACAACTGAAACTCAAGACCTCAACAATGAAATCAGGTGCACATCATCAATCTTAATGTTTGTGCAAAGTAACCTGGACACACTGATATGTCACAGTCCATTGCTCCCTGTGTACACAGCAAAAACATCAATCATTAAAATAAAGACTTACATATGGTCACATTCCCAGTGGCTGCTAAGGGTTAGTCATGGTTCTAGGTTTCCTACAAAATATGCAAGGACTGAACAACTAGCCCTAACACGTTAAGTCTTTCCTCACAAAATCCTAACAGCTTTAGATTATCCTCTCAATTGTAACCTCATTTTCTGTAACACTGCTGAGACTATTAAGCTTATTTGTGGAGTTTGTATGGACAGGGTCAGTCTCCACCTTATTTCCAAATTTAGGCAGTTATACTTTTCACAGAAAAAAAAAAAAACCTCTCTTCTTTATGAATCAAGAGTATTATATTTGAAGCAAACATATTTCTCAACTATCAAAAAAATTAAAACAGTTTATACAGAAAACAGCCAAGTAATAGGTGAGTTTCATTTTTCTGAGGTCCTTTTTATTTTCCAAATATAAGTGACCTGGGTTTGGATGAAAATAGATAATTCATTTTGAAGGTTAGTCATTTTCTCAACTGAATATTAAATATCATTCAACTTCCAGTGTGACTGCACCACCTATACCACTTCCTGTTGTTTTCTGTCTTCTCACTAATCCTAGGCATTGCTTTTTTCCTTCTTCCAAAACAAACAAAAAAATATAGCATTTAAGATATCCACATTAGCTCTCTTTTCATTGGTCTTTGAATGCATTCTCTTTTTTTAAGATTTTATTTTATTTATTCATGAGAGACACAGAGAGAGAGAGAGGCAGAGATATAGGCAGAGGGAGAAGCAGGCTCCACGCAGGAAGCCTGATGTGGGACTCGATCCCAAGACTCCAGGATCACGCCCTGAGCCGAAAGCAGATGCTCAACTGGTAAGCCACCCAGGTATCCCATCTTTGTATGCATTCTCATTACAACACAGACACATAGACCTTTTTTTATTATACTGATTTCACATTAGTCTCCTCATTATATTGTCCTCCCCATTGAGGCAAGGAACATCTTTTTGTTTTGAAACTTCAACATCAAGTTTAGTAGTTAGCATACAGTAGGTAAACAACAATATATGTTGAATGAACACGTCATTACAAATTTATCCAAACCCATAGATAAACAATACCAAGCGTGAACCCTAGTATAAACTTTGGACTCTGCATGATAATGATGGGTCAGTGTAGAGTCATCAGTTATAACCATGTAAAACTTCTCTGGTGGGAGATATTGATAAAGGCAAAGGCTATGCATGGGTGGAGGCAGGGATCACACGGAAAATCTCTGGACACTCTGCTTAATTTTTCTGTGAACTTAAAACTGCTCTAAACACTAAAGTCTATAAAAATTTAATCACTAAGTTTTTCACCATATTGGAAAAGTTCTGCTACCATGTAAACTTAAGTGATACTTGCTTTGAAACTCAGACTTTAATAAAAATGGATTTTAAAAGACTTTGTAAAGTAAATCTGCTCCACAATACCTCTTTTACCATTTCTCAAAATCATGTCCTTGTTTGAAATGAAATCCTCTTGGAAATCAACCATGTCATCAAGAAAACCTGTCCAAGCACTCAGGTTAAATTTGTGCTATCTCAGAAATAGCAGCCAGTCTTCATAAAAAGCACTGCCAACATGTGTAATGGATGTAAGAAGCTACAGATTGATGCCTTTGAGCTAAGAAATTAATTGAATGCACCTCTCTGTTCTCCTTGATTCACTGCATACAGCTAACAACCTGCAAGATAAGAAAACATATGGCCAAGAGAGAAAAGTGAGCCATAGGTACCAATGCTTCTGGTAAAGGTCCTGTTATATACAGAGGAAATTTATGTGGGCCATTGAAGAATATGAAATGAGATTAATCTCTTGAGAGTAAGTTTAATAAATACTTTAAAAGATTCACAAGTTTTGCTTCACAAACCTTACTCAAACTTCAACCTCAATTTGAATATCTCATGCTTTGGATTACAGCAGGTCCTATGTCTATAAAAAAAAATCCCCAGAGATCTTAGTACTCTTTCTCAAGGTGATAGACTTGTATGAAGCAATTTCAAACTACTTTAAATCAGATGATCAGAGTGCAGAGTAAGAGGAGACCATATATGTGACACATGCAGGGAAGGTGGGTGCCTTGCCTCCAAATAAAATGATCACAGGGCAAAGAAGATAAGGCCGCCTCTGGCCCAGTAGCTGTAGTATGCTCTCCTCCATTTCCAGAAATCATGCTTTAGAACAGAATTTGAATAACTGTAATCCCTAAACTAAAAGATTAATCATTTAGTATGTAAAGCAAAGAAGGAATTTTTGTTGATAAAATGGGCCCTCATTACTCTCTTCATTCATTTTCCTTAGATTTATGGCTTTTACACTCACTGTGTTTTGGTCCTCTCCCTGCCACTACTTGACCGGTCCTTTTCAATGACCCATACAACAAGCACTTACTGAGCATGTACTATACTGTTCTACACCTTGAAGATGAGATGTGAAATACTTGAGAAAACATGAAAAATGTTTCCCTGTTATCCAAAATCTCATTATTCAAGGCACTCATACCAAAGAATGTAGAAAATAATGAAACTCATGACAGATAATGAAAAAATGTTTGAAGACTTTTATGACCTAAACAAAACACTAGGGCAGCCTGGGTGGCTCAGTGGTTTAGTGCTGCCTTCAGCCCAGGGTGTGGTCCTGGAGATCCGGCATCGAGTCCCATGTTGCATGGAGCCTGCTTATTCCTCTGCCTGTGTCTCTGCCTCTCGCTCTGTGTCTCTCATGAATAAATAAATAAAATGTTTAAAAAAATAAAAATAAACAAAACACTAGCTACTGTAATTAAGAAAAAACAATGGACGAAAAACTCAAATTAAGAAGCAAAAAGATTATTAAACAAAGCTGAAAAGGGGGATCCCTGGGTGGCGCAGCGGTTTAGCGCCGCCTTTGGCCCAGGGCACGATCCTGGAGACCCAGGATCGAATCCCACATCGTGCTCCCGGTGCATGGAGCCTGCTTCTTCCTCTGCCTGTGTCTCTGCCTCTCTCTCTCTCTCTCTCTCTCTCTCTCTGTGACTATCATAAATAAATAAATTTTTTAAAAAATTTTTTAAAAAGCTGAAAAGAATGTATTAGGTACATATCTGTGTTAATATATTATAAGTGTTCAGTGGAATAGATAATTTTCTGGAGAAGAAAATCAACTCAAAATGGACGAATTCCAATCCTAACAATAATACTGAAGAATTTTGAAAAAGTTATCGGAAGTTGAATTCCATGAACGTTGGTATAACCAAGCAGTTCAAATGGCCAATATTTTAAACTTCTTTGAAAGAGATCATTTCCCCAGTAAGTGAAATATTGCAGAGAATAGAAAGTGAGAATGATTCCCAATCCACATAAAGAAGCCTAGCCTTGCTATGAAAAAGCTGTAAATATTAGCAAAGACAAAAATTGGTGGTTGACTACAAGAAGTGGAATATCTCAAAAGCACTACTATAAAACTAATGTGCAAAGTTAAAACTGGAGATAATATTTGATGGATAGGTGAGAGAAATACAGTGAATTTATAAAAAATATTTACACATCGAAATGAAAACTATTAGCAAATGACGAGTCCACAGTACCAAAGTGTCTAAAGGAGGAAGTAAACATAAAAGTATATTCAGCCTTATCGATCAACTATATTAAAATTTGGATAATAAGATTCAAATTTTGCCTATCATATTGGCGAAGATAGTTTTGAAATCTTGCTGTCCATTGAATACCATGGGCAAGGGGGTTAGGAAACCAATACTCTCACTTTGTCCTTGGGATCATAAGTTGTACATCTAGCTTTTTTAATGACAATTTTGCAACGTGCATCAAAACTTAAGTGTATATTGACATGGCAATTTAATTTCTAGAAAATTGACTTAAAGTAATAATTTGCGACATCCACAAGTTACAGCTAAAATAAAGTGGTTTTTTTTTTTTAAAGATTTATTTATTTATTCAGAGAGAGCGAGAGAGAGGCAGAGACACAGGCAGAGGGAGAAGCAGGCTCCATGCAGGGAGCCTGACGTGGGACTCGATCCCGGATCTCCAGGATCACACCCCAGGCTGCAGGCGGGGCTAAACCGCTGCGCCACCGGGACTGCCCTAAAATAATGTTTCTTGCAATACTGTTTATAATAAAAAAAACATTAAATAATCCAAAGGTCTAACAATAGGAAACTAATCAAGCATACTATGAGAGCTTTTTAAATATTGTATTTGTTTTGTTCATAAAATGCTGTTTAGAGATAGTAAGTTATTCAACCATAGTATAGATCCAAATTTCAAAAAACTTAACATATGTGGGATGCCTGGGTGGCTCAGTGGTTGAGCGTCTGCCTTCATCTCAGGACTTGATACAGTGTTCCAGGGATCGAGTCCCGCATCAGGTTCCCTGCATGGAGCCTGCTTCTCCCTCTGTCTCTGCCTCTCTCTCTTTGTGTCTCTCATGGATAAATAAATAAAATATTTTTTAAAAACCTTAACATATGTGATATCTAAGTAGATGTATACATAGAAATAAATATATATCAATATTATTAACAGTGTCCAGTCTTTGGATGGGGTTGCTTACTCTCCGTTTTTCATTTTTATTCACATTTTCTCCAAAGTAAGTATTACTTTCATAAACAGGTATTATACCAATAATACAGTAATAATAATGAATTTAAGAAGTAAAAAAGAGAGAATATCTTGATCCTAAAATTTGAGAGAATCGTGGTACTTCCTCTGGGGATTTATAAGTAAAGGGTTGACTGCCAGCTTTCAGTAGTAATTGAGGAACAGAAGCCAAGGGAATTGACCAGACTCCTTGTACAAAGATATTCCTGCTCCACTGCTCCAAGTTCCGGACTTCTTCTTTGGCAGTGATTCATCTCTAAAATAGTCTACAGATATCTATTATGAAATACTCAGCTCATTGTTGCTTGACAAGAAATAATAGAGACACACAGAGCAGGACATTAAGGAAGGACACAACTCTACTCTTAAAGTTTCTCTAGTTTTTTAAAGACTAATCCAGAGAAAGACAATTTTTGTTTCAACATTAGCCATCCAACACTAATATTTCAGACTAACATAAAAAGGAAAAAGCAAGGAAGCAAAATGAGTGAAATACACATGTTCTGCTGCAAATGCAAAGAAAATCAAAAGTAGCTTGCCAAAAAATGAGATTTCCTTGAGTTAAGAACTTTATGAGCAAGTCTGTCATTAAGAAATCTGGAAAGAAAGCTGATGTTAATCCTGTGGATCTGTCAAGTTCTCATTTTCTCTGTGTGCCTTTTTTCTTCCACTGCTAAGTCTCCTCTAATTCCAAAGGCATGAA